>NC_133325.1:495962588-496597649 GCF_042186555.1 Aquarana catesbeiana
TCGTTTAATGAAGGAAAACAGTATATTATCAAGTAGCATCTCCTTGAGCGCCATCTAGTGGAAACTTTGTATAATTTAATGGCGGCCATGGGAAAGTATATTTTGCAAGCCAGATATTAACCGGTAAAACTATATTACAGCATATTACGTCACTTTTAAATAAAACAGAGGTGAAATAAATAATTAATTCTCATTTCCTCCGGAGGTATGTGTTGAAAATAGATTTGAGAAGGGAAATGTTTTAGAAAATATAAAAATAAAAATAAAAATAAAAATAAAAATAAAAATAAAAATACATAAATAGTTTAAAAATGTGCTGATAGGATTAGGAGTGTGACTAACCCTATTCCATAAAAACTTGTTAACAGTATATGGAATATGTAAAAAATAGATCAGTTTAAAATATGCAATTGGTAGGATTAAAAGTGGGATAGGACCTATTGCGCAAAAAATATACATTATTTTAATTTTTTAATATTAGTTCTTTATCAGTACTCGATATGCTTCCCAAACCTAAGTGTTGTATGTTCAAATTGAGTATGGACTGGAAAGGGGTAATCCAATCCATTGATGAGAAACAGAACCCCCTTACATATAATTAATCTATATACTTGATTGACAAGGAGAAGACTGATAGTGTAAGGGCCTCAGAGATAAGATGAGGACGCATTAGAAAGCCTTATTCGAATTTGAATAGGAAGCCTAGTACCAATGATTTTTAAGATAGGGTAGAGAAATCTTAGAAGTTATGTATATATTAAGATAGTGATTTTAGAAGTGGAGTAGACCATTTCTAAGAAAATAGTGGAATGTGGTCACTCGTCTAGAAATTGGATAAAAAACAATTCAGATCGATGTCCACATTCAATCCTCTAGGGACCAGACTCCCCAAGCGGTATATCCACTTAGTTTCGTTCTGAGAAACTTTTATTCTTTTATTGCCTCCTCTCCAATGGTCTTTAATCAGATCTATACCGTAAAAAATTAATCCTGTGGGGTTCCTATTATGGACCTCATCAAAATGCCTGGACAGGTTGTGCTTTGGAAAGCCTTTCTTAATATTGTTAATATGCTCTCTAATCCTAACGTGGAGAGGCCTAGTGGTTCTTCCCACATACTGTAGCCGGCAGGGACATTCAATCACGTATGTGACGTGAGTACTTTCGCAAGTGATCAGTTCCCTGATTTGGTACTCTTTTCCTCCTCTTGACTTGAAGGATACCTTTTTCTTCGGTTGTTTCTTACTGACACGACAAGGTAGACACCTCTGGCACCTATAGAAACCTTTCATTTCGGGGAACAGCTTAACCGCTTTAGGTGGGTCGATCACATTGTGCACTAACTGATTCCTCAGGTTAGGGGCCTTCCTGTAAATAAATTTTGGTTTCTTCGGGAGTATCTTTACCAAGATTCTATCGGATTTTAAAATAGGCCAATATTTTCTAAAAATGTGTTCGACCGAACGGTATTGATTGTTAAAACCAGTAATAAAAGCCATATCCATCTTGCTATGATGGTCAGTTTTCTCCTTTTTTCTCAGTAGGAGATCACGGTCTAGGCCCCCTATTGCCAATTTTTCCTTCATTAAAGGTTCTTTCTGGTAACCTTTGTCGATAAACTTTTTAATTAGGGTATCAGCTTGTGCGTAGTAGTCATCTATCCTGTGGCAATTTCTTCGCAGCCTCATCAGTTGGCCTTTCGGGATATTCTGTTTCCATTTCGGGTGATGGCAGCTCAATGTTGGTATGTACCCATTACGATCTGTAGTTTTAAAAAAAGTTCTCGTATGTAATTCGTTGCTCTCTTTAAAAATCTGTACGTCCAAGTAATCTATCTCTTGGAGATCGCATTTCCCACTAAAAGAGATGCCATATTTATTTTGGTTCATTGCTCCTAGAAAATCATGAAATGAGTCTACCGTGCCCCTCCATACTATGATCACGTCATCAATATAGCGACGGTAAAATTCAATCTCCGGGCGCAGATTCTTGTATATGTTCTCTTCTTCCCACATGTCCATGAACAAATCCGATAGAATCTTGGTAAAGATACTCCCGAAGAAACCAAAATTTATTTACAGGAAGGCCCCTAACCTGAGGAATCAGTTAGTGCACAATGTGATCGACCCACCTAAAGCGGTTAAGCTGTTCCCCGAAATGAAAGGTTTCTATAGGTGCCAGAGGTGTCTACCTTGTCGTGTCAGTAAGAAACAACCGAAGAAAAAGGTATCCTTCAAGTCAAGAGGAGGAAAAGAGTACCAAATCAGGGAACTGATCACTTGCGAAAGTACTCACGTCACATACGTGATTGAATGTCCCTGCCGGCTACAGTATGTGGGAAGAACCACTAGGCCTCTCCACGTTAGGATTAGAGAGCATATTAACAATATTAAGAAAGGCTTTCCAAAGCACAACCTGTCCAGGCATTTTGATGAGGTCCATAATAGGAACCCCACAGGATTAATTTTTTACGGTATAGATCTGATTAAAGACCAACTGATGAGGCTGCGAAGAAATTGCCACAGGATAGATGACTACTACGCACAAGCTGATACCCTAATTAAAAAGTTTATCGACAAAGGTTACCAGAAAGAACCTTTAATGAAGGAAAAATTGGCAATAGGGGGCCTAGACCGTGATCTCCTACTGAGAAAAAAGGAGAAAACTGACCATCATAGCAAGATGGATATGGCTTTTATTACTGGTTTTAACAATCAATACCGTTCGGTCGAACACATTTTTAGAAAATATTGGCCTATTTTAAAATCCGATAGAATCTTGGTAAAGATACTCCCGAAGAAACCAAAATTTATTTACAGGAAGGCCCCTAACCTGAGGAATCAGTTAGTGCACAATGTGATCGACCCACCTAAAGCGGTTAAGCTGTTCCCCGAAATGAAAGGTTTCTATAGGTGCCAGAGGTGTCTACCTTGTCGTGTCAGTAAGAAACAACCGAAGAAAAAGGTATCCTTCAAGTCAAGAGGAGGAAAAGAGTACCAAATCAGGGAACTGATCACTTGCGAAAGTACTCACGTCACATACGTGATTGAATGTCCCTGCCGGCTACAGTATGTGGGAAGAACCACTAGGCCTCTCCACGTTAGGATTAGAGAGCATATTAACAATATTAAGAAAGGCTTTCCAAAGCACAACCTGTCCAGGCATTTTGATGAGGTCCATAATAGGAACCCCACAGGATTAATTTTTTACGGTATAGATCTGATTAAAGACCATTGGAGAGGAGGCAATAAAAGAATAAAAGTTTCTCAGAACGAAACTAAGTGGATATACCGCTTGGGGAGTCTGGTCCCTAGAGGATTGAATGTGGACATCGATCTGAATTGTTTTTTATCCAATTTCTAGACGAGTGACCACATTCCACTATTTTCTTAGAAATGGTCTACTCCACTTCTAAAATCACTATCTTAATATATACATAACTTCTAAGATTTCTCTACCCTATCTTAAAAATCATTGGTACTAGGCTTCCTATTCAAATTCGAATAAGGCTTTCTAATGCGTCCTCATCTTATCTCTGAGGCCCTTACACTATCAGTCTTCTCCTTGTCAATCAAGTATATAGATTAATTATATGTAAGGGGGTTCTGTTTCTCATCAATGGATTGGATTACCCCTTTCCAGTCCATACTCAATTTGAACATACAACACTTAGGTTTGGGAAGCATATCGAGTACTGATAAAGAACTAATATTAAAAAATTAAAATAATGTATATTTTTTGCGCAATAGGTCCTATCCCACTTTTAATCCTACCAATTGCATATTTTAAACTGATCTATTTTTTACATATTCCATATACTGTTAACAAGTTTTTATGGAATAGGGTTAGTCACACTCCTAATCCTATCAGCACATTTTTAAACTATTTATGTATTTTTATTTTTATTTTTATTTTTATTTTTATTTTTATATTTTCTAAAACATTTCCCTTCTCAAATCTATTTTCAACACATACCTCCGGAGGAAATGAGAATTAATTATTTATTTCACCTCTGTTTTATTTAAAAGTGACGTAATATGCTGTAATATAGTTTTACCGGTTAATATCTGGCTTGCAAAATATACTTTCCCATGGCCGCCATTAAATTATACAAAGTTTCCACTAGATGGCGCTCAAGGAGATGCTACTTGATAATATACTGTTTTCCTTCATTAAACGAGGTTGAAAACAAATAAGGTTTAACCTCCATCCCCGTAATTGAAGCGGTTTTTTCAATTGGCCTTACACTCTGTCCGTCAAACGACACTCGATGTATGATTGGCCATGGTATGCACTGCACCCAGATATAAGACGTTGAGAGGACCAAGATGGCAGCGCCTCCGATGACGTCCGTGTGACGAAACGCGTAAGGCGGGACTATCTTGGTACGCACAACGTCACTTCCTGCCGCTGTGGTTCTTGCTAGCTGACCGGTGGAACGCAAGCGGTAGTTGCGAACCACGCTGCGTCCCGGGACAGCAAAGGGAGCCAGCGAGCTTGTATGCTCCTCCATTCTTTTCCTTTTTAAACTTATTATTTTTCTTGGAGTAACTCCTCTTTATTGGATTGTATCTTTTACATAATAAACTTTTTTTGAAAAAAAGAGTTACGCTATGTGGACACAACTTTTTTATTACATATAATTCCATTGGAGCGGATGTCCGGCTGGAGATAGGATCGTATTAGGGGATTATCCATCCCCCCCGTCCCCCTGCTCTGTTGAAGAGGCTGATCTGGACTAGGCAATCAGAGACGAGTGACCACAAAGATTCGATCGACATCCGGATCTGACCGGCTGGAGTGGAAACATCTTATGCTTATACCCCTGCAGGGGTATAGCGTTCCGGTGAGTGGAATCACAACAGGGGGATTGTATCTTTATAGAATCTGGAAGTTGTCGGGTGGAAAACTTTACATGAACTTTCTAACGATTTGCTGGACTTTTACCTTTTTCTGCATTTTCACATGTGACCTCATGCTGCTATTCAATTGTGCTATTATCAATTTATTTGTTAATCACTACTAATCCTATATATTTTTAATATCACTTCCTACATATATATATATATATAGATCTAATAATTGTTTATAAATTTGTTTGTAATTTAATTTAATTTTTTAGCACTGCACTTTAGAGGGTTGTGGATACCCCTCATAGATATAGATCTACCCATTACAAAATTGTTTGCAACTTAATTTTTTAGCACTGCACCTTAGAGGGTTGTGGATACCCCCTTTTCATATCACTTGTAGGTTATTTCAGCAAGGGCTGGAACGTTTTATTGGACTGCACTTGACACTTTGGCACTTATTTGCACATTATATAGCACCATTAGAGATAATTAGCGGTCATTGGGTTATGGGATCCAGGCTATATTGAACAACCATCTGCATCTATACTCTCTTCTTAACATCTACCGATTCCTATGCGGGATATTTATGTTTACTTCTTCACATCTTTGTGTTGGTTCTCATAATATGATTTATCATTAGATAATTATATACGGCAATTATCCCCTCATGCACAGCGCCACTCCCTGTATATATATATTCCTTTAGACTTACTCTTTGAGGGTACACTTTGGTGCCCTCTACTTACATAGGGGGGCTGCAGTTGCAAATATAACCTGTAAGCGCGGATCTACTGTCTATAATAATATCTTTCGGCTCCTACGGGCGCTAATTACTGATCTGCAGCTATGGACATATTTGGATATATGTCCAACAGGAAGATTGACATAAAAGGGATTTTTAACCAGGAACATGTCAATAATAGTCAAGACATGAATGGGCTGTTGAAACAGCTGCGACACACCCTGGAAAAACAGCTGAGGGTGTGGTGGGATGTTGTTACCCTTGAGATGTATGTGAAAGAAAAAATCACACCTAGGAGGTTGAGGTGGGATTTGAGCCCAAACGATGGTATTGATGATGCCTCCCTTAACGAAGAATGGTACTCATTTTTCTTAGGCTGTGAGAACGAACTTTTGCAAAAAATATTAGCAAGGAGGCACTTTAAATTAAGAAAAGTAGAGGAAAAGATCACTGAGATTAAGAACTTGCTACATCCGTTTGTTGGGCAACAAGAATACAAAGACAAGGATAAGGAACTACAAGAGATTATAAAAAAATATGATGTGGAAATACAAACCAAGAAACAGAAAAAATTTAAGAGAGATGTTTTAGACTATGCAAATAAAAGGGTCTACAAGTGGCAAGAAGAAGTAGATGAACTGAATAATGAAGAAGATGTGGACTCTATGGACGAGAGCCCAGTAGAAGAGGAAGAAATATTGGAGAATATAAGACAAACCAGATTTGAACACTCTCCTAATGTCAGAAGTATTGATCCACCACGTACACCTAATGATCGACATAACGTTCCCAGGATGAGGGGGAGGGAAGGACACCCCCCAGAACCTGGGTATGGAAGATCCCCAGCCACTCCAAGATACAGTATCCCTACCCGCAATAGGTATTCACCCTTAAGAGAAAGGGGTCATCATGGTACCTACAATAATCCCTATCCTAGATTGTCCCCTAGGGAATATAGGGATTTTCACAGGGGGGGCCCACCTGGAAGATGGAAGGCACGACCCCCATACAGAAGACAGAGTTGGAAAGACCAACCAGAGAACAACAGAAACTTTCAGAGGTATGGGGGCACACCCATATACAGAGGACAAAGGGATACAGGGACTTATGCACGCCTACAACAAAGGAACTCTGGCAACTACGGACATCCACAGGAGATAAGGAATGGACTGAACAGGAACCCTGGCAGAGAATCAGATCAAGATCTAAGAGACACAGAAAGAGGCTACAGGCAAGAGGGAAGCGAGGAGGTAAGAAGAGTAAAAAGAAGAAGAGAATATTAGGAGAAGGAATTTTTAACCTGAGTGATGTTGTTTTTACTGATGAGGAATTGAAAGTTTTAGACTTAGGATTAAAATTTGCACCAGACAAGAATGTTGATAAGTTCGAAGTTTTTATCGACCTACAGAAATTTATGCGCAAATTAAGAATAAAAAAACATTATACTTTAAATAAGGATAAAAAACCCGCAGAAGAAACACCCAGTTTTGTACACACCAATCTTAGGAATAACTCAATTTTCAATCCAAAGGTTCCGGGTGACCAGTGTATGAACGCCTTTAAGAAAATGGTGGAGAGTGACCTGGCGAAACTGGAAATAAAGAACCCCAAAAGGAGGAATGTATGGAGAGCAATCAAAGAAATCGGAAAAAGAAAAGAAGTAGTCATACGCCCCGCAGATAAAGGGGGCGGGCTGGTTATATTGAGGAAAAGTGACTACGAGGAAGAAATGAAGAACCTCCTTAGAGTGGAAAACACCTATAAGAAACTTAAAGGAAACCCCAAACCAATTTACAGTAAAAAATTGAAAGCTCTCATTAAGAAAGGGAAGGATAGAGGAATTTTAAATAAGAAAGAGGCTAAATATCTGATCAGCGAGTCCACAAAGACACCAGTCATATACCACCTACCAAAAGTACATAAGCGATTGGAGAAACCCCCAGGAAGACCAATTATAAGTGGGATAAACTCCCTGTTCTCCAGACTGGGAGAATACATCGATTGTTTTTTGAAACCAATGGTAACCAAAGGGAGGTCGTACCTAAAGGACAGTACGCAATTGATCAACGAATTAAAAAATATAACTGGGGTTGAAGACTGCCTCCTAGCGACTATAGACGTGAACTCCTTATATACCAGTATTATACAAAAACATGGCCTAAAGGGAGTAGAGAAAGCATTTCATAAAGACGCTAGTCTTAAACAGGAACAGATTAACTTTATATTGGAAGCCTTGAAATTAGCAATGGAAAGTAATTATTTTTGGTACCAGAAGGACTACTATGTTCAAACGAAGGGCGTTGCCATGGGAGCCAAATACGCCCCGAGCGTGGCGAATTTGTTCATGGACATGTGGGAAGAAGAGAACATATACAAGAATCTGCGCCCGGAGATTGAATTTTACCGTCGCTATATTGATGACGTGATCATAGTATGGAGGGGCACGGTAGACTCATTTCATGATTTTCTAGGAGCAATGAACCAAAATAAATATGGCATCTCTTTTAGTGGGAAATGCGATCTCCAAGAGATAGATTACTTGGACGTACAGATTTTTAAAGAGAGCAACGAATTACATACGAGAACTTTTTTTAAAACTACAGATCGTAATGGGTACATACCAACATTGAGCTGCCATCACCCGAAATGGAAACAGAATATCCCGAAAGGCCAACTGATGAGGCTGCGAAGAAATTGCCACAGGATAGATGACTACTACGCACAAGCTGATACCCTAATTAAAAAGTTTATTGACAAAGGTTACCAGAAAGAACCTTTAATGAAGGAAAAATTGGCAATAGGGGGCCTAGACCGTGATCTCCTACTGAGAAAAAAGGAGAAAACTGACCATCATAGCAAGATGGATATGGCTTTTATTACTGGTTTTAACAATCAATACCGTTCGGTCGAACACATTTTTAGAAAATATTGGCCTATTTTAAAATCCGATAGAATCTTGGTAAAGATACTCCCGAAGAAACCAAAATTTATTTACAGGAAGGCCCCTAACCTGAGGAATCAGTTAGTGCACAATGTGATCGACCCACCTAAAGCGGTTAAGCTGTTCCCCGAAATGAAAGGTTTCTATAGGTGCCAGAGGTGTCTACCTTGTCGTGTCAGTAAGAAACAACCGAAGAAAAAGGTATCCTTCAAGTCAAGAGGAGGAAAAGAGTACCAAATCAGGGAACTGATCACTTGCGAAAGTACTCACGTCACATACGTGATTGAATGTCCCTGCCGGCTACAGTATGTGGGAAGAACCACTAGGCCTCTCCACGTTAGGATTAGAGAGCATATTAACAATATTAAGAAAGGCTTTCCAAAGCACAACCTGTCCAGGCATTTTGATGAGGTCCATAATAGGAACCCCACAGGATTAATTTTTTACGGTATAGATCTGATTAAAGACCATTGGAGAGGAGGCAATAAAAGAATAAAAGTTTCTCAGAACGAAACTAAGTGGATATACCGCTTGGGGAGTCTGGTCCCTAGAGGATTGAATGTGGACATCGATCTGAATTGTTTTTTATCCAATTTCTAGACGAGTGACCACATTCCACTATTTTCTTAGAAATGGTCTACTCCACTTCTAAAATCACTATCTTAATATATACATAACTTCTAAGATTTCTCTACCCTATCTTAAAAATCATTGGTACTAGGCTTCCTATTCAAATTCGAATAAGGCTTTCTAATGCGTCCTCATCTTATCTCTGAGGCCCTTACACTATCAGTCTTCTCCTTGTCAATCAAGTATATAGATTAATTATATGTAAGGGGGTTCTGTTTCTCATCAATGGATTGGATTACCCCTTTCCAGTCCATACTCAATTTGAACATACAACACTTAGGTTTGGGAAGCATATCGAGTACTGATAAAGAACTAATATTAAAAAATTAAAATAATGTATATTTTTTGCGCAATAGGTCCTATCCCACTTTTAATCCTACCAATTGCATATTTTAAACTGATCTATTTTTTACATATTCCATATACTGTTAACAAGTTTTTATGGAATAGGGTTAGTCACACTCCTAATCCTATCAGCACATTTTTAAACTATTTATGTATTTTTATTTTTATTTTTATTTTTATTTTTATATTTTCTAAAACATTTCCCTTCTCAAATCTATTTTCAACACATACCTCCGGAGGAAATGAGAATTAATTATTTATTTCACCTCTGTTTTATTTAAAAGTGACGTAATATGCTGTAATATAGTTTTACCGGTTAATATCTGGCTTGCAAAATATACTTTCCCATGGCCGCCATTAAATTATACAAAGTTTCCACTAGATGGCGCTCAAGGAGATGCTACTTGATAATATACTGTTTTCCTTCATTAAACGAGGTTGAAAACAAATAAGGTTTAACCTCCATCCCCGTAATTGAAGCGGTTTTTTCAATTGGCCTTACACTCTGTCCGTCAAACGACACTCGATGTATGATTGGCCATGGTATGCACTGCACCCAGATATAAGACGTTGAGAGGACCAAGATGGCAGCGCCTCCGATGACGTCCGTGTGACGAAACGCGTAAGGCGGGACTATCTTGGTACGCACAACGTCACTTCCTGCCGCTGTGGTTCTTGCTAGCTGACCGGTGGAACGCAAGCGGTAGTTGCGAACCACGCTGCGTCCCGGGACAGCAAAGGGAGCCAGCGAGCTTGTATGCTCCTCCATTCTTTTCCTTTTTAAACTTATTATTTTTCTTGGAGTAACTCCTCTTTATTGGATTGTATCTTTTACATAATAAACTTTTTTTGAAAAAAAGAGTTACGCTATGTGGACACAACTTTTTTATTACATATAATTCCATTGGAGCGGATGTCCGGCTGGAGATAGGATCGTATTAGGGGATTATCCATCCCCCCCGTCCCCCTGCTCTGTTGAAGAGGCTGATCTGGACTAGGCAATCAGAGACGAGTGACCACAAAGATTCGATCGACATCCGGATCTGACCGGCTGGAGTGGAAACATCTTATGCTTATACCCCTGCAGGGGTATAGCGTTCCGGTGAGTGGAATCACAACAGGGGGATTGTATCTTTATAGAATCTGGAAGTTGTCGGGTGGAAAACTTTACATGAACTTTCTAACGATTTGCTGGACTTTTACCTTTTTCTGCATTTTCACATGTGACCTCATGCTGCTATTCAATTGTGCTATTATCAATTTATTTGTTAATCACTACTAATCCTATATATTTTTAATATCACTTCCTACATATATATATATATATATAGATCTAATAATTGTTTATAAATTTGTTTGTAATTTAATTTAATTTTTTAGCACTGCACTTTAGAGGGTTGTGGATACCCCTCATAGATATAGATCTACCCATTACAAAATTGTTTGCAACTTAATTTTTTAGCACTGCACCTTAGAGGGTTGTGGATACCCCCTTTTCATATCACTTGTAGGTTATTTCAGCAAGGGCTGGAACGTTTTATTGGACTGCACTTGACACTTTGGCACTTATTTGCACATTATATAGCACCATTAGAGATAATTAGCGGTCATTGGGTTATGGGATCCAGGCTATATTGAACAACCATCTGCATCTATACTCTCTTCTTAACATCTACCGATTCCTATGCGGGATATTTATGTTTACTTCTTCACATCTTTGTGTTGGTTCTCATAATATGATTTATCATTAGATAATTATATACGGCAATTATCCCCTCATGCACAGCGCCACTCCCTGTATATATATATTCCTTTAGACTTATTAATTGATATGTATTCCTTTAAAGCTTGTTCAATGGCCATCTGATGTAGTGGGTGTTTGAGCATTATGTCCGGTAAGTACCACGTTGGGTCATGCGCTTTTGGTATGGCTGAGGCTATAGTAGTGTATACTGCATTATGGTCAGACCACGGAATCGGAATTATATCTGATGCAATAATTTCTGGTATCATTCCTATTGTTAGAAAAATATGATCTATTCTGGTGAAGGTTTGATGAGGGTGCGAGAAATAAGTGAATTTCTTTTTCATTGGGTTACTTTCTCTCCATGAATCTACCAGATTGTATTTGGAAAGAAGTTGAGAAAAAGGTAATCTAGAGGTTATTTTGGATGGTGTAAAAGGTGATTTATCTAGAAATGGGAGGAGGACCTGGTTCGAATTCCCACACATTATCACTGTTCCTATTTTGTGTGTATTAATCACTTGTAATATATGTGAGAGGAATGGTGTAGGTTGTTTGTTAGGAGCGTAGTAGGAAATCACCGTGATTGCTGTATCTATTATATAACCCATGAGTATCAGGTATCTACCTTCTGGGTCTTTAATTTCTGATGATAAGGTGAATGGTGTGGATCGGTGAAATGCAATTAGAGTTCCCCTTTGCTTGGTACAGGCAGAAGCCGTGTAAATTTGTTGATAAAAAGGAGAAATATATTTTGGAGTAGAATCTTTGGTGAAGTGTGTTTCTTGGAGGCATACTATGTGAGCCTTCTTGTTATGGAAAGTACGGAAGGCTTTGGTCCTTTTTTGAAGGACATTTATTCCCTGAACATTCAGGGAAAGTATATTCAGTGGTGCCATGGCAACAGATCAAATAGTTTTGACTTACTTTTTGTTATGCAGAGCTGACTGCGCAGATCAACCTGTGTGGACTGAAGAGATGAATAGATAGAAAAGAAACCAGTGAATTCTGGAGTAAAGAGTAAACAAAAAACATATGAGATTAGATGATACATTGTATAAATTATTTTTTGCAAGTAATCACAATTTACCCGTGAAAGAGAATAAATATCTCTCTCAGGGGAATAAGTGCCTTCGTCACACTCCCACATAATATGGTTGGGAGAATGAGGAGGGCTAATGGGGATACACGGATCTTCCGCTTACAGGAGAGAAGTGCTATGTCAAAAGACATCAAAATGATGTTTCATTAATTGGAGTGCAGAATATAGTTTTTGTTGAAATTATTTATTCCAGGGTGGTTGTATATGGTTAGTCTTGCCCTAGGCTAAATAATTCAGTTAGAAAGGTACTGTTAATAACATTGGTATTGATGAAGATAGTTTGAATTATTTTGGGATTTTAACCCTTTTAGAGTAAACAATTACATATTTTATTCATATGCAACTGTTTAGAAATGTTAACTCATAAAATTGAGGTTGTATTGCTTCAGATTAGAATAAACAAAAACATAATTCTAGGAACTAGTATATAGTATATATATATATAGTACTAGTATATATTTGTTTTAAGAAAAGAAAGAAAAAGCTTCCATTACTTCTGGGTTATTGAACATATTTGTCCTAAAAAGTAATAAATCTATTGTTATTACCTGATAATATATAACTGAACAAGAATTACCTTATTTCACTTATATATTCTAAGGCTATATGAATCAGAAGTAATAAGAAATATAGCTGGAATGTAACATGATCCCACACAGTGTGTGACTATCAGAATGCAGTTACATTCAGTTATAAATATAGGTTTTTTATAGAGAACCATCTCTTAGTATAATAAATGAAGAGATATCAGGAATTTGGATGTCAGTCCATTGAATCTTCTTGGTCCATGGATGATGTGGCATAACGGCCTCTTTTGTGAGAATGATGATTCCCATTTTGTTCTGAAATCTGGGTGCTGCCTGAAGGTGGAGATGATGCCATTCTTCTGCGTGTGGGAGTGTTGCTGCTTGTGGGTTCTGTCAGATTTAATTTTAAAAGGGTTTGTTGTAGTTCATCTGCTGATCTGCTTCTGTAAATTGTACCTTGGTAGTTAAATCTGACTGAAAAGGGGAAGCCCCATTGATACATAATGTTGTGGCGTTGTAGTTCCATTAGTTGGGGTTTCATGGATCGTCTTTTAGTAATAGTAAGTTGGGATAGGTCAGCAAAAATTTGATAATTGTGTCCTTGAAAATTAAGTTCCTTTTTTTCTCTTGCAGCAATTAGTATTTGTTCTTTCGTTCTGTAATAATGAAATTTTGTGATTATATCACGTGGGGGTCCATCTTTCTTTTTGGCTGTGAGGGCTCTGTGTATTCTGTCCAGTTCTAAACGTTCAATAGGGATATCTGGCTTTAGTTCTTGTAATAGAGCAGTAATAGTAGATTGCAGGTCTGTCACAGTTTCAGGTATTCCCCTTATGCGCAAGTTTGAACGTCTGGCTCTATTTTCGTAATCTTCGAGCTTAGTTTGAAGTATTAAATTCTCTTTTTTTAATTGTTCCAATTCTGTTATATTTTCTTGGGTTGTAATTTCAATTTCATCCATTTTTATTTCTAAGGCTGTGGTGCGGTTTCCCAGCTCTCTTATTTCTTTGGTTAGGCTTTTTGTTATTTGGTCTGAGGTTTGTTTTAAAGCCTTATGAAGCATCTTTTCAAATTGTAATAATATTACTGGGGATACTGAGGAGGCTTGTGGAGAAGTTTGTGAGAGGATTTGTTCTGTATCTGACTCAAATGGAGAGTCTTGCTGTGACATTTTCTGTCTGTGAGAGCGCCCTGATGCTGTATCTTGTGAGGTGACTGGAGCTGCTTCAGCTGCAGTGAGTGCCTGTGAGCTCTTTGTGAGGTGATTTTTATTTCTGCCACGGTTTCCTCCCAGTACCATATTTCCTGCCCAAACTTTCACAGTTTGTTCCCTGGGGCAAAAAGGTTCAAATGGATACCTTTTGAGCCTGCAGGCTCCGCTTTGTCCTTCTCTTCTCTCCTCAGCGGTGTGGAGCTCTAACAATGCATGTCTGCTCCGCTAGGCTCCGCCTCCTGCCCCCGGAAGGCAGAGCTTTTCAAGCTCCTCTTCCCCCGTCAGCCACAGCTGGGCCCAGTACTCAACAGGCTTCTCTCCAAACAATTTCCGCTGCTATATTCCAACTTCACACCATGGTGTTATATTTATTGACTACAGTCATGGATGTCCAAGCCAGAGTGGCTCTCTTGGAGGCTCGCCCAGCCACGACCATCCCTGATCCACCCACAGTGCAGGTTCTGATACCCCTTCCGGCAGGTACTACAGGGACAAGTCCCCTTATCTGCGCAGCACATCTGGTCCCAGCCAACATTAAGAAGGACAACCTGGACGTAAAGGACATCAAACTCGCCTCCTTGCTCATTTCAGTCCATGACTTGGCAGAGAATAAAGCCTATACCTGGGGAGACGTATCAGTGGTCCTCAAGGCCAAAGATCCTAGGCTCAACCGAAATTTGTCCGTTCCAGAGTTTGTGCTGGCATTCGGCATGGTCAGGGATGTCTTATGCTCAGTCTCCCCCAGCAGAAGGGAAGACCTGGATCTATATCTCCACACCATGGTGGATTTGGGCTACAAATACGGAGGTTTTTCGTTTTGTGATTACCATCGTTCCTTCTCTGCGAAAGCAGCAGCCAGGCTGGCACAATTTCAGACAGGCACAGATTGGAGCCTTTTGGACACTGAATTGTTCTGCCGTCACTTTGCTGCCATGCGCCCACCATTATGCGCTATTTGCCAATCCTCCTCCCACACCACTGCCTGGTGCGCTAACACGGCAGTTACTCGCCCATTCGAGTTCCCCTCCACCTCCGGTGCAGTGCCAGGCACGTCGGCCCCCGCACAGACGTCCCAAGGGGACAAGTTCGGACGCTCTGTTCGGACTGTAGGAGGATCAGCCATTTGCAACAACTACAACTACGGCTCATGTAATTTTAGCCAATGTCGCCTGCTCCATATCTGCATCATATGCCAGAGGGCACACCCAAGAAATCGTGAGGTCAAGCAGCAGAAGAAGGCATGACTAGGCTGAGTCAATGTCCTGTGGCTGGGGATCTATCTTTCCTCACACCCTACTCCTTCCCTGGCCACCTTCCTTATCCAAGGATTTACAGCAGGGTTCCACACCGGCCTCATCTCTCTGCCACATACAACCTATGAATGCAGGAACCTCCGCTCAGCGGCCACCGACGAGCAGGCCATAGACCAGCTATTACAGGCCGAACTGGAGCGAGACTTCATCATAGGTCCCATCACACAGTCCCCTTTCATCAGTTGGAGAGTTAGCCCTATTGGGCTTGTCAAGGGAAAGTTCACGAATAAAGCTCACTTGGTGTACGACCAGTCTGTGCCTCATTCTTCCCACATTCCCAGCCTGAATTCCCTAATTCCCTCTGAGGAGTTTTCCCTGAAGTATGCCTCCATAGACATGGCAATTCAGGCCATTATCAAAGCAGGCAGAGGCGCCTGGCTCTCTAAGGCTGACATCTCAGACGCCTTTAAACTCCTGCCTATC
Organism: Aquarana catesbeiana; assembly: GCF_042186555.1. Classification (NCBI taxonomy): domain Eukaryota; kingdom Metazoa; phylum Chordata; class Amphibia; order Anura; family Ranidae; genus Aquarana; species Aquarana catesbeiana. The sequence continues at coordinate 495,978,421 of NC_133325.1, forward strand.
CACCTCTGGTGTTGGCACGGCATTAAGTGGAAAGAGGCGTACTACTTCGCTACCAAGCTGACCTTTGGCTCTAAAAGTAGCCCCTGGCTCTTCAACACTTTCGCACAGACCCTCACCTGGATTCTTATACATAAGGCTCAGTGCCAAGAGGTAATCCATTACCTGGATGCCTTCTTGTAAATCGAACAGCCCAGCATGCCCCCAGGAGACCTCAACAAATTGAGAGTAGTCTTCGGGAATCTCAATGTCCCCATCGCTGAACACAAGGTTGACGGACCAGCACACTCCATCACCTTCCTCGGAGTTAACCTAGATACTTGCTCCATGCAAGCTAGCCTTCCCCTTGACAAATTAAACCGAATTAGGTCAATTCTCCAAGAGTTCACCCACACAAGAGGATGTACTGAAAAGCAGCTCCAGTCCCTGTTGGGCATGCTCAATTTCGCCATGCGAATCATTCCCCAGGGTCGGTCCTTTATGTCACGCCTCCTAGTCTACCTCTCACAGGCACAGGACCCCGATCAGGTCCTTAATTTGGACACTGCAGCAATAGCAGACTTATCAATGTGGGATGAGTTAATTTCCACCTGGAATGGTATATCCATGTTTATACCTTCAGTATCACTCCAATCACCGCAGGTAGTAACAGATGCCGCAGCCTCCACAGGCTTCGCTGCAATTTTTGGCCATCATTGGTTTGCAGGACCCTGGCCTCCAGAGATACTTGCAATCCCCGGGTTTACCCTGACTTCCTCTCTCTTTGAGCTTTACCCAATCATGGCAGCCACCCAGCTCTGGGGTCATATCTGGACAGGGCAAACTGTGGCCTTCACTACCGACAACCAGGCCACGGCAGATATCATTACTAAAGGCAGGTCTAAGTCGCTCTTGGTTATATCCTTCCTACGCAGGCTGGTACAACTTTCCCTTCAGCACCAATTCAACATCCATTGTACATTCATTCCAGGCAAATGCAACCTTGCCGCAGATGCACTGCCTCATTTTAATTTCACCTCCTTCTTTCGGCAGGTCCCCAGAGCCGACCCTGTATCAGCCAGTATCCCGGCCTGGTCTCAGCTGACGCTGGACTAGAACAGCATCTCCGCGGAGCGACCCAGCTCATTAACCAGTCTCTGTCCCGTAACATGCTCAAAGCTTACTATATAGCTTGGAGCACTTTCCACAAATTCCTAGCAAACTGCTCAGTGGGAACTATGAGAGACACCAAACATATACTGGCCTTTATCTCATACTGCCATAGTCACTTGGCCCTGTCCCACAATACAGTCCACCTATACTTAGCTGGCATCCAACATTTTCTGGCTCTACAAGATCCCACAAGACCGTCCTTGTTCACAAGCCATGCGATCCGAGCCTGCCTACGCGGCATGAAGAAACAACAGCCAATAGTCAAGGCCAAACGCCTGCCTATAACAAGTGACATCTTTAGAGACATGTCCATTATGCTTGCCAGTTCTCTGTTTGGTCTTCTCCTTAGCCTGGTCATACAAACAGCTATCTATCTGGCCTACTACGGGTTCCTGCGGCCTGGTGAGTTCCCCTGCAATAACTCCACAGGCCAAGTCTTGTGCAGACGTCACTTGGTTCGCTACCAAGACCATTTCGTCCTCCATCTTGCGGTATCTAAAACCCAGCAATCAGGCCCCGGAGTAGATATCCACCTCTACAAAACTAACAATAGCTGGTGTCCAGTTACCATACTTAACTGCTTAATGTCACTCCTGCCTGAACGGTCAGATTCTAGTCCCCTTCTACCCTTTCCAGTCAAACCTTTAAATGCCAGCCAGTTCGTGGAACACGTGAGGATTCTTCTCCGCAACCTACACCTCAACCCCACTCAGTACTCCGGTCACTCTTTCCGTATCGGTGCAGCCTCGACAGCATCTCGGCATGGGGTCCCAGATCATGTTATTAAGAGATTAGGCAGGTGGAAGTCTGACTGCTTCGCCCGGTACATACCCAATCCCCAGGTGGAAATGTCACAAGCATTTACCAAACTCGCTCAATGAACAAAATAAAACCAATAAAACTTAACCCTACCTGAATGTTTTTGCCCCCTTATTTTGGTATGCCGGCCATCAGACCAAGGCACACTTCAGGTCCATTTCATGTTGTAAGTCTCATCATAAGTCTATGTTGTTTGTATCCGTATCGGCCATAGGGCTTCAACCATAAATATATATGTATAGTATATATATATATATATATATATATATATATATATATATATATATATATATATATATATATATATATATATATATATATATATATGTATATATATATATATATATATATATATATATATATATATATACTATACTATATATTATATAGTATATATATATAAATATATATATGTATATATATATATATATATATATATATATATATATATATATATATATATATATATATATATATATATATATACTATACATATATATTTGTATATATAGATATATATTATGTATATTATATATATAAATATATATATATATATAGTTTTTTATATATATATATATATATATATATATATATATATATATATATATATATATATATATAGTTTTATATATGTATATTTCTTATGTATGTAATTTTCGATATATATGAAAATTTCCCATGTTTAATATTCTTTATGTGTACACCCGTCCGGCTATATATACTTCCTTTACATTCTCAATGTTTCAAGATAGTGATTTCCACATCAGTTGTTGTCTTCTAATACTTGTGTCTTTTAACACTTATGTTTCTCCATAATTTCTACAATTGCCATTGATATCTGTGTTTTAATACTGCCCTTTACATATGCATTTGGTCCGCTGGCGCTTGTAGTCCTATAGCCACGATCGTACTGCATTTAAGCTGCTTTACTACAGACACTGACAGGTCAGTAGAAGGAGCTGTATGCTCTGAGTGCGTAGCCTTGTTTCTCTCCTGTCCTCCTTACCCACTGAGTGACATTATTTCCCTGGTGCGGTCCACACCAGGCACCTGGGATCTCCTACACTTCCTGCACTGGAAACAGCGTCCTGTGCATGTGAAAACACAGCTGATCACTGGGGAAAACTGGATTGCTGGCACCCCTCAAGGAGGACCCTACACATGACAGATATGCTTATGATGTCTTCATTCCTGTAAGTGCATTTATGTTTGCACTATTGAAATACCTTTTTAAAATTGCACTTAGCTGGGCCTCCCTCCTTCTCTCTTTTACATTGCTCACAGAGTACCTTGGATACGCTCTGGGGATGGCTTGCACCTAAAGCTTTTTAAAGCTTATATGGACAAATTCCAACCAAAAAGACAATATTTAGATGAACTAAACTACAATACATGCTTCCTCACTGCCATGCGCTGGGCAACCCTTTCCTTCCAAACATCATATGGTCTGGCAGTTTCACACTGAAAGGAAGAATCAATGAACAGTGCAATGGTAGTTCATTGAGAACTACAAGCCGATAGCAACTACTTATACTTATACTTATACTTAATTCATTCACAGAACTCTGTGAATGAATGACACAGCCATGTGGGCATGTTGACAGCAGACAGCTGAACAAGGTAGATGATTTATTTTTTGCTGAATAAAATATCTCCCCTTAGAGTTTGTCAAAAAAGTGAGAAGCTAACAGATATAAAGATGTTTACCCCGAAAGCAATAAATATTTATCCTCTGATAAATACCAGGCTATTGAGATATACTGTATCTCTCAACTTTTTGAGATGGAATGAAACACGCCTATTAGGGAAAGTATGTAGGCATAGGACACACCCTCTGCCACGCCCCCTTAAAGGAGAATTATAACAAGAAAAAGATTAGTTAAATCCACAAGTCCTTTTTTGTTTACCACTACTATTACTTTGTACTGGCTTTTGAAATCTACAAATGCAGCAATTTAGAAATTGAATGAAAGGTTTAGCACTGGGAAACACTTTTTGAAAGATGAAAAGTGCATTTTATATACAACTACTTTATATAGACCAAACTGAGGGACAAGTGAGGAGGAAAGAGGGACAGAGAGACTTTGAGTCCCTCAAAATCAGGAACAGTTGGGAGCTATATTGGGCTGTCCCGTTCTACTTACTTGGTTGTAGTTTCCCAGGCACATCCACCACTGAGTTGGTTCATTCTCTAGGGTGTTAATAAATAACTGGGGTGCCAGTCAATTTGCAGAAATAAAATGAATAACAATGTATTTTGGAAAAATGCATAAATGTAAAAGAGGTTAGAAATATTAAATGCATACAGTCTCAAAATCCAGCTTGACTTCTAATGTTCTTTGATTTGATTTTAGGTTCCAACATATTATGCTGGCTTCAACTCGTCAAAAAGGTATGAAATCAAGATCAACTTGTAGATCTTAAGCTCCTTAGGGACCACTGTTTTAGTGGTATCTTTACAGCATATGTTAGGGATTTGAGAGGGTTCCTGTGTTAAAGCCTACATTTTTAAAAAGTACATCTTATAGTGCCCACACACACACACACACATACACTACATGGATTAAAAGTTCATTCAGGAGTTTCCAGTATTATGTATGACTCATCTCCCAAAGCTTTACCTACTTCTTGAGCCAGTCCCTTGTGACCCCTCTCTGAGCAGGAGAAAGCCACAAGTGCTTCATCAAGGCCTAAGTACCGTGCTTCTTTTTCTTTAGTGATCTAGCATCTTGCAGTAGCTTCCTAGAAGGGAAAACCCCTGAAGCCTAAGCCCAATGCCCATCATCCCTTTCGGCAGAAACCAAGAGAACACTGTGGGAATCTTGTAACAAATGGTTATCCCCTGTCCAGCTCACTCAACAAGAACCAACTCAGAAGTAGTTGGCTGGAATGAACAATATTCATAACTCAGAAGTCTTTACACAGAAATTGGGAGCATGCTCAACAGCTGGCAGAAGCAGTGGCAAATTCAGGTTAGAAACACTTTCAATGCATTGAAGAGAGTTGCGGGATCAGGCGATGCTGACGTGACGCGTCAGAGCGGGGGGAGGGGCCTGATGGCTGCGCTGGTGCGCGGGAGCGGAGGCGGGCTGGACAGATCGAGTGACCAGGAGGCAGAGTGAGGTGAGAGCCCGCAGTGATACTGATTAAGGAAGCCCTGGGTCAAACTCCCCCACTGCATCACTACAGCAGCTCGGGATAGCTGGAGGTAGCTGGTTCTCTCCTGTGCAAGACTCGCTGCTGCACAGCCCAACGAGCGGCATTCTCCCCTTTGTGACCCCCCCCGCAGCCCTTCTCACATCCTGGCAAGCGACCTGGAGCCGACCCCGGTTTGAAAGAGGATTAGAGGAATGGATGCTATACACATTAACAGCTAGTGTAACCAGCGGACCAGGACGTTTTCTGGTACTGTGTAACTAACAGCTGTGATTGTTATCCCACAGAAGACAAGCATCTGACACAGATCATTCCGGGAAGTATGGAGATAGGAGAAGGAGCCACCCCCAGGTATGAAATGTAACCCTCTCTTACCTTGAAGATCTGCATTGTTTAGCACTCCAAAAGCACCCTTAAAGACATTTAAAGAGACTCTCTTAAATAACGCTGTCTATTTGACTATATAGTATGTTATAAACTCCCCCCTGCTCTTTCGCCTCCCCTTCTGCTTGATCTAAGCAATTTCTAAGCAATCTTTGCCCAATTACATACTGGGATGGCTATTTGGGTGGAATATTGTTAAATATGCTACATGTTACCATACTGCGATTATAGCACTGAGTCAACAGACCCTTGAAAAAAGATCATAATATCAGCTGTCTCCTAGTTTTCCGTAAGACCTGTTGGACAGTTTGCTTTCCTGCGTCTTTCCTTGTCAATCATAAAGTACAGTGCATCTATAATAAAGAGGAAGGGGAGAAAAAAAAAAGGAGGTAATATGAGAGGTCGATCACAAAGAGCAGCAGAACCTAAGACCCCAAGAGAGAGCCTAAATTCCAGCACAATTCAGAAATGCCTCAAAGACATGAGCTCAAAAAGTCCCAGACTGGAAAAGAAACAAACAGGAACAAAAGAAAAAAGAAAGACCTGGTGAAACAAAATGGGGAACAAGGGGAGAGGCCCAGGGAGGAGTTGTAACAGGAAAGAGAGCAAGATTGCAGTGATATGGAGGAGCAAAGAAACATCGCACTAATTCCAACTAAATCAGAAATGTTGGAAATGTTCTCCAAGTTAGAAAATTCCATAAAGTCAGAGATACTGAACGTACGGACTGACATGGGCCACTTGCTGCGAAGAGTAGAGGCGGCAGAGGAAGCATCAGGAAACCAGGCTAAAGAAATACTAGAATTAAAAACGCAAATGAGGAAAATGCAGAGTGACTACCGTAATCTGTCATATAAATTGAAAGAGCAAGAAAATCAAAGTCGCCGCCAAAACTTACGGATTAGATCTCTACCTGAACAACAGAGTGAAGATCTGGTGATTAAGATGAAAAAAATCTTCAATCCAATCCTGGGCAGATGGAAAGATGAGGCCCTAAAGATAGACAGGGTACACGGGATCAGAAAACCCCCAAACCTGAGACAGGATACACCTAGAGATGTAATCATCAAATTTCATTCATATGAAGATAAAGAAAAGATCTGGAATAGGCTTTGGAGAGTCCCCCCAGTTCGTTTCGAGAGCACGGAATTACAAATATTCTCTGACCTATCAGCAGGAACCCTGGCGCAGAGAAGACAGTTAAGACCATTGCTTGAACAACTGAGAAAGGCCAAGATAAAGTACACTTGGGGGTTTCCTACATCCCTAGTAGTACTGAAAGAGGGAAGAGCCAATAGGCTGAGGTTCTTGGAAGACCTCCAGGACTTTTGTGAAAATTTGGGCATTCCCGTACTGGATATTCCTAGATAAGAGTTACAAGTTTTTTGGACCCTAGAGAGGATTTTGCTCTTTTCTTTTAGTGCTTATTCTTAAAGGGTTTATTTTGATTTAAACCATAAATATCTTGAATTGGGGTGGTGGGGGGGATGTTAAATTAATATAGATATAATGTGATGTTGTGGAGGGGGGGTCTCGGGGAAAGGTGTGGCTCAGTTTGGTTCACCTGTTCTTGCCCCTCCCCCCGTTTTCCACGGAGGGGGGGGTGGTGGCACTGGTGGCTGCAATCAGAGTCTCACCCTGGGTGAAGAAGCGTGTAGTGTGGGATCAGTTGTGATTCACATCTGCAGGCTCAGGGCCGGATCGCGGCCGGGGATGGAGGAAGGGGAGTCGGGGGGAATTGAGGTGGGAGGGTAGGGGTGGAGTTCTATCCTGCAGGGTTGGGTACAAATTTCCTTTGGATGACTGCTTATGTTAGGTAGACGCAACCCCTCAATAGACCAAAATAAATGACAGATTTAAATTTCTTATCATACAATGTTAAGGGGCTGAATTCTCCGGTCAAGAGACACAAAGTACTAAAAGAACTCCATTATTACAGAGCAGATGCGGTATTCCTCCAGGAGACCCATTTAGCACTGGATACAAATATTAGATTATATTCTCCAGCATTTTCCTACCTAGTTGTATAGTGATACACCCATAAGGAGAGCTAAGGGGGTCGCAATTGGGTTCTCAAGATCATCTAAGTTTTCTCTGACTAACAGACTGACGGACCCCGAGGGCCGCTATTTTTTTCTGAAGGGTAAACTGGGGAATAAAATGCTTACTCTAGCTAATGTCTACTGTCCGAATAAAAACCCAACTGTATTCTTAAAGCAGGTATTGGACAAGCTGATGGAGTTCAAGACGGGGGAGGTGGTGCTGGCTGGGGACTTCAATTTTTGTCTTAATCCTTCCTTGGACAGTACGTCGCGGGCACAGGGGACAAGTAGGGTTCAATTAAAAATAATCGGGCGTAAGCTGCATCAATGCCATATTATGGACATGTAGAGAGCAGCAACCAAAAGTAAATGACTATACCTTCTTCTCCCCTGTGCACGGGACGTACTCAAGACTAGACTACATTATGACTGACCATAGCCTATTGGATTTTGTGAAGGAATCCAGAATAGAAATAACCACGTTATCTGACCATTCTCCAATCTCAAAGAGGATTAGGTTACCGGTGTCCCAAAGACAACCATTCTCATGGAAGTTAAATGAAAATTTATTAAAAGATGATAAAATGGCAGAAACAGTGCAGAAAGAGATTGAATTCTTTTTTAAGGTTAATGAAACAGGCAAATTAGCTGCCTCAATTTGGGAGGCTCACAAAGCATTTATTAGGGGGGTTCTTATATCCATAGGGGCCAGGGAAAAAAAGAGAGAACAAAAAGAAGGGGAAAACTCATCGAGGAAATACATTTACTAGAACAAGAACATAAAAAATACAAGGGACACCACCAGGAAAGTTTACACCAGCTGACCATTAAAAGAGAGGAGCTAAGAGATAGTATGGAACAGGACTCAAGGAGGACCCTAAACAAAATAATAAGAGATAGATATCTTTGGGGAAACAAGTCAAACAAGCACCTTGCGAGGCTATTGAAAAAGAAAAGAGACTTGAATTTTATTGAGAAAATTCAAAATAAAAATGGCGAGGTAGTATCAACAACCGAAGGGATAGCAGAAGAGTTTAGGAAGTACTACAAAGCCCTCTATACTGTAGGAAAAAAGGGACATCCGAAACAAATAGAGGACAGGAAGGTGGAAGAATTCTTGAACGGAGCAGGGGTGGCAGGGCTGCCTGAGCGTGACAGAGCTGACATGGACAAACTTATAACTGAAGACAAAGTTTATACTGCACTAAAGGATTCATCCCTGGGAAAGAGTCCGGGCCCAGATGGGTTTACTACTTATTATTTAAATAAATATAAAAAAATTTTGGTTCCGAAGCTCTGCCATTATTGGAATGAACTAGGTACCAAATGTGAAATGGGGGAAGATGCCCTATCTGCAACCATCACCCTGATATTAAAAGAGGGAAAAAACAACATGCTGTGCTCTAGTTATAGACCCATTGCCCTATTAAATGCGGACACCAAATTATATGCCAAGGTTCTAGCGGGCAGGTTAAAGGATAAAATGACTACCTTGGTGCACCCAGACCAGGTAGGTTTTATACCAGGAAGAGAGGGTAGGGATAATGGAGTGTGATCATGGCTCCCTCTCGAGTCCATTAAGTCCGGCGGGTCCCCAGCTCTATTCCTGTCAATGGATGCCGAGAAAGTGTTCGACAGGGTAGACTGGGGACTCATGATCAAAACACTGGAATTAATGGGAATAGGCCCAAGATTTATTACATGGGTAAGAATACTATACAATCACCCTCCGGCTTCCGTTAAAGTGAATGGGGTCCTTTTAAGAAGGAGAACGGAACCAGACAAGGGTGTCCATTGTCTCCCCTCTTATTTGTATTAACTTTAGAACCCTTGCTGGCTTCTATCTGAAAGAATCCAGACTGTAGCGGGGTAAAGATAGGAACAGAGGAACATAAACTTGCGGCGTTTGCTGATGATGTCCTTGTTTACATTACTAACCCCAGGATTACAATTCCAAATTTGCTGCAGATTTTAAAAAGATATGGTGACATCTCAAATTTTAAGATAAATATCAGCAAATCTGAAGTCTTAAACATAAACATAGACAAGCAGGAAGAAGAAAAACTCTCAAGGGAATTTCATATAAAATATATAAAATATTTAGGAGTTAAATTATCTAATTCTCTGAAGAAAATGTATTTAATAAACTACATACCCTTATTAGACGAAATTAAGCAAGAAATAAAAAATATGTCAAGGCGCCCCCTCTCTTGGATCGGACGCATTAACACAGTAAAAATGATGTTGGCCCCGAAAATCCTTTATAAATTCCAGATGCTTCCGACTCCCCACCCACAGCCATATATGAGAGCCCTACGAGGCCTAATTGCAAGGTTTGTCTGGTGTAACAAAAAGCCACGAATTGCATACACGGTTTTGACTAGGGGGAAAAAACAAGGAGGATTAGCTCTACCGGATTTTAATAAATACTACATTGCAGTGACACTTTCACGGGTTATGGAATGGTCAAGGAGGTCACGGATAAGAGATGGGTTAATATTGAACACAGTATGAGTAGCACACACCTAGGTCACAATATATGGAACCCTCCAAAATACAGAACACTTAGCACAAAGACACCGGATTTAACACTTAATACACTAAAACTATGGGATCAGATCCACATACAAAATAAATGGTATTATAACTCTCCTTTGATTTACTTGAAGGATAATACATTTTTTGAACTGGGGATGAGGGAGGTGGGAGGGAATTGGATCAAGAATGGAAATACACAATTAAAAGATTTAATTAGAGAAGGGAAATTTTGCACATATCACGATTTGAGAACTGAGACAGATCTAATGGACATTGATCCATGGCGGTACATCCATTTGTCGCATTTTGTAGAGAAACTTCCAAAACCGAATAGAGGTGAAGAAGATTATAGGCCGCTTGAGCAGCTCTGTAAGAGAGAAAAATCAAGAAATACCATTTCTCAACTCTATAAAATTTTAATGTCTAAAGAGGAACTGTATGCGCCTTTCTATATCAAGAAATGGGAAAGGGAATTAGGGATACAATGTAGTAATCACGTTAGGAAAAATTTTGAAAATGATACACAGTTCTTCAGTTGACACCAAGATGATGGAACAAATTTTAAGTGCCTAGCAAGGTGGTATGTGACACCAGACAAAATTAGCAAATTCCAACCGGAAAAATCTGTGGAACGTTGGAGAGGGTGTAAAAATATTGGTACGATGGCTCATATATGGTGGGAGTGCTCCATCATTAAAGCATACTGGAAGAAAATTATACATCTAATAGAGGAAATGACTAATGTAGTGCTGGTAGATTTGCTATCTACCACCTGATAGGTAAATTTAGTAACTTGTTCGTTAGGAAGGTTAGATTTGCCTCTGTTTCAGCTTGGCTGACGTTGCGTGTGTTTCCATACTGAGCCATGGGTGTCCCTGTTGCCGCTGGCTGGTATTGGAAGGGCAGCGTGTCTAAGCGTATGGATGCTCTTCTGTCCCGGAGACAACTCGGTGGAGGTGGTCCTCCGAGTTGCATTCTGGGCAAGGGTATTTATGGGACAGACGCCATATTTTGGGGTTCGTTTTACAGCCACCTGCTGGCCCTCCTGGCCGACAGGAAAGCATTAGAGAGCTATCTCGTGGTCCTCCGTTCCGGAGGCCCACGTTGCTGCAGCACAGGGGTGGGCCCAGAAGCTTGTCTGGGGCCTACCACAGAGGCCGAGGAATGGTCCTGAGCTGTCTATCCAGAGTGAAGAAGCTGGACAACCGAGGAGATCTCAGGGGAGGACCCATCATGGAAGGATCATGCAGTGTGCTGGTCTGGAGAGGGGCCTGGTGACTCGGTTGGAGGACATATCCTAAAGTAATTATACAGCATAGTGTTGCCAGGTTTGGCTTAGGGATTCAAGCACTGTGACTGACGTTCATTGCAGAAAAAAACAATACATCCTGTGGCAGAGGATCGTACGGTTCATCCCAAACAAGTCTGTGGCAGAGAGTTTTGTTTGTGCTACGTACTGGCTGCTAGGCAAGTGAGAGAGGCCTATCCAGGCGTGCAAGGAGTGTGTCCCACCAAGGGAGTGCATTCTACTGAAATATCTAACCCCAAAGGACATTTGTCAAGAATCTTACTAAAAAGGTATTTGAGTTTTCCTCTGTGGTTTTCCTTCTACCTCTTTCCTGCTACTTCCTTCATTGATGGTTTAATAAAGCATTGAAAACGTACTTAAGTGTTGATGCATGTGTCGTCCAGAGGTAAACTCAACGGAACCCTAGACCCGGTGTCGGTGAAACAGAGGGAAGGAGAGTGAAGGTAACAAGCCCGCTTTAAACCAGCAGCTCCATCGAGAATTAATGCTACACTAATAAAACTTTATTGGAAGATCCATGGACATGCTTATTCCATGGTACAGAGGAGTCAATTAAGCAATATCAAATATCTATAGTCCCTATACTGTTGGATGCTGCCAAGAGCCAGATTCCAAAAAAATGGCAGGAATCAGAGAGTCCTAAAACTTGAGAATGGCTTTTTTGTGTTAATGAAATCTACAATATGGAGTGTTTGGATGGTATTGGAATAGAACCAGAGGAGGGGGCTGAATGAAAAGACAAATGGGCAGGGTGGCAGAGGTTTAAGAACACGTGGAGTTATGTTGAGGAGATTACTGGCTAAAGATTAAACGGGTTTAAAGACAGGGAACCTTTTGGAGGAAATAAGGTCTTCGGTATGCATAATGAAATAACTGCAGGATGGTGGTGGGAGGGGGGTGGGTTCTTAGTTTAAGAGGGTTATCAGAGAAGCACTCTTATAAGACGTATGTTAATGTACGGATTTTAGTTTTGTATTTGTAAAACATAAATAAAGAATTTTAAAAAAAGAAAAAAGAAACACTTTCAATGAAGAAACATTTAAGCTGGCTGTACCTTAGTTGACTAGGTGGCTGCTTCTACTGATCACCAAAATATGAAAGCATTGTCTAAAAAAGTCTAAAATCTAGGTGCCTAGAGCTTTGTTCCTACCATGAAGTACTGGAGCTTTGTCCATTCTGAAGAGCTATTATAGATATGTGCAGACACTTCCCGGTACCTGCATTCTATACCTGGTATTAGCTTTTTATTGTTTTGAAAAAACAGAGCCAGTTTTGCTTATTCAGAAAGTTTTGGATTTGTCCAAAGGAGAAGAGTATGAGATTACTGCAGATATGGTATGGGCAGGTTGCATTGTACAGCTGATAGCAGCTCTCTTTTAAAAAAATGAAAGGCTACTTTTAGACTAATAACATTGCTTTTCATGGTGTGGTTAATTTAAACAGTGTCATAACCTGCTTACAGAAGGTAGAATCAGAAGCTTATATTTCTACATCTTCAGAGACACTAACAACTCAACATAAAAATGCAGAAAAAGAACATCTTTTTGAACAGCAAAGCATGAACTTTAGCCGTTGAAGCAGAAAGGGTAACAAAACAAGAACGTAGACCCACAAGGCGGGCAGGGTGTAAGAAAGAGATACACTTTTTTATTTTGAAAATATATATTTTTTAATGCAGGATGTTAGATAAATTGAGGTGAATCAAGACATCATTATTTGACAGAGACAATGACCCTGATTTACTAAAGAAGTGGAGCATATTCACTTTCTAAGTGAATTTTCACAAACACAACAAAATAAGTGAAAATTCACAAAGAATACAAAATTATGTGCAAGCAAAAAATATGATCTTTGTCCACACATGATTGGATGATGGAAGTCAGCACAACTTCACCTTATCCACTTAGCTAAGTGAACTACATATATCAAAGAAACAAGGAAATATGCTTTTTCTTCTTTTTTAAGAGAATAATTTTGAGTGTTATTTTGTGAGTTTTAAGAGAATTCTAGAAATATTGCAATCACTGATGCTTTTATATATAAGGAGGACATGTTTTATTTGCAAGAATACTAAAGTGTTTACATTTTTTTATTTGTATTCTATTTTATTTGAAGAATGCACATCTCTTCTGGGATTTTTTCTCTTCATCTGTGAATGAAACTATGTTTATCCTAGAGACAAATAACAAATAACAAAATTATTTCTTTGTATAGGCACCATTTGATATATTTTTGCATCTATTCATGCAACACAACCAATTTCATGGTAAAAATGTTAGAATAACGTCTTTTTGAGCAAGATAAAAAGTCTAGAAATGCTGAAGAGGTGATAGTTATGTAGAAAAGATGTCAAGGACAGAAAGCAAAAATACCTTTTGGATTCAATACTGAGATTGTGTTGTTTGCATTTAAATGACTGAGGTTTGTGGCACTAGCACTTTTATAAGTTAAAGGTTTTTTTATGCTTATTTGTATTCTTAAATGTGTCTATGATAAATATACCGATTGTTTTAAAGAGATTAAAATGATACAGGAAATGAGTACAGCATTGTAAGATTGGGATGTCCTTTTAATATACAAGATAGGATTCAGCTAAGAATTAAATTAGTATCAGGTAATCTAGATGTTAAGTGGCATCACTTTCTGTTTTTGAGGCCAGCGTTCCTCTGGACCTTAGGCATTTTTGGCTATTCATGGGCAGAGCCATTGGCCAGTTTCCACCACATTTAGACTACAATCAGACATTGAGCAGATCAACTAACATCTTCTTCATGTGGTGCAGAATGTATTGTGCTTATAGGCAATCAGTTGGGGCAATACTACCAAAATGCATTTGTTGATGTCTCTATTGTCAGCCCCGGTTCATATACATCTTTGCTCAGACACACACTCTGATTGGGACTGATGTGAAGAGTTTTTCAGCATTAACATGGTAGTTATCATGCTGTATTAACCTACTAATTCTGCTGTGTTATACACCTACCTGGTCCATGTGGATACCTTGTAGTGAAATTATTGTGATTATTATAGTCTATCTACTTACAAGGATACTTTCACACATTTGTCTATGATTTCCTTGTAAAAATGTGTTTTTCTTCTTTGTAATAAATTATTGTCTATAATAAATTATGTCTTCAAAGGATTTTGTAAAAATATGTAAAAAAATAGGTCTTTGTGGCATAAAATATAAAAGCACATTCTACAAAATACAGCATGGATGGCTATTCCTGACCTCAATAAATCATGGAAGTACATCAAACAGAATGCTCCAAGTATGAAGATTAGAGAAACCTCTGAAAGGAAAGGATAAGAAGAATGATTGCAGTCTTTTCATTCTTTGTCAGCAATCATAGCTGTGTTTTTTCCAATAAAATCTAGCATAGCTGTAAAGAACTCCTCCCTGGATAAGGATGAGGGGTTCCTCAGAATTGTTAGTGGAACTGTTAGTAGAGTGCAAGCTGGAGAGGAGTGACAACCCTTCCTATGCATTTAATATTAGACATGTGCACTGCCAAAAAATGTGTTTGTTTTTGTTTAATTTTTTTGGGGTTTTTTCGGGAAAATTAAAAAATTTGGAAATACAAAAATTCGGAATTCGGAATCTCGTAAATTCGAAAATTCAGAAATTCTAATTTTGAAATTTTACTAATTTTCACATTTCCGAATTTTCAAATTTTTGGATTGGACTGAACCTTGCAGCATTTGACAGTCAATTGTCTTCCCAAGTTCTGGAAAGTTATGGTTGCCGAAGTTCCTAGGATATATCACATCGGGAGTTGTGGAATGCACCATAAGAAAACTTGCAAACCCACCACAGAAAGTGTCAAAATCGAGGCTATGTTTATAGGCAATCAACCTTACTTATTTATTAAGAACATAGTGATCAGCCGGAAATACCCAATGGGTGCTTTGTCCCCGTTGGTGAAAAATGGTGGATGGGGAGACATTAGAGACCACAAATTGTGTAAGAGTTATTGCAGGCTGCAGTAATTTTGGAATCTTAAAATTTTGAACAATCGCATTCTGTCTTTGCGGAACATTCCAGATGAAGGAGTTTACAAAGTTTACGCTCTCATTTCAGTAACTTTATTGTTGTATTTTTGTTCGGTTGTCTTATAATTGTCCATTTCTATCTGTGTGGAATCTAATATGAAATTAATTACGGCTCTTTTATTTCATACTAATTAAAAAAGTAAAAGATGCATCATATATAATACATGTCCATGGAAGATCCTTTCAAAATAAATGAAACTGAAGCTAAAGAAAAAAAAAAAAAAAAAAAAAAGAAACCGTATGAAATGAGTGAAAATATACCACAAATGCAATCATTCACAAAAAAATGCCACATATGAAAATCATATAAAATGTCCCAAATATGAATTAATCAGTGTAAACAATAACCAAATATGGGCAAAACCCACTTTTGTAGTTCCAACCAAAAGTAAGTAATTCTCTTTTCCAGTTCAAGGAAAGAAATTGCAGAGTAACATCTAGACATGTGCAATTTGTTTCAGTCCGTGTAAATTCAGACACATTTTTGGTTATTCAGCGATTTGGATGTATCCTTTCTTGACCTGCCAGGCTGCATGCTTGGATAAGGGTTACCTTTAGAATCTATACCAGACTCAAAGGGACTGGTATGATTTGGGGGGGACCCCACCCTGTTTTTTTTCTGACTTTTCTTTTTTTACATTTCAGCTCTCAGTGGGGGAAGCCTGCTGACAGATGATGAGTAATCGGTTGTTAAGGATGCGACAGTCTGCTTCCCGGCCAGCTCCTTAACAACCAGCTATTCTTAACACAGAATTCGAAACAGTCGAGAATTTTTGACTGAGCCAAATTCAAATCATTCCAAAAATTTGGAATGTGTTATAAAATTAATAATCAAAACAAAATGAAATGAAACAAAACAAAACAAATTCCAAAACGAATCCATGAAACAAAATTAGTAACATAACTAATCTATATAAAACAAAAACAAATGTTTCCATTCTGCACATGTCTAGTAACATCCAAATGGTAATAGTCTCACATTTTAATGTTGACCATCTAAGTTAACCACTTCAATACAGGGCACTTTCATTCCCTTCCTGCCGAGGCCAATTTTCAGCTTTTAGCACTGTCGCACTTTGCATGACAATTGCACAGCCCACAGTACCCAAATAACATTTTTACCATTTTTTTTAGACAGAAAGCCTTTGGTGTTATTTAATCATTGCTTTTTTTATTGTTTGCTAAATGGAAAAAAAAGATTTTCTTTGGTTCTGTTATAAAATTTTGTAAATGAATAAGTTTTCTCCTTCACTGATGTGCACTGATGAGGCTGCACTGATGAGACGGCACTTATGGGGTGGCACTGATCAGGAGGCACTAATATGCAGCACTGATGGGCACTGATATGCAGTAATTATAGCTGGCACTGATATGCAGCACTGATGTGCACTGATAGGTGGCACTGCTGGGCACTGCCAAGTGGCACTGATGGGCAGCCTTTATGGGCACTTATAGGCAGCAGTGATGAGCACTGATAGGCGGCACTGATGTGCACTAATATGCAGCACTGACAGGCATCACTGATGGGCACTGAAAGGCATCACTGATGTGCACTGATTGTTATCACTGATAGGCACTGATTGGCATCACTGTTGGGCATTAGAGGGCATCACTGGTGGGCACTGGTGGGCATTGCTGATGGGCACTGATTGCCATCACTGATAGGCACTGATTTGCATCACTGGTGGGCACTAGTGGGCATCACTGGTGGGCACTGAAAGGCAACACTGGGGGGCACTAGTGGGCATCACTGGTGGGCACTGGTGGGCATTGCTGCTGGGGCTGCACTGATAATCACTACACTGGTTATCAGTGCAGATGCCCCCTGTCAGGAGAGCCATTTATGAGATCTCCTCCTCTCACGCCCTGTCAGCACGAATAGAAAAATGCCAATAACTGGCACTGCCTAGTTACACTTTGATCAGCTGTAATTGGACACAGTTGATCACATGGTAAAGAGCCTCTTTAGGCTCTTTACTGTCATGGGAGATGCAGTGTGTCTCACGAGTGGCTTGTTCTGAAGGACATCATATGATGTCCAGTCAGAACAGGAGAGCCAGGGCTCGGCCATTATTGTGCTATAGGCCAGGGGGCATGTAGTTAAAAAGATGGTCAGACAAAGCTCTACTGGGACTTCACAGAAGCAAATGGTGACTTAACTCTCCTTGCATGCAATAATGTGCTATCAACCAGCACTAAGGTCAGATAAGCTTATGCTCTTATTAGAGGATCACACCACTTCCTCCTATTGTTTGTGCATATGGTCTCAAAGTGCGCAATGACCACACAAGGTTCTGCTCTGCCCAGCATGTTTTGTCCAGTGAAAGTTACCAGTAGTCCAGGTCATCTCCTTACGAAGTAGACTGGACAGAACCCTTTGACATCATTAAGCATATTGGGACTGTACATATGAACAGTAGAAGGAAGGTTATTACCAACAACAATCCTTCAGAATGTCATGGTTATGCTATAGAGTTTCTCTGTCAGCTTTCCTGTTTCCATGTGTTCATCTCTAAAGACTAGCTGCCTCTCACCTGACTGGTTTTATAACATCTCCTCTAAGCATGGCCCCACCCCAAGCCCTATCAAGGAACACTATATTAACCTGTGCACTGCAAGCCAGCAGTGCTGATCAACCATTGTGTGTTAGCTTTCGTGTGTACTTGCTGTGTTTCCTACGTCTGATTCCAGTTACCAACTTTGGCCTGTTCTTAACTATTCCTGTCTTCTCGTGACCCTGACCTTTGGCGTGTCCCCGACCATTCCTGGTTGCCTGTGACCCTAAACCTTGGCGTGAACTCTGTTGTCCTTGTCTGCTTGTGGCCCCGACCTTGGCTTGTCCCTTACTTTCCTTGTTGTTCCAGCC
Source organism: Aquarana catesbeiana (assembly GCF_042186555.1). Classification (NCBI taxonomy): domain Eukaryota; kingdom Metazoa; phylum Chordata; class Amphibia; order Anura; family Ranidae; genus Aquarana; species Aquarana catesbeiana. Next base: position 495,996,737 of record NC_133325.1, read on the forward strand.
TGCTGCCTCCTTCCTCTTCTCCTGTAGTCTACCGTGAGCGTGAGCTGTGAGACCCTGGGGGCCACGACCTGGAGCCAGACTGCAGCTCAGTCCATCCTCACCACTAGAGGCTCTGGTGAACACCTGCTGGCTCTTAGACTCCACGCCCTGGGAATCTATGCTCTAGCTCCCAGTGGGATCTGTGTCAGTAATCCAGTAGACCTGCTTCCTGAACCTCCCAGGGTTCAATCCGCAGCAGTCAGTCCTAGGGTCCACTACCTAGCGGTGCACTTCTGACTCCTACAGAGTGCATCTGTCACCTAGACTCAAGGTGACCTGACAGTTTGATCAGCCATGGACCCGGCTGATGTGCCGTTACCCGCAGATGATCAGTTGCAGGGCTTAGTTCGCAGACTTGAGACCCAGGAATCGCATCAGACCCAAGTGATGCGATTCCTTCAGGATTTGGCATCCCATTTTAAACAGGTTCTGGCCTCATTAGGACCCCCGGTTCAACAACCTCAACCGCTATCTGCTCCTGCACCTATCGCACCAGTCGCAGCCATACATTCATTACAACTGCCAGCTTTGGCCCGTTTCTCTGGGGACTCCAAGGCTTGCAGGGGGTTCCTTAGCCAGTGCACAATTCATTTTGAACTTCAGCCCCAAAACTTCCTGTCTGATCGGGCGAAAGTAGTCTATATTATATCCCTCCTGTCCGGCGAGGCGCTAGCTTGGGCTACCCCTGTGTGGGAACTGAATGATCCAGTGGTTTCTAGCCTGTCTGATTTCTTGAAACTTTTTCGGAACATCTTCGAGGAACCGGGTCGTGTCTCTTCAGCGGCTAGCGCTCTTTTACGTCTCCGCCAAGAGTCTGCTTCTGTGGGACAATATGCTCTTCAGCTCCGTATCCTCACAGCTGAATTGAGCTGGAATAATGAGGCCCTAGTTGCAACCTTTTTGACATGGCCTCTCTGACAGAGTGAAGGATGAATTAGCAGGAAGATCCCTTCCTGCTGATCTGGATGGTGTCATCACCTTGTGTAACCAGTTCGATATTCGCTTTCAGGAGAGGGCCCTGGAAAAAAGATGGCGGCATTCCCCGTTCCTTAGGCAGCTTGAGCTCCCAGTCCCTTCTCTTCGATCCGAGGAGCACCCCCTGCCAGCTGAGGAACCTATGCAGCTGGGCTGGACCAAGTTGTCTCCTGAAGAACGCGCTAGGCGCAGAACTCTGGGCCTGTGCCTCTATTGTGGGGCCAAAGGTCATTTTCGTGACACTTATTCTCTTCGTCCGGAAAAACGATCGGGGCTAATACATCTGGAAGATGGAGTATTAGACCCTGAAGTATCACCTTCACCTTCTTGTCTTCTTCTTTCTGTGTTCCTTCATGTCTGCGCTTCCTCTCGTTCGGTCTCGGCACATCTGGATTCCGGAGCCGCTGGCAATTTAATGGATTGGGAAACGGCATCTTCCATAAGACTTACCCTTTTGCCCCTTTCAACGCCATTGGTGGTCTTGGCGATTGATGGCACTGTTCTCCCAGGGGGTCCTATCCGCTTCCAGACCCTTCCTGTTAAGATGTCGGTAGGGACACTCCACCAGGAGTGGATATCCTTCCTTGTCTTACTTAAAGCTTCATCTCCTATCATATTAGGTCTTCCTTGGTTACGGTTCCATTCTCCACACATTGACTGGACTGCTGGACGGATCCTGGCTTGGGGCTCCTCCTGTTCCTCTTCCTGCCTACTCAAGGTTACCACAAAAGAGAAACTTCCTGTTGCCACCATCCCAGTATCTTCTGCTCTTCCCGCTGCATATAGCAATTTCTGGAATGTCTCCTGCAATAGTCAGGCTTAGGCACTCTCTGGGTCATGTGGCACTCTGGATGAGGAGCCCACCTGTGAACTTGAGCCGATCATTCACTCCAGTTTGCATAGTCATTTACCTTTGCCTGTTCCTGGACCCCCTTGGAGGCACACCCAGGCTGACTCGTCTACCAGTTCCACAGTCACTACGCCCTGTGATGCGATTCTGGTGGTCGCTGCACCTGGCAATGCTGTTCAGTCGGCCTCTGCACCAGTTCAGCCTATGCCCAGTGAAGCTATCCAGCTTGACTTCTGTGCCACATTGCTTTCTAACCAACCTGGTCTCAGGGATCCACTGACTTCTGCCCAGTCTGATGATCCTGTGTTGGATGTCCAGCTCATCTTTAAGGGTCTGGGGGACCCTGCTCAGACTCCTGATGGTCTTCTTATGCCTTTACCCATTCCTAAGAAGCCTTTAGCCCTCAATAAGTCCTCTCGTCCTCTCCCTACCTCGGTTTCGGTCTCTAAGGATAATCTTAAGTACAAGGTTAATCAAGTTCTCGATTCCTGGTGCCGTAGAGGCATTCTTCAGTACCTCGTACATTGGGAAGGGTTTGGTCCTGAGAAGAGGTCTTGGATCACTGCATCTGAGATCTTTGCGCCTCGTCTGTTGAGGAGGTTTCATCTGGAGTTTCCCTTTAAGCCAGGGCCCAGGCAGGGGAGGGGGAGGCCTCATAAGAGGGGGGGTACTGTCAAGGTTATGCAATAGAGTTTCTCTGTCAGCTTACCCGTCTCCATGTGTTCATCTCTAAAGACCAGCTGCCTCTCACCTGACTGGTTTTATAACCTCTCCTCTAAGCATGGCCCCACCCCAGGCCCTATCATGGAACCCTATATTAACCTGTGCACTGCAAGCCAGCAGTGCTGATCAACCATTGTGTGTTAGCTTTCATGTGTACTTGCTGTGTTTCCTACGTCTGATTCCAGTTACCGACTTTGGCCTGTTCTTAATTATTCCTGTCTGCTCGTGACCCTGACCTTTGGTGTGTCCCTGACCATCCCTGTTTGCTGTGACCCTGAACCTTGGCGTGAACTCTGTTGTCCTTGTCTGCTTGTGGCCCCGACCTTGGCTTGTCCCTTACTTTCCTTGTTGTTCCAGCCTGCTGCCTCCTTCCTCTTCTCCTGTTTGTCTACCGTGAGCTGTGAGACCCTGGGGGCCGCGACCTGGAGCCAGACTGCAGCGCAGTCCATCCTCACCACTAGAGGCTCTGGTGAACACCTGCTGGCTCTTAGACTCCGCGCCCTGGGGAATCTATGCTCTAGCTCCCAGTGGGATCTGTGTCAGTGATCCAGTAGACCTGCTTCCTGAACCTCCCAGGGTTCAATCTGCAGCAGTCAGTCCTAGGGTCCACTACCTAGCAGTGCACTTCTGACTCCTACAGAGTGCATCTGTCAACTAGCCTCAAGGTGACCTGACACAGAATTTGGTTTCATGTTTTAGTGTGTGGCTCCACACACTAGCCTCCTGTACCTTCCTATTGGTTAGTGTGGCCATAAAGTTGATAAAATTTTGTCTCTAGAGTTTCTCAACATTTCAGGCTACTGAGGCACACTGCAAATATGAAAATGCTACACAAGATCCAGCTTAATAAAAACTAAAACAGAGAGCAGAGCAGATGCGGGACTTTAAATGAGGCACGCGGGAGCAGAGGTCTAACTAGAGTAAAGTATCAATTTATTTAAAAATAATACATAAATTCATAAGTTTACATTTATAGGCACATAGCTCAATAATTATAAATTGTATTCAATCATATAATACATTCCAACAAGGACTTCTATGTAAACATAGGACATGAATAGAAAATACATAACAATGAATATATAATACTCAGTGTCACTAAAGAAAAATGGCAAAGTTGGAAATACAGAAACATTGGAACGTCCATACATTGCTAATAATAGTATATATATAACGGTAGTTGTAACCTCTACGCCGTTTCGGGGCCTTATAGCCACTCATCAAGAGCATAACCGTATTAAAAAAAAGAAAAAAGAAAAAAAAAAAGAAAAAGAAAGTTTAGAAAAATAGAGAGTGAAGTATGAAAGAAACGACCAGGATAGTCCAAAGGGAGACCAGGGAAAAAGGGGGGATGGTGGAAAAAGGGAAAAAAGTGAGTGAACGACCCTTTGGACTATCCTGGTCGTTTCTTTCATACTTCGCTCTCTCTTTTTTTAAAAACTTTCTTTTTTCACATTTCTATTTCTCTTTTCCCATTTCTTTCACTTTTCTCACTCCATCGTATTTTCACTGCCCAACCCCCCTTTTATCCTTTCACACTATTCTCACCCATTCACTTCGTGTAATTGCTTTTCAGGTTTTTTGTTTCTCCCTCCATTTGAGGTTACCCCCACCACCTTTTAATTTGGATTCACATATTGACCCAATCTGGGGGTTTCTCAGTGCTGGGTTTGCTGCCTGGACGCCCCCTCAGCTTCGGACCCTGGCATTGTGGGCGGGCTTTGCATTCAGGGCTGCGCCGCCTTTGCCAGATGCAATTGTAAGTTCATCGTCTTTGTGGAAGAATGTGGAATTTCATGTATTACATTTGCCCACTTGTCCTTCAAACTTATTCTAAATATTGCTATTTTCCCTACTCGTAGGTCATTAATATGGTTATGCTCCTGATGAGTGGCTATAAAGCCCCGAAATGGCATAGAGCTTACAACTACCGTTATATATATACTATTTTTAGCAATGTATGGACGTTCCAATGTTTCTGTATTTCCAACTTTGCCATTTTTCTTTAGTGACACTGAGTATTATATATTCATTGTTATGTATTTTCTATTCATGTCCTCATATGTTTACATAGAAGTCCTTGTTGGAATGTATTATATGATTGAATACAATTTATAATTATTGAGCTATGTGCCTATAAATGTAAACTTATGAATTTATGTATTATTTTTAAATAAATTGATACTCTACTCTAGTTAGACCTCTGCTCCCGCATGCCTCATTTAAAGTCCCGCATCTGCTCTGTTCTCTGTTTTAGTTTTTATTAATAAACCGGGATGGAAGAGGGGTTATGAACGGCCCCACTATCCTCATTTAAAGTCCCAAACATTGCAGTTTTCTTTCCTTTTATCAAAGATCCAGCTTACATTTCCTAATTTACTCAAGAAAGTTTGCATTAATTAATATATCAGTTTGGATAAGGATGATATTATGTTAAATATCTCATCAATATAAATACTTCCCAAGACCAAACCTTTCTGTCTTTAAATAATCCTTCTCTATATTTGCCTGCAAAAATTAATAAGGATCATAAACAAATATCAAAAAATCACAATCTGGAAACCTACAATAAATAGTCCACAGATTACTAGATGTGTTGAAAGGTATGGATTGTGCAAAACAATTACTTTTTTAAAACCAAACATCTCTTTTGGGACTTAGATATACTATATATATACTATATACATTACCTCTGCTTAATGAGGAACTTTACTGACTGTTGCAGGCAACAGCAGGAACTTTTTAAGCACTCCTATATTCATGACAGCGTTTAAAGAGGATTAAATCTTGATGAAACTAGTACTTTAGTCTCTATAAAATGCTATATATTGGTATAGTTATGTTGCTAATGTATTTTTCTTCAAGGCTCCAAAGATGAGTTAATGACCTTTTTCAGTTATGTCAGTTCCTTACATTATGCTGTTAAAAAGATGTCATAATACTGAAAGATGCTGAGATGTACCGGCAAACAGCTTTCAACATCCTCTGATTCACCCAAATGTTGGACATTCTGACTAGGCAAACCTCCTGGTTTGGTCCACACACATTCCTATTGGCCCGTCACTATGATGGAATGCCTCACTGACCAATAGTAATGTGTGGAAGGGGGGACTTAGCAGACATCCTTTTACACTAAAGTGAAAAAACAAAATCATTCCCCTCTGGTGGACTTAAAGTGACTCTGTCCCTTAAATAAATAAAAACGCTACTACCAAGTAGTACGTTTTTTTTTTTCTATGAATATACTCAGACAAGAGGACTCAGTAAATAGAAGACCTATAAGAGTGTCAATACAATTGAAAAAATTAATATAATACTGCATTATGTTTCTGAACAAAATATGGTCACTTTCATATGCAGGGCTTAAATATAATAGGTTGGTTACTTTGTAAAGCTGTCAGTAAATCTCTCATTCACTTGTATAAATATTTTTGTTGCAATAATCTTCCTTTCTTAGAAAGCAACCAATATCTCTAGAAATAATGCCATGGAAGGCCTAATGGATGCCTGGAAATGGGCCAGAAGCTGTCCAACCTAGGGGGAAGATTCCTGACCCAGAATTGACACTCTGCTCCAGGACATAGCTAGATGGAAGCTGGATCCTCAGAGAGGCTTGACACTCTCTTGGGAGAAAGCACAGGAAAGTATATCATTCAGCTAAACAGGGCTATTTACGCTATTGCCAGTGTGAGTTTGAAGGTCCTTTACCCTGAAAAAGCTAGAAACACATCTGAAATCTGCAAGCATTGCTGCGACCCTTATGCCTCTCTCCCTGTTAGCTGCCCCAGGAGAATAAAAACATTAAAAACCTTTAAAGTGACTGGTGCCCAGTGTTTCTCAGTACAGCCCACCCTTCCACTAGGGGTCCCTTACATGCCTTCGGAGGGTCAGGGGTACTATACTTCTTAAGGCTACTTTCAAACTGGGGCGGCGGGTCCCTTAGCGGTAAAGTGCCACTAGTTTAAGTGGTGCTTTTCGGCCACTAGCAGGGCACTTTCAAACCCCAATAAGGAGTTTAAGAAGGGGTTAAAAGTGTCGGGTTTATTCCAATGGGCAGGGGTGGTGTAGAAATCACCCCAAAGATGCTGCTTGCAGGACTTTTTTTCCCGTCCCGCAAGCGCTCCAATCTCAGTGTGAAAGCACTTGGGCTTTCACACTGGGGAGGAATGAGAGGCAGTTTTCAGGCACTTTACAGGCACTGTTTTTAGTGCTAAAATGCCTGAAAACTGGTATAGGGGTCTAAGAGGTCCCCAGAGTGCCCTCTCACGGTTTTGTATCTAATATTCTGGATCCTTAGCTGCAACTGCACACTACTAAGCTCTCCTAAAGAATCTCCACTGCATTTCTTAGACCCCTTTTCACACTGAGGAGTTTTTCAAGCACTTTTGCATTAAAAAAAGCGCCTGAAAAGCTCACGAAAAATGCTTCCCATTAAAATCAATGGATGCTTTCACACTGGGACGGTGCCCTGGTGGGAAGGGGAAAACTTTGCAAGCAGCATCTTTGGAGCATGTTTGGAGAGCTAAAAAGCGACCCTTTCCATTGAAATGAATGAGAAGTGCCTAAGAAGCTCTTCGAAAGCGCCTGAAAGCACCCCAAAAGTGCCCATTGTTTGTGCTGGCAGTTTAGAAGCTCCTCAGTGTGAAAGGGGTCTTAGGCTAGTTTCACACTGGGGCACTGGGGGCGTCGGTGGTAAAGCACTGCTATTTTTAGCGGCGCTTTACTGTAGATTTTGTGAAGGTTTTCGGCCACTAGCAGGGCACTTTTAACCCAAAAAAGGGTTAAAACCACCCGCAAAGCACCGCTGCAGCGGCGCTATGCCAGAGGTTCGGTGGCCCTGCCCATTGATTTCAATGAGCAGGGGTGTTTTAGGAGCGGTGTATACACCACTCCTACAGCGCAGCAAAGATGCAGCTTGCAGGACTTTTTTTGGCGTCCTGTCAGCGCACAGCTCCAGTGTGAAAGCACTTGGGCTTTCCCAAAGGAGTTAAAAGAGAGTCTCTTTACAGGCGCTATGCAGGCGCTATTTTTAGCGCTATAGAGCCTGTAAAGTGCCTCAGAGTGAAAGCAGCCTAAGAGTTAGGGAATATTTTTTCACCCCCGTCACATTTCTGCTTGTGCAGATGCTTAGCAATTAGGTATGCTACACACCACTTCCAAAAGAAACAGGCCAGGAGATGTCATTCCCTATTGAGAGGCATGAAAATGCTGCCAGGGTGAGTAATTTTTACATTTTAAGTCATTTACTCTGATGTTATATTTCTGATTTTATTTTATATACTGTGTAATTTATTGTTTACAGACTCATATTCCTAGATTGTAAGCTCTAACAAGCAGGGTCCTCTGATTCCTCCTGTATTGAATTGTATTTAACTGTACTGTCTGCCCTCATGTTGTAAAGTGCTGAGCAAACTGTTGGCACTATATAAATCCTGCATAATATTATTAATAATATTGCCCAAGTAAAGCATTTTAAATGCTATGATAAATGAAAAACCGCAATGGACAGACAAAACTGTTCTGGAAACTGATGCTTAAAAAACATCAACTACGATGAGGAGACCGTACTGTCACAGCACAGCTCTCTCAACTCAGAATGGAGAAAATGCAGACACAGCTATATATCTGTCACTGCATATGATCTATGACTGCACAACTGAAGAAAGGTCCCTTCCTATCATCCCCTCATAATTTCTTTGTCAGCCATAAAAAAAACAGGCATCCATAATTGGACATTTTATACAGAACATTTCCTTACTTGCAGGGGACAGAATCATGTCAAGCATTTCACCACTGTTCTCTATTTATTTATCTGCAGGGGATCTAAAAAATAGGATTACTCGAGAAGCTCACAAGATCAAATGGAAAATTAAATATGCATTTTTGTGATGGTTCATAAGTTGACTTTTTCTTTCTGGACTATACATTTTTCATGCTACAGTAACAATTCAGAAAAGGCTAAAGACAAATGAATATATTTCTGCAATCTTCTTATCAGCAGAGAAACAAGCTAAGGTGCATATTTACTACTAGAGGTGGGCCAAAAACCCCTGGTTTGGTTTGTGCCAGAACTCTCGAACATCGCAAAAGTTTGAACCCAAACCGTGAACCCTATTAAAGTCTATGGGATCCGAACTTGCAAACCAAAGTGCCCATTTTGAAGGCTTATATGCAAGTCATTGGCCATATATAGGGTATGGGGGCCCAGGTACTGCCCTGGGGGACATGTACCAATGCAAAAAAATAATTTTTAAAGGAACAGTGATTTTAATGATGCTTAAAGTAAAACAATAAACATGAAAAATTTGTTTAAATATAGTGCCTTGGGCATCCCCTTAGTCTGCCTGTAAAGTGGCGCACCTGCGCTGTGTAAAGACCCTGCTGCAGCAAAACTGACATTTATGAATAAAGAAAAATTACATTTAGACCCCTTTTTACACATGCGGAGACTGTTCATTTCATCAGTTCAGTCACAGCAAAACAGATGAAGTATTCATCAGTTTTTCATCAGCTGTTAATCAGTTATTCATCAGCTGCTCATTAGTTTTTCATCAGCTGCTCATCTGTTTCTCATCAGTTTATTTTTACATCCAGTACCAATGCAATAAAGGATAAAAAATGGACCGTTTGTCAGTTTACATCTGTTTTTTGTCAGATACATTTTTTTAATGGAAGAAAAACAGAGCTTTGATCCATTTCAAAAAACGGATGTTGACGGATGGGGATATAAACTGATGTAAATGGATGATCATCCATTTACATCCGTTTTTCCATAGAGATGCATTGATGTTCATTTTTTATCTGTCAACGGATGGATGAAAAACGGACATATGATCCACGTGTGAAAGGGGCCTTAGATTGAATTCCCCTGCAAGCTTTCTTTATTTAGTAAACAAGGGCTTGGGGAGCCAGTCTGTATGATGAGGCCACATTTTAGTGCACTCGGAAGAAAATTAGAGATTTTCTGGATAAATTCTGGTGTCTCTTTGGCAGACTTTGGATGGGAATAACAATGTTTTGCATCACAGTAAGCAAGCCACATGTGAAGAAGCCAAATTATAATACACTCAGGCCAAGATTAAGATTTTTTTTTGATAAAGTCTGGTGTCTCTTTCACAGACTTTAGATAGAGGTAACAGGTGCGGAAAAATTGGGCTTTGGGTGTTGGTGGTGCCTTCACACCGTAACGTTATAGAGCAAGGATCTTCAAACTACGGCCCTCCAGCTGTTGCAGAACTACACATCACATTAGGCATTGTGAAACTCTGACATTTACAGGCTTGATGGGCATGATGGGAATTGTAGTTCCTGAACAACTGGAGGGCCATATTTTGGAGACCGCTGCTATAGAGGTACAAGAATTGGCCTTGCTGTCAAAAATTTAATTTTGATGCCCCTGTCACACAGTTGCAGAAAAATTGGTCTTTAGGTGTTGGTGGTGCCCATGAAACCTATAACAAAAAATTACTTCAAGACAAAATCAACACCCACAAAGCAAGGCAGCCTAGACAGTCCAAACAGAAGAAAAATATACTGCTCAAGTGTGGTATGTAATGGATTACTCACAGGTGCTGGCCCCGGGTTTTTACTGCATTGGCATGCAAATGAGAAAGTACTGGTCGCACACCACAGTTGTAATCCAATAATAGTGCAGGATAGGTTACAGTTAACATGTTTCACATGTAGGAGTGCTTAGTCATAACCTATTCTGTGCTATTGTTTCATGTTTGTAGAATAAAGGACCTTTTATTGGATTACAACTGCGGTGTGCGACCAGTTTTCTTCATTAGACCATTTTACAGAGATTTGAAATCCCAATAACACCTAATCAGCAACATTGGCATCAGGGGCTTGATAGCTGCTGCTAATCCCGGACTGATTCATTTTGACAAGTGACAGCTAGTCAATGAAGTCTGTGGACAGACGTGCTCTTTTATCTGTCACAAAAACGCTGGCAGCACTGAATGCCTGTTTGGAAAGCACGCTAGATGCAGGGCAGCTCAGTAGCTCAATTGTATACTGGGCAAGTTCTGACCAGTGGTCTATTCTCATGACCCAGAAACTCAGTGGATCCTCCACTGGAAAGCTCTCCATGCTTGTTTTTGCCCCTAGATAATATTTTAACATATGATGCAGACTCTGCCAATGGGATCCTGAAGCTGACAGCGCTGGGTGCCGAGGATAAAAAAAAAAATTGAAATGCATTACTGAGTCTGCTATCTTCTCCACCATTCCTCCTTTGACCAACAGAAGCCTCAAAACTAGCTTTTCCATAAGACTGTAATCTTCCAGAGTCTGAAAAGGCTTTACATAAACTCCTCTTTAAGGTGTCCTCAAGATATTTCATCCTCTGCTCCCTCTTGCGAGACTTTCCCCATGTAACGGTGGTCAAGGAGGGCTGCCAACCAATAATTATACTTCTCCTTGACAGCACAAATTCTTGGGTCCTTTCATAGGCTTTGAAGAAAAAGGGAGCCCATGCACTGCAAGTTTGCAGAACCATGAAAAGCAGAGTCCTCTGGGTCACTAAAGATTACAGTATCTGGAACTGCCACCTCCCAGCCACGTAATACTTCCAAGGTTTCTGGGGACTTGAAACAATCCCTTAGGGTTTGACATACAATATCTCACAAAAGTGAGTACACCCTTCACATTTTTGTAAATATTTCATTATATCTTTTCATGTGACAACACTGAAGAAGAGACACTTTGCTACAATGTAAAGTAGTGAGTGTACAGCTTGTATAACAGTGTAAATTTGCTGTCTCCTAAAAATAACTCAACACGCAGCCATTAATGTCTAAACTGCTGGCAACAAAAGTGAATACACCCCTGATTGAAAATGTCCAAAGTGGGCCCAAAGTGTCAATATTTTGTGTGGCCACCATTTTTTTCCAGCACTGCCTTAATCCTCTTGGGCATGGAGTTCACCAGAGCTTCACAGGTTGCCACTGGAGTCCTCTTCCACTCCTCCATGATGACATCACAGAGCTGGTGGATATTAGAGACCTTGCACTCCTCCACCTTCTGTTTGAGGATGCCCCACAGATGAGCAATAGGGCTTAGGTCTGGAGACATGCTTGGCCACACCTTTACCCTCAGCTTCTTTAGCAAGGCAGTGGTCATCTTGGAGGTATGTTTGGGGTCCTTATCATGTTGGAATACTGCCCTGTGGCCCAGTCTCCGAAGGGAGGGGATCATCCTCTGCTTCAGTATGTCACAGTACATGTTGGCATTCATGGTTCCCTCAATGAACTGTAGCTCCCCAGTGCTGGCAACACTTATGGAGCCCCAGACCATGACACACCCACCACCATGCTTGACTGTAGGCAAGACACACTTGTCTTTGTACTCCTCACCTGGTTGCCACCACACACACTTGACACCATCTGAACCAAATAAGTTTATCTTGGTCTCATCAGACCACAGGACATGGTTCCAGTAATCCATGTCCTTAGTCTGCTTGTCTTCAGCAACCTTTTTACGGACTTTCTTGTGCATCATTTCTTGTGCTTCCTTCGGACAGAAGGTTAGTGCGATTATTGCACACCACCATTCCTGGCTCAAGCTTCTGTGGTGTGCACTGCCTCTGGGCCTGCCCATGCAGAGCTGAAAGAATCTCTACTCTGGTTTGGCTCCTGTCCCCTAGATAGACCAGCTGAACACTGCATTGCATCTTTTAGCCTGACTCATTCAATGGTCCCTTGAGCGCTTAGGGAATACTGGTGGTTCATAGGACAATTAAGCAGAGGAGGGCATGGGCGAGGAGAAGGAGGGGTGGAGCTGACATGTCCTGCATCATCACCACCAGCTGTATGGAGACGTGGTGGCAAAACAAGCTCCAGCACTGAGCCCTGTCTTGCATCCTATCTAGTTGCAAGCAAAATTACCCAGTGTGCTGTGATCAAAATATATCATCCATGTCAGTGGAGGCTGCCGAGAGGGCATGAGATTTAGTGGGGGTAGACATGAAAGCTGAGGAGTGAGAGGAGTGAAGAGAAGAAAAATTGTGTCCCTTGTGTGTGGCTTTCAAGTGCTCTTGCCAATGGGCTAAGTGGTGGGAGGTTAAATGCCTTGTTAAGCATATGGTACCCAAATGGCTGGTGTTTTTGCCACGCCTGATGTGCTTGCGGCAGAGATTGCAAAATGGAACATTGTGATTGGCTACACATGCGCTTAAAAAGACCCACACAACTGAGCTGTGGGATGTGGGCTTGGAATAACAGCTCCTCAAACTAATGGAATAGGGTGGCTGCTTTGTACTCTTTCATGATGGCTGCCTCTGGAGGACATCCTGCCTTGTTGGAGTTGTTTCTTCCCCTCACTTTCCTCCTCTGCTCTACCCAGCACCCAAGTCACATCAGTGATCTCATCATTATCATCTCATCCATCCTCATCATCACTGGAGCCAATACACTGCGGCTGGGGGAACATGACTGCCAATTGTTTTTTATCAGTGTTCTCCCCTCTCTGTGGGCTCATATTACTCCCTTCCTCTACCTTAGAACCAACATCAGAATCAAGTAAGGTTTGTGCATCCTAAAGAAGCAAGTGGCTGATGCGGTGTTCAAATAATTCAGCTGATTCCTCCATGCATGATGCTGGGGCTATGGCAGGAGTAGCTGTGGACACAGGTGCTCTGCTCCCCCCATAGTGGCATGGGAATGTCTGCCTCTTCTTGTTGGCCTCCCAGACATGATGGGGGAGCTTATTACGCAAATATAATAGAAACTGGGAAATGTGTGATTGGATGCACTTTATTTAATGAAAAGTGGTGTTATTAAACACTGCACTACACTACACTGACACTACACTATACTGACACACTATACTCATACTACACTCTACACTCAGAGTCACACTAAGTGAACACACTAACTCACTTGTAGAAAACTGAACCCTGCTGTATCTATCTCCACTCAAATAACACACTGTAAAAGTTTCCTATTGGAAGGAACTTTTTTTAGAGTGGGGTGGGACTATGAGCACTGAGCTGTGATTGGACAAAGTCAATACCACTTTGTCCAATCAAGGCTCTGACAATGCTCAGTGCCCTAATTGGCAAAGCCTTGCACCTGACTAGTAGGGTTGAGCTTTGAGTCAAACTCATGTTCGACTCAAACATCGGCTGTTCGCCAGTTCGCCGAACAGCGAACAATTTGGGGTGTTCACGGCAAATTCGAAAGCCGTGGAACACCCTTTAAAAGTCTATAGGAGAAATCAAAAGTGCTAATTTTAAAGGCTTATATTCATGGTATTGTCATAAAAAGTGTTTGGGGAGCTGGGTTCTGCCCCAGGGGACATAGATCATTGTAAAAAAAAGTTTTAAAAACGGCCGTTTTTTCGGGAGCAGGGATTTTAATAATGCTTAAAGTGAAACAATAAAAATGTAATATTCCTTTAAATTTCATCCCTGGGGGGTGTCTATTGTATGCCTGTAAAGGGGCGCATGTTTCCCCTGTTTAGAACAGTCTGACAGCAAAATGACATTTCAAAGGAAAAAAAGTAATTTAAAACTACTCGCGGCTATTAATGCATTGTCGGTCCGACAATACATATAGAAGTTCATTGATAAAAACGGCATGGGAATTCCCCACAGGGGAACCCCGAACCAAAATTTAAAAAAAAAATGACGCGAGGTTCCCCCTAAATTCCATACCAGGCCCTTCAGGTCTGGTATGGATATTAAGGGGAACCCTGGCCAAAATTTAATAAAAAATGGCGTGGGGTCCTCCTCAAAATCTATACCAGACCCCTCAGGTCTGGTGTGGTCTTTAAGGGGAAGCCCGCACCAAAATTGAAAAAAAAAATGGCGTGGGGTCCCCCCAAAAATCCATACCAGACCCTTATCCAAGCATGCAACCTGGCAGGCTGCAGGAAAAGAGGGGGGGATGAGAGAGCGCCCCCCTCCTGAACTGTACCAGGCCACATGCCCTCAACATGGGGGGGTGCTTTGGGGTAGCAGTCCCCCCAAAGCACCTTGTCCCCGTGTTGATGGGGACAAGGGCCTCATCCCCACAACCTTTGCCCGGTGGTTGTGGAGGTCTGCGGGCGGAGGGCTTATTGGAATCTGAAAGCCCCCTTTGTGAAATAGTAAGGGGGTACAAAAGTACCCCTACCATTTCACAAAAAAACTGTCAAAAATGTTAAAAATGACAAGAGACAGTTTTTGACAATTGCTTTATTTAAATGCTTCTTCTTTCTTCTATCTTCTTTCTTCTATCATCCTTCAGTTTCTTCCTCCATCTTCTTCTTCTTCTGGTTCTTCTGGTTCTTCTGGTTCTTCCTCCGGTGTTTTCGTCCGGCATCTTCTTCCCTTCTTCTCCTTGGGCCGCTCCGCATACATGATGGCATGATGGGAGGCTCCCGCTGTGTGACGCTTTTCCTCTTCTGACGGTTCTTAAATATTCCCCATGATGTCAGAAGGGGTGGGGTTACGTAATGGGTGACCCTGCCCCCTCTGACGTCACGGGGAATGCCACAGGGAAGTCCCCGTCAAACCCCGTGCATCAGAGGGGGGTGGGGTCACCGGGTGGCCCGGCCCCCCATATTTTAAGAACCATCAGAAGAGGAGAAGCGTCACACAGCGGGAGCCTCCCATCATGTCATCATGTATGTGGAGCGGCCCGAGGAGAAGAAGGGAAGAAGACACCATGGAGGAAGATGCCGGACGAGAACACAGGAGGAAGAACCAGAAGAACCAGAAGAAGAACAAGAAGATGGAGGAAGAAACCGAAGGAAGATAGAAGATAGAAGAAAGAAGATAGAAGATAGAAGAAAGAAGAAGCATTTAAATAAAGGAATTGTCAAAAACTGTCTCTTGTCATTTTTAACATTTTTGACACTTTTTTTGTGAAATGGTAGGGGTACTTTTGTACCCCCTTATCATTTCACACTGGGGGGAGGGTTGGGATCTGGGGGTCTCCTTGTTAAAGGGGGCTTCCAGATTCCGATAAGCCCCCCGCACGCAGACCCCCACAACCACCGGGCAAGGGTTGTGGGGATGAGGCCCTTGTCCCCATCAACATGGGGACAAGGTGTTTTGGGACGCTACCCCAAAGCACCCTCCCCATGTTGAGGGCATGTGGCCTGGTACGGTTCAATAGGGGGGCACTCTCTCGTCCCCCCCTCTTTTCCTGCGGCCTGCCAGTTTGCGTGCTCGGATAAGGGTCTGGTATGATTTTTGGGGGGACCCCACACCATTTTTAAAAAAATTTTGGCCGGGGTTCCCCTTAATATCCATACCAGACCTGAAGGGCCTGGTATGGAATTTAGGGGGACCCCTCCCCACGTAATTTTTTTTAAATTTTGGTTCGGGGTTCCCCTGTGGGGAATTCCCATGCCGTTTTTATCAATGAACTTTTATGTGTATTGTCGGACCGGCAATTCATTAATAGCCGCGAGTAGTTTTAAATGGCTTTTTTTCCTTTGAAATGTCATTTTGCTGTCAGACTGTTCTAAACACGGGAAACATGCGCCCCTTTACAGGCATACTATAGACACCCCCCTGGTACGAAATTTAAAGGAATATTACACTTTTATTGTTTCACTTTAAGCATTATTAAAATCACTGCTCCCAAAAAAAAAAGTTTTTAAAACTTTTTTTTGCATTGATCCATGTCCCCTGGGGCAGGACCTAGGTCCCCAAACACTTTTTATGACAATAACTTGCATATAAGCCTTTAAAATTATCACTTTTGATTATTCATGTTTGTGTACCATAGACTTAAACGGTGTTCGTGTGTTTGAACAAAGTTTTTGCCTGTTCACAAGTTCTGGTGCGAACCGAACAGGGGGGTGTTCGGCTCATCCCTACTGACCAGTAGTCATCTGACTTCATCCAATTAGGGCTCTAGAATGCACTGTGCAGTGCATTGTGGTGCGCTCGGTGGGCGAACATCCCGGCGAGTGCCCTGTAAATTCGGGTGTTCACTGAATGGTAGAACAGGCGATGTTCTGGCCGAACTTTTGCTAGGCCTGAACTGTTTGCCCAACACTACTCCTGACAGATATCATTACATAACCTTTATTGTACACAAATGTAAAAACAAAAACATACAATTTAAAAGCATGCCAAATGCAATTATGATGTAATTAACAACAATCATAGAAAGTGACCCTAGATGGTCTAATAGTCTTGATTTCCATGCATTTCCAGAATGCAATTGAAGCCAGAGAAAATCTCCATGTAGCAATAATAAGATAATTTTGGATATATGAGCTTGTGCCCAAATCAGATGGAAGCAAGAATTATGTTATTTGTGGGTTTCCATACATTTCCATAATAACACAATGCCATACATATGATTTCTAGGAAGACCCACTATGTATCCAATATGTTGTCCCTGTGTGGCTGTTTTTGTTGATTAATGAGACTGTTGAGACATCATACATATGAAATACCCCAGTGGTCTAGAGGAGGAGATCTGGCTGTTACAATTGATTATCTTGAAAACAATGTCCATTCACATACTGTATCATAACAATGTAAATGACAGGTTCACTCAACCACCCTTGCACTTCGGGTAGAACCCCGGCCACAAAGAGAAAATTTATGTTACAACAGGAAAGTCCACCAAGCATCCAAAAGTCCTCCTATGGCATCATGCATGAAAATTGTCCCTGTGTCGGAGCCTAGCGGAGCAGACATGCATTGTTAGAGCTCCACACCGCTGAGGAGAGAAGAGAAGGACAAAGCGGAGCCTGCAGGCTCAAAAGGTATCCATTTGAAACTTTTTGCCCCTGGGAACAAACTGTGAAAGTTTGGGCAGGAAATATGGTACTGGGAGGAAACTGTGGCAGAAATAAAAATCACCTCACAAAGAGCTCACAGGCACTCACTGCAGCTGAAGCAGCTCCAGTCACCTCACAAGATACAGCATCAGTGCGCTCTCACAGACAGAAAATGTCACAGCAAGACTCTCCATTTGAGTCAGATACAGAACAAATCCTCTCACAAACCTCTCCACAAGCCTCCTCAGTATCCCCAGTAATATTATTACAATTTGAAAAGATGCTTCATAAGGCTTTAAAACAAACCTCAGACCAAATAACAAAAAGCCTAACCAAAGAAATAAGAGAGCTGGGAAACCGCACCGCCGCCCTAGAAATAAAAATGGATGAAATTGAAATTACAACCCAAGAAAATATAACAGAATTGGAACAATTAAAAAAAGAGAATTTAATACTTCAAACTAAGTTCGAAGATTACGAAAATAGAGCCAGACGTTCAAACTTGCGCATAAGGGGAATACCTGAAACTGTGACAGACCTGCAATCTACTATTACTGCTCTATTACAAGAACTAAAGCCAGATATCCCTATTGAACGTTTAGAACTGGACAGAGTACACAGAGCCCTCACAGCCAAAAAGAAAGATGGGCCCCCACGTGATATAATCACAAAATTTCATTATTACAGAACGAAAGAACAAATACTAATTGCTGCAAGAGAAAAAAAGGAACTTAATTTTCAAGGACACAATTATCAAATTTTTGCTGACCTATCCCAACTTACTATTACTAAAAGACGATCCATGAAACCCCAACTAATGGAACTGCAACGCCACAACATTATGTATCAATGGGGCTTCCCCTTCTCAGTCAGATTTAACTACCAAGGTACAATTTACAGAAGCAGATCAGCAGATGAACTACAACAAACCCTTTTAAAATTAAATCTGACAGAACCCACAAGCAGCAACACTCCCACACGCAGAAGAATACCATCATCTTCACGTTCAGGCAGCACCCAGAAAATTTCAGAACAAAATGGGAATCATCATTCTCACAAAAGAGGCCGTTATGCCACATCATCCATGGACCAAGAAGATTCAATGGACTGACATCCTAATTCCTGATATCTCTTCATTTATTATACTAAGAGATGGTTCTCTATAAAAAAACTATATTTATAACTGAATGTAACTGCATTCTGATAGTCACACACTGTGTGGGATCATGTTACATTCCAGTTATATTTCTTATTACTTCTGATTCATATAGCCTTAGAATATATAAGTGAAATAAGGAAATTCTTGTTCAGTTATATATTATCAGGTAATAACAATAGATTTATTACTTTTTAGGACAAATATGTTCAATAATCCAGAAGTAATGGAAGCTTTTTCTTTCTTTTCTTAAAACAAATATATTATTACCTAACTAGTTCCTAGAATTATGTTTTTGTTTATTCTAATCTGAAGCAATACAACCTCAATTTTATGAGTTAACATATCTAAACAGTTGCATATGAATAAAATATGTAATTGTTTACTCTAAAAGGGTTAAAATCCCAAAATAATTCAAACTATCTTCATCAATACCAAAGTTATTAACAGTACCTTTCTAACTGAATTATTTAGCCTAGGGCAAGACTAACCATATACAACCACCTTGGAATAAATAATTTCAACAAAAACTATATTCTGCACTCCAATTAATGAAACATCATTTTGATGTCTTTTGACATAGCACTTCTCTCCTGTAAGCGGAAGATCCGTGTACCCCCATTAGCCCTCCTCATTCTCCCAACCATATTATGTGGGAGTGTGACGAAGGCACTTATTCCCCTGAGAGAGATATTTATTCTCTTTCACGGGTAAATTGTGATTACTTGCAAAAAATAATTTATACAATGTATCATCTAATCTCATGTGTTTTTTGTTTACTCTTTACTCCAGAATTCACTGGTTTCTTTTCTATCTATTCATCTCTTCAGTCCACACAGGTTGATCTGCGCAGTCAGCTCTGCATAACAAAAAGTAAGTCAAAACTATTTGATCTATTGCCATGGCACCACTGAATATACTTTCCCTGAATGTTCAGGGAATAAATGTCCCTCAAAAAAGGACCAAAGCCTTCCGTACTTTCCATAACAAGAAGGCTCACATAGTATGCCTCCAAGAAACACACTTCACTAAAGATTCTACTCCAAAATATATTTCTCCTTTTTATCAACAAATTTACACGGCTTCTGCCTGTACCAAGCAAAGGGGAACTCTAATTGCATTTCACCGATCCACACCATTCACCTTATCATCAGAAATTAAAGACCCAGAAGGTAGATACCTGATACTCATGGGTTATATAATAGATACAGCAATCACAGTGATTTCCTACTACGCTCCTAACAAACAACCTACACCATTCCTCTCACATATATTACAAGTGATTAATACACACAAAATAGGAACAGTGATAATGTGTGGGGATTCGAACCAGGTCCTCCTCCCATTTCTAGATAAATCACCTTTTACACCATCCAAAATAACCTCTAGATTACCTTTTTCTCAACTTCTTTCCAAATACAATCTGGTAGATTCGTGGAGAGAAAGTAACCCAATGAAAAAGAAATTCACTTATTTCTCGCACCCTCATCAAACCTTCACCAGAATAGATCATATTTTTCTAACAATAGGAATGATACCAGAAATTATTGCATCAGATATAATTCCGATTCCGTGGTCTGACCATAATGCAGTATACACTACTATAGCCTCAGCCATACCAAAAGCGCATGACCCAACGTGGTACTTACCGGACATAATGCTCAAACACCCACTACATCAGATGGCCATTGAACAAGCTTTAAAGGAATACATATCAATTAATAATACAACAGACATCTCCCCAATAACACTGTGGGAAGCTCATAAGCCTGTCTTGCGTGGTACAATACAAAGACAAATGGCACTATTTAAACGGGAACGCAAAAATCTAGCAAAAAAACTACAACTCAATTTTAATGCAGCCTACATATCATTTCAAGATAATCCATCTCAGAGTACAAAATCTCATCTGGAAAAATCTAGATTGGAATACGATCTATTTCTCACTGAGTCAGTTGATAAATCCCTCAAACGCTCCAAACACAATTTCTACATGAATACAAACAAACCAGGTACATATTTGGCTCGGGCATTAAATTCAACTAACAAATCTTTCAAACCAATACGTTTGAAATTATCAAAAAATGTTTACACTTGTAATCCAGTTAAAATAGTCCATAAATTTCACTCACATCTCGCAACTTTATATAAGACAAACAATGAATTTAATCCTACAGAGGCTGAATCCTTCTTCTCAAAAATAACCTTACCTGAGTTATCTCAGAATCAAAAAAGCAGTTTGGATGAGCCTATAACTATAGATGAAGTTGCTAACGCCATAAAAGACCTAAAACTTAACAAAAGACCAGGCCCAGACGGCTACTCGGCTTTATACTATAAAACATTCTCAGAAATACTCTCTCCCATTCTCACTGAAACGTTTAACAAACTTCTAGATGGACATTCTTTTCGGCAAGAAACACTAATGGCAATTGTTTGTATGATCCCAAAACCCCTTTCTGATGATACTTCCTGTGTGAATTATCGGCCTATCTCTCTGTTAAACCTCGATATTAAATTATTAGCAAAAATAATAGCAAAACGCCTTAATAGCATTATAGGAAAATTAATACATAGAGATCAAGTAGGCTTCATGCCAAATAGACAGGCAGGCGATAATATACGCAGGGCAGTGTTATTGGCACATATTGCTAAAAAACGGAAAATCCCTTTATGTTTTCTATCTCTCGATATTAAGAGGGCATTTGACACAGTATCCTGGCAATATATGCAATATTCATTACAAAAATGGGGTTTTGGACCCCACTTTTTAACATGGATCAAAGCATTATATAATAAACCCAAAGCCTACATAAAATATGCTGGATACAAATCTGAAGCCTTTAATATCGAAAGAGGTACCCGACAGGGTTGCCCATTATCTCCCTTATTATTTGCCCTTATACTCGAACCTATGGCCCAATACATCAGAACAAACCAAACTATAACTGGCATTGAAGTAGGAGGTATTAGGCACAAATTATGTATATTTGCAGACGATATATTACTTTTTCTATCATCACCACAGGTCTCTGGTCCTAACTTAATACCAGCTCTTGATGGATTTGCAGCCCTATCCGGCCTTATGATTAATCCTAAGAAATGCCTAATGCTTAATATTTCACTCACAAACATGGAATTGATCCCGGCTAGGGCTGCACTCCCATTCACATGGGCAGAAAAATCAATCCCATATCTTGGAATTCATTTAACAGCATCTCATTCTGACTTATTCTCAACCAATTATCCTCCTGTATTAAGACAGATCACAAATCTAATAAAACAATGGTCGCAACTTCCTTTATCCTGGATAGGGAAGATTAATGCAATCAAAATGACTATTCTACCCAAATTGCTTTATCTATTCAGAGTCCTCCCTATTCCAATTCCTTCCTATTTTTTGAGAATAGTACAAAAAAGAGCAACTTCGTTTATATGGGGCTCTTCTAAACCACGTATACCTATACACACACTACATCTTCCCAAAAATAAAGGAGGCCTGGGATACCCTAATTTTACTAACTACTACAGAGCAGCACATTTGGCCAGTCTGTCCAAATACCATGCAAAACAGGAAATCCCATTATGGGTATTTATAGAGGCTTCAGAAAATGACCCACTATTAATATCAAATTTATTATGGCTTGATCCTAAAGACCGCTTTAAAATTCATAATCCCATAACTAAACACTTCTTATCTCTCTGGGATAAACTAAAAACCAAATATCAGTTACAATCTCCACACAATCCTCTCCTTTCTTTTATCAGAAATCCGGCCTTTTATCCGGCATGGATCTACCCAAATTCTTTTAAAGCTTGGACAACATCAGGCATTCAGACACTAAATGACTTCATAGTATCTAAATCATTCCTTTCATTCCCATCGCTTAGAGAAAAATATGATCTACCAAACTCTGAGATATTTAGATATCTCCAAATCAAAAATTTCTATACACCATTCCTAAAGGGGGATACACCATTATCCCAATTATCCATTTTTGAATCAATCTGTACAAAAGATCCATTTGCTAAAGGTACAATTTCATCACTTTATAATCAATTATATGGAGTAGCAAATCTTAATAGACCCTCTTACGTTCAGAGGTGGGAGGAGGACCTGGGACGAACTTTAGAAGACACGGACTGGTCTAACATATGGCTCACATCTAAGTCATCTTCACCCAACATCTTAGCACTGGAGACAAATTATAAAGTCCTAACTCGCTGGTACCTTGTACCCGCTAGAGTGGCAAAATATTCACCTAATACCTCAGCTCTTTGTTTTCGAGGATGCCCAGAAATAGGCACATATTTACACATATGGTGGACGTGCCCAATAATCCAAACCTTCTGGAAGGAAGTCTTCGTGATTGCATCTAAAATATTTAAAAAAATAATACAACCAGATCCATATTTAACTTTACTTAATCTAAAACCGGAATGGTTAACACTCTCTCAATTCAAACTTATGATCCAACTAATAACGGCTGCAAAACAAACAGTGGCCAAGGCATGGAAATCTCCTACATTGTTACTAGCAGAAACAATTCACAGAATGAATAATACAATGTCCCATGCTAAGATGGTAGCCATCGATCAAAATCAAATTCCAAAATTTGAAAAACTTTGGCATCCTTGGATAAAACAACAGTTCCTGTCAAACTTCAATGACTCTGTCCTGTTGCCATGGTAACATATTAAATGACTTACAGCGACACCCATTCTAAGGCTTCAAAGAGAACTAAAAAGAATAATAAACTGACGAGCGGGACAACCTTGTGGACCATACCTCTACCTTTCAACCCTTTTTCTTCTTTTTCTTTCCTTTTCTCCACCTTACGATTAAAGCTCATTATCAGAATTTATTTGACCTATATACACTCTACTTGTAAACAATATGTATAGTAGGTATAAATCATTTAAATACCTACAAAAGTAACTAAGGAAATGATATATATCTTTAATTTAGGTTTACGTAAACCCAATGTTTAATATTTGAAATTTCATTATATTTACCTATATAAACCCTACTGTAAAACAATGAGCTTACTTTATAGATCCTTGTAAACGTACTTTATGTATCTTTATAACATTGTATACTCAATAAACTTCTTTTGACCAGAAAATTGTCCCTGTGGGCTAGAGGAGGAGATTAGGCTGTTATTATAAGTTGATCTGAAGATAACATCCTTTCGTATGCAATGATAGTATAGTTGATAGCCACATCCAATCTCCCTTGCACTTTGGACCAATTTTAAGCCACCAAAGGGGAATGCATGGTACACAAAGTAGACAGTTCATACATCTACTCTATACGATGCTCCATGTTGACCCTTTGAGCTGCAGCCAGCTTTCATCATTCACCTACAGATTAGAAAATGTACTTATCAGTCCTCCATTAATGGTTCAGCATCCTGGAATGTGAAAGGGCAAAATGGCCTATAATACCACCTGACTGGTTTTGCAGGCTCCAAGTGGCTGCATTAGAGGCAAATAGCAAGTATAGTATGGGCTATGTACTAATACAAAATTTAAAGATGGCTGCCAAGCATGATCCCCGTGTGTGCCGTGTGCGACAACGTCACAATGCATGTTAACTTCATGCACACCTAGCAGCCCCCATCTTAAGGGAGAAACAATTACATTTACCAAAGATAAACAAGGCACAATGCAAAATTCACATACTAGGGGTCGCTGGAGGGGGGATTTTTAAAGAGACAGAGCTGCACCGAATAAACAATAATAAGAATGTTTCAACTAAAAAAATAAATAAATTAAAAAAATTGAAATTATTTAGAAAATTTTCCAAAAGTAATAATAAAAGTGATAAACTGCACAGAGCATGCTCTACTGCCGCTTACACACGAGCGGAATGTCCGTCAGAAAAAGTTCTATGGGAGCTTTTCATCGTATATTCCGACCATGTGTATGCCCCATCAGACTTTTTCCATCAACTTAGATAGAGAACATGTTCTAAATTTTTCTGACGGAACTAATTACTATCGGGAAACCCACTCGTCTGTATGCGGTTCCGACGTACCAAAAACTACTCATGCTCAGAAGCAAGTACGAGACAGAAGCGCTCATTCTGATAAAGCTATCGTTCGTAATGGAGATAGCATATTCCTCACGCTGCAAATTCTGTGATCTTTTAATGCAGTGCATTTTTTGTGCTTTATAATGCTAGAAGAATGAATTTGTTTTGCTGCTGATATTCACACAAACTTATTTCTTTATTATTTCTCGCGATCTCATGAATAATCTTTTATTTTTTTAAAGCCAGATCTCCATAATAATGTTTAGAATGATTTTTTATAGTCATCTTTTTTTATTATTTTTTATTTTGTCAAGATCTCCTTTTTTTTGGATTATTGCAAATTTATTTTATAGTGATCTCCATAATTTTTTTATTTTGTTTGTGTGTCAAGTTACCACAATAACATTATTATCTTCTATTTTTTAACCTCAAGGAGGCTGGTTAGTGTGCCTTGTTAATTTGACATTGTCTTTTTGAAATGTACCTGCCTATTCACAAACAAACTGTCCTATTTTAAGAAAAAGACATAGGCAAGTATTTTCAGAAAATAAAATATCCATTTATTCTGGGTAACAAAATAAAGAGGAAGGCAACGCTGGAGAAACTTTTGGAATTTGCAAAGCCTTTTAGCCCACAGGGCACACATCAAGTCTGTGGGGAAAAAAATTGTTATCTTGAGGAGTTCATATAATTTGGAGCCCAATCTGGTCTAGGACTCCCAGAGATCAGGACCAGCAGCAGATGACATTGCTGTCCCCAGGCTGTGCTACTACACCAGCCTGCGTCTTCTGTCAGACCAGACTGAACCTAGACCATCACTTTCTTCTCTTCACTGCAGCCCTCCCTGCACCCTTCCCTGCAGCCTTCCTTGCAGCCTTCCTTGGAGGCTGTGGCTCTGGTGGTGGACTTGTGGCAGGAGGAGGAGGAGGAGGAGGATGGGCGAGCTCATATACGTGGCTATTCTCTGTCAGCTGGCCCCTCAACCCCTTCTGAAGGGCCTCACCAAAAATTCCCTCACAGAGTAAGCATTGGCCCTCCTCCAATTTCATCAATCTTGTGGCTAGATAGCATTCATAGGCCTCTTCAGCATCGGAGGGGCTCCTGAGGACATCAGTTGCTTCTCTAATGAGTCCCAGTGCTGCCTCCTCCATGATTGTCCCCTTCCTGGGCCTTTTTGTTTGAAGGCGGAGGGGAGGCACCTGGGATTTGGTGAGATGCCTACTGGAGTCCACCCACCTCCTGGCTGACACTGTACCCACCCACCTCCTGGCTGACACTGGGCACGGTCACCTCCTGGCTGTCACTTTCTAGACCCTCGTCCTGGCTGAGCTCATCCTGGGACATAGTTTTAGTTTTTGCTTCATCAATCACACACAATTTTTAGCTCCTGACTTGCAAATTGAATGTTAATAAATAGAAAAGACTATCACTCTGACTACAGCATTTTTCATTCTTGTTCCAAACATTTTTGGCCACTACTGTCTATTGATATGTAAATCTCTTTGTTTTAAATCATTAATTTGTTATCAATTATAACATCTAGTTAACATCATTAATATTAGGACAATAAATATGTCTAAAAATAATATACCTGGCTCCAGCTGGGCACATCCACTTCTTCCAGGATGGCAGGCCCAGGTTGTTCCTCATCAGCCTCTGCTGGGGTTGAGGGAAGGGTGGAGGGAAGGCTGCAGAAAGTGATTCCCTGGCTTCAGTCTGGTCGTCCAGAAACCACAGTTTTTTGAAGTACCACAGCCTGGGTACATACACTTGCGCTCCTGCTGCTGCTCCTGATCTGAGTGATTTCTGCATCTTATTATGCTCCTTCTTATACATGTTCCTCAAGAGCCCAATTTTCTTTTCCAAGAACTGGATGGTTGCATCGGGGACCCGAGTCTTCACAAATTCCAGAAGTTTCTCCAGCGTTGGCCTCCTAGCTTGTTTATTATAATATAAGCTGTGTTTCACCTCCCACAAATTCCTCACCTCCTTGTACCTGTCTATGAAAATGGCCATGAATTCTGGGTCCTTAAAGTGATTCAACTTTGCTGTAAGACAACACACAAGACAAAAACACTAATGTCAGCCTAAACTCTCATAATCTTATCCCAATATAGGCCTCAATCTTGAAGCAGTATAGGCCACTGATGGGCCAAGTTCAAATTTTACCTTTGTTTAGGACGCTCGCCACTTCTTTTCCGCCTTCCTCCGCACACAGATCGTACGTACGACACATGCATGTTAGCTTGATATACACTGTGCATGCGTGAAACTCTGCTCACGTCGCCCCCCCCCTGACATTCTTTCTTGTCTATTCCCTGCCCCGTCTCTTTAGGCGTGCTTTAGGAGCGACATGGTGGAGAAAGAGCAGGTGTGTGTCAATTCCACTAATGAGGAGGAGGAAAGCCCGGAGTCAGAAACGACCCGATCCAGAAGGAAAAGATTTAAGGCCTCAAATATGGCCTTTGTAGAGATGGTGGAGATGATGGACTTATTGAGGAGGAACGACTATGATGGGAGGCATGGAACGTACCTAAACCCAAATGTAAGAAAGGCCAAGATCATGACTAAAGTTGTAAAGAGTCTGCACAGGAATTTTGGGGTATGACGATCCAAGGAGCAATTGAGGAAACGCTGGTCAGACCTGAAACTGAGGGAGCAGGATCAGTATAGAAGGATCAAGAGAGTTCCTCTAAAAAGTAAGTAGTTGTCATGTGTTCCTATTATTATTATTATACTTGCATGCTGCGCCATGTGATTTTCTTTACTGTTGTGCAGTTTAAAATGGCGACTTTCATGTTCGTGGGTACAGTAATCGGTCGTCGGAAACATTGTTCGCTCATCAAATAAGATGTTTTGGGCAGATACAGGTTAAATACATTTGGTCATGCCTATTTGTCTAAAAATAAGTTTTGTACATTGCTGTCTAGATGTGTTTGTAACTAGAATGAAATGCAATCTTGATTCAGTGTAATGTAAGGAGAGGACACTCAGCAGCTGTTTACACATCTGGACTCTAGTGTGGAGCACTAGTGTGGGACACAAGAACAAACTTTTTAAGGTGTCCCACACAGGTGCTCCAGTGGATACTTGGGGTGTCTCCATGTGTGAAAATTGTCACAAAAAGGTAAGTTTTCCAGCTTTGGTAAGGTAAAAAAATCATGTCTTCAGCTTGGAACTCTGCCCAAAACAGACAATTGTACCCCACTTCCCAGCAACGTTTCATGTTCCTATTTCTGGACTCAAACCAAGGACCCCACATCTCAGAAACAAGGGGAACTCAGAAAAACACCACACCCCGAGGATCTGGAGGAAGGAGAGGTGGAGAAAGTCAGTGAAATTGACACCACAACAGGTGAGTGTCTGATACCCCAGCTTCAGGTAATATATGTATGCCTGCATATCTATAATACATGTTTTTACTCAAATTTTTAGGTGATGTGCTGGTTGTGGAAGAGCAAGCTGAACATTTCACAAGTGACAGTGCACAAAGGCTAATACAAGACATCATGGTGTGGAATGGTGAACTTGACATCATAAGGAAGAAACTCAATGTTATGGAACAACAAATGAAGAACATGATTGATTTGTTGGGGAGAATCTGAATTTCTTCAAAATGCCACCATTTTACCATTTTTTGGACTAAACCAAAATTTTTTGACATTTTAAAAGCCAAATTTTGAAGATGCACACGGTGTGTCAACATTAGCTATCTGCCATCAGGGGATATTAATATACGCTTTTTGTGGGTGCAACCCCTTCCTCGTAACTCTAGTAGGTGAGAGGAAGGGGTTGCACCCCCAAAACACGTACATTGATACCCCATGATGGGAGATAGCACATGTTGACATTAGGCATGGGATCAGGAAGGAAATATCAATTTTGACTCCAAAATTGTGTGCATCTTCAAAATTTGGCTTTTACAGGGGTGACATCACCCGATCTGATGAAGGCAATATCAAAACATTTTTGACACTACAATGTCTGATATTGCCTTCATTTTTTTGACGTTGAACTTTGTAAGTTCCAGAGTTGGGTATGTTATGTTTAGAAACATGCATGTTTATAACCAAAAAATAAAAATGTAAAAAAAAGTGAAAAAAAAAAAATTACAGCAACATTTTAAAACGCACATGTGAATGTGCACAGAGTAATATGTTTGCTAATCAGCAATTTGTGGCTTCTTATTTCAATGTTCAATACAAGTTTTTGAAGTAATTTGGTGTTTACAGTGACAATGGGGCTTACTTACTAAAGAAAAATCAACTTGGCACTGCAAGTGCACTATAGGAGAACCTAGGAGACAGACAAAAAGAAACACAAGCAATAAAGAAAATTCAAGATTTTATCAGACTTTTAAAAAAAAAAATATTTACACATTGGGGTTGATTTACAAAAGGCAAAAACACTGTGCACTTTGCAAAGTGCAGTTGCCCTCTGCAAGTGCAGTTGCTCTAGAGCTTAGTAAATGAGCTAAGGCTTCACCTGGCAAAGAGTACCCAATAACGTACAAGGAAAATAAAAAAAAACTGAATTTTTGTTTGAACATGATTGGATAGTGGACGTCAGCAGAGCTTCTACTCATTTACTAAGCTCTGAAGCAAGTGCACTTGCAGAGTGCAACTGCACTTTGGAAAGTGCACAGTCTTTTTCCCTTTAGTAATTCAACCCCGTTGTCTGGCATTGCAATGGCCCCCCTACCCATAAAATAATTTACATATTTCTCCTGAACTTCACAGGCGCTTTGGGGTGTCAAGCCAGGACAGCCAGTATCCAAGCCCGTCAGAGGATTTGCAGGAAGTCCGGCCTCAGGCCCAACTGAGGCTGTATAAATGTGGGCATTTTTTCTTTAAAAATTGTGCAATATGCAGCAGGATAAGATGATGTGGTTGATTTTATAGTCTGCCATGTGTATGGCTGTCAGAAACAGGCGGAACAGGCTGGCCACTGGTAGGTAAAAACCCTCCTCTCCGGGGTGAGGGTCCTCTGGGGGAATGGCCTCATCAGGTGCTCGCCCAGACCGAATGCTTCATCAGCAAGAAAGACGAATGGGAGTCCTTCCGCATCAGTTGTCCGCATCAGGTGGCAACCCCAGGCCACCAGTCTGGAGACATTGGTAAAACTCCATCTGGGCGAAGACTCCTCCATCCGACATCCAGCCATTCTTCCCGATGTCCACATAGAGGAACTCATATTGTGCCGACACCACCGCCATTAACACTATACTATTAAACCCCTTATAGTTATAATAGTAAGACCCCGAATGGGGTGGTGGCACGATGTGGACATGCTTCCCAACTATAGCCCCTCCACAGTTGGGAAAGTCCCAACGGTCGGCAAAATGGGATGTCACAGTCTGCCATTCCTGTGGTGTTGAAGGAAACTCTGGAGTCAAACCAGAAAAAAATATTGGTACTTTTGCACATAACATTGCATGCAAATTAGACACAAACATTCTTGGCCAACATCAGTATAGCCTTTATTTTAAGGAGTATTTATTATCAGATCCCCCTCCCCTGATGGCCCATAGTAAAACATTTTAGGGGGGGTTCGAGTGGAGTTTGGGACCCCCCCAAAAAAAGCCTCTGGCACTCTGCCTGAATTTAAGGACAACAATAACATTTGTACACATTTTAGGGGGTGTTTGGGGTAAAGCACTACAATGGAGCTGACAAAATACATTGTTAAGTAACTAGGCTAGGTGTACATGGGCCCAGGATAGCATGCTAGGGAGGTTAGTGAAGGTAAATATGCAAGAAGCACAAAAAAGGAGCATTATAAAAGATTACAGCATGCATGAGGACAAAGGGGACATTCACAGCATATTACAATCATGGTAATTAGGGAATGATGAAAGAAATACAATACATTAGCAAACATTAAATACAATAGAATGTGATGTTAAAGGAGAAAAATTACCGTAATATAGTCCTTCTGCAGGGCCTGAATAATAGCAGAAATAGCAGAACAGGTCTCTGGGATAATGATCCCCAGAGCCTGGGGGGAGATGCCTGTCGAGAACTTGAGGTCCTGCAGGCTTCTCCCAGTCGCCAAGTACCGCAACGTGGCGACTAGCAAACCCCTTCATGTCTTTACCTGCCCATCCTCAGCTGTCACGGCTCCCAATACCCGGACATACTATACACAGAGCACACATTGTATATTATACACAGAGCACACAGTACATACAGTACACACAGTACATAGAGTATATACAGTACACACAGAGCACACAGTACATACAGAGCGCACAGTACACACAGCGTGCACAGTACACACAGAGTGCACAGTGCATACAGGACACACAGTACATACAGAGCGCACAGTACATACAGGACACACAGTACATACAGAGCACACAGTGCAGATTTTCCCGGGACAATCCCGATTTTGGGACCCTCGTCCCGATTGAATCTTGTCCCGAGTGTTTTACCTGAATTTTTGGGTTTGTCCCAAGAAAATCGTGAGTGTTTTTCTCAAAAAATGGCAACGGCTCCACAAAAATGGCCGCCGTCGCCTCCACGAGTCAATCAATGAGTTTTTTCACCTTGTGTTCAGTGCAGGGGAGAGGGGCAGCCAATTGGCTTCTCTCTTCAGTGTACAAATAGAAAATTCTATTGTACACTGAAGCCTATTGGCTACAGGGATTGGCGACCCCTCCCCCCCGTCTCCACTGAACACGAGAAAATGTTCAGTCGCTGCCGCCACTCTGCCACATGTTTGACAGAGCGGCACTGATGGAAGGAGCGGGGCTCGCTGGCTGGGGACAGTACACTAATGGTCCTGGCTCCCCCCTGACAATGACAATGTATACAGTCACTGATGGAAGGACTGGGGCTCCGCTGGCTGGGGACAGTACACTGATGGTCCTGGCTCCCCCTTGCACCTTGTCTCCCCATGTCACCACCATACCTGATTCCCCCCTCCCCCTGTGTCACCACCATATCTGCACCCCCCTACCTGATTCCCCCCTCCCCCTGTGTCACCACCATACCTGCACCACCCTACTTGATTCCCCCCCCCCTGTGTCACCACCATACCTGCACCCCCCTACCTGATTCCCCCTCCCCCTGTGTCACCACCATACCTGCACCCCCCTACCTGATTCCCCCTCCCCCTGTGTCACCACCATACCTGCACCCCCCTACCTGATTCCCTTCTCCCCCTGTGTCACCACCATACCTGCACCCCCCTACCTGATTCCCACCTCTCCCTGTGTCACCCCCTACCTGATTCCCCCCTCCCCCTGTGTCACCACCATACCTGATTCCCCCCTCCCCCTGTGTCACCACCATACCTGCACCCCCCTACATGATTCCCCCCTCCCACTGTGTCACCACCATACCTGATTCCCCGCTCCCCCCATGTCACCACCATACCTGCTTCCCCCTCCCCCATGTCACCACCATACCTGCACCCCCCTTTCCCCAATGTCACCACCATACCTGTTTCCCCCCTCCCCCGTGTCACCACCATACCTGTTTCCCCCCTCCCCCCGTGTCACCACCATACCTGTTTCTCCCCTCCCCCGTGTCACCACCATACCTGCTTCCCCCCTCCCCTCGTGTCACCACCATACCTGCTTCCCCCCCTCCCCCTGTGTCACCACCATACCTGCTTCCCCCTCCCCCTTTTGTCACCACCATACCTGCAACCCCCTCCCCCCCATATCACCACCATACCTGCAGCCCCCTCCCCCCATATCACCACCATACCTGCTGCCCCCTCCAGGGATGGACTGGCCATCGGGACTACCGGGAGATTCCCGGTGGGCCGATGGCTCAGTGCGAGCCAGTATCTGCCGCATCTGCGGTGCGCGGCGATCTACCCTTCAACCGCCGACAGCTGTCGCCTGATGGGTAGATCATAAGCCAGTATGCAGAGTAGCGCAGGAAGCGTGTGTAGTAAGTTCTCTCTCTCATGTCATGCAGTGCTGTTCACTCCCCGGTGGCCCCTCCTCTCTTCTTGTCTATCCCAGATGATCTTACAAGCCAATGGGGATAGACGAGAAGAGAGGAGGGGCCGCCGGGGAGCGAACAGCGCTGCGTGACATGAGAGAGAGAACTTACTACACACGCTTCCTGCGCTACTCTGCATACTGGCTAGTAAGATGCTGGTGATGTGTCCCTGATGTGCCCTATAATGTGCCCCGATCATGTGCCCCCTGAGGTGCCCCATGCCCTAATGTGCCCTGTTCCCTAATGTGCCCTGTGCCCTGATGTGCTATGTGCCCTGATGTGCCCTGTGCCCTAATGTGCCATGTGCGATGTGCTATGTGCCCTGATGTGCCATGTGCCCCGATGAGCCCCATAATGTGCCATAATGTGCCCTGATGTGCTATGTGCCCTGATGTGCCCTGTGCCCTAATGTGCCATGTGCGATGTGCTATGTGCCCTGATGTGCCATGTGCCCCGATGAGCCCCATAATGTGCCATCATGTGCCCTGATGTGCTATGTGCCCTGACGTGCCCGATGCCCTGATGTGCTATGTGCTCAGATGTGCCCCATAATGTGCCCTGATGTGCCCCGTGCCCTGACGTGCCATGTGCCCTGATGTGCCCCGTGCCCTGATGTGCTATATTCCCTGATGTGTCATAATGTGCCATGTGCCCTGATGTGCCATAATGTGCCCTGATGTGCCATAATGTGCCCTGGTGTGCCCCGTGCCCTGATGTGCTATGTGCTCTGATGTGCCCCGTGCCCTGATGTGCCCCATAATGTGCCATGTGCCCTGATGTGCCATAATGTGCCCTGATGTGCCCCGTGCCCTGATGTGCTATTAAAGTAGCAGATTTAAGGCAGGATATCGGTGAATGACGTTGTTGGACAAAGAACTCTGGTATGGGAGATTTATTCCATCTTTTTGGCCAAAAAGAATGGACACTCCTGACCCGACTAGTGTCTACATGTCAAGAGTGTCAGATACAGTTCATACAGTGTACATATAATTTTCAGCATATTGCGTCACAAGCGAGCAGGTGGTACACTTCCATTATACAAAACATTCTAACCTTTTAGAAATCAACCTAAATCAACCTACGCATGCTAATCCAGACAGGTTCTGCAAAACATATATATTTTTAAACCTTATGTAAAACTTTCATTTCTCTGCAGTATGCTCTTGCACAAAAAGAGGAACCACAACCTGTCATAAGTAGTTTCAACATGAAATACAAGAAATATGATTCTTAGCTGAAATTCTAAATCAGTCTTACTACACACATAACTATGGCCATATAAACTGACCCTTGTTGCCACTTCATTTCCCCCTTTGATCATAATCATAGCGATTAATATGAGCGAGATTAAGCATCAATAGATAACATACAGTTTTGTTTTTTTTTTGTTTTTTTCTCCTTTACGGTGGCCTCACTAGCAGGCACAAAACATTCTTCTACCGAGACTATTCCCCATTGTCAGCTCGAGTCGGGTCTCTCATTAACTTATAAAATACTGGGATAGTGACCCTTGGCCCATGGTAACAATAAGAATACAAAAAGAGTAAAAATATTAGCACTCCATACACTATAGGGAGAATCAGAAAATAATTAAAACTTGTCTCTGCAATATTTGAGTTGGTGATCAAGTTATGGTTTACCAGCTTACCGGTGGAGCTAAAGCTCCGAGCAGTTAGCCAAGTTTTATAGGGTGCATAAGTGGGGTTATAACAGGTTATCTGATTTTCAACGGAGCACATTGAATAGGTTGTCCCAGTATGTATGCAGGTACCAGCTACTGTGCCCTTGCATTGATAATGAGAGTGCCACAATAACATCTTGGTAGCTATGGATCCTACTCTGGTGGTCTTTATACAAGGGTCACATGAATTACCCTCCCCTCTTTTTAGCTCGGCCAGTATCACTGCTATGGCTATCAACAGTCTCATTATAAAGATTTTAGTAAACATTACGTCGATGAATATCCTCAAGCTTCAGCTTATGCGTAGACCAACCAGTGTCCGGGCTGTGGTTGGAGCAGAGCTTAGTAGATGTCCTTTATCTTCCACCGTGCATTGAGCCAGCAGCTTGCAGGGGTGTGCTGGCCGCAGGGCTGGAGTTCTTCCTT
The DNA here is from genome assembly GCF_042186555.1 of Aquarana catesbeiana. Lineage (NCBI taxonomy): Eukaryota > Metazoa > Chordata > Amphibia > Anura > Ranidae > Aquarana > Aquarana catesbeiana. The sequence continues at coordinate 496,031,315 of NC_133325.1, forward strand.
CTGATTTCTCTGGTCAATCTCAGTCTCAAAGGATCATGGGGATCTACTGTACTGTGCCAGGAGTCTGTGAGGTCAGCAGCTCGTTTTACCCTGGAGTGGTGTCACCTCAGCTACCTTAATGGCTGTTGGGGTAGATAGCAGAACAGTGCTCTCCAATTTGGCCCTAGTGGGGTTAGTTTCACTCCTTTACCCACACTGTATCTCCTGGTTTAAAGAGGTGTACTGGGTTCGACAGGCTTATGGGAAGTTTCTCTTGAACCCATTTCCCTATGTCTTGCTTACTCTCCCCAAGTCTCTGTATCAGTTCACGGTTAACTACCCCTCCTATCTGATGCAAGTCTCCTCTTACCCCTCTAATGATGGGTGGGGGCCTACCATACAGTACCTTAAAAGGGGACAGATTTGTCCTCTTTGTTGGGGTACTCTGAATTTTCAGTAAAGCAATGGGCAACATCAAGGTCCATTTCATTTGGATTTCCTGACAGAGCTTGGCCAGTTGTGACTTGAGCGTGCGGTTCATTCGTTCAACTTTTCCAGAGCTTTGGGGCCTATATGCAGTGTGTAGTAATCTTAAGTGCTGTTGCTAATTCCTGGAAGCACTTGTGGACAAAGGCAGGGCCATTGTCTGAGCCTATGGCGAAGGGGATTCCATATCTGGGGATAAACATCTTTTACAAAACTGCTTCCGTCAATAAAATAGTCAAAGTTTGGATTTTCCAAGAGGCTGTCTTTCAAGTCTGGTCGGCTTGCATATCCATTACCTGGAGACATTCATGAGTTAGGGGTTCTTGTGAGGTGGGGAGCAGAGTGGCTGGGTTTAAAGTGTTTACAGTCTCTAAGTGGATACGAGGATCTTCACACAGCATAGCTTGATATTTAACCATTCGACTGTTAGTGAACCAGCGATTTCCCTTGTAATCCATTAATGTCTGTACTTGGTGTGGGACTCGGACATAAGTCTCCTGACCTAATGACAACTTGTCAGCTTCGGCCACAAGGAGGGCTGTTGCTGTGATGGCCCACAGGCAGGATGAGCATCCCTGAGCTACAGTGTCCAGTTGTTTCGAAAGGTATGCTACAGGGCGCTGCCACGACCCCAAGTATTACTGCTATTCCTTGTTTTTCACTGACATACAAATAGAGGACTTTTTGGCTATCTGGCAAGCCTAGCGCAGGAGCCTGCATTAGGGAGACCTTCATGTCTTGGAATGCTCTGTTTTGTTGTTCTCCCCATTGAAAGGGTTCCATTCCCCCCCCCCCCTTTGTGGATTCATAGAGGGGTCTGGCTTTTGTGGCAAAGTCCAGTATCCAGATTCGGCAGAATCCTGCCACCCTCAGGAATTCACGTACTTGCCGTCTGGTAGTCGGGGTGGGAATCTGACAAACAGCTTCTTTCCTGCCTTCTCCCAATTGTCTCTGTCCTTGTGATACTCTGAATCCCAGGTACTTTACAGTCTCTTGGCACAATTGCGCCTTTCTCCGGGACACCTTATAACCTGCCTCCCACAGTAATTGTAACAGTTCATTAGTGACCGCTGGGTGCATGGTCATTACAGCCTGATTGACCGCTCTGAGGTCTTGAACAGGACGACAGTGAGCTGTTTCGGGTTTCTGTACTGGGCGTAGAGGTGTATTCCAGGGAGGCTGACAGGGTTTTAGAACTCCATAGTGTAGGAATTTGTTTAAGTACTTTTGTATTCCTGCTAGGCCTTTTAGAGGGACTGGGTACTGTTTCAGGCTGACTGGAGTGGCTCCTGATTTTAATTTAATAAGGATTGGGGAAATGTGTCTGGCTAATCCTGGTGGGTTGTCTTCTGCCCATAGTCCCGGGATGTCTTGAATTATGCAGGCTTCAAAGGGATGGGGCAATTTTAGGATAGCCTGTCCATCAGATTGGAAGTATTTGTATGCTCTGAGTTTAGCAAGTAAGTCTCTGCCCAGCAAGAGAATAGGGAAATCCGGCATGTACAGGAACTGATGTTAGACTTGATGCCCCCCCAAAACTACAAAGTCTTTCTAATAGGAAGGGTCTTTTGACTTTATACTTCTGCACTGCTTGGTTAATTCTGTGTCTCTCCTCAGTATTAAAAAGGGTCAATAAAAGTTGCTGGCAGTCCGACCAAGTGGGGTTATGGGTCTGACTTATTGACCGGAGCAAATCTGTCATGGCTTGGGGCTTCTCAGAGTAGGCAGGGTTATGAATCTTCCAGTTCAGTAAATCTGTTGTGGTAAAAAGGGGTGTAAACTAGAGTCCGATGTTCCCCCACCGCCTGTTTTCTTAGAGGCATTTGCAGAGGTATGTTGAAAGATGGGGCAAGGGTCCAAATGTTTGCATCAGGATTTCTCGGAGTGGAAGTGGACACTTGACTGGGGAGCCCATTGACTACTACTGATTTCCCTATTTCTGTCCTGCCTATACCTAGAGTGTTACGGTTCTGAGTATATTTACTAAGATTTGGCATTGACAAACTTGCTGAATCTGATGTAGGTGGACAACAACTTGAGTCCCCTTGTTTAATGGACAGGGCATTTGGACATGGCTCTGACCTGTCTCTATCTGAGGTCCATTCATCTACATATGGGGGAGGCTGATCTGTCTCTTCAGGTTGAGAATATATGTGTTTTGTTTGTTTTGTCAGTGGTACTACTCTTGTCATAACCATAATTCTACACTGTTCCTCTTTTTGTGGCTTCTATCCACTGCAGGTCTTTATCTCCCATTTGTCCAAAGGATGCACAATCATCCAGACGGACGTTTTCTCCTAGCTGACTGACTGACTGACTGAGGATTTGTCCGAAAGATGCACAATCATCTGGACGAATATTCCTCCTGACTGACTAGGCGAGGATTTATCCGAGAGATGCATAATCATCCAGACGGATATTCCTCCTAGCTGACTGGCTGAGAATTTATCCGAGAGATGCACAATCATCCGGACGGATATTCCTCCTAACTGACTGGCTGAGGATTTATTCGAGGGATGCACAATCATCCGAACGAACAGTCCTCCTGGAAGGTGAGTCTTGGTCATGTTTCTGTGAGTCTGACATAATATTCTCAAATAATCAGTCAATGGTCTCTAAGTCAAAGGTTCCCTGTGAGGGCCACCGCGCTCCACAGTGGGGCCAATCTTTCTCACACAATGTTATCAATTTCTCAGGACTAAGTTTTTAATTGCAGTTCTTAGCAAATCCCTTCCTAAAGTTGGAGATCATGGATTGTAGGGGAGATTCAACACTATATTTCCCACCCATACTTATAACCTAAAAGACACCAAGACAGACACAGAGGGTAAGGTAAATGATGAGAATTCAGTAAGGGGTCTGAATCCTCGACACAAATAGGAACAATAGACAACACTTCCCTTGGTCAGTTGCCTGGGCGCGGTCTCCCGGCCAGGAAACGCACTTAGAACAGGACAACTGTCACCTCACCACAAAGTGATGTCTCATACACACATCAATCATACCAGAAACTCCCACCCAAAAATTACTGACTGACTGAGGATTCGTCCGAAAGATGCACAATCATCTGAACGGACATCTCTCTCTGAAGGTGATCAGGCTTCCCTTCTCTCGATCCGTCGAGAGGTTGGCTGGCTGTCTGACTGTTATCCAAAAACAAAAGTAAAAAGACTTCCACCTGTTCCTGTTGGAGCTCCAGCTATCTATTTCTCAGATTCCCAGGTCCTTTTGACATTACCAAGGTCATCCACAGCAGGCCAGCAAATGGGACACAGCGCAGTCTCCTAGATAACAGTTCTAGAAGGCGCCTTTTGAGACTACGATATAGCCCACAGGGCTGGCCTCTCAGACCACTCCTTGTAGGTCTGGTGGAAAACAGTGCCACCTGCCTCAACAGGTCACACCGATATTCCCCCCTCACTGCCAATGTACTAAATAAAGTAGCAGATTTAAGGCAGGATATCGGTGAATGACGTTGTTGGACAAAGAACCCTGGTATGGGAGATTTATTCCATCTTTTTGGCCAAAAAGAGTGGACACTCCTGACCCGACTAGTGTCTACATGTCAAGAGTGTCAGATACTGTACAGTTCATACAGTGTACATATAATTTTTAGCATATTGCATCACAAGCGAACAGGCGGTATACTTCCGTTATACAAAACATTCTAACCTATTAAAAATCAATCTAAATCAACCTACGCATGCTAATCCAGACAGGTGCTGCAAAACACATATATTTTTAAACCTTATGTAAAACTTTCCTTTCTCTGCAGTATGCTCTTGCACAAAAAGAGGAACCACAACCTGTCATAAGTAGTTTCAACATGAAATACAAGAAATATGATTCTTAGCTGAAATTCTAAATCAGTCTTACTACACACATAACTATGGCCATATAAACTGACCCTCATTGCCACTTCATTATGTGCCCTGATGTGCCCCGTGCCCTGATGTGCCCCATAATGTGCCATGTGCCCTGATGTGCCATAATGTGCCCTGATGTGTTATGTGCCCTGATGTGCCCCGTGCCCTGATGTGCTATATGCCCTGATGTGCTGTGCCCCGTGACCTGATGTGCCTTGTGGCCCGGTGCCCCGTGCCCTGATGTGCTCCGATATCCTGTGCTTCAATGTCGTGTGCCCTGATGTACTGTGACCTGTGCCCTGATGTCCTGTGCCCTGATGTCCTGTGCCCTGATGTCCTGTGCCCTGATGTGCTGTACCCTGATGTGCTGTGTCCTGATGTGCTGTGTCCTGATTTGCTGTGCCCTGTGTGCTGATGTGCTGGGCTCTGTACCCTGATGTGTTGTGCCCTGTACCCTGATGTGGCCTGGTGTGCTGTACCCTGATATGCTGTGCACTGATGTGCCTTGTATCCTGATGTGCCTTGTGCCCTGATGTGCCCTGATGTACCGTACCCTGATGTATTGTGCCCTGGGCCGGTCTGGATGAAGTCCAGGGCCACGTTTTTGTCCTAGTCCAGCCCTGGCCCCCTCCCCCCATATCACCACCATACCTGCCCCTCCTCCCCCATGTCATCACCATACCTGTTCCGCCCATGTCACCACTATACCTGCACCCCTCCCCCCATATCACCACCATACCTGCAGCGCCCTCCCCCCATGTCACCACTATACCTGCCTCCCTCCCCCATGTCATCACCATACCTGTTCCCCCTCATGTCACCACCATACCTGCACCCCCTCCCCCATGTCAACACCATGCCTGCACCTGCCTCCCCCCATGACAACACCATGCTTGCATCCCCCTCCCCCCATGCCTGCACTCCCTCCGGCCTAGTCACCACTGTGCCTGCACCCACTCCGGCCTAGTCACCACCATGCCTGCACCCCCTCTGGCCTAGTCACCACCATGCCTGCACCCTCCAGGTCACCATCATGCCTGCACCCCCAAATCACCACCCTGTCTCCACCCTTCCCCAAGTCAGCCTGTAACACCCTAAGTCACCATGCCTCCACCCACACACCTCTCTCCCCTTCTCACCACTCTTGAGGAGATGTATCTAGACTGTAGCCAACACTCCATCTGCAGCCAACACTCCGCTGGGGACACCTGATGTAAGAGGCACTCCGCTGGGACACCTGATATAAGAGGTACTGTACTGGGGACACCTGATGTAAGAGGCACTCCACTGGGAATGCCTGATGGAAGGAGGCACTCTGCTGGGGCATCTGATGCAAGGACAGACTCTGCTGGGGGCACCTGATGTAAGGACAGACTCTGCTGGGGGCACCTGATGTACGGACAGACTCTGCTGGGGGCACCTGATGTAAGGATGAACTCTGCTGGGGGCACCTGATGTAAGGACAGACTCTGCTGGGGGAACCTGATGGCATCTGGTGGCAGGCGACGTAGCAGGTGACACGCTCAGTGGTCCCACTGATTCGGGATTATGGTGAGTTGAATGATTTCATTTTATATTACAATGTAATAATAGAAATAATGCACTTCAGTCATCCTGACACCATAACAACAATGGTGGCGGAATGATTGAAGCGCCAACACCAGGTGTTTGGAGTATCTTTATCTGCTAATGGTTAAACTCTGGAATACACATTGCTATTGTGGTGTAGGCTCTGGGTCTGCTGTCCCTCCATCCCTCTCCCTCTACCCCCCTTTCCCCCTTTCCCTCTGCATCCCTCATTCATCTCAGACTCTTACCACACCCCATTTTAGCCACGCCCATGTAAGCCACACCCACTATTTCACATAAACCACGCCCATTTTTTGTGCGCCGCGCTTCGTGCGCCGCATTTTTTCTTTATTTATGTCACGCCTACTAACGCATGCCTCCTCCCCTAATTATAGGCTGACTCCGCCTACAGCCAAAAAAAGTGTCCCAAAATTTTTTTTTACAATGCTGGCAACTATGACAGTGCACACAGAACATACAGAGCACACTGTACACACAGAGCACACAGAGGACACAGTACATACAGAGCACAAAGTACACACAGAGCACACAGTACACACAGATCACAAAGTACTTACAGAGCACACAGTACACACAGAGCACACAGTACATACAGAGCACACAGTACATACAGAGCACACAGTACACATAGAGCACACAGTACATAGTACTTACAGCTCACACAGCCAGGGCAGCCATCATACATTTTTGGGCCCCTTACACAGCTTTACGCCTGCCCCCCCGAGCCTGACCACTAACATTCCCCAGGGCTTGCCTATGGGCCATCCTACCAAATACGCACACCGGCCACCTCACCTGGTGCACTCAGCCCCCCCTCAATCCTGTATATATGTCAGCCCCCTCAGACCTGTATATTTGTCAGCCCCCCCAAACCTGTATATTTGTCATCCCCCTCACACCTATATATATGTCAGCCCTCCCCACACCTGTATATATGGCAGGCCCCCTCACACACACCTGTATATATGTCAGCCCCCCCACACACACACGCACACACCTGTATATATGGCAGCCCCATCAGATACACATCTGTATATATGTCAGCCCCCCATACACACACACCTGTATATATGTCAGCCCCCCACACACCTGTATATATGTCATCCCCCCACACACCTGTATACATGTCAGCGCCCCCCCCACACACTTGTATATATTTCTGCACCCCCCCCACACACACACCTGTATATATGTCAGCCACCCCACCACACACCTGTATATATGTCAGCCACCCCCCCACACATCTGTATATACGTCAGCACCTCCACACACCTGTATATATGTCATCCCCCCACACACCTGTATATATGTCAGCGCCCCCCCCCACACACCTGTATATATGTCAGAGCTCCCCCCACACACACACACCTGTATATATGTCAGCGCCCCTCCACACACCTGTATTTATGTCAGCGCCCCCCCCACACACACACACCTGTATATATGCTAGCACCCCCCCACACACCTGTATATATGTCAGCGCCCCCCACACACCTGTATATATGTCAGCACCCCCCCATACACACACACCTGTATATATGCTAGAGCCCCCCCACACACACCTGTATATATGTCAGCGCCCCCCCACACACACCTGTATATATCTCAGCGCCCCCACACACCTGTATACATGTCAGCAACACCCCAAACATCTGTATATATGTCAGCGCCCCCCCACACACACCTGTATGTATGTCAGCGCCCCCCCCATACACACACCTGTATATATGTCAGCGCCCCCCCACACACACACCTGTATATATATATATCAGTGCCCCCCACACACCTGTATATATGTCAGCCACCCCCCCACACACCGACACACCTGTATATATGGCAGCCCCACATACACAAATCTGTACACACACAAGCCTCTGGCCCCTCCCTGTACACAAACAGCCCCCCTCCCTTTCCTTCACAGCCCCTACTTGTAACTTCCTACCTGGTCCCAGCTCGTTTTTACAAAGCTGGCATGTAGCTGAGACGCATAGTACAGGCAGATCACTGTCACACGAGGGGTGCACATGTACATAGTAGCCAGAGGTGGCAGTAAAGAGCTGAATGTCTAAAATCAATGACATGAGAACAGCAGAAACTGCAAGATCATTTCTATACTGCACAGCATGGATCCCCTTCCCATCCTGCCTTCTTCTGGCCCGGGCAGGCACCTTGGATCCCAGGGCCCCTTACAGTTGTAACGGCTGTACCCCCTGATGGACGCCCTGCACACAGTACATACAGAGCACACAGTACATACAGAGCACACAGTATATTCCGCATACTATACACAGAGGTGGAGGGGATCCAGCAGCACTCACATTAGCATAGGTGTGCACAGCCTATTGTATTAGGGTGTGCACCACAAAGCTCCAACACATATGCCTTTGTGACATATTAACTGGTCTCTTCCCCACTCGTCATCCTAAAACAATGGGGGGGCAGGTGAGCACACAGGGGGACCTGGGCAGCAGAAAGAAAAGGAACTGGGACAAGAGGGGTGGCATACATTGGTACCAATCCCCTGTATTTTCCTCCCGTGCCAGCTGAATATTGGCAAGAGGAAGAGGAGGAGAAGCCTACTTTCAGCTGCTGCAGAAGAAAATACAGATCGGTCCCTTAATTTCCACTCCAGCTGCCTATCCTGTCCAGGTTCTGGGGGTTTGCAAGTAAGGATCACGGCTCACCTGTCACCTGCCCACAATTAATGGGTTGCCAACTCCAGGATTAGGGTGTGCCCAGGCACACCTGGCACACCCCTTGCGCACGCCTATGTACATTAGTTATATTAGCACCTGAGTCAATGAGGATGAATTAGCCTGTAATGTGATAGAGTTGGCATGTTTTTATTCTCCCCCACAGACCATGTTCTCTCTCTCTCTCCTCCCATACAGTTAATGTTTGGTACCTTCTTCCCTGCCTGAATGCTCGTTTTGACACATTTTAAAACAACCTGTTGCTGTGAAACTCACCCATCTTATTATCACAAAGTCAGAGTCCCACACAGTAGCTGTCATGCCATGAGTTACTGCTAGGGATGAGCCAGATGTTCGAGTCAAATGTAAGTTCAACTCAAACATCGGGTGTTCACCTGTTCGCCGAATAGCGAACAATTTGGGGTGTTCGCAGCAAATTCGAAAGCCGTGGAACACCCTTTAAAAACCCATGGGAGAAATTAAATGTATAGAACAGTAAACCGCGCTAAAATAATGAGTAAAATCCAATTAACAGTCGGTGAGATATAGTTCAATTGAAGTCCAGAACAAAACAATAAACTTCTCTATGTGATGAGGTGAGGAATATATAGAAGATAACTGTGTGGTGAAATGCTTACCAGAACGTAAGCCAAATCAGACGGATGGCTTAAACCCAGCCCAGGCCTTTAAGAGCGCTCCAAAATGGGCAGGATCCGTCGCACTCATACAGCAGAACGGGTCCACATAGGGTTTAATCAGAAAAAAATACAAAGACCATAGCGTGATACTGACATTATATATTAAATCAAAAAAGGAAAAAAAAGGAAAAAAGTTGTGTTCACACAAATAATCATGAAAATCATAAGTGCACCCTGAGTGCGTAGCAAATCAGGGACGTGAAAAATAGTGACATGCAACATGCAATGAATGGTGTCCTTAAAAGTAAAATAAAAACACCAAGTATATCTGCTTATCAGAAAATAGTAATGGACGAGCAGACAAAAACAGAAAAAACACCAGGTGCACAGACACAAGGGGCCGCTTACCAGATGGCAAACTGGTGAAGATATAATCAGCTGTAGGCTTACTGCCTCCGTGTAACCCAGAATATAAACTTAATTGAACCCATAGGGGTTCCTGCTCACCAGAAGATTGATAGGAATTAGCCCAAAACGAAACCTTGGCGGAGCCACCGCGATCCCGTCCTGGCAGGCTCTTCACAAGCTCAGATACGCATATGTATTCAAAAAGGAGAAGCAGCCAATAGCATAATAACGTTGAGACTCCAATTTATTAAAAAGCAAACACTTACATTTAAAAACGAAAATACAGCACAGCCGGCCGGCACTCAGACAGCTCCCGTCCACAACAGGGCAACGTGGTGACGTCAGCACGTCCCTCCCAGATGCGTTTCGTCACAGGTTGACGTTCTCAATGGGGAACGGGCAGCGCGCTGAGCCACCACATTATATGCAGACACCAAGCCTCGCTCTGGGACCGAATAGGAAAAGCACAGAACGCCATCTTTGGTGTGGGCAAAAGTAATGGAAAGTTGCGGGAATAGAGGCGAATAAAAGTCAGCTAATTCTCGTCACTTCTAAGAAAAAACTGGCACATAGAGGTTGAGGCACTTAGCATTATAAAGGTTAAATTAGAAATTGATGTAATTGACGCCCTCTATATATAGAGGGCGGGCCTCAGACCAAATATATATATCCAAAAGAACAGTGTCCCTGATAAATGGACAACATCTCAGTTGTAGCCCTGGACATTCGGCCATATGGGAACAGACAGTTTAGGATTAACTGGTTGAAAGTTAAGTAACACAAAGCCCTATTTTGTTCCTCAAAAATAATTACATATATATAACAAAACACATAATAGGGCAAAATATGTATAATATGTATTGCTGGAACTAAGGAAATAAACCTATACCATATAAATGAATTAAATGAAATGGACCATAAAATTACATGTTGTACCCCATGAACTGCGGGTCACATTACTAATCACATACTAGCAATGCGATTAACCTCCTCAGGTGTGGGGGGCAATAAAACCAAAAATTTAAATTATATGATAATGAGTGCATGAGAAGGACACAAACTGATATATCCTCTAAGGAAACCTTATAAAATGACAGCTAAAATACTTATTACTAATAAGGAACCCTCCAGAATTTATACCCAGTAGTATTAAGATCACCCATATAGGGTGTCTCTATACACAAAAACAAAAAAATCAAAAAAAAATCAAAAAAATCAAAACAGGACCCTGTCAGGGGCCCAGACCAAAAAAAAAAGGTTGTAAAAATATAAAAGATGGGAATCCTGTCAAAAGTTGGATATGTCCATTCCCATAAAAAATTCTACCCAAAAACGTTAACAACAAGAATATAATGTTCAGGAATTGTCAATGAATGAATTAACATCCACATCAATGTTGAGACCGTAAGGCGTGTAGCTTTTAATCCTATGGATCCAAGCCATTTCGGATTTGGAGATCTCTCTTACCAAAGAGCTACCCCACCAATGAGGTTTGTAACGGTCAATCCCCAAAAATAAGGTGTTAGAGGGGTCTCTGTTATGAACCAACTTGTAATGTTTTGAGACCGAATGGTTTTTAAAACCCGTCAAAATGTTGGTAATATGTTCATTGAGCCTCACCTGGAGGGGGCGTTTGGTCCGCCCAACATATTGCAAGCCACAAGGGCATTGCAATAGGTAAACCACTCCAAAGGTAGAACAGGTGATAAATGGGGTAATGTGATGGGTTCGACCAGTTTTAGTCGAGACAAATGTTTGAGTCCTCCTGGTCACACACGAATTCTAAGAGCAGACCCGACATTTATTACACCTATAGAAACCAGTTAGTTGGTCAAAGAAAGTGGCCCTATTCTGAGGAGGATCTAATACCCCTGGGGCTAACCTGTTCTTAAAAGAGGGGGGGTATTAGATCCTCCTCAGAATAGGGCCACTTTCTTTGACCAACTAACTGGTTTCTATAGGTGTAATAAATGTCGGGTCTGCTCTTACAATTCGTGTGTGACCAGGAGGACTCAAACATTTGTCTCGACTAAAACTGGTCGAACCCATCACATTACCCCATTTATCACCTGTTCTACCTTTGGAGTGGTTTACCTATTGCAATGCCCTTGTGGTGAGGCTCAATGAACAGGTGAGGCTCAATGAACATATTACCAACATTCTGACGGGTTTTAAAAACCATTCGGTCTCAAAACATTACAGGTTGGTTCATAACAGAGACCCCTCTAACACCTTATTTTTGGGGATTGACCGTTACAAACCTCATTGGCGGGGTAGCTCTTTGGTAAGAGAGATCTCCAAATCCGAAATGGCTTGGATCCATAGGATTAAAAGCTACACGCCTTACGGTCTCAACATTGATGTGGATGTTAATTCATTCATTGACAATTCCTGAACATTATATTCTTGTTGTTAACGTTTTTGGGTAGAATTTTTATGGGAATGGACATATCCAACTTTTGACAGGATTCCCATCTTTTATATTTTTACAACCTTTTTTTTTTTTTTTTTTTTTTTTTTTTTGGTCTGGGCCCCTGACAGGGTCCTGTTTTGATTTTTTTGATTTTTTTTTGATTTTTTTGTTTTTGTGTATAGAGACACCCTATATGGGTGATCTTAATACTACTGGGTATAAATTCTGGAGGGTTCCTTATTAGTAATAAGTATTTTAGCTGTCATTTTATAAGGTTTCCTTAGAGGATATATCAGTTTGTGTCCTTCTCATGCACTCATTATCATATAATTTTAATTTTTGGTTTTATTGCCCCCCACACCTGAGGAGGTTAATCGCATTGCTAGTATGTGATTAGTAATGTGACCCGCAGTTCATGGGGTACAACGTGTAATTTTATGGTCCATTTCATTTAATTTATTTATATGGTATAGGTTTATTTCCTTAGTTCCAGCAATACATATTATACATATTTTGCCCTATTATGTGTTTTATTATATATATGTAATTATTTTTGAGGAACAAAATAGGGCTTTGTGTTACTTAACTTTCAACCAGTTAATCCTAAACTGTCTGTTCCCATATGGCCGAATGTCCAGGGCTACAACTGAGATGTTGTCCATTTATCAGGGACACTGTTCTTTTGGATATATATATTTGGTCTGAGGCCCTCCCTCTATATATAGAGGGCGTCAATTACATCGATTTCTAATTTAACCTTTATAATGCTAAGTGCCTCAACCTCTATGTGCCAGTTTTTTCTTAGAAGTGACGAGAATTAGCTGACTTTTATTCGCCGCTATTCCCGCAACTTTCCATTACTTTTGCCCACACCAAAGATGGCGTTCTGTGCTTTTCCTATTCGGTCCCAGAGCGAGGCTTGGTGTCTGCATATAATGTGGTGGCTCAGCGCGCTGCCCGTTCCCCATTGAGAACGTCAACCTGTGACGAAACGCATCTGGGAGGGACGTGCTGACGTCACCACGTTGCCCTGTTGTGGACGGGAGCTGTCTGAGTGCCGGCCGGCTGTGCTGTTTTTTCGTTTTTAAATGTAAGTGTTTGCTTTTTAATAAATTGGAGTCTCAACGTTATTATGCTATTGGCTGCTTCTCCTTTTTGAATACATATGCGTATCTGAGCTTGTGAAGAGCCTGCCAGGACGGGATCGCGGTGGCTCCGCCAAGGTTTCGTTTTGGGCTAATTCCTATCAATCTTCTGGTGAGCAGGAACCCCTATGGGTTCAATTAAGTTTATACTCTGGGTTACACGGAGGCAGTAAGCCTACAGCTGATTATATCTTCACCAGTTTGCCATCTGGTAAGCGGCCCCTTGTGTCTGTGCACCTGGTGTTTTTTCTGTTTTTGTCTGCTCGTCCATTACTATTTTCTGATAAGCAGATATACTTGGTGTTTTTATTTTACTTTTAAGGACACCATTCATTGCATGTTGCATGTCACTATTTTTCACGTCCCTGATTTGCTACGCACTCAGGGTGCACTTATGATTTTCATGATTATTTGTGTGAACACAACTTTTTTCCTTTTTTTTCCTTTTTTGATTTAATATATAATGTCAGTATCACGCTATGGTCTTTGTATTTTTTTCTGATTAAACCCTATGTGGACCCGTTCTGCTGTATGAGTGCGATGGATCCTGCCCATTTTGGAGCGCTCTTAAAGGCCTGGGCTGGGTTTAAGCCATCCGTCTGATTTGGCTTACGTTCTGGTAAGCATTTCACCACACAGTTATCTTCTATATATTCTTCACCTCATCACATAGAGAAGTTTATTGTTTTGTTCTGGACTTCAATTGAACTTTATCTCACCGACTGTTAATTGGATTTTACTCATTATTTTAGCGCAGTTTACTGTTCTATATATTCTATTGGTGTGCCCCACTTATAACCGCAGCTGTATTGCGTTCTATTTTTCATGTTATTTGTACCTAGGAGTCACTCTATTTTTTATATTTTTTCACATTTTTTTCTTCTTCACTGGTATTTATATTTTCCAAGCGCAATTTTATTTTGATTTTAGAAATTAAATGTACTGCCCCAGGGGACATGTATCAATGCAAAAAAAGTTCTAAAAATGGACGTTTTTTCGGGAGCAGTGATTTTAATAATGCTTAAAGTGAAACAATAAAAGTGAGATATTCCTTTAAATTTCATACTTGGGGGTGTCTATAGTATGCCTGTAAAGTGGCGCATGTTTCCCGTGTTTAGAACAGTCCGGGAGCAAAATGACATTTCTAAAGGAAAAAAAGTAATTTAAAAGTACTCATGGCTATAATGAATTGTCTATGGGAGAAATCAAAAATGCTAATTTTAAAGGCTTATATGTATGGTATTGTCATAAAAATTGTTTGGGGACCTGGGTCCTGCCCCAGGGGGCATGTATCAATGCAAAAAAAAGTTTTAAAAACAGCCGTTTTTTCAGGAGCAGTGATTTTAATAATGCTTAAAGTGAAACAATAAAAGTGAAATATTCTGAGCGCATGCGTGGAGGACTCCAAGATGGCCGCTTGAGCCTGGAGCTCCGCTTCACCTAGGACCGATGGCACACACAGCACTCGATTACGGCCAGAGAGAAGCCAACGAACCGCAGATCCAGATAGGGGAATAGCCCGGGATCACCTATATGCCCAGGGGCTCAGCCAAACAGGACCTGGGACCGAGCTTTAGCCCACGAATGGAGCCGCTCGTTTTCAAGATGGCGGCCACAACACACTCCACAGCACAGCTCTGCTCTGAAATGGAGGAGGATTCTTCTACTTTCGCGGCTCAAGCCTCCCAACAGGTACCCACGGAACACGCAGTGAGTACCAGACAAGAAGTGGCTCCCTCCCCTGCTTCCACGGAATCCCTTATAGGACACACAATTGAAGAGTTTCTGTTCTCACCCATAAGGCCTGATGAGGCCTACCTGGCCTCCCCAAACCACCACACGCAGAGCACCTCAGACTCCCTCATAAATACAGCAGACCTCTTTAATAAGCTGTCTGCACTCCTGGATAAGGGACTTTCCACTATAGCAGGAAAAATTACAGGAGATATAAAAGAGGATTTTCAAAGATTGGAAAATATGGAACACAAGCTGGAAGACACAGTGGCAAGAACAAATCAAAATTCTGAACATATACAAGTCCTGCAAGATCAACTAGATGAAGCTCTGTCTAAAATAGATGATCTCGAAAATCGTTCGAAAAGATACACTTCAGACTGACGGGACTTCCAGAATCGATCACCAACATAACAGCAGCGGTAAATCACCTCATTAAGGGCCTCATCCCCAACATTCCAGCACATAAATTGGAACTAGGCAGAGCCCACAGAGCACTGGGACCCCCGAGGAAAGATGGAGCACCAAAAGATATAGTGGTGAAACCTCACTTTTATTCCGTTAAAGAAGAGATCATGAAAAGAACCCGCAAGCAAGCAACTATACTTTGCCTAAACCATCTGATTCAAATCTTCGCAGACATATCTCCATCAACTATCCAAAGAAGACGGACGCTGAAACCATTATTGACAATCCTTTTCCAAAAAGATATCAAATACTGGTGGGCGTTCCCGATTGCCCTCTGGTTCATTTTCAAGTCCAAAACCTACTCCTTCTCCAATCTCCAGGAAGGCGAAAAATTACTACTGGGACTGAAATTCATATAACCCCTATGAGTTTTTCACTGGATCCCCCGAACCAGGACCCAAATTCATAGTGGAAATACCACAACAGGCCGTAACTTCACACTTATGAATTTGGGTCTACTACTTTAATCTCCCCCTGAACAAACCTAGAACCCTAAATCTCTCCCACCCCTTTCCCCAATATGCCATGTTACAATTGCACCCCATCCCCCCCCCGTTAACCATCATTAAGGTTCAACTTTTCATTAAGCCTCATATAGGCAGTAGTCGGTTATGTTTACTTTACAGTTTTTACAGTTTTGAATTTCATTGTGCCTTGACCTAGGTGACACGATGTTGCGCTCCACCAATCCGATGATCTCGACTTTCTTGAGGCCATTTGATGGGATTTCAGCCCCTCTAGGGGTGGCTGATTTCACAATCTATTTTATGGACAGCAAGTTAGTCTATTTCTTCTGTCCATCAGAGTCTCTGGAAGGCTATCCCTCTCTTCTTCTTTCTCCTATTCACTTCCTTTCATCTTTTAATCTTTTCTTCTCTTCCCGTTTTGCCAGACTCCGGGATCCAACAACACCCACTGTTCAGATCAGAGAACGCAAATCTTGCCAGAATGAAAGACATATGGACTATATGACAATCTCTGAGGTAGGTGACGGGTTGGCAGCAGGGGGCCTCTCATTCGCGCTCGATGGTTGACTGCTCTATTTCCTCTCCTCCCCTGTGGGTTGCTTCACACAACACGCAGGGGATGAATTCCCCAGTCAAGCGACGCAAAATCCTACAATACATGCACTCACAGCATTTACATATAGTACTCCTCCAAGAGACCCACTTTCCGAGGCGGTACAGTCCTTCCTTCATCCACTCAGGTTTCCCTGTTTTCTTCTTATCCAACGCTGAGGATAAAGCCAAGGGAGTGGCGATCATCTTATCCAAGAACTGTAAATTCACACCACAACTAGAACACAAGGACCCAAGGACGGCAGATTTATTCTTTTAAAAGGCACGATAGATGATCAATTGTACACGTTTGTCTCCTACTATGCACCCAATCAGGGACAAACAAAGTTCTTCCAAGATATGCTTCAACAACTAACCCCTATGGTGGGCAGGACAGTCATCTTTGGAGGGGATTCAAACATAACCCTTGACAAGGGGCTAGATAAAACTAGACCTCTGGGCTCTCAAAACGTTTGCCCTCCCAAAAGATGCCTTAAAATTGCCAAACTAATTCACCAGCACAGTCTCACAGATGCTTGGAGGGAACTCAATCCTAGCACATGGGATTACACGCACTACTCCCATCCACATCAAACATATGGTAGGATTGACCACATCTTTATTTCTACGGCTCACGCCCCAAAAATGGTCAAATCGACCGTTAGAGACACAGTATGGTCAGATCATTCCATAGTTTTTCTTACACTTAAACGCAGCTCACACCGATCTAATCTTCGCCAGTGATGACTAAATGAATCCCTACTTAGCGACCCGGCCAGGGCTGCAGAAATTGAAAAAGCTATTAAAGAATACTTTCAGTTAAATTCAACATCAGAGATTTCGGCCGAAACCCTTTTGGCAGCCCACAAGGCCACCATTCGAGGCAAACTGATCCAAATGTCTTCCCAGGTCAAAAAGGCACATGATAGACACAACAAAACTAGAATTAGAATTCGAACGCCTACGAAAACTTCACAAGCAAGACCCAAAACTAGTTCCCATAGCCAAGCTAGATGCTACGCAGCTGTCCCTCAACCTGGCTCTCACATCTAAAGCTGAAAAACACATCTGATGGAGTGGGGCTAAATTCTATCACCAGAGGGACACGATCGGCTCAATGCTAGCGGCCAAATTGACTCCCCAACCAAGACAACGACACTTTCCCAAAATACGCGTCACGGGTAACCACCACACGAACAACCCACAACAAATCATGGAAACATTTCATAGATTCTATGAGAAGTTATATAGCACAGATAATACAACCAATGAGCCCTCCATGAAATCGTTTTTGGATTCAATACCAATCCTGAGGTTAGAAACTAGACACCGCAATATCTTAGAATCTCCATTTACAGAAGAGGAAGTACTAGATGTCATCAAACGGCTAAAGAGAGGATCCACTCCTGGCCCTGATAAATTTTCTAATCCATATTATAAAACATTTGCACAATCACTCTCGCCTCACCTTACACGCTTCTTTAACGCCAAAACAAATGGTGAACCCCTAGACAGCCAACTCAATTCAGCCTATATATCGGTAATTCCTAAACCCCACAAAGACCAGGGAGAGGTGGGAAACTACAGGCCCATATCTTTAATAAACAACGACCTGAAAATTCTAATAAAGATCCTTGCGGATCGTATGGCCTCCTTTATAGGTCTATACGTCCACAAGGATCAAGTGGGATTCATCCCAGGCTGTCAGGGTCCGGATCAAATTCGCACAGCGATAGATGTTATCTCCATCCTACAGTCGGGCTGGCCCAGGGGATCTCAACAGGAGGGATTGGTCCTTTCACTCGATCTCCAAAAGGCGTTTGACTCCGTCTCATGGTCATACATATTCAACATCTTACAACGCTGGGGGTTCGGGCAGAATTTTTTGGGCCTAATCTCAGCTTTATATTCCAATCCAGTAGCACAAATAAGAATGCAGGGTTATTATTCTGATACTATTAAAACAGCAAGAGGAACCAGACAGGGTTGTCCCCTATCACCCCTTATATTCGCAATAGCCATTGAATCCCTAGTTATAGCCATTCGTACCAATGAGGACATTAGGGGAGTGTCCTGTGGTCAGCAGATGCACAAATGAGTGCTGTTTGCGGATGACCTTTTGCTATTCGTAACAACGCCAATCACCTCCCTCCCTAACATATGCAAACTTCTGGACCAATTTTCCAGAGCATCTGGTCTGACGGTCAATCTATCAAAATCCCAAATCTTGAATGTGAATATACCCATAGCAGTAGCAGAAAATGTTAAAAACGCCTTTCAATTTAAGTGGAGCAGCTCCACAATCAAATACTTGGGGGTTGAACTCACACCCAGGATAGAATCACTTTATGAAGCTAACTTTCCCCATGTATAAAAGACTAAATGAGGACCTCAAAAACTGGACAGCTCATGACATCTCTTGGTTGGGGAGACTAAATGCAACAAAAATGACAATCCTACCCAAACTGCTTTACCTTTTTCGATCTCTGCCAATCTCAATAAGAAAAGATCATCTGAAAATATTTCAGAGCAAACTGATAAAATTCATTTGGGGAGCTGCTGGTTACCGTTTTTCCAAAAAGGTTCTTTACAGACCCAGGAAATGAGGAGGAATGGGTGCCCCCAACCTACTTTGGTATTATCAGGCTGCCAGAATCTCACAAATATCTATAATTTACACACGCATAGAAAAACCTGATTGGGTGCATATGGAGAGACAAGCAGTGCCTACACACACAATCGATTTCCTACTCTGGTGTCCACCTAAAGATCGCCCCCCAATTATGTCCCCAACACTTTCTCAGTCAGTCCTCCTCTGGGATGGCCTAAAAAACCACCCCTCCATCTCTTCAGAGATGACACCACTTGCACATGTTTTTCATAATCCAAAATTCCCACCGGGCATGGACATTAAAGCATTTCATTGGTGGTTGGATAAAGGATTGTATCGCATCGGACATTTCATGACTTCTCATGGGCCAATCTCACTAAGCTACTGCAAAAGCTAGCTGGAAATGCCAGAATCAGAACACTTTAGATTCATGCAGATTTCCCACTTTCTATCTCAGTTATGGAACATCAAACCCAGACCTCCTACCACAACAACATACGAACAATGGTGCGGTCAAGCAACTGAGCAGAGGGGAGGCATCTCAAAAGTCTACCTGTCACTAGCCTCAGACAATTCCAAACTCCCATATATGCTGAACTGGGAGAAAGAGACTCTGATCAGCTGGAGTGAGGACAAATGGAATAGAAACGTATTCCGGTCATATAAACAAATTTGTAATATCGCCCTGATCGAGGCAAACATTAAACTGATCACCAGATGGTATCTTGTCCCAGTGAGATTGTCAAAAATCTTCCCTTCTTCATCTCCTTTATGCTTCCGGAATTGCAACAACTATGGCTCTATGATACACATATGGTGGGAGTGCCCGAAAATCAGGGGATTCTGGAACAAAATATTCTATATGATACGCAAAGTCACAGGTAGTCAAGTCCCTAAGAACCCTGCCATAGCACTGCTCAATGAGGAGATACCACGGGTGTCCAAAGCAACCCAATCCTTAATTTTCTTCATCCTCTTAGGCACCAAATTAACCATAGCTAAGGCTTGGAAACAACATAGTGTTTCCATTACAGCAGCAAAAAGTAAAATATCTTGGATAATGGCCCGGGAAAAAATGGTAAGCATACTAAAAGATACAGTAGCCAAGTTTGAATCGGTCTGGGAACCATGGGTTGCATATGTTGGAACTTAGGCAATCAACTCTAGCAAGGTCATGGCAGAATAGGATCAGCGGGAAAGGCAAGACGGGAACACTCTAATTTCTTTTCTTCCTTCTTTCTCTTCTCCCCCTCTAAACCTACTCTTCTTTCATGTCTGTTTTTCTTCTACCATCTCACGAATTAATATTCGCTATTGAATTATGAGCAATGAACGTATGAAACTTTTAGAATATGTGCTCCCTGGATAAAAGGAAAAGCAATTGTAGGAGGTTTAGTAGTTAGTTAACATCCTTTCAGGTCGGATCCGTAACATTTTACCTTACCGAATAAACCAACGACATGTTCCAATCAAATCAAACAGAACAAGTTTACTTGAAATAGAATGTTGTCCGAAGGATTTTATTCACCTCTACAAAAAATGTTACTTATACGGTCTATGTTACACATACAGGAAACTATACCTTGTTCATTGCTAAATTGTTATGTAATTTCTCTTTTTTTTTTTACTGTAACCATATTGTATGCCATGATACAATCGAAATAAAAACATTGAAAGAAAAGTGAATTATTCCTTTACATTTCATACCTGGGGGGTGTCTATAGTATGCCTGTAAAGTGGTGCATGTTACCCGTGTTTAGAACAGTCCGAGAGAAAATGACATTTCTAAAGAAAAAAAGTCATTTAAAAGTACTCGCGGCTATAATGAATTGTCGGTCCAGGCGATACACATAAAAGTCATTGAAAAAAACAGCATGGGATTCCCCCACAGTCATTACCAGGCCCTTCAGGTCTGGTATGGGTATTAAGGGGAACCCCGTGCCAAAAGTAAAAAAAAAAATGGCGTGAGGTCCCTCTCAAAATCTCTGGTATGGATTTTAAGGGGAACCCCGTGCCAAAATAAAAAAAAAATGGCATGGGGGTCCCCCTAAAAATCCATACCAAACCCTTATCTGAGCATGCACCCTGTCAGGCTGCAGAAAAAGAGGGGGGGCGAGAGAGACTTGGTTACGTCAATGGATGGCCCCACCCCCTCTGACGCTATGGGGAAGCCATAGGGATTTCCCAGTGCATCAGAAGGGGGTGGGGTCACCTGGCAACATCATCATGTGGCCCCACCCTCAGTTATAAAATAACTGTCACCTGAGAGGCCGGTCATTACGGCGTGCTGTTTTTTTTCTTGCAGTCCATCGGAGCGAGAGAAGAAGAAGATTAATGGACTTTGTGGGACACTTTTTTTTATTTTTTAATAAAGGACTTGTCGCAAGGCATGTATTGTCGTTTTTACCATTTTCACACTTTTTTTATGAAATGGTAGGGGTACATTTGTACCCCGTTACCATTTCACACAGGGGGGAGGCTGGGATCTGGGGGTCCCCTTGTTATAGGGGGCTTCCAGATTCCGATAAGACCTCCACAACCACCAGGCAAGGGTTGTGGGGATGAGGCCCTTGTCCCCATCAACATAGGGACAAGGTGCTTTGGGGGGCCGCTACCCCAAAGCACCCGCCCAGGACCACCAGGGAAGCTGCCCAGAACCACCAGGGAAATCAGCTACAATGGACCACCAGGTATGCCCCCTAGACCCCCAGGGAAATACTAATCAGTGCAAAGGCAGCTGCCAATCAATGCCCAGGCAGCTGCCAATCAATGCCCACTCCAATGCCTACCACTGGCAGTGCCACCAGGGATGCCTATCAGTGCCGCTTATCAGTGCCACATATCAGTGCCCATCAGAGCCCATCAGTGCCGCCTATCAGTGCCCATCAGTGCCCACCAGTGCCGCCTATCAGTGCCCAGCAGTGCCACCCATAAGAACCCATCTTTGCAGCCTTTCAGTGCCCATCAGTGTCACCTATCAGTGCCCATCAGTGCCCACCAGTGCCACCCATGAGTGGCCATCAGTGCCGCCTACCAGTGCCCATCAGTGCCGCATATCAGTGCCCATTGTCAGTGCCCGTCAATGCCCGCTCATTGGTGCCACCTCATCGCTGCTGCCTTATCAGTGCCTATCAGTGCCACCTTATCAGTGCCCATCAGTGAAAGAGAAAACTTACTTATTTACAAAATTTATAAACAGAAACAAAAGCAAAACTTTTATTTTTTTCAAAATTTTCGGTATTTTTTATTTGTTTCACAAAAAATAAAAACCGCAGAAGTGATCAAATACCACCAAAAGAAAGCTCTATTTGTGGGAACAATATGATAAATATTTAGTTTGGGTACAGTGTAGCATGACCGCGCAATTGTCATTCAAACTGCGTCAGCGCTGAAAGCTAAAAATTGGTCTGGGCAGGAAGGTATCTAAGTGCCCTGTATTGAAGTGGTTAAACAGGGGCAGAAAAATTGGGCCTTGGCCACTGGGGGCGGTGCCCAGAACAAAAAATGTTCTTATAAGCTATCAGCATAAAAATTGAGGAGGAAGAGGATAGTCACTCAGCATAACAGGATAGTCACTCAGCATCAGCATAGGCAGTCTTGAAGGGATCTCACATTAAAAAAAAAAAATATTCAGTTACATCAGCATCAGGTGCTTGGTAGCTGGTGATCCAAGACTGATTCATTTTTGTGAAGGTCAGCCGATCGACTGAGTCGGTGGACAGGCGCACACTGTGATAGGTTTCAAAACCTTCAGCAGCACTGAATGTGCGTTCTGAAAGAACGCTGGATGCAGGACAGGCCAGTAGCTCAATTTCATACTGTGCAAGCTCTGGCCAGTGATCCATCCTCAAGACCCAGTAACCCAGAGGATTTTCGGTGGGAAAGGTGTCCAAGTCTGATCTTTCCCCTAGGTATTCCTGCACCATGTAAATCAGACGCTGGCGATGGTTGCTGGAACCGATCATACCTTGGGGCTGCGGACTAAAAAATTGTCTGAACGCATTGGTCAGATGGCCACCTTCTTCACCGCTCCTTCTGTGACTGACCGAAGCCTCAGCAACACGTTGTCCAGGACCAGGAATTTGTAACCTCCCAGGCTCTGGAAACGCGTTGCACAAACCTTTCTGCAAAGCCTCCTGAAGATGTTTCATCCTCTGCTCCCTCTGCGACAGCAAGATAAGATCCGCAACCTTACCCTTGTAACATGGATCAAGGAGGGTTGCCAGCCAGTAATGATCCCTCTCCTTGATACCACCAATACGAGGATCCTTCCGCAGGCTTTGCAGGATCAGGGAGGCCATGCAACATAGGTTTGCTGAGGCATTTGGTCCGGAGTCCTCTGGGTCACTAAGGTGACATGATCCGCAGCCACCTCCTCCCAGCCACGTACAAGTCTATGGGTTTCTTGGGACTGTAAATGATCCCTTAAAGAGTGCTGCTGATGCTGAGTGCTAGGCTCCACCTCCATGCTGACACAATCCTCCTCCTCCTCCTCCTCTTCCTGTGTGATCAGCGGGCCAGCAGGAACACTGTCTGGATAAAGGGGGCCTTGAGAGGTAAGGAAGTCCTCCTCTTCCTCCCTCTGTTCTGCCTCAAGTGCCCTGTCCATTATTCCATGCAGCGTGTGCTCCAACAGGTGGACAAGAGGGACAGTGTCACTGATGCATGCACTGTCCACCATCCTCGTGGCCTCCTCAAATGGTGACAGGACAGTGCATGCATCCCTGATCATGACCCACTGGCGTGGGGAAAACAACCAAACTCCCCTGACCCTGTCCTGGTGCCATAGTCACGCAGGTACTCATTGATGGCCCTCTGCTGCGTGTGCAGCTGCTGCAGCATGGCCAACGTTGAGTTCCACCTGGTGGGCATGTCGCAGATTAGGCGGTTCTGGGGCAGGTTAAATTCCTTTTGGAGGTCAGCCAGTCGAGCACTGGCATTATATGACCGGCAGAAATGCACACAGACTTTCCTGGCCTGCCTCAGGAGATCCTGCCCAAGAACCACTGCACCACGAAGTTAAGGATGTGAGCCAAACAGGGCACATGGGTTAGGTGTCCCTGTCAGAGGGCGGAGAGGAGGTTGGTGCCATTGTCACAAACCACCATTCTTGGCTTAAGCTGGCGTGGCGTTAACCACCTCTGAGCCTGCCCCTGCAGAGCTGACAGAATCTTTTCCCCAGTGTGGCTTCTGTCCCCCAAGCACACCAGCTCAAGCATCGCATGGCATCTTTTTGCCTGCGTACTTGCGTAGCTGCTTGAACGCCTACGGAGCACCGCTGGTTCTGAGGACAAATCAGCACAGGAAGAGGCCATGGAGGAAGAAGAAGAGTGGGTGGAGGAGAGAGGTGTGTCAGAATCACCACTAGTAGCATTTTGGAGGCGTGGTGGCGGAACAACCTCCAACACTACTGCACCCTGTCCTGCATCCTTCCCAGCTGACAGCAGAGTCACCCAGTAGGCCGTGAAAGATAGGTAACGTCTCTGTCCATGCCTGCTGGACCATGAGTCAGCAGTAATATGCACCTTACCACTGACCGCCCTGTCCAGCGAGGTCAAGACATTGCCTTTCACATGCAGAGAGCCAAAATCGCCTTCCATGAAAAAAAGTGGCGTTTGGGAACCTGCCACTGAGGAACCGCACATTCCACAAGCTCATGGAAGGGGGCAGAGTCTACCAACTGAAAAGGCAGCAGTTGAAGTGCTAGCAATTTAGCCAAGCTAGCATTCAACCGCTGGGCATGTGGATGGCTGGGAGTGAACTTCTTTTGGTGGTGCAGCAGCTGAGGCAGGGAAATTTGTCTGGTACAATCGGACGTCGGTGTACCGATAGCAGATTGCCCGCAAGTACTTGGCAGTGACACACCTAATTCTCACCTTCATTCCTCTCAGTGCAGGTTTCTGAGAGGACTGAAGGTATAGTGGGGTTGGAGATCCCAGCTGATGAGGAGCAAGGAGAGGTCCGCTTTGTTCTTTGGTGTGGGTCTTTTATGTATGCTTGCCAACGGACTGCATGGCAGGTCGACATATGTCTGGTCAAGCATGTGGTGCCCAAGCGGCTGCTGTTTTGGCCACGTGAGATACACTTCAGACATATGTTGCAAATAGCAATGGTGCGATCTGCTTCACACGTCTCAAAAAAGGCCCACACCAAAGAACTTTTGGAATAACGTGCAGAGACAGCAGTGCCCTGCACATGCGGTGCTCTGTTGTGTGATGCAGTCGGTTGGCTGCCCTTAAGCTGGCCCCTGGAGGGCATCCTGCCTCATTGGAGATGTGCCTCCTCCTCTCTCCTATCAGGCACCCATGTAGAGTCAGTGACCTCATTATCCCCTCCCTCCTCATCACTGGAGCAAACCTGGCAGTATGCTGCAGCTGGGGGAACATGACTGCCAGTTTGCTGTCCTTCTTGGGCACCCCCTCTCTCTGGGCTCACGTAACTGCCTTCCTCAAGCTGGGTACCATCATCGGAGCCCTCAAAACGCTGCGCATCCTCCTGCAGCATGTACCCAACACTGTGGTCAAACAGTTCGGGGGACTCCTCAGGACATGGTGGGGCTAGGAAAGAAGTGACTGATGCCATTAAGCCAAAGGAAGAGGCGACTTTGGCAGCTGCTTTGGCAGACAAAGTACCCTGAGCCTGGCTGAGAGAGGATGAGGAGGATGAGGACGGCTTGATCATCCACTCTACCAACTCTTCTTCATGTTGTGGCTCAACACGGCCAGCTGCCGAAAAAAAGCAAAAGCATGCCCCACGGCCACGTGCTGATGAGGATGTACCGTGTTCATGACCAGCACTGTTGCCTCTAGACACAGAGCCTGCTTGCCCTCTTTTATTGGCCTGTGTGTGTCTGCCTCTCCTTGTTAGCCTTCCAGACATACTGTCTTTGATGTATTGGAATAGGTACACAAGGAATTGACTGCAGTCAGCTTTAGCTGCCCACTGTGCCCAGTATACAGTACACTGACTTAATAAACTGCAGCTTAGCTCAATCAACTGCCTGTATTATTATGAATAGAACAGGAATAGTGTGCAGCCAGCTTTAACTGCACACTGAGCCCAGTATACAGTACACTGACTTAATATACTGCAGCTTAGCTCAATCAACTGCCAGCCTATATTATTAGGAAGAGAACAGGGATGGTCTGCAGTCAGCTTTACGTGCACACTGAGCCCAGTATTTTGTAAGCTGACTTAATAAACTGCAGCGTAGCTCAATCAACTGCCAGCCTATATTATTAAGAAGAGAACAGGGATGGCCTGCATTCAGCTTTACGTACACACTGAGCCCAGTATACAGTACACTGACTTAATAAACTGCAGCTTAGCTCAATCAACTGCCAGCCTATATTATTAGGAAGAGAACAGGGATGGTCTGCAGTCACCTTTACCTGCACACTGAGCCCAGTATACAGTACACTGACTTAATAAACTGCAGCGAGAATAACAGGAACACTCTGAAGTGAGATCTAGTATATATATATATATATATATATATATATATATATATATACACACAACTCCTGGGATGCATATATTTACTAAATACACTAAACAAAGGAGTCTATG
Organism: Aquarana catesbeiana; assembly: GCF_042186555.1. Classification (NCBI taxonomy): domain Eukaryota; kingdom Metazoa; phylum Chordata; class Amphibia; order Anura; family Ranidae; genus Aquarana; species Aquarana catesbeiana. The sequence continues at coordinate 496,057,973 of NC_133325.1, forward strand.
TATAGACTAAGGCAGCGCTCATATAAGATATATTACATATCGTGAGTAATCTGAATTATCGTATGTCCATTTCAAACAGTCCATGCACAATATTGGTGAAAGTTATAATAAACAATATAAAGAAAAAGGCCAGTCCGTTAAAAATACTTGAAATGAAGATTGCTGACACCAAAAGTAAACACCTTTACACGTGCACACAGCCAAATGAGGGGGGGTGCATGTGAGAAAACCCCCTCTTGAAAAGCCTCTTACCAGATATAGGTTTTAACTGTGCATATCCATCTCACATAGACTGTCTCCACATAAGTCTTCGTCCTCTTTTCCAATCTGTGCCAGCGTCTCTGATCACTCAGTTAATTGGGTAAAGGAAAGATGGATCGGACATTGTGTAATCTCATTTTAAACAACTTTAATGCCCGTTAAAAACAACCACCCCTTTAAGTTGTGCACTTACAAAAATTACATATGTTAAAAACAGTGTTCACATAAACAGCCAGCTTCTAGCTCACAGATCATACGGCGTCTCCTCTGCTCTCAGCTTGTATCACCAGCGGGGATTCCAGTCATGTACCTGGTGCTTGCTGACGTCAATACACTCGTTGTGTGGCTCCACACTGACGCGTTTCGTCATTCACGACATCATCTGAGGGTGGGGCCACATGGCACTCAACCTCATTTATACTTCCGAGCGTAGCTCTTACTAATTAACCCATTGGTTGTGCAAAATTCATTATACGGCTCCACAACGAGATGGTAAAGTCTTGGTGGATCAGCGCAACTGGCTAAGCCACGGAGAACATAGTCAACACCATGTAATGCTCCACAGCTCCACCACATATACCGATATTCAACCGATCCAATGCACAAACAACCTATCCGATATAGTACACAAAGAGCATTACATGTACACATGGATGCAACTATATAAAAATACAGATCATGCCAACTCGTATATCTAAAGGTAACATATAAGCGGCTTGTAGTTAGAACATGACAATCAATGACAGTGAGTAGAACTATTGATATTAAAACAGTATTATTATTAAAAATTGTATATATATAAAAAAGGTATAGATATATATATATATAGATCTAGATCTATATATATATAGATCTATATACATATAGATCTATATATAGATCTATATATATATATAAAAATCCACATATATAAAAAATCTAAAATGACTATGCAAACACCAGAAAATGTTAAAACCCCAAAGTCTGTTTAAAATATTTTTTAAAAAGGCCCATTACTACAAAAGCTTCACTGATGTGGAAAAGGTGGGTATAATCAACATATTTGCATACTGATATTAATGCTATAAGGAAGCACCCGAGTTCACTAGAGAAAAACTCTGTTACTAAATGTAACAATGTGTCTAATTATAGACATGAATAGAATTAGACAAAAAAATCTAAATAAAGGAAGGATAAATATATATTATTTTCTGTGAGATCCATCGATAGACAAATCTCATCCATTCCCATCATATTATATTGAACTCCATTCAAAATAAACCTGTATGGAATTAAACTAAAAATCTACTCAAAAATAGACTAGGATACCAATGTGATAATAATCAATCAATAAATAAATCCATAATGAAATCCATAAATATATCACATCTACTCATATCTCTTCACAGCAGGCTTCATTAAAATAAACAAGTGTTTAATGTATAAAGAGAACTAGGATACTACTGCAATAATAATAAACTAATATTCAAAGAGCTTGATTATAATATTTATCAAGTACATCAATAATCACTTATAAAGCAGTTGACATCCAGTTCTACATTCAAACCATTGGGTATCAACGTGTTCATTAAATATATCTAGCGAGTTTCGCTTTTAGATATTTCTCGTACCATATTTGAATCCCTCCAGTTAGGATGAATCTTATCGATCCCCCAAAATTTTACACCTGAGGGTTCCTGATTATGATGTGTTTTGAAATGTAGAGAGAGTCCATGGTCCTTACATCCAATCTCTATATTGTGAATATGCTCGGATATGCGTTTTTTAAGGGCCCTCTTCATGCGACCCACATACATTAAGTTGCATGGGCACTGCAGCACATAAACCACATGTGTAGTGTTGCAAGTTATGAATTCTTTAATCTTAAAGCTCATATTATTGCCTGTTGAAGTAAACTCAGATAGGCCACAAACTGGTTGATTAACCTTGGCACAAGTATCCCTTTTGTATAAAATGTTTTTTTATTATCTCTGACTGCGCTTAGAAGTCAGCACAATGCTTACGATTTCTCCTAATTCTCATTATTTGGCCTCTCGGGATGTTTTTTAAGCCAGTGTGGATGATGCTCACTGGTAAGGGGAAAGTAACTATTCCTGTCTGTTGGTTTGAAATACACAGTGGTAGTTAAACTGCCTCCTTGTCTAATGATATTAACATCCAAGAAATGTATTTGATCTTTATTGAACTCATAATCCAACACAATATTATTGTTGTTGGAATTGAGTTCAAACTTTATCTCGTGTAATGAACACTCAGTGCCCGCCCATATAAACAGGAGGTCATCTATATAACTCCTGTAGAAAAGGAGCTGATCTCTCTTTTTTGAAAAAAACTATTTGTCCTCCCACTCTCCCATAAAGAGATTTGCTAAACTGGGGGCAAACTTGGCCCCCATAGCATTGCCTTTCTTCTGTATATAATACTGCTGGTTGTACCAAAAGTAGTTGTGAGAGAGGCAAAAATCCAGTGCCTGGCTCAAAAAGAGTTTTTGCTCATGTGGGATATCGTCTCTTTGACATAACGCCCAATTCAATGCCAATAAGGCGTCATCGTGTTGAATTATAGTTTATAACTAGAAAAGCTACAATTTTTGGGGAAATTGTGAAAAGTGTTCTTGCCTCTACAACTGGAGTGGGTGGAGTAACTGGATGGAGTGGCATGAGTAACTGTGAAAAGTGTTAAAAAGCTTAATATTTTAAAAAGTATAAATATTAGTAAAAAAGTTGAAGTCCCATCATTAGCTGAAAGAGCTGAACATTTTTTTCAAAAGTTTTTTTTTTCAAAAATGAATTTTTTTTTTCAAAAATGATTTTTTTTTTTTTTAAATGAAATTTTTTTTTCAAAAATTATTTTTTTTTCAAAAATTATTTTTTTTTTTCAAAAATGAATTATTTTTTTTCAAAAATTAATTATTTTTTTCAAAAATTAATTTTTTTTCAAAAATGATTTTTTTTTCAAAAATGAATTATTTTTTTTCAAAAATTAATTTTTTTTCAAAAATTATTATTTTTTTTTCAAAAATGATTTTTTTTTTTTTTTCAAAAATTATTATTTTTTTTTTCAAAAATAATTTTTTTTTTCATGGGGCGGTCATAATGTTTTGGCTGATCATGGGGTTGTCAGCTTTTGTCACCTCCCACTCTAGTTTTTAACATTTCACCATTCATTCCTATGGGACCAATTTCACCGCAAAAACGACAATATCTCGTGAACCATTCGGTGAAACGTTCCACAAAAAAATTTTTTTTTTCATGGGGCGGTCATAATGTTTTGGCTGATTATGGGGTGGTCATAATGTTTTGGCTGATCATGGGGTTGTCAGCTTTTGTCACCTCCCACTCTAGTTTTGAACATTTCGCCATTCATTCCTATGGGACCAATTTCACCACAAAAATGACGATATTTCGTGAACCATTCGGCGAAACGTTCCACAAAGTAATAGCACACCAATTAAATGACATTGAGGCCGGATTCACACTGGTATTTTTCAGCTTTTCACAAAGTTCCACAAGGTAATAGCACACCAATTAAATGACATTGAACATTTCGCCATTCATTCCTATGGGACCAATTTCGCCGCAAAAACGACGATATTTCGTGGACCATTCGGCGAAACGTTCCACAAAGTAATAGCACACCAATCGGGAACAATCCACACGTTTTGGTATATTACTTGTCTCTGTAGTGTAAAAACTGTGGGAGGAGTCTACAAGCATTATCAAGTCTAGCAGATGAAGGTATGACCACATGCATTTGGGGTGTCTCAGCATCTTGTGTTTACAGCCACTGTTTCCTAGCAACGCTCATGTCCTGTTTATGCTTCACAAATACTGCTCAATACACAATACACAGGACCATGATAGCTGTAGTAACTGTGCAGTAATTCAAATGGCCGTATTTTAAAAACTGTAAATCCTACAGTGAAGATCTTTATATTGTGAGAATCACAAGACCCAGACCTAGATTTTGATACATAGTATGTCTCTGAAATATGAAAATTGAAGGCACGGTCGCAGTTTAGAAATTGCCCTTCAAATTTGAAGGGGCTAGAGTGTAGTTTCAATGAATGTCAATGGACGGTGTGAGTTGCAAACAAATGGTCATATTGTGAAAACTATCAGGACTATGGCTTAGCCGTGGACATGTTTAGTGGCAGCAGATATAGCTGAACGTTTTGATATAAGATTTGTGTAGGTGGGCTTGAAAATGAGGGAGTGGCGGCAGTTTAGAAATCATGTTCTGATTTTTCAGCTTTTGTCACCTCCCACTTTAGTTTCCCCATTCATTCCTATGGGACCAATTTTGCCGCAAAAACTATGATATTTCGTGAACCATTCGGCGAAACATTCCACAAAGTAATAGGCCGTTCTTTCAGGAGCAGTGATTTTAATAATGCTTAAAATGAAACAATAAAAGTGTAATATCCCTTTAAATTTCGTACCTGGGGGGTGTCTATAGTATGACTATAAAGGTGCGCATGTTTCCCGTGTTTAGAACAGTCTGACAGCAAAATGACATTTCAAAGGAAAAAAAGTCTTTTTTTTTTTTTTGTCACATTCAGTCGACCATATAGAGAGGCATTAAATCAACTTTGCAGTTCATTTGTCTACCAGTCCACTCTCTTTTGTCTCATCATTGTGACTCTTGCCATATCAAAAAAAAAACAAAAACTTTTAAAGCCAGATATGTAACATGTCTAATCTCAAGCCTATATCGTCTATGGCGGTTTATCAATAGCTGATTCGACAACATTACCTTCTTATCTATTTACCCCCCCTCCCTCCTCCCCCCCCCTTCCCCCCACCCTCCCTATCTCTCCAAGGTCTAATTTTCCCTTATCACATACTCTGATCCAGGCTTTCATTCTTAAATGCTACACCAAGTTTTTTTAAATTTCACCCAGTGTTCCCACTCCGCTGAGCTCACATTTCTCGTTTCCCCTTCCAAGCTTGTCCTAGTCTCCAGGTAGTAAGTTTCTTCTACTGCATCTATCCATTCCCATATCTCAGGGCTCTCCTTCCTCTGCCAGTTCTTCGGGATTATTCGCTTTGCGGCGTTCAGGAGGTGGGGAACCAATGATTGCTTATATTTTTTAATGTCTCCGGCACCCCCATGAAACAGGACCTCCCATGGGTCTCCTGGCACTTCTATTCCTGTTATTTTCTTTATTAGGTCAAGTATCTTACTCCAAAAATGTTTTATTTTAGGGCATGTCCACCAAAGGTGCGCCATCGTTCCAATTTCATTACAACCCCGCCAGCAAAGAGCCGTCCTATTTTGATATTTACTTGTTATCTCTGGAGTAAGGTAACTTCTACTTATACATTTGTAGTTCATTTCAGCTGTCCGCACGTCGACTGCTGAGTTACAAATCATTTTAAGAATTTTTTTAATTGTGTTTTCCCCTTTCTTTGTGCCTAATTCCCTCTCCCATTTACTTATAAATGGGGGCATCTCCAGCTGGTCAGTCTCCATCAGAGCTTTGTAAATTTTTGAAATGATATTTCTCGGATCATCTGTGTCACATAGCCTTTCAAAGTCCGTCAGATTGCCCCTTCCCTGATCGGTGCTGGAAGCTTACTCACGAAGTGGCACACCTGGAGATACCGCCATTCATCCAACCCACGTGCCTCTCTCCCGTTCCTAATTTCTTGTAGTGTCATAATTTTACCCTCCTTTATAATGTGTCTTAGTTGTGTCTTTCCCCAAAGTGCTTCTTTTCCTCCCATGATTTCTAATCCTGGTGGGAAAAAATTGTTATCTATAAGTGCCAGTAGTGGTGAATTATAGTTCCCATTTAATTTCTTATACACCCCATCCCAAATTCTAAGTGCATTTCGTGTTATTATTTGTGTGTTTTCTCCTAAAATTCTAGTATGAGGGGGGTTCCATATCAAACTTCCCAGTGCTGCTTTACTAAGATATTCTTCTATTCTTATCCAGCTTTTTTCGTTTACTCTCTTTGCCCATTCTACTAGTCTGGCCATTACTGCCGCCTTGTAATAATTCTGAACATCTGGTACAGCCAGGCCACCATGTGTTTTCTTTTGTTTTAAAATCCTGAAAAAGAATCTCGGTTTTTTATTTTTCCATATGAAACTCATTATTATATTTTTTAACTTTCTCAGATAGTATAGGGGTAGTGGTAGCAGTATCATCTGGAACACGTATGTAATCTTAGGGAGTAGTACCATTTTAATAACATTAATGCGACCGATCCATGAGATAGCTTTGCATAGTTTTTACAGTCAGCTCTAATTATATCTAGCAGGGGTACATAATTTATTGTGAATATTTTTTTTAGTTGAGTTGGCTACTTGATTCCTAGGTACGTTAGTTCTTTAGTCCATCTAAAACCATATTTTTTTTTTAGTATCCCGATTTCTGTTTTCTTTAAATTTATGTTTAATATTTCCGATTTTGTCATGTTTATTTGAAAGTTGGACAGCTCCCCATACTCCCTTAGAGCCTTGACCAATTTGGGCATGGTGATTTCAGGGTCCAAGATGTAAAATAATACATCGTTGGCATAAGCTGCGACTTTATGTTCGTCTTCTCCGATCTTAATGCCCCTAATATCTGGGTCAGCACGTATTGTTGCCAAGAGAGGCTCCATAGTAAGGACAAAGAGCAACGGGGACAGAGGACACCCCTGCCTCATACCATTCCCCATTTCTAGTGGCTGAGACATGACTCCATTCACTCCCACCGTTGCCGTAGGGTGGTGGTACAAAGTTTTGAGCCTCTGATACATTTTGGGACCAAGACCCATGGTCTCCAAGGTCTGGAACATGAACCCCCAGTCTACCCTGTCGAAGGCCTTTTCGGCATCAATCGACAGTAGTAGACCTGGGGGTCCACTCACCTTCATTTTTTGTAACAGGAGTAATGTCCTGACCCCGTTGTCCTTTCCTTCCCTTTTAGTAACAAAACCCACCTGGTCTGGACTGACCAGGGCGTTCATAGATCCCTTTAACCTCTCAGCCAGTATTTTTGCGTAAAGTTTTGTGTCAGTATTGAGAAGGGAGATAACTTGAGCAGAGTGTTTTTTCTTTTCCCTCCTTCAAAATAACCGTGATGGAAGCCTTTAAGGCCTCTTGGCTCATATCGTAATCCTCTCCCATCCCATTAAAATACTGGCACAACCTAGGAATCAATATTTCTTTAAATTTCCTATAATAGGTTAGTGTAAATCCATCCGGGCCTGGACTTTTCCCGGGTGCCATTCCTGCTATTGCTTTTCTTATTTCTTCTTTGGTAATTGGAGCTTCCATATCCTCTCTTTCAACTACTGAGATCTTGGGTAGTTTTGCCTTCTCTAAATATTTATTATTTCTCTCTCTCATATTATTAAGCAAGGTGTCCTGTTTGTGAACTGAGTATAGCTCCTGATAATAGTTTTTAAAAACCTCCGCTACTTCTTTAGAAGAATACTTTATATGGCCTTCTTTAGTCTGGATTTTTTCTATAAAATTCCTCGCTTTCCACTTTTGTACTATATTCGCTAAGAGTTTACCTGGTTTATTGGCCCACCGATACCTGTCCCCTAGAATCTTACTATGTTTTGCTCTTACTTCTTGTTCCATTAGAGTTTTTAACTCTGCCCTTTTAATGACTATATGTTTGTATAGCGCTTGGGGAAGTTGTCCTATTTGTGCCTTGTGTTTCTGTTCTAGGTTGGCCAGTTCCTCTATTCATTTTTGAGTTTTCTCACATCTCTCTTTCTTCTTCCTTGTCGCTATCTCGATTAGTATCCCTCTGATGTAAACTTTATGGGCCTGCCACAAGGTAGACCCAGATACTTCTCCCGTGTCGTTGCTCATAAAATAGTCTCTCAGTTCTTTACTGATTCTATTGAACCCTTCGTCCCCGCTTATCAACTCTTCGTTTAAGCGCCATTGCCCTGGGGGTCTACTCTTTTCACCTATTTTTATTTCTATGGTCAATGGTGCGTGGTCTGAATAAGTTATATTTCCTATCCAGGAGTCTACCACCCCCTCGATTTCTCTATGATCTATCAATCCATAATCGATCCGGGAGTACGACTCGTGCACGGGTGAATAGAACGTGTAATCTCTTCCCCTTGGATGTTGCACTCTCCATATGTCTACCAGCTGTAAGCTGGCAAGCTTTTGCTTAATCTTGCTTAATTGGACACTGTTCCTCACCTGTGCCCGAGCCGTACTATCCAAACCCGGATCCATGCAGAAGTTGAGATCCCCCATTAATATCAAATGCCCTTGTCTAAACTTCATTAATTTCTCCAAAGTTTTAGCAACATACTCTATCGGGTTCTTATTTGGTGCATAAATATTAGCCAATGTATATTCTTTTTCATATAATCTACCTCTCAGGAATATGTATCTACCTTCCGTATCAACCAGTCTCTCTTCCAGCACAAACCTAGTTCTTTTTGCGAATCCGATGGCGACACCCCGTGTTCTACTTGAGATAGTATCTCCTTGGTACCAGATCGGGTACTCCCCTGAAAATAATCTTAGTCTTGATTGATGTGATATATGTGTTTCCTGGAGGAATACCACCTCTGGTCCAAGCAGTCTAAGATCATTAAAAATACTTCTTCTTTTGTTAGCCATATTTAGGCCTTTGACATTATACGTTATACATTTTATTGTATTTGGTGTCATTTTTCTACCTCCACATCGCCCCTTACTATCTTAGACCTTGGAGAGATACCCCATTTTTTAATTATACAGGTTATACTAGAACCCCTCCCCTTATTCCTCCCACCTTCCCTCCCACCCCTCCCTCTCCCCCATGTCCGCCCCCTCCCCTTTCTGGTCATCTCTAGACCCTTAGACCAATGTGGATCCCTTGTATCCTAACCCACCATTGGTCTCCACCTCTAGGTGGAACTGTTGGCGTGCCAGCTATTCGGCCGTCGCTGCCTCGGCGGCCAGATGCACTAGTCATCTCCTCACTGCAATCTAGCTTTACTCTTTACTTTGCAAAAATTTTTCTCCCTCCCTCCTGCCCTCCTCTGCCCCCCCCTCCACTCACACCACCCCTATTCCCAGGTCTATCCATCTTTCGTTGGACCAATCCAACGTCGTTGGCACCTGTAAACCAGCTCGTCGGGGAATCTTAGCCTGGCAGTTCTGCCATCTTTACTGCCGATTAGGCAGGCCTGAAATCCCCATGAGTACTTTATATTTTGGTTTATCATTTGTTCTAGGAGAGGTTTCAGGAGGCGTCTTCTCGATAGTGTGTCTTTGGCTAGATCTGCGAATACTTGGATCCTGGAGTCTTCGTGTTGGAGTGGGGCTTGCCCCCTCAATTTTGTCCATATTCTCTCTTTGTCTGTGTAGAATCTAAACCTCACAATTATATCGCGACTTCTTTCTGTTCGGCTATTATCTAGTCTGCCTATTCGGTGCACCCGTTCAATTTTTGAAGTCCTCTCCTCTCAACTCCAAGAGTGGGGAGAAAATATCTGCTACCATTTTCCTCAGATCTTCCCCCATTTTTTCCGGGACTCCTCGGATTCTCAGGTTCTGTCTGCGACTTCTATTCTCCTGGTCCTCTATTCTATAGCATATTTTTATCTGGTTTTGTTGCGTTGTTTTAATTTGTTCTTTTAGATCAGAGATTTCTTGCTCTTGTTGCTCCATTATATCCTCTGCCCTTTCGACTCTGGCCAGAAGGTTTCCTAGGTCTGTCCTCAACATACTTATTTCAGTTTTAATCGAAGCTTCGAGTGCTTTAAACATCTCCGCGATTTCGTTTTTTGAAGGGAGTTCTAGGTCCTGTCTGGGTTCCATCATTCTGGATATCTCATGTGTATTTTCAATTAATGAGGACTCTCTTGATTGATTGGGAGTCTGTTCCTTCTTTTCGTTCTGACCTCTTTTCCTCTTATCGAGAGCAGTAGATGTTTGAGCTTCTTGGTGCGCGCCCCCTGGGCTCCCCCCGTGGCTAAGTATTGTTTAATTGAGCTCCCACTTATGCTGCCGGAGAGGTTGTCCTTTGGTGTCTTCGGTGGACCCCCTTTCCCTGCTTTGGTTGTGTTTATGCTCATTGTTTATCCCAGGGAGTTCTATAGGTGGGATTGAACGCTTACACCTTCAATACAAATAACCTACAATGCTCCTGTGTTGAGATAATTTTTATGTACTTGTAAGTGACTTTTCAATATTTATGTTTTCCCCTCCAGGCCCCAGCTACTTTAATTACCAAACTTTATTTGGATGGAGGCGGGTTGGAAAGGCTATTCTCTATCTCAGGGCTACTGTAGGGGGACTGATGTTCCCCACTTCCACCTGGTTTTATTTCACGCTCTTTTAGGGGTAGACTGTTCTAAAGGCCTTGCTTCCCCCCTCCAGTATGCTTAAACTTAGGTATGCCAATATTACTGAGAGAGAAGAAAAATAGTGCCAGACATGACATGTGCTACCTCTCTTGATATTTCGTGGTGTTGCACGACTTTATCGAGGGGTTAGACTAAACAAGTTTAACCCTATGCAAGTAGGCTATATCTATTGTTTCGCCCATCTGCAAAAGACAGAGAGATAATGACAAACAGTTTCAAATGCTATAGTGCGGTCGGTATTCATCCAAGTATTTTTGAAACATTTATGTCCAGTGTTTCAGGAGCAGGCGTCCTAGCTTCCTGATGTTTTTGAGTGTTATGCCCTTAAAGAAATTGAATGTCCCGATTTATGACAGAAGTACTGCAACAGTACTCAGAGTACAGAAGTATCAGCCTGCCCTGGTGTTGATAATTGTAGTCGGTAATTTGGGTCCTCTTGTTCTATCCCATCATAACTCAATATAGCCGGTTCCCCTTTAACAGGCCAGTAGTACTTGGAACTAGTGTTTGTTAGACAGAGATTTTGTGGCACTGTCCGGGGGTATATAATATATATTTAGAGTATTTGTACTTGTATCCAGGTACTGCCTTAGTGCCACCTATGACCTCCCCAATAAGTGTCCACTGTCCCTGGGGGCTAACCAAGCATCTATGAATTCTTTACTCCAATATATATTGTCCCTTCTGTATGGCCCAACAATTGCCACTTCAAGATTTCCTAGAGTATTGCTTTCCAGTTATCATGGGGAAGATGTCACCGTATGGCACAGGTGTGTTAAGGTACATCAGTCGCGATGGTGACCTGTTACTCTTCCCTATTATAAGTATACAATATACGGTTTTCACAGGTGCTGTTTTGCTTTCAATTTACGATAAGTTTTAGCTCCAACGGAGTCAGCGGAGTCAGCAGAGTTCACAGTGTTTTATAGAGCATCATGCGGTTTAACTCTCCGTGGTATATAACGAACGGAGTAATGAATACAACAGATATCAGAAATTAGCACGCAATCTCTATTCATACAATGTTCAACACCTCAATTTTTAGTTATATGCAGTATCACCTTTTATATAGTTCAGCAGCTGTCGTACCTTGGTACTCCACTCTGGCAGTATTTCTTCCTTTACAAGCAACAATTTCTGATATTTTCTTACCTCTGGAGCCCAAGGGGTGGCCTATCTCTTACCAGATCACGACCATCTGTGTATCCTTGCTCTGAGAGAGACGTTCCTACTGCCACTTGCTTTTGCTTTCGGTTGTGGGGACCACCTTTGAGGCTCTGCAGGTTTAGGGGTTCTCGATCTGAGAGGCGAGGTGAGTGACGTGGGTTAGTTGGAACCTCTCCTTCCCACTACCATCTCACCATCGAGTTCAGAGGAAAGGACGGGGGGCAGAGAGGAGCGTGCAGGAGTCACCCGGGGAGAGCACAGCCATCTCCCTATCTTCCAGGGCCGTGCCGCTGCGACCCGGTTCTCACCAGGATCGGGGCTCCACACGCATGGTTCAGATGCAGGACACCATGCTCTTCGTTTCTCCCGTCCTCATGGCTGCTCGCCCTGCTGTTGGAGCCGCCAGGACGCCACTTCACTGACATGCCGCCAGCTCCTCCCCTCCCGACAGACACCTCACGTTATCCCCTCCCTCTGGAAAAAAAGTCATTTAAAACTACTCGCGGCTATTAATGCATTGCCGGTCCGACAATACACATAGAAGTTCATTGATAAAAATGGCATGGGAATTCCCCACAGGCAAACCCTGAACCAAAATTAAAAAAAAAAATGATGTGGGGGGTCCCCCTAAATTCCATACCAGGCCCTTCAGGTCTGGTATGGATATTAAGGGGAACCCTGGCCAAAATTAAAAAAAAAAATGGCGCGGGGTCCCCCTCAAAATCTATACCAGACCCTTCAGGTCTGGTATGGATTTTAAGGGGAACCCCGTGCCAAAATTTAAAAAGAAAATGGCGTGGGGTCCCCCCAAAAATCCATACCAGACTCTTATCCGAGCACACAACCTGGCAGGCCGCAGGAAAAGAGGGGGGACGAGAGAGTGCCCCCCTCCTGAACCGTACCAGGCCACATGCCCTCAACATTGGGAGGGTGCTTTGGGGTAGCCCCCAAAACACCTTGTCCCCATGTTGATGAGGACAAGGGCCTCATCCCCACAACCCTGGCCAGTGGTTGTGGGGGTCTGCAGGCAGGGGGCTTATCGGAATCTGGAAGCCCCCTTTAACAAGGGGACCCCCAGATCCCGGCCCTACCCCCTGTGTGAAATGGTAAGGGGGTACTTACCCCTACCATTTCACTAAAAAACTGTCAAAAATGTTAAAAATGACAAGAGACAGTTTTTGACAATTCCTTTATTTAAATGCTTCTTCTTTCTTCTATCTTCCTTCGGTTTCTTGCTCCATCTTCTTCTTCTGGTTCTTCTGGTTCACCACAGGGAAGTCCCGTCAAGTCACCGTGCGTCAGAGGGGGGCGGGGTCACTGGGTGGCCCTGGCCCCCCCTTTACTTAAGAATCGTCACAAGAGGAGAAGCATCACACAGCGGGAGCCTCCCTCCATGCCATCATGGATGTGGAGCGGCCCGAAAAGAAGATGAAGAGAAGAGGAAGATGAAGAGAAGAAGATAAAGAGAAGAAGATGAAGAGAAGAGCGGGAGCCTCCCTCCATGCCATCATGGATGCGGAGCGGCCCGAGGAGAAGAAGGGAAGAAGACGCCAATGCCGCGGAGGTGATGCCGGACAAGAACACCGGAGGAAGAGCCAGAAGAACCAGAAGAAGAAGAAGATGGAGAAAGAAATCGAAGGAAGATAGAAGATAGAAGAAAGAAGAAAGAAGAAGCATTTAAATAAAGGAATTTTCAAAAACTGTCTCTTGTCATTTTTAACATTTTTGACAGTTTTTTAGTGAAATGGTAGGGGTACACCCTTGTTAAAGGGGGCTTCCAGATTCCGATAAGCCCCCCGCCCACAGAACCCCACAACCACCGGCCAGGGTTGTGGGGATGAGGCCCTTGTCCTCATCAACATGGGGACAAGGTGTTTTGGGGGCTACCCCAAAGCACCCTCCCAATGTTGAGGGCATGTGGCCTGGTACGGTTCAGGAGGGGGGCTGCTCTCACCCCCTCTCTTTTTCTGCGGCCTGCCAGGTTGCGTGCTCAGATAAGGATCTGGTATGGATTTTTGGGGGGACCCCACACCATTTTTTTTTTTAATTTTGGCACCGGGTTCCCCTTAAAATCCATACCAGACCTGAAGCGTCTGGTATAGATTTTGAAGGGGACGCCACGCCATTTCTTTTAAAATTTTGGCTGGGGTTCCCCTTAATATCTATACCAAACCTGAAGGGCCTGGAATGGAATTTAGGGGGACCCCCCACGTGATTTTTTTTTTTAATTTTGGTTCGGGGTTCCCCTGTGGGGAATTCCCATGCAGTTTTTATCAATGAACTTTTATGTGTATTGTCGGGACCAGCAATTCATTAATAGAGTAGTTTAAATGACTTTTTTTCCTTTGAAATGTCATTTTGCTGTCAGACTGTTCTAAACACGGGAAATATGCGCCCCTTTACAGGCATACTATAGACACCCCCCAGGTACGAAATTTAAAGGGATATTACACTTTTATTGTTTGACTTTAAGCATTATTAAAATCACTGCTCCCGAAAAAACGGCCGTTTTTAAAACTTTTTTTTGCATTGATCCATGTCTCCTGGGGCAGGACCCAGGTCCCCAAACACTTTTTATGACAATACCATGAATATAAGCCTTTAAAATTAGCACTTTTGATTTCTCCCATAGACTTTTAAAGGGTGTTCCGCAGCATTCGAATTTGCCGTGAACACCCCAAATTGTTCGCTGTTCGGCGAACTTACGAACAGCCGAAGTTCGAGTCGAACATGAGTTAGACTCGAACTTGAAGCTCATCCCTATTTATAATGCAGAGACGTCTGCTGTCACAAGATACACATCAGGTTTATCTGATAAATCAATTTGATTACTGATTTGTAAAAGGTTCTTAGTATCCTTTAAATAGGCTTTCGTCCGTAGGACACTTGCCTGTAAAAAAGTATTGAGATACTGTCCCAATCTTGCCGTTACTGATCCAATACTATTTACAATGGGGCGTGCTGGTGGAGTTGTCGGATTTTTATGCACTTTTTTTATGCACCAGTTGGAACTCTACAGTGACTGGGCACCAGATACTTGATCTCTTTTGTATTCAAAACTCTTTTTCTTGATCCTAGATCAATAAGCTTCTGAAGATCTTTTTGATAAGATACAGTAGGGTCAGAGTTTAACTTAGCATATGCACTCTCATCTGACAACATATGCTCTAGTTGAGTTTCATAAAACTGTTTGTCAAGAATAACTACCCCACCCCCCAATATTTTTTCTCTCTTCCAATTGTTTGATGCCATCATAAATATAGGGTGGATTTAGTTTTTCTCTAAGAACTAAATTCTTAAAAACGTCCACATGTTGGTTTGCAGTGTTCAGGGGATTAAATAATGATCGATTTTTTTAAGCCACTATCGAGCCCTATTATATTAGTATTTGCTCTGTTTGGAACTGTTGGACCCTTATTCAAAAAAATATTTTTTCAAATTAATATTTCGGATATATTTATGGATATCCATATAAACATCAAATTTATTTAATGTTTTTTTAGGGGCACATTTAAGTTCAGATTGGAGAATATTGGTTTCTTTATGTGTTAATTCAACATGACTCAAATTGTAATTACCTATTCATCCAGATCCCACCTTCTTTTTTTGGATTCGCCTGCCTGCCCTATATACCCTCCTTCCCTAATATTATAATCAGCCTCTTTGAATATTAGTTTATTGTTATTGCAGTAGTATCCTAGTTCTCTTTCAAACATTATACACTTGTTTATTTTAATGAAGCCTGCTGTGAAGAGATATGAGTAGATGTGGTATATTTATGGATTTCATTATGGATTTATTTATTTATTGATTATTATCACATTGGTATCCTAATCTATTTTTGAGTAGATTTTTAGTTTAATTCCATACAGGTTTATTTTGAATGGAGTTCAATATAATATGATGGGAATGGATGAGATTTGTCCATCAATGGATCTCACACAAAATAATATATATTTATCCTTCCTTTATTTAGATTTTTTCTAAAGCCGGCCATACACGGTTCGAATTTCGAAAGAATTTTCTTTCAAAAATCGTATCTAAGAATTTTCGTGTGAATTTCGCACCATTAGTTGGCTGCAGCAATGGCTGATTTTCGTATGGCAATCAAATTTGAGGAATTGGACATGTTGGAAATTTTTAGAAAAATTAACGGTTTTCTAATCAATGATGGGAGAATCGTGCGAGAAATGTAATAAGAAAAGAAGATTCCTGGCCATGAAAATTCTTTTCTGTAGCAACATGAGGTAAAATTGAAGGCTTGGTTGCCTGAATTTCGAAAATCAATGGTGGCATCATCGGATCACAAAAAAATAACGAACTTTCTGATTTTGAAAAGAAAATTTGTTCGAAATTTGGCCATGTATGGCCTGCTTAATTCTATTCATGTCTATAATTAGACATATCGTTACATTTAGTAACAGAGTTTTTCTTTAGTGAACTCGAGTGTTTCCTTATAGCATTAATTTCAGTATACAAATATAAGGATTATACCCACCTTTTCCACATCAGTGAAGGTTTTGTAGTAATGGGCCTTTTTAAAAAATATTTTAAACAGTCTTTGAGGTTTTAACATTTTCTGGTGTTTGAATAGTCGTTTTAGGTTTTTTATATATATGTGGATTTTTTTATATATATGTATATATTCATTTTTTTCATATATATACAATTTTTAATAATAATACTGTTTTAATATCAATAGTTCTACTCACTGTCATTGATTGTCGTGTTCTAGCTACAAGTCGCTTATATGTTACCTTTAGATATACGAGTTGGCATGATCTGTATTTTTATATAGTTGCATCCATGTGTAAATGTAATGCTCTTTATGTACTATATGGGATAGGTTGTGTGTGCATTGGATCAGTTGGATATCGGTATGTGTGGTGGAGCTGTGGAGCATTACATGGTGTTGACTATGTTCTCCGCGGCTTAGCCAGTTGCGCTGATCCACAGAGCCTTTACCATCCTGTTGTGGAGCCGTATAATGCATTTTGCACAACCAACAGGTTAATTAGTAAGAGCTACACTCGGATGTATAAATGAGGTTGAGCGCCATGTGGCCCCACCCTCAGATGATGTTGTGAATGACGAAACGCATCAGGGTGGAGCCACATGACGAGCGTATTGACGTCAGCAAGCACCAGGTACACGGCTGGAATCCCCGCTGGTGATACAAGCTGAGAGCGAAGGAGACGCCGTATGATCTGTGAGCTAGAAGCTAACTGTTTATGTGAACATTGTTTTTAACATATGTCATTTTTTTAAGTGCACAACTTAAAGGGGTGGTTGTTTTTTACGGGCATTAAAGTTGTTTAAAACGAGATTACACTATGTCTGATCCTTCTTTCCTTTACCCAATTAACTGAGTGATCAGAGACGCTGCCACAGATTGGAAAAGAGGAAGAAGACTTATGTGGAGACAGTCTATGTGAGATTGACACAGCTAAAACCTATATCTGGTAAGAGGCTTTTCAAGAGGGGGTTTTTTCACCTCCCCCTTGTTTGGCTGTGTTCACATGTGAAGGTGTTTACTTTCGGTGTCAGCAATCTGCATTTCATGTATTTTTAACGGACTGGCCTTTTTCTTTATATTGTTTATTACAACTTTCACCAATATTGTGCATGGACTGTTTGAAATGGACATATGATAAGATGATAAGATTACTCACGATATGTGATATATCTTATATGAGCGCTGCCTTAGTCTATACATAGACTCCTTTGTTTTGCAATATTTTCTGAACTGTTTTTATATATATAAAAAAGAGTGTGTTATAGGTAGCAACTGTTACCATTAATTTGGGCTGAGAACACTGACACAATCTTATGCTTAATGCTCTTGTTTATTTGAGATTAGGCCTGTTCTCAACTTTTATATATATATATTTTTCTATATATAATTTATTTCTTTATATATAGCGTTTATTCAAGCAACTATGGAAGCAGTAAGATTTTTAGCAAATAGACAGATTGATGTAAGTTCCTTGTTCACAACAAATATTGAAACCGAGATTAAAGATGACCATAAAGCCACCTTATTAGCTCTGGGAAATGCATTAGACAAGCAAGTAAGGACATGGTGGGATGTGTGTACAATGGAGCAATAGTTAAAGGAAAAGATCATCGTCAGAAGCTTAAGATGGAAGGTAACGCCTCAGGATGGACTTGATGATCACAAATTAATGACAGAATGGTTAGACTTTTTTAATGGAGTGGGATTCAAATTGCAAAAGTTAGTTTTAAAAAGGAAACAAAGAAAAATGACTAAACTTGAGAAAAAGATTGAGGAACTTTGTGGGAAACTTGAGCCCATAAAAGAAACTCAGCAATTTGGGAGGACAATTTGGTTTTTATTTTAATAATGCTATAAATAAAAAAACTTGATAAAATTGATAAGGATACACAAAAGAAAAAAAGTAAAAAAATTCCACAGGGATATGAATGATTTTAAGAATGATAATATTTATACATGGCAAAATAAGACCATTCCACCCCCAGCCATAGGAATTAGGGGCAATCCACCCTCAACACCTCTCATGAGACCTATAGAGACAATTCCGATCCCAATTGAAGAATCCACCCCCTACCAACAGTCCCAGCAATGGGTACCAGTGCTCTCACATTTTAAAGGCAAAAGAGGTAAGAGAAGAGGTACAGGGGGAAGAAATAGAGGGAGTACCCAAATCAGACACCCACATGTATATAATGAACAATATGCGGGGGTATCAGCGTCAAACAGGTTTGACCCTTTAATGAGATATAGGGAATGGAAAAACCCAAATTCCCCCATCCTTTTTTTTAGGGAGAGGAAGGAGGGGAACCCGGGGGTATTGGGGGAACAGACCATTCGGACACTGTCCTTCGGGACCAGTAGGACCTTACCAGCCCCCCCTCCCCCGCAGGGATGGTGGAAACCCCCCCATGAGGAAGGAATGCATCAATATCCACCAGACCCCTCAATAAGGGAAGGAGGGAATGTAGGGCAGGCAGACGAATCCAAAAAAAGAAGGTGGGATCCGGATCAATAGATATTTACAATTTGAGTCATGTTGAATTAACACATAAAGAAACCAATATTCTCCAATCTGAACTTAAATGTGCCCCTAAAAAAACATTAAATAAATTTGATGTTTATATGGCTATACATAAATATATCCGAAAGATTAATTTGAAAAAATATTTTTTGAATAAGGGCCCAACAGTCCCAAACAGAGCAAAAACTAATATAATAGGGCTCGATAGTGGCTTAAAAAAATCGATCATTATTTAATCCCCTGAACACTGCAAACCAACATGTGGATGTTTTTAAGAATTAGTTCTTAGAGATTTGGAACAATTGGTTCTTAGAGATTTGGAACAATTGGTCCCTAAAAAAATGTAAATCCACTCTATATTTATGATGGCATCAAACAATTGGAAGAGAGAAAAAATAATATTACCAGGCCGACTAATAAGGGGAGTGGGGTAGTTATTCTTGACAAACAAATAAAACGTGGTGCTGCGCTCATCCAACAAGAAAATTAGTACATAAAAAATAAGAATTAAATATAAAACCAAAGTGACAGTGCTAATGGTAAATACACTAATCCAAGAACATAAAATAATGCAAATATACCATAAAAGTGACAGTGCTTATGATATCATGCTAATATTGAATAGTAACTAGTACCACGTATGACCAAAAACATGTGAAGCAGCCACTCGTCTGAGATAAGGCAAAAACTGTTTGCTTTAATGTGAGTACTTTATTATGCTAATAAAACCCAGCTTTTAGCCGACAATATCACACTATTTGGGACGTTCCTTTGTTCTTTTCTCATTGGTTACCCCCTCTATATCCGTGGAGGGACTGAGCTCCCGCATGAGGCTGTCGTTCATAGGATTAAAGGTTGTTGGCCCCAAATACTGGTCTTACGCTGGTACCCCATCACCTGGAAGGACCTAGCCCTTGCACCAGGAGAAAGGACCGATACTTCTAATACTGGTTTATGCTGTTACCCCATTATCTGAAGGTAAGGGGCCACTACTTATAAGCGTGTAGTTTGTTGCACGAAGAGGAAACATCACTGTAGATTTGTTCCAGCCACCTCACCCCCCTAAGGAGGACTGTTGTATGTGCACTTTATTTTGGACAGTTTGAATCATTAGTCACAAGGATTTTATGTTTGTTTGCACTAGTCACTTTGTCTAATGTCTGCTTGCTGTGTGCTTGGCATACACCAAGGGGAAGTTCCAAGACCTGAACAGAGCACCCTGACCCAATGCCTGTGGATGCCAGGTCCGGGAGAAGAATCAAGGCAGTTGACAATTCTCCTCCAATGCCATAAATCTATCAATGGCGTCCCCAAGACCCTGAAGATCTTGCGTTGGTACTTGGGGTTGAGGCCCCATTTGTTGTGATCCCCAAGACCTCGACTCAAGCAATCTGCTAAAACATTCCCAGGCCCTGGGAGATAAGATGCTGTAAGAGAGCCGAGATTCTTCTCTGCGCATAGGAAGATTGACATGCCACCTGAAGGAGAGGATGACTTTTTGTGCCCCCTTAATGAGACACATAAGCCACCGTAGTTTTGTTGTCCAAAAGAATCTTAACAGCTCGACCTCGCAACATAGGTTGGAATGCTAAGCGAGTGCGTCTGACAGCATCCAATCCCAGGAAATTTGAACTCTTCACCCCACAAAGGTTCCATTGGCCTTGAACCTGCTGTCCCAGGCAGTGTGCCCTGCAGCCTGCCAGACTGGCATTGGTCGACATCACTATTGGTTCTGAGGCCTTTAACGGAACTCCGCGGGAAAGATTGCAAGCTACTGACCACCAAACCAGGGACCAGATTATCGGAATTGGCAGACGATCCCACTGAAGAAGAAAGTTGCATTGAAACCTCCTTCTGTGCCACCTGATCCATGGACCTATTGGAACTGTGGCTAATAAAACCCCTAGATACTGCATGCATTCCTTCAGCATCATAGAAGGTCTGGCCATCACTGCTTTGTGTGAGACTGGATCTCCAGGACCTTCCTCTGAGGAAGAGAAACACAACCCCGATCCGTATTGAATTGTACTCCTAAATACTCCAACATTTGGGTCAGATGCATCTGGCTCTTCCGAAAGTTGATCAACCAACCGAAACGAGCTAGTGTTTTGCAGGTGAAATTCACATGAACTAGAAGGAGCTCATTTGATGGACCCAGAAGTAGCATGTCTTGTAGATAATGGGATATTTGCACTCCCTTGACCCTGAGAGTTGCAATGACAGCAGACAGTAGCTTTAAAAACATTCTCGGAGTCGTGCAGAGACCAAATGGGAGTAAAATTAAATTGAAATTAAATTAAATGATTAAAAATGAAATTGAGAGCCTTCCATGGAAGGCCTGAGAAAGCGATGGTGAGATGCATCTATGGAGACATGAAGATACGCATCCGCCAGATCGATGGAAACCATACAGTCTCCTGACTCCACAACCGAAACGATCATTTCCATTGACTCCATTTTGAATGGTGGAACCTTCTTGTAAGATTTCAGGACTTTGAGGTCAAAAACTGGTCCGAAACCCTCTGAAGCCTCTGGGACCAAAAACAGAGGGGAACATACTCTTTGACCCAATTCGTGCCTTGGAACAGGAAGGATGGCCCTTGCTGCCAACAGCTCCCCTATATATCCTTGCAAACATTGCCTCCTTTCCAAATACGTAGGAAGTCCAGTTTCTATGAACAAGGTCTGAGGGGGCCTTGTTCTGAACTCGAGACGATAACATGATCGAATGACGTCTACAATCCAGGCATCATGTAATTTGTCCATCCAAACCCCCTCTGAATTGGGTTAGTCTTGCTCCTACTTGAGAGGGTTAAGCAGAGACAGCTTCAGAAGGACTTATTTGAAGCCTTAGGAGCTTTGTTGACCCTGTGCTTGAAAGGTTTCTGGAAGGTTGAACTGGCTCCCCTCCACTGTCTGAAAAACTGTAAGCCCTGGCCTCTCTGAATCCTTCTTTGGATACCTTTTTAAACCAAAAGGGCTGCTGTGTCTTTTTCTCTTCTGCGGGATTAGCCAGATCTGCCGCCGGAAACCCGCTGAATTGCTGATTCTTATGCCACGTACACACGAGCGGACTTTACGGCAGACTTTGCCCGGCGGACTTTTCAACGGACTTTACGATGGACTTTCTGAATGAATGGACTTGCCTACACACAATCAACCAAAGTCCGTCGAATTTGTACGTGATGACGTATGACGGGACTAAAATAAGGAAGTTCATAGCCAGTAGCCAATAGCTGCCCTAGCATGGCTTTTTGTCCGTCGCAAAGTCTGCCGTAAAGTCCGCTCGTGTGTACGCGGCATAAGTCTTCCCGAAGAGTAGCTTCCCGTCAAATGGAACTGAACACAGACTGTGCTGAGAAGCCTTATTGGCCGACCAATGCTTCAACCATAAGGCTCTGCAGGCTGTGACGGAATGCGCCATTATCTTTGCTGTCATCTTGACCTGGTCGACAGCCACTTCAGCCACAACTCTAGGAGTAGAACTGCCACTTCCCAGACTTTCATCCAAACATCCATCCACCAGCTCCGCTACCCACACTCTAATGCCCCGTACACACGGTCGGATTTTTCGATGGAAAATGTCCGATCGGAGCGTGTTGTCGGAAATTCCAACCGTGTGTGGGCTCCATCAGACATTTTCCATCGGATTTTCCGACACACAAAGTTGGAGAGCAGGAGATAAAATTTTCCGACAACAAAATCCGATCGCGTCAATTCCGACCGTGTGTGGCCTGTTCCAACGCACAAAGTGCCACGCATGCTCAGAAGAAATTCCAAGACGGAACAGCTCGTTCTGGTAAACTTAGCGTTCGCAATGGATACAGCACTTTCGTCACGCTGCAATGTTAAAAATGGTTTAATACAGCGCACTCTCTTCTTCTTTATAATGTGACAAGAATTAAGTAGTTTTGCTGCTCATATTCACACACACTTCTCACAAAGTTTTATTTTTGTTTTTTTATTGGGATTCCCTGAATATATTGTTATTAGTTGTCACATCTGACAGAATTTTTTTTTTATTTAATTTTGTTTGGGATTTTAAGCCTCTTTTTTTTTTAATGTTTGAATTTTTTCAAAGGCTGATCTTTGTTCAATGTTATTTTTATTTTTACTCCAGAATATTTTTCTGTGTGTTTTGTGTGTCAAGTTACCCCAACACCATTGATATCTTTTATTATTTAATCTCAAGGAGATTGTTTGGTGTTGGTGTCCCTTGTTCATTTCACATTGTATATTTGAAATGTACCTGAAGCCTCACAAACCAACTGTCCTTTTTGAAGTAAAACACATAGGAGAGTATAATTCAAAACAAAAATCCTTTATTAAGGGCTCAGAACCAAACAAAGAGAAAGGCAACACTGGATCAACAGGAGAAATTAGCGAAGCCTGGGACCCCCACGGCAGACATCAATTCTTGAACATCAAAATTGGTGGCCTGAGGAGTCCATATGTAAGGGAGGGCAGTTTGGTCCAGAATTCGCAGAGATCCGGATAGCAGCAGATGACATGTGTGTCCCTAGGCTGTGGTACCACAAGAGGCTGCATTTTTTGGCCGACCAGACTGGATCCAGGGTCCTCACTTTCTGGTCTTCCTTTCACGCTTCATTCCGGGCTGTGGCTGTGCAGTTGGAGATGTGGCAGGAGGAGGAGTAGGACCTGGAGGAGGACTGGGAGGACCTGGAGGAGAAGGAGGAGGAGGACCTGCAGGAGGAGGAGGACCATCGCAAAGGTGTGTCTGAGCTGTCATTTGGCCCCTCATACCTTTGTTAAGAGCCTCCAATATGAGCGCCTCACACAAGACTTGTTGGCCCTCCTCCATCCTCTGCATTTTATATGCAATGACGGCAGCAATGTCCTCCTCCACGGTCTGTCGTGCTCCCAGGACCTCTGTAGCCCTCCAAAAGAGTCCTCCGGTAGCCTCCTCTAGGGCACTCCTCCTACTGCCACTTTCTCTTTTCAGGGGGGGTGGAGGGACCTGCAGATCAGCCAGCCGGCTCGGCCCGGCCACCTCCTGGCTGAGACTTCCCTGTGTATGAAAAAGGAACATGGTTGTTATGTTTTGCTTCATCAATCACAATCCTAAATTAGTACTCCAAACTAACATCTAGTTAACATCATTGATTGGACAAGCAGAAATATTTCGAGGAATGCTATACCTGGCTCAATCTGGGCTCCTCCACATGTTGCCTGGAAGGCCCAGGTTGGGCGTCAGAAGCCTCAGCCGGGGGGGGAAGGAAGCGTGGAAGGAAGACTTGAGAGGGATGGCCTGGGTTCAGTCTGGCCTGCCAGAAAATGCAGCCTGTCGTAGTACAACATCCTGGGGACATAGATGTCATCTGCTGCTCCGGATCTCTGTGAATCCAGGACTTTCTTGCGCTACCTTAGATATGTGCTCCTCAGGCCACCAATGAAGATCTTTAAATAGGTGATGTCTGCCGTGGGGATCACCTGCTTCACAATTTCACACAATTGCACCAGTGCTGCCTTCCTCTTTGCTTGGTTCTTGTAATGGGGGTGTTTAATCTCCTACAGACATGGCAGCTCCCTTAAGATATCTATAAATACTGACATGAAGTCATTGTCTTTCACTAAGATATCCATGTTCACTGCAAGACACAACACAAGACAAAGCCTAATGTCAGACAAAACTTTCCTAATCTTGTTACAATATAGGCTTCAATGTAGAAGCAGTATAGGCACAAGTTTGTCTCTTACCTTCGTTCTTACGATCGGCGCGTCCAATGCTCCTTCCTCCATTCACAGATCGTACGTAATACGCACGCGTGTTACGCTTTATACACACTGCGCATGCGTGTAACTCCGCCCACCCCTGACGTTCTTTCTAGTCTATTCCCTGCCCCTTTTCGTTCGGCGCAGTGGGGGAAGAGCACATGGCGGAGTCACAGCAGGTGCACGCTAATTGCAGGAACAAGGAGGAGGAAAGCCCGGACCCGGAGACGTCCTGATCCAGAAGGAGACATTTTAAGGCCACAAATATGTCCTTTGGGGAGATGTTGGAGATGGTCGACATCATGAAGAAGTCAGACTATGACGGAAAGTATGGGCCTTACCCCAACCTCAATATCAGAAAGGCCAAGATCATGGCGAAAGTGATAAAAAGTCTGCAGAAGAATTTCGGGGTACGATGATCGAAAGATCAGCTCAGGAAGCGGTGGTCGGACCTGAAATTGAGAGAGCCAGAGCAGTACCGAAAGATCCGGAGAGTGCTGCAAAAAAGTAAGTAGTTGTGCTGTGTTCCTATTCTTTCTGTCTTTATTGCGTTCGTGCTGCTCCATATGCTTTTCTTAATTGTATAGTTTAAAAGGGCAACTTTAATGTTCATGGGCCCATTATTCGTTCGTATCAAACATTTTTCTTTCGGCCTCTAAAACACCATTGTTTAGGCCATATGCATTTTCCCACATTTTTTTTGGGCCTACTTGGATGCCAAATAGTTGTTTGTGTAGATGGGTTTGTTACTAGAATGAAATGCCAACTAGATTGTGTGTAAGGAGAGGACACTGAGCAGCTGTTTTCACATCTGGACACTGGAGCACTAGTGTGGGACACAAGAACACCATTTTTATTAGGGGGCCACACAGGTGCTCCAGTGTATACTATAGGGGGGTCTCCATCTGTGAAGCTTGTACTAAACAGGTAAAGTATTGCAGCTTGACAAAGGCCAATAAAAAAAATACATCTTGGAACTCGGCAAAAATAGACAATTGTACCCCACTTCCAAGCAATGTTTCCTATTTCTAGTTCTGCCATCAAATATCTGTGTGCTAATTATACCATTTTTGTTTTACATAGGGGAGAAAAGACTCGGAGGACACCCCTCATCCGAGGAGACCATAGACCCTCCACCTCTGAAAGAAGGGGAACTAACACCAACCCAAGAAGAGCAGGAGGAAGAAGAAGATGTGCTGGAGATTGGCACCACAACAGGTGAGTGTCTGCGACCACAGGCTCAGGTAAAAGAGATGGATGGTGGCAGATTTTTGAGACCTGTTTTTGTTTTCTTTCTCTCTTTTTAGGTGATCGTGATGTGAGGGATCCAGAATGTTTCACATCAGAAAGTGCCCAGATCCTGATCAGGGAGATCATGGGGTGTAATGTCGAACTGCAAAACATACAGCAAAAAATCAATGATGTTATTAAAAAAAATAATAACATCATTGATGTTTTGGGGCGAATTTAAAACCCCACAAAATCACTTTTTGGATTGTGGTCCAACCTTTTAAATATTTTTGCAATGTTTTGAAAAGCCAAATTTGGAGGATGCACACAGTGTGCCAACATGTGCTATCTGCCATCACGGGAGATCAATGGACGCGTTTTGGGGGTGCAACCCCTTCCTCAATTATAAAGTAGCGTTGAGGAAGGGCTTGCTCCCCCAAAACACGTCCCTTGATCCCCCCTGATGGCAGATAGCACATGTTGACATTCGTAAATTGGTGTGCATCTTCCAAATTTGGCTTTTCCAGGGGTGATTTCCCCCCATCTGAACGCTATATCAAACCCAGTTCCTAAATACTGATGTCTGATATAGCCTTCAGGTTTTGCCTAATGTGAACTTTGTAAGTTCAAGTTTTTTGGCTTTCTTGTTGGTTTTACACAGGCCTGTTTTATCTGAAATGGACATTTCGATTTTTGATAATGCTACTGCAAAAATTGTTATACAACAAACATGTTGGTTTGTTTTAAAAACCTTTGGTAAATGCACATGTGATTGTGCAGGTATAAAAAAGTTGCTTACTCAAGAATGTGTGGATTATTGTCTCAACACTACAATACAATACTTTTGGGGTGATGTAATTGCTGTTTTCTGCAAAAATGGGTGTTATTTCCTAAGGGCAAATCCTCTTTGCACTACAAGTGCAGTTTCAGTGCAGTTGCAAGTGCACTTGTAGTGAAATGTGTTTTTGCATTTAGGAAATAACAGCCAACAGTGCTTTGTATAAGGTTACACAATCACAACATTTTCTGGACTCAACATATTTCTGTCAGGGTCAGCTAAAACAAAAACAAGCAGTAAATGTCCACCAAGAATTTCTTTTTTTTTATTATAAAAAGGCTTCACAGATTGTCTGGCATATTGATAGCCCCCCTACCCACAAAGAACTCCAGGTAGCGTAACCGGACATCACGGGCACTCAGGGAGGGCAAGCCAGGACGGCCACTTTCAAGCGCCGTCAGTGTGGTTTGATGTAGGATTCCGGCCTCAGGCCCAACTGAGCCAGCATAGTTGGCCGAATGTTTCCTTAAAAAGTTATGGAGAACACAGCATGCCAGTATAATATGGTTCAGTTTATACTCTGCCATATGGATGGGTGTCAGAAATAGTCGGAACCGGCTGGCCAGGATTCCAAATGTGTTCTCCACCACTCTTCGGGCTCTGGCCAGCTGGTAATTAAAAACCCTCTGTTCCGGGTTGAGGGTCCATCAGGTGGTCCCCCAGCGCAAACGCTTCATCAGCAACGAACACAAATGGGAGTCCTTCAACATTGTCCTCTGGAGCTGGCAAGTCCAAGCTGCCATTCTGGAGACGCCTGTAAAACTCTGTCTGGGCGATGACTCCACCATCGGACATCCGGCCATTCTTCCCCACGTCCACATACAGGAAGTCGTAATTAGCCGACACCACTGCCAACATCACTATACTATTGAACCCCTTGTAATTATAATAGTACGACCCCGAGTTGGGTGGTGGGATGATGTGGACGTGTTTCCCATCAATTGCCCCTCCGCAGTTAGGAAAGTCCCACCGCTGGGCAAAGTGGGAGGCCACAGTCTGCCATTCCTGTGGCGTGGAAGGAAACTGTTGAGGAAAAAACAATAAACATTACTATTTTTTCACAGAAACATGGCAAGCAGATTAGGCACAAACATTATGTGGCAACCTCCAGATAGCATTTAGTAAGGGGAATTTAACAAGGCCAAAGTATAAGGTACACCTATCATATTCCCCCTCCCCCCCCCCATGGGCCATTTCTAACATTATGGGGGGGGATCTTGGACAGGTAACCCTCTTCACTTCATTGAGAGCTGAATGCCTAAATAATGGGTATTACTTGGAACAGCCTCTCCTTAGTTACGCTATTGGCAGACCACTGGACAGGTAAGAAGTGTCATAATACAAAGATATAAATACACATTGTACACATTTGAGGACATTTGGACATTCTGCTATTACCTATCAAGATAATAATAGAATACAAAAACTTGAAACAGTACCATTGGAAAGTATACAGGCAGGCCCTTGCACTACATGCTTTGGGCAATTCATCCATAAATCTGACCAGTAAAGAGATGGGTATAGTGTGTATTGGTTTGGCAAAGTCAGCAGATAGATGATTGAGGATACATAGAGAATTTTGGATCAGCTGACTTAGCAGTTGGGGGAGGGAGGGTTACAAAAAATTATTTGGGGACACCAACAAAAAAAAGCCTCTGGCACTCTGCCAGAATTTAAATCAAAAATAACATTTACAAACATTTTAGGGGGTGTTTGGGGTAAAGCACTACTATAGAGCTGATAAAATACATTGTTAAGTGACTACATGAGGTCCTATGGAGGACCTAAAATAATAATTACATAAAAATCCAGCATGCATGAGAACAAAGGGGACATTCACAGCATATTACAATCATGGTAATTAGGGAATGAGGAAAGAAATACAATATATTAGCAAACATTAAATACAATAAAATGTGATATAAAAGGATAAAAATCTTACCTTCATATACTCCTTCTGTAGGACCTGGATGATGGCAGAACAGGTCTCTGGGATTATGATCCCCAGAGCCTGGGGGGAGATGCCTGTCGAGAACTTCAAGTCCTGCAGGCTTCTCCCTGTCACCAAATACCGCAGGGTAGCGACCAACCTCTGCTCCGGAGTGATGGCTTGCCTCATGCAGGTATCCTGCCTGCTGATATAGGGGGTCAGCGAAGCCAACAAACGGTGAAACACGGGGTCCGTCATCCTGAGAAAGTTCCTGAAATCATCAGGATTATTCTCACGGATCTCATGGAGCAAAGGCATATGAGAGAACTGGTCACGCTGAAGCAACCAATTCTTGGTCCATGAACTCCTCCCCACCCTGTTCATGCACTGGACTTGTGTCAAGGTCAGGACCCCAACACCAAGCCCCCGTACAGCACGAACTCTACGAGGAGTACACATACGAAACATGGCTAGAAAACGGTCGTCTGCTCAGAACGAAGTAACAGAACGCACTGAAGAACAGCAAGGCCTGTGAAGAGCGACCTGAAAACCAGTAACGAACGAACAAGAATACAATGACTACTTAAAGTCACGCGGAACTTGCTTGCACGCACTGAAGAACAGATACAAACCCACAAGCACAAACTGAATGGCAGAAAACGATCTGAAAGCCACGAGTCTGAAAAAGCGCGAATCGTCTCTCACCAAACTTTTACTAACACGAGATTAGCAAAAGGAGCCCAAAGGGTGCCGCGCTTGGTTCTGAACCGGCCTTTTCTAGTCTCGTCGTACGTGGTGTACGTGACCGCGTGGTTGGCGATCGGAAATTCCGACAACTTTGTGCGACCGTGTGTAGACAAAAAAAGTTTGAGCCAACATCCGTCGGAAAAAATCCTAGGATTTTGTTGTCAGAATGTCTGAACAAAGTCCGACCGTGTGTACGCCCTATAAGGCTGGATTCACACCCATGCACTCCCAGCGCTCCCCGCATTCCGCAGAAATGCACCACAGAACGTGTTCCATAGGAGACCATGATAAATGGATGGTAGTGCAAATCCGCAAAATGCAAAAAGCACCAAAAAACGCACAGGTGCGAACCCAGCCTAAGTGCTCCTTGCACAGGAGTGAGTGCTACCACCGGTCTGCAGGCTGCTGCGGCCAAACTATACAACCTTTTTAGGTCTGCATTTATTTTGTGATCCATAGGATTCCTAAAAGAGACCGAATCCTCCAGCGGAAGCATAATGTGGCGGGCAACAAACAAACAAATCAAACATGCGATTCTGAGACCATCTCAGCCTCAGATGGATCCAAATCGCTATCAACGTCAGA
The DNA here is from genome assembly GCF_042186555.1 of Aquarana catesbeiana. Lineage (NCBI taxonomy): Eukaryota > Metazoa > Chordata > Amphibia > Anura > Ranidae > Aquarana > Aquarana catesbeiana. The sequence goes on from NC_133325.1 coordinate 496,087,831, forward strand.
GTTAAAGCACACTGAAAACACATGATCTGAATCTGCAGATGGTGAAGATACAGCAAGATGAGCAGGATTCCTTGAAAACGCTCTTTAACCCTTCCTTGACTGCGTGCTTAATGTAGGATTTAACCTGGCATGCTTTCGCAGCATTGTCCTGAGCCATCTGATGTCTTGACCTCTCTTGGCTTGGGTCCAAGCGACTAAAGTGAGGTAAGAGTGAGGGAGATCTGGAATGCTGTGACAACAGGCATCTATCCAGCTGCATGCGACTCTGCGATTTGTCATGTCTAGTCCCTTTTTTACTCTTTGAGGCTGGAATGCTGATTTGGAACCTCTTTGCGGGAGTTTATCCCGCACTGGACCCTTCTCTCTGTAAAACACATAGGATTTGCTCTCTTTTAAAAAATAAACAAATTTATTTTTTTTTAAACAAAAATAAATAAAATAAATACCGCATTTATTGGTGTATAACACACACTTTTTTCCCCTTAAAATCAGGGGGAAATCGTGGGTGCGTGTTATACACCAATCCCCGCCAATCCCCCCCGCTGATTGTGAGAGGAGGAGCGAGTGCTGCCAATATCTATACATAGCCAAGTGTACTCTGCTTTCCTCAGCTAGTTCCGCTTACAATGATGCCCAGTCCCGCCCTATGATGGACATAGCACAGGGACTGGGCGTGACTGTGAGCGAAGCTATCCGAGCCTAGCCGAGTACACTCGGCTATGTATGTATATATGTATGTACATCCGCTCACAGTCATGCCCAGTCCTGCCATTGGACCTGTGTTATGTCCCTCATAGGGCGGGACTGGGCGGGACTACGAGAGGAGCCGAGATACACAGGGCCGGCTCTGTGTATCTCAACGGTGCCATTTTCAAACTGCAGTGACACTGACATGTCACCGCAGTTTAACTGCAGCTTGGGCAAGGCTGCAGATGGACACTGACAAGGCTGCAAGGCTGCAAATGACACTTACAAGGCTGCAAATGACACTGGACAAGCATGCAGATGGACGCTGTGCAAGGCTGCAGATGGACACTGATAAGGCTGCATTGATGGGCATTTAAATGTAAGTTTTTTTCCTTAAAAAGTTTTTTTCCTTAAAATTCGCTCCTAAACTTGGGGTGCATTTTATACACCGCTGTGTGTTATACGTCGATAAATACGATAAATACAACTAAAATAAACTTCTCCATCCAAATCTTCAGTGCTACGGGAGCTAGGCAGGCAGGCAAAATTCCCCAGTCTTAGAAGGTACAGGATAATAAAAATACTCTGACAGACAAGTAACACAGCAGAAAGTAATGAGATACCTGGAAGGAGGCTTACCAGAGCAGAGCAGAGTAGCAGATTGACCAGCTGGAGGCTGAGATTAGCCTAGAGGACAGAGCCTGCTGCAAATCAACAGTGAGCATTCTGATGTTTGCTAGGCAACCCAAAGAGGAAGCTATCTCTGATCTCACCTGCTGAACTCTGAGCTTCTTGAAAAGAGTACATGTGGAGGCGGTGAACTACAAGTCCCAGCGAGCTGAACACACAAAAACATGTCAGGAGAGAGTGCCAGCACCTGCCTAACAAAGGTATATACAGTCATTTATACTGCACCACAGGAACCCACCTCCTCAGGAGATTTACAGCCTATATGGGGGGGTCTTCTGAACCGGGAGAGGCTAAACCTGACAGGATGGATGGATGGAGAAAAAAAATAAATAAATAAAAATAACCTTTAAAAGATGTCCGGAGCGAGGGCAAAAAAAGAACACTGGTGTGGACAGACAGCCGCCCTTCTATGGGCTAGAAAAGAGATGGTCCTGGAGGGGTCAGAGGAGGCGGAGCTGACCCATAGTAGGCTGACATGGGGAGGTCCAGGAAAAAGAAATAGAAAACATTTTTAAATAACATTGGCACATATTATGTATGGATAAAGCACTTAATCAGGTCCTTCCAAGGAATCCATCTTTTATATATAGAAAAGCTCAGAATTTTGGAGATAAGGTGGTAAAGAAAGTTCTTGATCCACCATCAAGACCAGCGACGTTTTGAGACCATGCCGGTTTTTTGCCTGTAGAAGATGCCAAACTCAGGTTTAAAATTTTGGGGGATTGATAAAATTCATCCTAACTGGAGGGGTTCAAATATGGTATGAGAAATATCTAAAAGCGAGACTCGCTGGATATATTTAATGAACACGTTGACACTCAATGGTTTGAATGTAGAACTGGATGTCAACTGCTTTATAAGTGATTATTGATGTACTTGATAAATATTATAATCGGGCTCTTTGAATATTAGTTTATTATTATTGCAGTAGTATCCTAGTTCTCTTTAAAACATTATACACTTGTTTATTTTAATGAAGCCTGCTGTGAAGAGATATGAGTAGATGTGGTATATTTATGGATTTCATTATGGATTTATTTATTTATCATTATCACATTGGTATCCTAGTCTATATTTGAGTAGATTTTTAGTTTAATTTCACACGGGTTTATTTAGAATGAAGTTCAGTATAATATGATGGGAATGGATGAGATTTGTCTATCGATGGATCTCACAGAAAATAATATATATTTATCCTTCCTTTATTTAGATTTTTTGTCTAATTCTATTCATGTCTATAATTAGACATATTGTTACATTTAGTAACAGAGTTTTTCTCTAGTGAACTAGCATTAATATCAGTATGCAAATATGTTGATTATACCCACCTTTTCCACATCAGTGAAGGTTTTGTAGTAATGGCCCTTTTTAAAAAATATTTTAACTACTTCCATACAGGGCATTTTCACCCCCTTCCTGCCCAGGCCAATTTTCAGCTTTCAGCGCTGTCGCACTTTGAATAACAATTGCGCGGTCATACAACACTGTACACATATGAAATTTTTATAATTACTACTAACTATTTACTACTATTACTACTAACAGAGCTTTCTTTTGGTGGTATTTGATCACCTCTGCGGTTTTTATTTCTTGTGCTATAAACAAAACAAGAGTGACAAGTTTGAAAAAAACACAATATTTTTTACTTTTTGCTATAAGTATCCAATTTTTTTTTTTTAAACAAATTTTTTCCTCAGTTTAGGCCGATACGTATTCTTCTACATATTTTTGGTAAAAAATATCGCAATAAGCGTATATTTATTGGTTTGCGCAAAAGTTATAGCGTCTACAAAATAAGGGGATAGATTTATAGCATTTTTATTATTATTATTTTTTTTACTAGTAATGGCGGCGATCTGCGATTTTTATCATGACTGCAATATTGCGGCGGACACATCAGACAATTTTGACACACTTTTGAGACCATTCACATTTATACAGCGATCTGTGCTATAAAAATGCATTGATTACTGTATAAATGTGACTGGCAATGAAGGGGTTAATATGTGGATTTAATATGTGGATTTTTATATGTGTATATATATATCTATCTATATAGATAGCTATCTATATAGATAGATATATAGATAGATAGATAGATAGATAGATAGATAGATAGATAGATAGATAGATAGATAGATAGATAGATAGATAGATAGATAGAGAAATAGATCTCTATCTATCTATCTATCTATCTATCTATCTATCTATCTATCTATCTATCTATCTATCTATCTATCTATCTATCTATCTATATATATATATATATATATATATATATATATATATAATTTTTTTTCATATATATACAATTTTTAATATTAATACTGTTTTAATATCAATAGTTCTACTCACTGTCATTGATCGTCGTGTTCTAACTACAAGCCGCTTATATGTAGACATGTGCATGCTGAAATATTTCGTTTCAGAATTTTGTTTTTGTCTGAAAAATAAATTTATTTAGTTACTCTCGAAATTCATTTTTAATCATTTTGCTTTTTGTTAAAAATTGCATTCGTCCAAAAATCCAAATGAATTAAGGTCGAATCTGTCATTGAAGGCTTATGGTGTCTGTTGAATGTTTAAAGAAGATTCGACGGAGCAGCTAAAGTGTACATTTCCGGTCGAATTTTCCGCCTACAAGCTAGCTGTAGTAGAATTCTAATGTTGTATGACTTGTAATAATTATATTTATTAATTATTTTACTAGTCAACCAACATTAGATTTTTTCTATAGCCTATGGGCGGATGTATTTGACCGGAAATGTACGATTGCAGCGTTGTACAGTTTAGCTGCTCCGTCGAATCTTCTTAAAAATTTCAACAGACACCATAAGCCAAAGATTCAACATTTGTATGTTTTTCGTTGCTTTGTCGAATCTTCGTCATTCATGTTGAATGGTCTACTCTACCCCAACAGTCAGCCAACTTTCACATTCGTTTCTCAATCTCCAAGTGCAATGGCGGGCGCGACATCCAACGTTGTGTCAGATATTGATATGGCATTATAATATAGAATCTATAATAATAAATGTTCCCCCACAACATGGGCAGCCTCTGAGGCTATCACAACACTAGCAACACTAGTATCACTATCAAGTTCACAACACTAACACAATAGCAGCAGATTATTATGAAAAAGTTAAGTTGAACTGTAGCTTGCTTCACTATTGTTCTGCTGCTGTTCTTAAGCTTAATTGCTAAATAATTCAGGTTCTCTGACCAGCTAAGATTGACTGTCTTCTGAAATGATTCAGTGTGTGTGTCTCTCTCTGCTAGCAAATAGTAAGTGAAAGTAAGTTGGCTGTACGTGTGTACTTAGCTCTAGCTATTTTACTGCCCCTCCTCTTTGGTTACAATCAGCCAATAACATTCATCATCATTATTTTTATTTCACTTCCCCCACCCAATTCCAGCAGTGATCTTTTCTCTCTATGTTGAATCTTTTCTCTCTATGTCGAATCTTTTCTCTCCATGTCGAATCTTTTCTCTCCATGTTGAATCTTTTCTCTCTATGTCGAATCTTTTCTCTCTATGTAGAATAATCTTGGACTAATATAGTTAAGGTTAGGCACATTCGACCACAGGTTCGATAGACACAGATTATTATTGTCAGCGTCATGTCGAATCTCCTATCTATATCGAACTGTTGTCGCAACAAAAACGAAAATAAAGCATTTGTTTATGTCGGATCTTTCGGTTTTCGTATTCTGCACTTTCGTTATCGTTTGTTAAAACGATAACGAAAATACCTGAAATTCGGATGAAAATGCATTCGGACGAAAACGAATGCACATGTCTACTTATATGTTACCTTTAGATATATGAGTTGGCATGATCTGTATTTTTATATAGTTGCATCCATGTGTAAATGTAATGCTCTTTGTGTATTATATGGGATAGGTTGTATGTGCATTGGATCGGTTGGATATCGGTATGTGTGTTGGAGCTGTGGAGCATTACATGGTGTTAACTATGTTCTCCACGGCTTAGTCAGTTGCGCTGATCCACTGAGCCTTTACTATCCTGTTGTGGAGCCGTATAATGCATTTTGCACAACCAATGGGTTAATTAGTAAGAGCTACGCTCAGATGTATAAATGAGGTTGAGCGCCGTGTGGCCCCACCCTCAGATGATGTTGTGAATGACGAAACGCATCAGCGTGGAGCCACACGATGAGCATATTGACTTCAGCAAGCACCAGGTACACGGCTGGAATCCCCGCTGGTGATACAAGCTGAGAGCGGAGGAGACGCCGTATGATCTGTGAGCTAGAAGCTGGCTGTTTATGTGAACACTGTTTTTAACATATGACAATTTTGTAGGTGCACAACTTAAAGGGGTGGTTGTTTTTTATGGGCATTAAAGTTGTTTAAATGAGATTAGACTATGTCCGATCCTTCTTTCCTTTACCCCCCCCCCCCCCGTTTGGCTGTGTGCACGTGTGAAGGTGTTTACTTTCGGTGGCAGCAATCTTCATTTCAAGTATTTTTAACAAACTGGCCTTTTTCTTTGTATTGTTTATTACAACTTTCACCAATATTGTGCATGGACTGTTTGAAATGGACATATGATAATTAAGATTACTCACGATATGTGATATATCTTATATGAGCGTTGCCTTAGTCTATACATAGACTCCTTTGTTTTGCAATATTTTCTGAACTGTTTTTTATACATATAAAAAAGAGTGTGTTATAGGTAGCAGCTTTTACCATTAATTTGGGCTGAGAACACTGACACAATCTTATCCTTACTGCTCTTGAAGCGCATGTTTGTTTGAGATTAGGCCTGTTCTCAACTTCTATATATATATATATATATATATATATATATATATATATATATATATATATATATATATATATACTAAATACACTGACTGCAGCTACCTGAATCGCCTGCCTGCTCTATCTAACTGAAATGAAATGAAATGACACTCTGACTCTCTCTATCTCTCTCACATGCCGCAACACACTACACAAGGCTGACACGCAGGCGGCCTTATATAGTGTGGAGCGTGTACCTACTCCCCTGAGCCATGGTTGGCCAAAGGCACCCTTCCTTTGGCCAATTATGGCTCTCTGTGCTGACGGCGCTGTGATTGGCCAAAGCATGCAGGTCATAGTGCATGTTTGGCCAATCATCAGCCAGAAATGCACTGCGATGCCGCAGTGAATTATGGGCCGTGATGCGCCACTCAAATTTGGTGCGAACGGCCCATAATGTTCGAAATTTGGCGAATAGCCGAACAGCCAATGTTTGAGTCAAACATGAGTTTGTCCCGAACACGAAGCTCATCCCTACTGCTCAACATATACTCTGCGCGCCTGATTATATGACTTTTTTCACAATAATTTGCCCATGTCTTCTCAAATCCTTTTTTCTTTGAACGTTTCTGGTACTTTCATTTTAAAGTGGCCAAGAAGATCAAGGCTCTCCATGCTTCGTTACCTCTGCTTACAGAGACTGCTAAAACTTCCAGTGTGACAGGACCTGGTAATCAAGGGTGCATATCTGCATCCTTCCCCAAGGAATCTTCCTAAAAACAAGAAATCAATCCACAAAATCAAACTACCAAAGAGTTTGGGAGAGATTCATAACCTTGGCTGCAATAAAGTTCTTCAGTCTTCCCTCCACAGAAGTTAATATGATTTTAGATTTTCCACAAGAAGATCTAGAGAATAGTGTTGGGTGAATGGTTCTGTGAACAACCAAATTTGGGGGGGCACTCCGAGGGATGTTCCCTTGAAGAAGTCACGTGACCAGTGATGCAACGTGCCAGGCGGAGCTGGTGACGTCACTTCCAGTGTCTCAAGAACCAAAAAGAAGCAGTGAGGAGGCAAGCTCACGGTGTATAATGCGATTTTAGCAATGTGAGAGGGCATTTTTACATCTGTATAATAAAAACGCATATATTTAAGCAATATTGCACGATGAATCGCTCTCTTATGCTCTGATCAACTTTAAAGGAGCAGTTTCATTTGTACTCAATGAGAACGGCAGAGGATCCAGAACACAAAGGTTGTTTCTTCTCATGATTACTGAAGATCAATACACCAGAGGTGTGATTTGACCCGTGGGGTCTTCTACCGAGGTGAGCAGCAATTCTCCTAGAGGTAAATACAAATCACACAAAACAAAACACATGTGCAACACACCTTTATTTTGTTTTTCAATTCACCTAGAGGAGGCGGTGGTGGTTTGGAATTACTGATTATTAATTGCTGCGTGGCACGTATTGGAGCAAGTTCTCTCCAAGGGAGTGATTCGAGTTTTATTATCTTTTGGGATGTTATCACTTGGACCTTTTCATCACCTATTTGTTTTTCCTATTACTGTGTGTTACACATTATAGTATACGTTTATTAATCCTTTTTTAACATGTTGCTGAGGTATTATCAGTGGTAGGTTTGCATATTAGTGCCTTTAAACTGATCACATTGGTTATTTGAATTTATCCACAGGTTAATTTAGTGCACCTTTATTTGATTATTTACAAACATGTGCCATGCCTGGTGGTGGTGCAGCGTTTCTTAACCACTTAAGGATTGGCCTTTTTTTTTTTCTGTTTGGGGGTTCTAATCCCTAGAGAATAAAATGGCGGTCGTTGCAATTACCATATTAGCGCAGCGGTCTTACAAGCGCACTTTTTTGGGAAAAAATACACTTTTTTTAATTAAAAAAATAAGACAATGGTAAAGTTAGCCCACTGTTTTGTAAATTGATACCCAACATGTCACCCTTCAAAATTGCGCCCGCTTGTGGAATGGCGACAAACTTTTACCCTTAAAAATCTCCATAGGCGACGGCTAACAGAGGAGGTCTAGAGCTAGAATTATTGCTCTCGCTCTAACATTTGCGGCAATACTTCACATGTGTGGTTTGAACACCGTCTTCATATGCGGACGCTACTCACGTGTGCGTTCGCTTCTGCGGGCGAGCTCGTCGGAGCGGGGTGCTTACATTTTTTTAATGTTTTTTCCTATTTTTTTATTTTTTTATTTTTATTTTGACACTGTCCTTTAAAAAAAAAAGTTTGGGTCACTTTTTTTTCTATTACAAGGAATGTAAACATCCCTTGTAGTAGAAAAAAGCATGACAGGACCTCTTAAAAAAAATTATCGTTTAAAAAATAAAAATAAAACATTGATACATGTCCCCCGGGGCAGTATGCAGACTCCCATGCCCCTTTTATTGCTAATTACTTGCATATAAGTCTTCAAAATGGGCACTTTTGACTCAAACGGCAAACCCCATTGAAGTCTAAAATCAAAAGTGCCCATTTTGAAGACTTATATGCAAGTAATTAGCAATAAAAGGGGCATGGGAGTCTGCGTACTGCCCCGGGGGACATGTATCAATGTTTTATTTTTATTTTTTAAACCATAATTTTTTCAGGAGCAGTGATTTTCATTTTTATTGAAGCATTTTAAGCACTTTAAGCATAATTTTTTTTAAAATTTTTATTTATTAAAATTTTAATAATACACACAGTACAACATGTACCAAAATTCCCCCCCTCCCTCTCCCTCCCCCTCCCCTCGCCATCCCTTGTGCAGCATTTCGACAGATACAAAATCACACTACATGCTCATAACTTTCCAAAATAACATTTTGTACTCGAGGAGTCAGTGGTGCACCCAATCGTCACACAGCCAAACACTTATCGAGTCAGAATTACATAGTCATTTTACCCAAGTACAGAGAGTGCCTTGTTAATGCGCTTCCCCACCTTACCAGGTCAAATCAAGGTGTCCTTGGCTTCAAGCCAGCATTGCCATACTTTCTCAAATTTTTTGGGACAACCCCTGCTCAGGAATGTTGCTTTGTAGAAGGGTAGCGCTTTATTGATTATGTCTTTCCAGTATGACACTGTAGGTGGCTCAGGTTTTTTCCAACACAATAAAATTGCTTTACATGCATAAAAAGGGAGAGTGAAATCATGGTTCTTTGCACCCTACGTGGTGCCAGCTCCTCCACCAGGCCCAGCAAATAGACTGAGAGCGTTACAGGAATTAGCACCGAAAGTAACTTCTGTAAAGTGCGTGTTACCCCCATCCAGAACTCCCGTATCGGCTGACACTGCCAAAATATGTGATCAAAATCAGCATGGTTATTTGTGCAGAGCCAGAACTCTGCTGCACCTGTACCATATATACCAGCTATCCTCGCAGGGGTATAATAGACCCTGTGTAGTATTTTAAATTGGATGTGCCTATCTCTAGCCGACACCAGAGTCTGGAACGGGTAATCCCACATATCATCCCAATCTTCCCCCCCAAAATCAGTTACCAGTGCACTCCATGTATCCTTACATTTGTTGAGCATTTTTGGCCTTTCCACAAACAATTCTGCTGATAACGGTTTTGGTAAGTCCTCTGCACCTAGCATGTTCTCCAGTGGGGATGCACCCAGCTCCAGCTTATCTGAACTGAAATGAGTCAGGAAAGTGTGCCTTAACTGGATGTATTGGAAAAAATACCAGTTGGGAAGATTATATTTATCTTTAAGTTGGTCAAAGGTGAGTAATTTTTGTCCCCCCACTATGTGTTTTAGTTGTTTAATACCAACCCTGGCCCATATTATTGGGCCAGGGATTGCACCAAAGTGGGGTAGCCAGGGGTTGAACCAAAGGGGGGTGTCCTGTGACCAACTCCCATCTGCAGACTTCATCAGCTTCTGCGCCCTGCCCCATGCCCGAATGGTGACACGCATCGAGGCAGTCAAAGATGGAGAAACCTGAGGTCCTCTGTATACTAGGTAAAACAGACTGTCATATGATCCCATGAGGGCTGCCTCTAGCACTGTTGCTGAGTCCCCATCATCTCTTGTTAGCCAGCATCTAGCAATCACCATTTGTCCAGCTACAAAGTATTTAAACAGGTCAGGTAGCGCTAGTCCACCCTGCCCTAAGGGCTCCTGCAAGGTATGAAGGCTGATTCTAGGATGTGCAGTGGACCATAGGAAGGATCTAAAAAGAATATTCACCCTCCTAAAAAAAGGAACAGGGGATCCAAATTGGAGTGTTCCATAGGAAGTACAAGAAAACTGGGAGAATCTTCATTTTTAGTAAGTTAACCCTTCCAATCAAGGACAATGGCAAGTGTCTCCATGCCTCAAGTTGTCATTTGACCTTAGTCAGTAAGGGAAGTAAATTTAAGGACATGAAATCCCCCACCCTGGACGATACACGTATGCCCAGATACAACACCCATGAAACGGGGACTCTTTTGGTTGCCAAAGTCTGGGCGTCAATGTCAATAGCCATCACACTGGATTTCTCCCAGTTAACTCGGAGTCCCGAGAACTTGGCAAATTTATCTAATATCTCAAACACTGCCTCTAGTGATGACCCTGCATCTTGCAGAAAGAGAAGCATGTCATCTTCATAATGTGCAGTGCATTCCCGTATACCTCCCACCTCTAGTGCCATCACCTCAGATGACTTCCTCAGAGCTATAGCCAAAGGTTCTATCGCTAGAGCGAATAGGGATGGCGATAGCGGGCATCCCTGATGTGTGCCTCTACCCACTGGAAACTGAGGGGAAACCGAGGTGCCCAACTTTATGGCCGCTTGGGGGGTACTATATAGTAGTGAGATCCAGGTCATGAAAACTTCCCCAAACCCCATATGGTGCAGTACCACTATTAGGGATGAGCCGAACACCCCCCTGTTCGGTTCGCACCAGAACATGCGAACAGGAAAAAAGTTCGTTCGAACACGCGAACACCGTTAAAGTCTATGGGACACGAACATGAATAATCAAAAGTGCTAATTTTAAAGGCTAATATGCAAGTTATTGTCATAAAAAGTGTTTGGGGACCCGGGTCCTGCCCCAGGGGACATGGATCAATGCAAAAAAAAGTTTTAAAAACGGCCGTTTTTTCAGGAGCAGTGATTTTAATAATGCTTAAAGTCAAACAATAAAAGTGTAATATCCCTTTAAATTTCGTACCTTGGGGGTGTCTATAGTATGCCTGTAAAGGGGCGCATGTTTCCTGTGTTTAGAACAGTCTGACAGCAAAATGACATTTTGAAGGAAAAAACTCATTTAAAACTACCCGCGGCTATTGCATTGCCGACAATACACATAGAAGTTCATTAATAAAAACGGCATGGGAATTCCCCAAAGGGGAACCCGAACCACAATTAAAAAAAAAAAATGACGTGGGAGTCCCCCTAAATTCCATACCAGGCCCTTCAGGTCTGGTATGGATATTAAGGGAAACCCCGGCCAAAATAAAAAAAAAAAATGACGTGGGGTTCCCCCTAAATTCCATACCAGACCCTTCAGGTCTGGTATGGATTTTAAGGGGAACCCTGCGCCAAAAAAAAAAAAAAAACGGCGTGGGGTCCCCCCAAAAATCCATACCAGACCCTTATCCGAGCACGCAACCTGGCAGGCCGCAGGAAAAGAGGGGGGGACGAGAGTGCGCCCCCCCCCGAACCGTACCAGGCCACATGCCCTCAACATTGGGAGGGTGCTTTGGGGTAGCCCCCCAAAACACCTTGTCCCCATGTTGATGAGGACAAGGGCCTCATCCCCACAACCCTGGCTGGTGGTTGTGGGGGTCTGCGGGCGGGGGGCTTATCGGAATCTGGAAGCCCCCTTTAACAAGGGGACCCCCAGATCCCGGCCCCCCCCCTGTGTGAAATGGTAAGGGGGTACAAAAGTACCCCTACCATTTCACTAAAAAACTGTCAAAAATGTTAAAAATGACAAGAGACAGTTTTTGACAATTCCTTTACTTAAATACTTCTTCTTTCTTCTATCTTCCTTCATCTTCTGGTTCTTCTGGTTCTTCTGGCTCTTCTGGTTCTTCCTCCGGCGTTCTCGTCCAGCATCTCCTCCGCGGCGTCTTCTATCTTCTTCTCCTCGGGCCGCTCCGCACCCATGGCATGGGGGGAGGCTCCCGCTCTTCTCTTCTTCTTCATCTTCTTCTCTTTTTCTCTTCTTCTCTTCTTCATTTTCTTCTCCGGGCCGCTCCGCATCCATGCTGGCATGAAGGGAGGCTCCCGCTGTGTGACGGCGCTCCTCGTCTGACAGTTCTTAAATAACGGGGGGCGGGGCCACCCGGTGACCCCGCCCCCCTCTGACGCACGGGACATGACGGGACTTCCCTGTGGCATTCCCCGTGACCTCACAGGGAAGTCCCGTCAAGTCACCATGCGTCAGAGGGGGCGGGGTCACCGGGTGGCCCCGCCCCCCGTTATTTAAGAACTGTCAGACGAGGAGCGCCGTCACACAGCGGGAGCCTCCCGCCATGCTAGCATGTGTGAGGAGCGGCCCGGAGAAGAAAATGAAGAAGAGAAGAGAAGAAGATGAAGAAGAAGAGAAGAGCGGGAGCCTCCCCCCATGCCATGGGTGCGGAGCGGCCCGAGGAGAAGAAGATAGAAGACGCCGTGGAGGAGATGCTGGACGAGAACACCGGAGGAAGAACCAGAAGAGCCAGAAGAACCAGAAGAACCAGAAGATGAAGGAAGATAGAAGAAAGAAGAAGTATTTAAATAAAGGAATTGTCAAAAACTGTCTCTTGTCATTTTTAACATTTTTGACAGTTTTTTAGTGAAATGGTAGGGGTACCCCCTTACCATTTCACACAGGGGGGGGCCGGGATCTGGGGGTCCCCTTGTTAAAGGGGGCTTCCAGATTCCGATAAGCCCCCCGCCCGCAGACCCCCACAACCACCGGCCAGGGTTGTGGGGATGAGGCCCTTGTCCTCATCAACATGGGGACAAGGTGTTTTGGAGGGCTACCCCAAAGCACCCTCCCAATGTTGAGGGCATGTGGCCTGGTACGGTTCAGGAGGGGGGGGCTGCACTCTCGTCCCCCCCTCTTTTCCTGCGGCCTGCCAGGTTGCGTGCTCGGATAAGGGTCTGGTATGGATTTTTGGGGGGACCCCACGCCGTTTTTTTTTTTTTTTTTTGGCGCGGGGTTCCCCTTAAAATCCATACCAGACCTGAAGGGTCTGGTATGGAATTTAGGGGGAACCCCACGTCATTTTTTTTTTTTAATTTTGGCCGGGGTTCCCCTTAATATCCATACCAGACCTGAAGGGCCTGGTATGGAATTTAGGGGGACTCCCACGTCATTTTTTTTTTTAATTGTGGTTCGGGGTTCCCCTTTGGGGAATTCCCATGCCGTTTTTATCAATGAACTTCTATGTGTATTGTCGGCAATGCAATAGCCGCGGGTAGTTTTAAATTAGTTTTTTCCTTCAAAATGTCATTTTGCTGTCAGACTGTTCTAAACACAGGAAACATGCGCCCCTTTACAGGCATACTATAGACACCCCCCAGGTACGAAATTTAAAGGGATATTACACTTTTATTGTTTGACTTTAAGCATTATTAAAATCACTGCTCCTGAAAAAACGGCCGTTTTTAAAACTTTTTTTTGCATTGATCCATGTCCCCTGGGGCAGGACCTGGGTCCCCAAACACTTTTTATGACAATAACTTGCATATTAGCCTTTAAAATTAGCACTTTTGATTTCTCCCATAGACTTTTAAAGGGTGTTCCGTGGCATTCGAATTTGCCGCGAACACCCCAAATTGTTCGCTGTTCGGCGAACTTGCGAACAGCCAATGTTCGAGTCGAACATGAGTTCGACTCGAACTCGAAGCTCATCCCTAACCACTATCACATAATTCCATTCTACCGAGTCAAAGGCTTTGGCCATGTCGAGAGACACTATCACCCTGGTCCCTGAGTTGTTATAGTCAATCTGCAAGTGAGCGAACAATCTGCGTAGGTTAGTGTCCGTAGATTTTTGAGATATGAAACCTGTCTGATCTGTGTCCACTAAAGTAGTAATAACTTGTGAAAGTCTTGTGGCTAGTATTTTTGTCAGAATTTTGAGGTCCTGATTTAAAAGTGCTATGGGCCTGTATGAGGAGCAATTTAATGGGTCCTTGCCTGGTTTCGGCAAGAGAAGTACCTGGGCCTCTAACAGGGATTTTGTGTTGTTGGAAATTCCGACCGTGTGTGAGCTCCATCTGACTTTTTCCATCGGATTTTCCGACACACAAAGTTTGAGAGCAGGCTATAAAATTTTCCAACAACAAAATCCGATCACGTCAATTCCGACCGTGTGTGGCCAATTCTGACGCACAAAGTGCCACGCATGCTCAGAATAAATTCCGAGACAGAACTGCTCGGTCTGGTAAAATTAGCGTTCGGAATGGATATAGCACTTTCGCCAGGCTGCAATGTTTTAAATAGTTTAATGCAGCGCACTCTCTTCTTCTTTATAATGCTAGAAGAATGAAGTAGTCTTGCTGCTGATATTCACAAAGACTTCTCACAAACTTCTTTCTTTATTATTTATCATGATTTTATCAATATAATTGTTTTTTTTTTTTTGGTTAGTATTTTTTTCAAGCCTGATCCTTATTTTTTTTTTTTTTTTAAACTCCAGAATATTTTTGGGTGTGTTTTTTGTGTCAAGTTACCACAACATGATTATTATCTTGTATTATTTAATCTCAAGGAGATTGTTTGGTGTTGGTGTCCCTTGTTAATTTCACATTGTATTTTTGAAATTTACCTGCCTCCTCACTAACAAACTGTCCTTTTTGTAGGAAAACACACATAGGCGAGTATAATTGAATCAAAAATTCCTTTATTAAGGGCTCATAACCAAACAAAGAGGGAGGCAACGCTGGAGAAACAGCAGAAACTGGCAAAGCCTTTGGCCCCCAAGGCACACATCAATTATTTTACTGAGGAGTCCATATCTAAGGGAGTACAGTCTGGTCCAGAAGTCCAAGAGATCATGAACAGCAGCAGATGACATGTATTGTCCCGAGGTTGTGGTCATACAAGAGCCTGCATCTTTTGTCAGACTAGACTGAACCCAGGCCATCACTCTCTGGTATTCCTTCCATGTTTCCTTCCACCCTGTGTCTGTGGTGGTGGAGTTGTGGCAGGAGGAGGAGGAGGATGGTCCAACTCACACAGGTGGGTTTTGTGTGTGATTTCGCCCCTCACCCCCTTAGTTAATGTTTTGTAAAGAAGGTCCTCTCACATGAGGCGTTGACCCTAATGCATGCCCTGCAGTTTGGTGGCAGCCATGCAGGCAAAGGCCTCTTCAGGAGTGGGGGTGGCTCTGAGGGACGCAGAAGCCTCCTGAATCAGCCTGAGTGCTGAATCCTGCATGTTACTCCCCTTCCTGGGTCTTTTGGTTGTAAGGCGGAGGGGAGGAACCTGCGATTCGGTCAGGCTCCTACTGGGCCCGGCTTTCTCCTGGCTGCCACTTAGCCCTGCCTCCTCCTGGCTGCCACTAACCCCCGCCTCCTCCTGGCTGCCACTAACCCCCGCCTCCTCCTGGTTGCCACATTCCACAGCCTCCTCCTGTGTGCCACATTCCAGAGCCTCGTCATGGCTGAGGTCTTCCTGTGTATGAAAAAGGGACATAGTTTTAGTTTTTTCTTCATCAATCACACACAATTTTCATCTCATGACTGTTGCTAATTGAAAGTTAACAAATATAACAGACTATCATTCTGAGCCCAGCATTTTTCATTGTTGTCACAATTATTTTTGCCCACTACTGTATATTGATATGTAAAACACTTTATTCATTCAGCAATTAGTGATCAATAATAACATCTAGTAAACATCATTTATTTATTGACCAGAAATCTGTAGAAGAATGCTATACCTGGCTCCAGCTGGGCTCCTCCACTTCTTCCTGGATGGAAGTCCCAAGGTTGGACATCGGAAGCCTCAGCTGGGGTGGAAGATAGGGTGGAAGGAAGAGTGGTGAGGGATTCCCTGACTCCAGTCTGGTCTGACAGAAAATGAAGTCTCTCATAGTACCACAGCCTGGGGACATAAATGTCATCTGCTGCAGCTCCTGATTTCTGGGAATCTGTGACCTTCTTGCGCTCCCTAAGATAAGTGCTCCTCAGGCCACCAATTTTGGCTTTTAAATAAGGGATGGTTGCCGTGGGGATCACCGGCTTCACTAATTCCAGCAGTTTCTCCAGCATGCCTGCCTCTTTTGTTTATTGTTGTATTGGGGGTGTTTCACCTGCCACAGACAGGGCAGCTCCCTGTCAGGGGGAGGAAGTTGTGGTCATTGAAGCCATCCATTTTATCTGCAAGACACAAGACAAACCCTAATGTCAGGCGAAACTCTCATAATCTTGTTACAATATAGGCCTCAATCTAGAAGCAGTATAGGCTCAAGTTTAGATCTTACCTTAGTTATCACGATCTGCGCCTCCGATACTCCTTCCTCCACTCACAGATCATACATACTACACACGCATGTTACGCTTTATATACACTGCGCATGCGTGAAACTCCTCCCGCCCCTGATGTTCTTTCTAGTCTATTCCCCGCCCCTTCTCTTTTGGCACAGTGGGGGAAGAGCACATGGCGGAGACACAACAGGTGCGTGCTAATTACAGCAACGAGGAGGAGGAAAGCCCGGAGCCAGAAACCTCCCGATCCTGGAAGAGACAATTTAAGGCCTCAAATATGTCCTTTGGGGAGATGTTGGAGATGGTGGACATCCTGAAGAGGGCCGACAATGATGGGAAGTATGGACCTTACCTCAACCCCAATGTCAGAAAGGCCAAGATCATGGCGAAGGTGGTCAAAAGTCTGCAGACGATCCAAGGATCAGCGGTGGTCGGACCTCAAATTAAGGGAGCACGAGCAGTACAGAAGGATCAGGAGAGTGCTGAAAAAAAGTAAGTAGTTGTGCTGTGTTCCTATTCGTTATTTTGATTACGTTCGTGCTGCTCCATGTGTTTTTCTTTACTGTTGTACAGTTTAAAATGGCAACTTTCATGTTCATGGGCACATTGTTCGTTCGTATGAAAAATAGTTCGTTCGGCATAGAAAACACCATTGTTTTGGCCATATGCATTTGAATACATTTTTGCTAGCCTAATTCTCTTAAAATAATTCTGGAGTCTAGATGGGTTTGTAACTAGAATGTAATGCAAACTAGATTCTGTGTAAGGAGAGGACACTCAGCAGCAGTTTACACATCTGGACACTGGAGCACTAGTGTGGGACACCAGAGCACCCTTTTTATTAGGGGACCCCACACAGGTGCTCCAGTGTATACTATAGGGGTGACTCCATCTGTGAAGCTTGTACAAAACAGGTAAGTATTCAAGCTTGACAAAGTAAAAAAAATATTTATTCATCTTGGAACACTGCCAAAACAGACAATTGTACCCCACTTCCAAGCCATGTTTCATATTCCTATTTCTGTCCTAAAATATCTGTGTGCTAAGTATACCTATTTTTTTTTTACATAGGGGAGAAAAGACTCGGAGGACACCACTCATCCGAGGAGACAACCGCCCCCCCACTTCATGAAGAAGGGGAAATCCCCCAAAGTCAACAGGAGGAGGAGGAAGGAGACGTGGTGGAAATAGTCACCACATCAGGTGAGTGTCTGCAACCACAGGCTCAGGTAAGAGATGGATGCCAGCATATTTATAATACATGGTATGTTTTTGTTTCTATATTTTTAGGTGATCTTGATGTTGTGGATCCAGGTCATTTCACCAGTGAAAGTGCACAGATCCTGATCTAGGAGATCATGGGGTGTAATACGGACTTGGAAAACATCCAGAAAAACATCAGTGATGTTAAAAACAAAATGAAGAACATCATTGATGTTTTAGGGAGAGTTTAAAACACCTCCAAATCTCTTCCTTTTTTGTGGTATTTTGAATGTAAAAATATTTAAGATTTTTTGCCAATTTATAGAAAAGCCAAATTTTGAAGATGCACATAGTGTGTCAACATGTGCTATCTGCCATCACGGGAGATCAATGTAGGCGTTTTGGGGGTGCAACCCCTTCCTCAATAATAAAGTAGCTGAGAGGAAGGGGTTGCACCCCAAAACACATCCCTTGATCCCCCATGATGGCAGCTAGCACATGTTGACATTCGGCAACTTGTGTGCATCTTCAAAATTTGTCTTTTCCAGGGGTGACTTCACCCCATCTGAAGGCAATATCAAACACAGTTTATAAATAGTCATGTCTGATATTGCCTTCAATTTCTACAAAAGTTGAACTTTGTAAGTTCCAGATTTGTGTATTTCTTGTTTGTTTGAAACATGCCTGTTTTGCCTTAAATGGACATTTCAATTTTTATTAATGTGACCCAAAAAATTGTTATACAACAAACATGTTGGTTTGTTTTAAAAACCTTTTAGAAATGCACATGTGATTGTGCTGGTATTAAAAAGATTGATACTTAAGAATGTGTGGATTATTGTTTCAATGCTCCTAAAATTTTGTTGTTGTAAAATTGGTGTTTTCTGTGACAATGGGGGTTATTTCCTAAGGGCAAATCCACTTTGCACTACACGTGCAGTTTCAGTGCAGGCTCAAGTACACTTGTAGTGCAAAGTGTCTTTGCCTTTAGTAAATAACACCCAACAGTGCTTTATAATGTTACACAATCACGCCATTTTCAGGACTCCCCACATTTC
Source organism: Aquarana catesbeiana (assembly GCF_042186555.1). Lineage (NCBI taxonomy): Eukaryota > Metazoa > Chordata > Amphibia > Anura > Ranidae > Aquarana > Aquarana catesbeiana. The sequence continues at coordinate 496,106,686 of NC_133325.1, forward strand.
TGTCAGGGTCAGCTAAAAGAAACACAAGCAGTAAATGTCACCAAAGATTTTAGTAGTTAAAATTATTTTTTTATTTTCAAAATGTATCAGACTTTGTCTGGCATATTGATGGCCCCCCTACCCGCAAAGTAATCAAGGTATCTAAGACGGACCTTGCAGGCACTCGGGGGGGGGCAAGCCAGGACGGGCAGCTTCAAGCGCCATCAGGGTTGGTTCATTTACATAAATTCCAGCCTCAGGTCCCACTGAGGCAGCATAGTTGGCAGAATTTCTCCTTAAAAAGTTGTGGAGAACACAGCACGCCAGGATGATATGATTCAGTTTATACTCCGCCATGTGTATGGGTGTAAGAAATAGGCGGAACCGGCTGGCCATGATTCCAAACGTGTTCCAGCCGGTAATTAAAAACCCTCCGGTCCAGGGTGAGGGTCCTCATAGGGAATGGCCGCATAAGATGGTCCCCCAGTGCAAACGCTTCATCCGCAACGAAGACAAATGGGAGTCCTTCCACATTGTCTTCTGGAGGTGCAAGTCCAAGCTGCCATTCTGGAGATGCCTGTAGAACTCCGTCTGGGAGATGACTCCATCTGACATCTGGCCATTCTTCCCCACGTCCACATACAGGAACTCATAAGTAGCCGACACCACTGCCAACATCACAATACTATTGAACCCCTTATAGTTGTAATAGTATGACCCCGAGTTGGGTGCTGGGATGATTTTGACATGTTTCCAATCAATTGCCCCTCCGCAGTTAGGAAAGTCCCACCGCTGGGCAAAGTGGGAGGCCACAGTCTGCCATTCCTGTGGGTTGGAAGGAAACTGTGGAGTCAAACAAGAAAAAGAAATTAATCATTTTGCACATAAACATGGAAAGTAGATTAGACACAAACATTCTTGGCCAACATCAGTATAACATTTATTTTAGGGAGTATTTAAAGACAAAGGTATAAGGTCCACCTATCAGATTCCTCCTCCCCCCTCTCATGGGCCATTTGTAATATTTTATGGGGGGGGTATGTTTTGGACAGGTAACCCTCTCCACTTCATTGAGAGATGAATGCATAAATAATGTGTATTACTTTGGCCAGCCCCTCCTTACTTTACACTATTGGCAGCCCACTGGACAGGTAAGAAGTGTCAGAATACAAAGATATAAATACACACTGTACACATTTTAGCACATTTTAACATTTTGCTATTACCTATCAAGATAATAATAGGATACAAAAACTTTAAACAGTACCATTTGAAAGTATTCGGGCAGGCCCTTGCACTACATGCTTTGGGGAATTCATCCATAAATCTGACCACAAAAGAAGTGGGTATAGTGTGTATGGGTTTGGCAAAGTCAGCAGATAGAGGATTGGCATCAGCTAAGTTAGCAGTTGGGGGGAGGGAGGGTTCCAAATGATTTTGGGACACCAAAAAAAAGCCTCTGGCACTCTGCATGAATTTAAAGCACAAAATACATTTTTACACATTTTAGGGGCTATTTAGGGTAAAGCACTACTATGGAGCAGACCAGGGCCAGGAGAGCATGCTGGGGAGGTAAGTGAAGGCAAATATGTATGAAGGACAAAAAAAGATTGCATTAAAATCCAGCATGCATGAGGACAAAGGGGGCATTCACAGCATATTACAATCATGGTATTTAGGGAATGAGGAAAGAAATACACTATATTATCAAACATTAAATACAATAAAATTTGATGTTAAAGGATAAAAATCTTACCTTAATATACTCCTTCTGCAAGACCTGAATGATTGCAGAACAGGTCTCCGGGATTATGATCCCCAGAGCCTGGGGGGAGATGCCTGTCGAGAACTTGAGGTCCTGCAGGCTTCTCCCCGTCGCCAAGTACTGCAGGGTGGCGACTAGCCTCTGCTCCGGAGTGATGGCTTGCCTCATGCAGGTATCCTGCCTGTTGATATAAAGCAACAAACGGTGAAATACGGGGTCCGTCATCCGGAGAAAGTTCCTGAAAATGTCAGGATTATTCTCACGGATCTCACGGAGCAAAGGCATGAGACAGAACTGGTCACACTGGAGCAACCAATTCTTGGTCCATGAACTCCTCCCCACCCTGTTCATGGACTGGGCTTGTGTCAAGGTAAGGACCCCAACACCAAGCCCCCACACAGCACGAACTCTACGAGGAGTACGTATACGCAACATGGCTAGAAAATGGTCGGCTGCTCAGAACAAAGTAACAGAATGCACTGAAGAACAGCAAGGCCTGTGAAGAGCGACCTGAAAATCAGTAGCGAACGAACACGAACACAATGACAAGTCAATTGTACTCGCTGCTCGCACTGAAGACCAGATACAAACCCACAAGCACAAACTGAACAGCAGAAAACGATCTGAAAACCACGAGTCTGAAAAAGCTCGAATCGTCTCTCACCAAACTTTTACTAACACGAGATTAGCAAAAGGAGCCCAGAGGGTGCCGCGCTTGGTTCTGAACTGCCCTTTTATAGTCTCGTCGTACATGGTGTACGTGACCATGTTTTTGGCGATCGGAAATTCCGACAACTTTGTGCGACCGTGTGTATGCAAAACAAGTTTGAGCCAACATCCGTCTGAAAAAAATCCATGGATTTTGTTGTCGGGATGTCCGATCAATGTCCGATCGTGTGTACAGGGCATAAGATTTCTTAATGGTACAAGTTCATTCAGGTACAGCCAAGGGCCACAGCTTTAGTAAAGTCCGCCCTGTTGCTGTCCCGATGTGGGTAACTATTAAGAGACCAAGGTAGAGTATTGTGCGAATTTAAAAGAGGACCCTAGAACTATATTTTTTACTTTTTGTTGTCTTGGGGAGAAGCCTATAACAATTTGAGTAATAACGTGCAGTCAGGATTACCTAAATTCTAAAAGTTTCAATCATTTTTTTCTCTCTCTTTATTAATATCCGTGTACCTGACCTGCAAATATACTGCTGATGGGAGAGGAGTTGCCATTTTTGTTAAAAAAATATATATATATATTTTTTTTTCTTTTTCTTTTGTTTTTGTTTTTAGCAGTCAGCAATAGTTTTTAGGGCAACTAATGTATTTTATTTTTATTTTTGAATACAGATTCAAAGCTCTTTAACAGTCTTGGTTAAAGCAGCATTAAATCTGTAGTTTTTTTTTTTCATTTTTTTCATTATTATTTTTACTGTTTTTTTTTTCTTGTTCATTTTTATTACTCACCTCTCTTACATTCCTTTTCCTTCTCTAATATTATGCTCTCTAAGTTTTTCTTTTGGTTTCTATCATCTATCTCCTCAAGATAATGATGTCTTAATGTAATTCTACCTCCTCTAGTCTACCTACTGCTTTAACCTGAGCCCTGTGAGCAGGTGTGGTGAACCCAGGGACTTGGCAATAGCAGGCAGTGTTGACTATCCCTACCATCAAGGGCCGTGGATGATACTGGCTGTTGCTCGGACTCTGTACCTTGTGGGGATCCCACTTTACTAATCCACATTACACCCCTTATAAGTATTTAGCCTTAATGGCCACACCACTGCTCCTGTCTGGCACTCCTCCAATAACTGTACACTGATGTTCTCCTCTTTTTTTTTTTGTATTCATGCATGACTGTCCGGAGGCCCGCCCAACCACCACCGGAAGACAACCAAGTCATTTCTTAAAACAAATGTTCCACGAATAAGACTCTCCTTAACTTTCCTTTACCATGTTGAAAAGTGCTGTCTCGCGGTCTGATCCAATCGTTACAATCATTACACCATATTCCCAAGTTACAGGACTAGATATGCCAGGATCCCACCATCAATGTTGGAGTTCTGCTCTTTCCAAGGCAGAGGGGCAATAAAACATTGCCGTACAGGCACTCATGGTTCGGATGTGAAGTCTCAAAGGTACCAGGATTTCTTTTCTGTCTCAAATCTACCTTGATGGGTTCCAGTGTGTTCAAGAAAGGAAGAGGAGGCTGCAGTGGTGGTGTGGGAAGGGCCTGGGCTTCTGGCTTGTTGTGGGTGGGTACAAAATCATTGACGGAGGACATAAGTTCAAGAATGAACTTCAGGGGGACTGTGGTGGAGATTTTGAAATCCATATTTATATCAAGGAGCTCCAAGGGAACCAGGGAACCATTGCAAGGACTCTAATTAAATTGCCATGCCCCATTGGATGTGTATATCCACATATCGTGGGAACTACTGAATGTCTCCAGGTATTAATTTGAATTCCTTTTGTTTTACAAATAGTCTTTGTAGACTTTGTCATAGACTTGGAGACACCATAACCTTCAAACCTGAGCATGAACATTGCTTCAGAGGTAGCCAATCAGAATTGGAGGCAACTCCTAACCAATAAACATTAGGCTTCAGAGGTAGCCAATCAGAATTTGATGCAACTCTGAACCAATGAACCTGTTGCATCTGTTGATTGGTGGAGAATGAATATAAAATAGGGGGAGAGCTATCTGTTCTCTCTGTTCGACTCCAGACCATCGAGACGACAGGATGTCTGTGTTAAGTATTCCCTTATATCTTCTTACTTTTTCCCTAACCTTTTCTATCCTAGGATTTGTCTTGATAGCCTGTGTATGCCCATTGTAACCATGTCTGAGTTTGGCCTAAATTGTCTTTGTAGCCTGGCAACACTGTACCTGCAACATCACTTGAAATATTTGATAATTTCTAATTATTCTAACTTTTTTCTTTTTTTTTCTGTATGAATAAATAAAATTGTTTATCTTTCGGCATCGTTTTTTTCTTATTTAGACAAAGGTTTAATCACTTATTTTAGGTATCATAAATCAGTTAAGTGAGGTATAAACATTGCTAACACATTGGCTGGGTCGCCCATTTACATCACCGAGTGGACCTAAATGGTCTGGTATGGATTTTGGGGGGGACCCCTACACCATTTTTTTTTTAATTTGGCACAGGGTTCCCTTAATTTCCATACCAGATCTGAAGGGCCTGGTATAAATTTTGGGGGGACCCCCACGCAATTTTTTTTTTTTTTGGTTTGGGGTTCCCCTTAATATTCATACTGAACCCGAAGGGCCTGGTAATGGACTGGGGGGAACCCATGCCATTTTTTTTCAATGAGTTTTATCCATAATGCCATAACCCGACAATTCAGTACAGCCGCAAGCAATTTTAAATGACTTTTTTCCTTTAGAAATGTCATTTTTCTGTGGTACTGTTTTAAACATGGGAAAACTGGACAACTTTACAGGCATACTATCGACACCCCCCAGGCACGATATTTAAAGAAATATTTAATTTTTATTGTTTCACTTTAAGCATTATTAAAATCACTACTCCTGAAAAAATGTCCGTTTTTAAAACTTTTTTTTGCATTGATACATGTCCCCTGGGGCAGGACCCAGGTCCCCAAACACTTTTTATGACAATAACTTGCATATAAGCCTTGAAAATTAGTACTTTTGATTTTTCATGTTCGTGTCCCATAGACTTTAATGGTGTTCACATATTCGTCCAAATTTCTGGCCTGTTCGCATGTTCTGTTGAGACCCGAACTGGGAGGTGTCGGCTCATCCTTAGCAATAATGTTCCCTTCATTGTAAATAGAGTATTACAGGATCACATGCCGTACAGAGTCGTCAAATGCCTAACAGAGCCATCACATGCCGTACAGTGCCATCACATGATGTACAGAGCCATCACATGCCGTACAGTGTCATCACATGCGTACAGAGTCATCACATGCCGTACAGTGCCATCACATGCCATACAGAATTATCACATACTGTACAGAGTCATCATATGCCATACAAAGCCCTCACATGCCGTACAATCATCACATGCATACAATCATCACATGCCATACAGAGTACAGGGTATGGGGATGATGGGACTGTATAGGAGTACAGGGGATGGGGATGATGGGACTGCATAGGAGTACTGGGAATGGGGATGATGGGACTGTATAGGAGTACAGGGGATGGGGATGATGGAACTGTATATAAGTACAGGGGATGGGGGATAGGGATGACATCAGTGGCAGAAGAATGGTGGGGGGTGGGATCAGTGACAAAGGGATGATTTGCATGTACAATAAAGGAGACTCTGGAGACATTCCAGGGATCACTTTAGATGTGGGGAGTTGTCAGTCTCCTATGTACTGTACACAGGTATGCTCTCTACACATAGCACTGTGTACATTTCAGAGAACAGACACAGGGCACAGGTCACTATGCTCCTTATCATGTCTCATATCCTGATATAACACAGTGCTATGTATAGAGAGCTCACCAGTGTTCATTTCTGTACCTGATATGTTTTCAGTGACTCTCCCCCTCGCCCATCGACTGGAGGAGACACTAACATGAACTCTGAATGAGTGAGGGGAGGGGTGGCGGGAATACGGAGGACACAGGAAGGAACATCAAAGCCCAGGAGAGAGGTGTTGGAGTCTTGCAGAGGAGAGCTTTCAAATAACAGCCAGGGAAAGGTGAGGAGATTTCACTTGTATCACACTTTCTCTCTGCTTCTGGGTTTTAGCTGGGGACACGCTGCCATGGAAATGGAGGCACGTGAAGAATGTGCTTATTCTAGATAGCAGCCTGGGTGTGCACCTCTTCACCAAACACACCCACATGTCCTCCAGATGGAGGGAGTGAAGGAGTGGCTGGATTGTGGAGCTGGTTCCACCCCTGGAAACTTTTTAACTGAAAAATAACCATTAGAGGCTGATTCTGGACACTTCAAAAGACTATTCTGCAAAAACTACAACAAGGAGAGGGGCGCCTCTGAGTATATATCATAAACACATTTTATTAAAACAGCAATATCCACTCACATAAAAGTTGGAAGAGTTGCATTCGGGTCAGTTGGCTGGGCTGAAGAGATGCGGTGGAACTACAGGTCTCATACGTTGCATACGTGTGACGTCATCACCGGGCGCCACGCTGTATTTGCTCCCCAAGCCTCGTTTGTGATCCTCTACACAGCTGGCTGTGTTCCATCTCAGAGGCTCTCACTACCCAGCGGAGAGCGGCAGCACGGCTGAACGGCTGCTCTGGCATCCCATACATCTCTCTCTCCCCCCACTTGGAACCCTTATGCTGGTATCCAGGACACCATCAGGCTCCTAATACAGCAGGATTTGTGTTGGACTGTTAACTGCAAGAGACTGCACCTGGCTGCACCAGCTCATAACCTTCCTCCTCTGGACTTGGGATGCCCTGCAGGAACTGCTGTGACCTGTTGTTCCACCGCATCTCTTCAGCCCAGCCAACTGACCCGAATGCAACTCTTCCAACTTTTATGTGAGTGAATATTGCTGTTTTAATAAAATGTGTTTATGATATATACTCAGAGGCACCCCTCTCCTTGTTGTTGTTTTAGCCTGTTGGACCCCGCTTTTGACTCCTTTGGTGGCTGCCCTGACTGACCTCCGTTTTATATACTCCCAGTATACATGCATGAACATACACATGCAGTTTTCCAGCCAATTTTAGTTTCTGGACTAATCGGTTTTACATCCAAGGTAATTGTGCTTTGCGCCTTTTTACTTGTCTTATTCTGCAAAAACTAAAGGGCTGAGGAAAGAAATAAATGCAATGCAGGTATGAGGGTATCATGTACTACCTATTTTTGCATTCCCATACTTCTCCTTTTAGGTGCAGCCTGTCCTTACTAGAGCCTGTAACTGACAGAGAAGTCAGCTCAGTTCTCCAAGAACCTGAATCCCTCTTTCCTATATCAGTTCCTCAGCCACTTGTTCAGTTCCCTAAGCTCCTGCTGCCTCTCTGGTGTGGATCGAGGCACTGGTATTATTTCAGAGAAAACCACATTGGAGGTCCTTCTCTTCAATCTATTCCCTACTCCCAGGCACTAAAGGTACTCCCAGGCACTAAGGGCACTCCCAGTCGTAAGGTCTTTCCAGTTACTAGGGTACTAAGGGCACTCCCAGACACTAGGTACTCCCATGCGCTAAGGTACTCCCAGGTACTAAGGGCACTTCCAGATACTAAGGTACTCCCAGGTACTAAGGGCACTCCCAGGTACTAAGGTACTCCCAAGTATTAAGTTACTCCCAGGTACTAAGGTACTCCCAGGTACTTAGGGCACTCCCAGGTACTAAGGTACTCCCAAGTATTAAGTTACTCCCAGGTAGTAAGGTACTCCCAGGTACTTGGGTACTCCCAGGTACTAAGGTAATCCCAGTTACCCCCCAGTACTAAAGGTACTCCCAGCTACAAAAACACACAACTCAGCTAGGTTTCACCAAGAAATCTATCTATCGCTATCTGTGGTTTTTGTGTTTGTGTATGTGCGGTTGCTCTGCTCTTGCTCTGCCTCCCCTTCCCCTGTCCGCCTATCACCCCCCCCGGCCCTTGCCGCCTCTGCTGATCAGTCCCGCACTTACGGTCTCCCCTGTCAGGTCCCCGCTGGCTCACGCCATCAGTCATCCGATTCTCAGTCTCCTGGTCCCCTTTTCTTTAGGACAAGCAAGGCTTTATTTTTGTTATATAAACTTGAAAAAAAATATTTTTCTGCAATCCATAGACAAAAATATAACAAAACTTAAAAAAGCACACTTTTTTTCTACTTTCCTAGTTGTTAGTTTAAAAAAAATTGGTTACTGTAAGTAAAAAAGTATTAATTTTATTTTATCATTTGTCCCATTTAAAATGACACCAAAATTACATTTTTGGTGCAAAGTTATTTACAAATGAATTCAAGACTTTTTTGCACTATATATATTTTTAATACAACAATAAAAAAATCAACGTACAAAATGAAAAGAGACTTAAATATTGATGGTTAAAAACTAGCTGTAAAATAATGGCTAAGGGGAAAAGGGGAAGATCGAGTTTGGGCCTTTTAGAGTAAACTAAGAGTTAAAAGAGGCTTAAAAATGTATAGTGCAAAGTGCTGCACAAACTAAGAGTTAAAAGAGGCTTAAAAGTGTATAGTGCAAAGTGCTGCACAAACTGTTGGCATTATATAAATCCAGTATAATAATAATTAACAAATTATATTTATTTATTTGTATATATTTGGCAGGTTGCTTTAACTGACATCATATGCAGATCAAAGCTCACCCCTTTGGTCTTGCAGATGAATGAACAGCAGCATTGTTACTTTGTATTTCTCTATCTCACATCTGAGCAGTGTTTATAAACATTGTGTCAAACGGTACACTTTTTTTGACAGTAGCAGTTTCTACAGCTGCTGTATTTACACAGCAACTCCAAGCTAACATGTTGATAGTCAGAAATTGCCAGCAAGTATATATATATATATATATATATATATATATATATATATATATATATATATATATATATATATATATATATATATATATATATATATAATGTGTGTGTGTGTGTGGGGGGGGGGGCGGGGTACCTTGGCAGAATGACAGGGCATACGACATATGCCCTGTGTACTTTGATAATGTTTTTTTGGGTGTATGTATAATTTACAGCTTCCATAACTGGTAATCTTCATTTTTTCAGAATGCTGCACATTGCCATATTGCTTTGCTGAGCATAGACTATTCACATCATTTCATTAACATATTCTGACTTCTGAGAAGTGAAAATCTGACAAATACCATATCAAACACAGCTAAAAACCTATTCATTTTCTAAAGGTAGTAGCCCTGGTTGGAAATGATCATTGATTTGTTTTTCAATGTGTGCCTACAGTTTTATTTTTTTTTGTCTTTTTAATATGTGTTCACATTTACAGCTTAGAGTGTACATAAATATAAAATATGTGGCTTCAAACTGTGCATTGTCAAAACAACATCATTGCTTTTGTATATATCTTTGAGACATTTTTATAGAATTGTTTTTTGTTTGTTTCTAGAGAAGCCTTGCTGTGTTTTCAGGAGCAATGTACTGTGTTACTGGCCACTCCACAAGCATCAAATCTGATGGATTTCAGTGACCTGTATAATTTAGAAATATGCTATCCATCATATAAATTCTGTTCCATCAATCCTTGTTTCTCCTTTATTTAAACCCTTTTCATCACAAATTACCTTTAATAGGAGCTGTCATAAAAAGACTGACTCCTGACAAGACACACAGCTTTTCAGTCTGAAGGTCTTGTCTGAAATGCTGCAAAATATTTTGTGATTCACGACTTACTTTCTAAAATATAAAATGAAAGCTTCAGTAAGTTTTGGCCTATTATTTTAGAGTGAATTTATATTAAATTTACTTCATCCACGTTCAAGTATTGAAGATTTGTATAAAAAGAGGAGGCAATGGGTAAAGTACTCATATAGATTATTTGTAAAAACAGCAAAAAATGCAGTTTATGTTACTGCTAAAATGGAATGACTGCTACAAGGACTGGAAGATATTGTTGGGTTGAGATGCTGATTATTGCAATCTGATTTAATACTCATGGATGCGCAAATAGAAAAATAAATATTCTGAGACTTATATCTTAGAATCACTCACCACTAGTTTGACTAGTCTTTCTCCACTTGTTATCCGTATATACAGGATACTCTCCTATTATTCAAATCGGGTGTTCGTTAGTTCTAAAACGAATCGAACATATGGGGCGTTTGTGGGAAATTTGAGCACCACGGAACGCTCCATAATGCACTGAGATATCGCAGTGCATTGCTGTATGATGATTGGCTAAAGCATGCACCTGACCCACATGCTTTGGCCAATCACAGCGCTCTCTGCTGATAGAACCATAATTGGCCAAAGGCAGGTTACCTTTGGCCAATCATGGCTCAGGGGGACTAAGTCCATGCCCCACACTATGTAAGGCTGCTTACATAGTGGCCATGTGTAGTGTTGTTGGCATGGACAGAGAGATAGCTAGAGTTAGATTAAGCAGGCAGGTTATTCAGTTAGTGGTAGTGTATTTTTATATATATATATATATATATATATATATATATATATGTACATATAAATATAAAGTCAGTCTAGTATATATATATATATATATATATATATATATATATATATATATATATATATATATATAGTGTGCATTTAGCATAGACTTTATATTCAGTGTTTTCTCTATATTCAGCAGTCAGTGCATTAATGTATATATATACAGCCTCCATTGTTTATTGAAAGGTGACAGGCAGCACAAGTGGTGGAAAACATAGACCCAGGGTCTCGCATTGGGGATTTTTTCATTTGGATACTTACTATATGAACTGTTTTTTGTCACATTTTCTTTGTGTTCAAATGCACGTATTTCTGCGAATGCAGTAATCACACATGGACTAGTTTCCATTGGATGTTTTTATTTGCACCTGATTTTGATCACTAATGTTACATTGTTAACATATTGTATACATTGTAATTGTACACATTAGTTTTATTTTGTACTATTGGTATATTATCCAGCGCTGCACTCCTATCTTTATCTATATCTTTTGTGCCCTATATCAGGGTTATAGTGCTTGGCTGCAGGATATCCTTCACTGTCCTTTTTTCAATGTTTTCACATTTATCACGCACCTAGCACAATTCTCCTTTTTTTAGTTTAGCCCATTTTTATTAAAAAGGCAAATAAAAGTCCATAACATAACGGTTTACCATGCAGGGGTTCTTCTCCAGCAAATACACACAACGGAAAATGCTAGTCCACCTGGCTCTCTGCTCTTTATCCTGGTCACACAGACCACTGGATCCTTTACTTTACTTTAGCACCCACAGCTCCGCTCAGGCCTTAGTCCTCAGACCTTTTCACTGCCTCTTGCAGTCACACATGTTCTGGCTGCCTCCTGCAGCCCCTCTGACTCCTGGAGACCTCCTGTCTCTTGGTGTGGAGCAGTCTCCAACTGGGAGCCCTGAGGTATTCCCATAAACTCATTATAAGGGCTTTTGTAGATGACCCTGCTGGTCATCTACAAAATCTAGACACAGGGTTGGAGATCCTGTCCCATCCAAGACACTATGGAATCTCAAACTACAGAGCCCCATGACAGAATACCAAAACCTGGAGAAAGCTGCGAAAGCAGTCTTCTCCAGTCCACATCTATTCTCTGCAGTCTTGCACCCAGCAAATGTGCACACCCTGTGTCCCCCAAACTACCAATTTTACAGCGACAGCATCTCCTACTGTCACTATACTGTCACTGACTGTTTTGCTTGCATCTATCTAGCAAGGTTACTCTGTGGTATAAGCAAGGAAGCTGAACTTCTGCAGTGTGTAAATGTGCTTTTACTATACAAAGATGCTGTACATACAAAACTATTACAATCTTAGGAATACAATACAAGACTACCAATTATCTATAACAAGCAAAAATGCCTAGCAAATGAACAGCCTATGGTTTAACAGTACAGATACACTTAAAGTTTACTTTTCTTCTGTTACTGTATGTTCGTGATCTCCATTGGCAACGATTTTTCGGGAGCATCAGGCACTGTTCTTCTATCATGGGTAGCTTCTGATGTTACAGCATGATGGTGTGTGTGTGTGTGTGTCCGTGTCCCTACTCACCCCTTTTATGTGTCAGGCTGTTTACCATAGTTACCAAACAACAGAAAACATACCTGTTTATTGTAGCTGTAGAAACAATGGACTGTTGCAAACTGTCAACTGAATACAAAAATGGTATCTACATACTATTGTCTAATCAAGCCAAAACCTGACAGTAATCTAACAGTCATTCTTTCAGTTTGAGAGCTGTAGCTATAGAGACAATAGCCTGTCAATTGAACTGTCAATTTAATACAACAATGATGTTTACCCCCATTGTATAAAACAGCATTTGTTTGAGAAATCTACTCAAGCCAAAAAACTGACAATATCTCTATGACCAACCACTATTGTGTAGTGTAATGTCCCATGTATCGTAAGTCTGATTAATAAAAAAAAATCATATTGTAACAAACGCAAAACACATTCCGCCCTAGATTTTTTTTTTCCTTTCAGACTCCATACAGAAAATCACTTCATTATTATGAAAAACTCATTTTAAACATTCATTTTCCTTGAATGCAACACCTCTCATATTTCTGTCATTGAGAAGGTGTCTAAAAAGTTCATTAGAAAGTCCATTCTAAAGTTCTTTAGAAAGTCCAGGCTTGTAATTCATCAAAGGCCTTGCTCTCCACAGCTCTTGCGATCTTCCATCATTCTTTCCATCATGTCCTATGGTTCAAATCGGAGACAGCCTGTGGAGTGGAAAACAAAGCGGATTATCTGTTCCTTCTAATAATACATAAACAGTAGATCCAAGCCCTTCAGCTACAATCTCTCCTCTAAATGGCTTCTTGCCTGGATATCTGACTAACATTTTGCCCCCTGCCTGTACCCACTTCTGACCTTCCCAAAGAACATCAATAGGGAGGAAAGGAAATATACTGATATTTCCCAGAAAATCACTGCTGTTTATTTTGGAAGGTTTGCTGTTATGTAGCCTCACGTTCCACTCTTGCTGGGAAGTATCCACTAACCAGCCACTGTCTTTAAGCTCATCTGTCAATGCAAATGTAACTTCAAACCTTCCTGCCAGATTCCCTCTCATTCCAAGATAGGCTTCAGCTTCAGATATGTCACTCTTGGTTTCTATGTCATGGGAAGCAGTAACATGGTATCTGTTAAGCCCTGTTCTTTCGGGAACCTTACATAAATACTGAACTCTGCACTCCAGCTGTGGAATCTGTGCCCCTGCCCTTACCATCCTCTCATATGGTGTGCTTTTGGCTATTGGCCTAGAATTTAACAACATGACTGCCTGTGTGAGGACCCGATCCCACCCCCTTAGGGTATGTGTGGGTGTACGTTTGCGTATCTGGTCCTTCAATAGCCCATTGTATCTTTCAATCAAACCAGCTGCCTGTGGATGGTATGGGATGTGGCACAACCAGTACACTCCAGAATCTTTGGCCCACTGCTGTACTGTTGATCCAGTGAAGTGTGAGCCGTTATCACTTTGGACTTGTTTGGGACAACCATAAGCAACGACAAGTTTCTGGAGCAGTTGAAGCATTGTGGCTTGATCTGCACGTTTGCAGGGATGGACAAGCATAAGTCCTGAATAGGTGTCCACTGCAGTGCAACAATATCTCAGTCCATTATTTCCCCGGGGCAGGGGACCGGTGAAATCGATCTGCCAGGTCTCTGCAGGCCTCTCACCCCGCTTAATCGACCCGGTGGAGTACTTTTGCAATGGCCATTGTCGCACTTTTCCACACACTGTACAGTTCCCTATTACAGTCTTTATCATGTCCATGGATATAGGCAATCCTCTCTGCTGTGCCCATTCATATGTTGCTTTCTGCCCCAAATGTCCAGATTGCTTGTGGGCCCAGTTGGCCAAGTTCATCAAGACAGGATCAATTGGCACAACTGCCTTCACTTTGGCAATTTAATCTGCAACTCTGTTATAGTTCTCAAAGTCTGGGACTCGGGGCACATGTGCATCAACATGCCCCACTTTTATGGTGTGGGAGTGAGCTTCCTTCTACATGTAGTCCCAGACTTCCTTGCCTCCCCACACCACCTTTCCATGAATCATCCATTAATTGGACTTCCACATGGGCATCCAAGTTGTCAGTCCTTTAAAAACCACCCAACTGTCAGGGTAGATAGTGACATGGGAAGAAGGATGCTCCTGAAGAGTCATCACCACAGCTTTCAACTCTGCATACTGACTGGACCTTCCAATTCATCTCCTGCAAGACTGTGTCTGTACTTGGGTTGTAGGCTGCTGCTGTCCATTTAAGTCCAGACGAGGTGACTATGGCTGAACCATCAGTGAACAACGCTGACTCCTTCATGTCTTCTGACAGAGACTCAAAGGGTGGAGCCTCTTGAATGGGGGATGACTGCAGCACAGGAATTTCTTCTTCTGGCCAGGTGCTGGTAAAAGTGACAAGCCCAGCCAACTGTTTTGTCTCTAACATCCCCAGCTGCAATACCCCCTCTTTCTTAAAGGTACCACTTCCATTTTATCAGTGTCTGGTTCTGCGCTACAACTGCCCTAGTGGTCACATAGGATCCAAAAAACTAGAACAACCAAATGGGATTTTAAATGAGGACGAAAGGCAATATCGCCAGGCGCCTCCATTCCCGACAATTTGATAAAAAGAAAAAGAAAGGGGTGGGACTTTAAATGAAGTTTGCATCCCTGGAGGTGACACGATACAAATGAAAGTGGACGATACTCAGAATATTAAGGCTATGAACAAACAAAACATTGTAGAATCGGTATTGGGCAATCACTGATTTATTGTACAGAGTTTACGGTAATAATGGTATTCACAAAGTAAAATAGTGACATGATAAGTTCACAGTTTAAACCATAAATAAACCAGGTACATTAAAACATATACAATGTATACCAGTGATAATAATAGCATAGTAAATTGATATCAAGGTTGGTTCGTATTAAACATATGGTAAAAGGCAATTCACTTTCATTGAAGCGTGTCTACCTTGGTAGGAAATAAAACTGTAGTTCTTGATACATTCCAATTAGTAAGAAGAACAGTTGGTAGTATTGTAAAATAGGAATAATAAGACATCTATTGGCTCTATGCCCTAGTGGTCAGTCCATTATCTCTCACCCATCCTGCTATTGGCAATGCAGTATGGATGGTGACTGTGTCCCTTTCCTGTAATGGTCTCTACATGTTGAAGTGCTGTGTAGGCCCCAAACAGGTACTTCTCTAGGGGCATGTATCTCTTCTGTGCCTTCTGTCAGTTGTTTGGACCAAAATCCAATGGGTATTGCCATGAGCCCTTTCTTTTCATTTGGCTGCCACAGACTCCAAGATATGGTACCATTCTGCTCCACTACATCCAGCTGAAATGCTACTCCTTGTCTCATGGGTCCTAATCCCTGATGCTGCAAAATAGCTTCTTTAGCAGCCAGGAATGCAGTCAGCTGCTCTGAACCCCATGAGAACTCAGTCTTTTTTCTGGTGTCATTATATATAGGCCTCAGAATCAGTCCAAGATTGGGATGAACGATCTCCAGAACCCCACAACTCCAATGAACTTCTGTGCCTCCTCTTTGGTAGTAGAGGGAGACAGAGCCTGGATAGTTTGCACAACTGTCTCTGGAATTTTCCTCTGCGGCCCAGTCCACATCATTCCCAGGAATTTCACTTCTGTGGCAGGTCCTTGGACTTTGTTTTTGTTGATAGCCCGCCCTCTGTTCTCCAAGTGCTTTATCAGCAGGTGCAGTGCTTCAGTTACATCTTCTTTTGTCCCAGAGATCATGATGTCATCAATGTAGTGGAACACAGCGACTTTCAAATTCAGGGTACTTAAATCTCAGGCAATCAGTCCATGACAAATCGTTGGAGAATGAACATAGTCTTCAGGAAGCATGGTGAAAGTGTACTGGCGGCCGTCCCACACCATAACAAACTGGTCTTGACACTCTGGGTCTATCAAAATTGAAAAGAAAGCATTAGCCAGGTCTATCACAGCATGATATTCTCCTGCCTCTTTAGCAACTTTCTCAACAATTGAGATCATATCTGGCACAGCTGACTTCAATGGAGGTGCCACTTTGTTTAGACCTCTGTAATCCACAGTCATTCTATATGTCCCATCAGGTTTTTTTACTGGGAACACCGGAGACGAGAAAGCAGGCCTAAGGATCCCTACTCTCAACAGTTCTTGAATAGTCTCCCCAATTTCTTTGTGGCCTCCAGGAAGTCTGTACTGCTTGACACAGACTGGCTTCTCTGGTGGAGGAATGTAGACAGGGGTTCATTTCGCATGACCTCTGACCACAGCCTTCACTGCCCCTAACCAGATACGCTTTATCAGGATACCTGAATGTTAATGTACCTCTTTCAGTCTGAATTGACTGACCTTGAAGTACATCCATCCCAAGAATATTTTCGGGTAACTCTGATACCAAAACATTTGTCATAAATCCTGATCCCTTGCCAATAGCCAATTTCACCCGTATCCTAACTGCTAGTGTAGTTTGCCCTCCCAAACCTTCTACATAAATCAATTCTCCTTTGTGATGGGAAGGATTTCCTTGCAAAAGTGTAACTTCGGCTCTGCTATCAACTAAAGCCATTACATGTGTAGGAGAAGATGACTTCCCCCACCATACAGTGACAGGTGCATATGGGCATCGGTCTCCTGCTGTCACTGCCCTCACGGCTATTACAGGAGACTCACCTTCCCTTCATAAAGGATAAGGAACCTCCCAATCCCCTTTTCTGATTCTCTCTAATTCCTCCCCAGGATAAAGGGATTTGGGTTTGGGTTCATGTTCAGTTTTGGGAATTGGTTTGGGGCTAACAGGAGGGGTCTGTTCTGTTTTCTCTAAGTTCAGGCTGATGTTATCTTCACTAGGAGTAGTGTTTCTAACCCTGACAGTTTTCCCTACTAAATGTTTCCACCTCTTCAGCATTTCTGCAGTAGAAATCCCATGTATCTGATCTTTAGGTACTCCTGCCTTTAATAGGTCCACCCACATTTCTTTCCTAGAAATAACAAGCCTGTTTTTTTCTTCACCTCCTGTCTTCTCTACCCCATTCCCTTTCTTCTCTGTTCTTTTCTGCTTGTATTCTTCCTGTCTGGCCTTGACCTTATCTACTGCCCTGACAGGTTTTGTTTTAGTCTCCTCTAGCTCCCCTAACTGGCTTAAAAGGGTTGTGGCTTCATGAATCTTGCTGTTTAATCCCAGGCCTCCCAGGCCTCCCCTCCAAGGACAATAATGGAGCCCTGAGAATAAATGGCGCAGACTTCATCAGCTTAGAGCACAGAGCAGACATAAAGGGTTCCATATCTGGACCCATCCATTCTGGAAACGTATTTAATGCGGTTATACAACCCATCTCATGTAACCTGGAAATACCCCTTCCTATTGCTCTCCATGAGTAGGTATTTCCAGGTCAGTAGGACTAGCATATACTCGGACTATTCCATCTCTCACGAGGTCTAACAGTGAAAATTTCATGCTAAACTCTCAGGCTTTTCGCATTGCCTGATGCAACTGTGGATCATGGGTTAACACTCCCATAGTCACTGCTTCCTTACCTGACAAAACAACACTCTCCGCCCCTTCATCCCATAAGCGTAGGAACCAGGTCAATAGGGGCTCCCCAGACCTTTGTTTGTATTGTTTTGCCAGCTCATGGAGTTCAGTTTGTGTAAACTCCCGTACTTCTTCAAATTCAACATCTCTGGGGTTGCCATAATGAACCTCCCCATCTGCCATATCCTCTCTATCATGTTGCCGTTTCCTATACTTATTAATGAGAGGTCTGGCATACTTTTTTTTCGCACTAGCAGATCATCATGCAAAATATCAAACTCTATCTCCTCGTCCTCACTATCATTTGAGGAGAGCACATCCTCACAATCCAAATTTTGGGATGTGACAATGGCACATACCCTGGCTTTACTAACAGGTTTACGGTCCTTCCTTTTCCTTAAGGCATTAATTGATTTAATCATGAGAGCTGCACATCACTCTTGCAAATCATCAGCCCGACTAGCAGTTGAACGCACACACTGCTAGCTGGTCTTTTAATACCTTAACTTCTGCCTCTGCTGTCTCCCTTTTCTGTGATTCAGTGTAAATAGCATTAAGGAAATACCAGCCCACTGTGGACACTGTCCTCTTCTCTTTTTTACTTAAATCCAACCCCTTAAGGCCAAAATCTACAAAATGTACTGAGACTTTATCACCCCAAGTTAGGTTGAGGCTCCCACTCATTGTCTCTGGCCCAGATAGGTAAGCTGCACACTTCCTTCTGGCCACCAGAACCCTCTGCAGCCTTGCTTTTCCTAAACAGCTTATGCAGCATTTTACCTAGCACAAGCTACACAACACACTACAAAAAAAAATAGGTCTGCTTCAACTGAATTATAGCACAGATCCTGGACGAGCCCCCAAATGTTTTGCTTGCATCTATCTAGCAAGGTTACTCTGTGGTATAAGCAAGGAAGCTGAACTTCTGCAGTGTGTAAATGTGCTTTTACTATACAAAGATGCTGTACATACAAAACTATTACAATCTTAGGAATACAATAAAAGACTGACAGATATCTATAACAAGCAAAAATACCTAGCAGATGAACAGCCTATGGTCTAAAAGTACAAATACACTTAAAGGTTACTTATCTTCTGTTACTGTATGTTCGTAATCTCCATTGGCAACAATTTTTTGGGAGCATCAGGCACTGTTCTTCTATCATGGGTGGCTTCTGATATTACAGCATGATAGTGTGTGTGTGTGTCTCTACTCACCCCTTTTATGTGTCAGGCTGTTTACCATAGTTACTAAACAACAGAAAACATACCTGTTTACTGTAGTTGTAGAAACAATGGACTGTTGCAAACTGTCAATTGAATACAAAAATGGTATCTAGGTACCATTGTCTAACACCTGACAGTAATCTAACAGTCATTCTTTCAGTTTGAGAGCTGAAAGAACCTCAGAAAAGTACATTTCTTACTTGTTTACTGTAGCTATAGAGACAATAACCTGTTACTTGAACTGTCAATTGAATACAACAATGATATTTACCCCCATTATATAAAACAGCATTTGTTTGAGAAATCTACTCAAGCCAAAAAACTGACAATATCTCTATGACCAACCACTATTGTGTAATGTTATGTCCCATGTATCGTAAGTCTGATTAATAAAAAAAATCATATTGTAACAAACACAACACACTGACTGTACTTGGGTGCCTGAGAGAAGAGAGGAGGAGAAGGCACAACTCTAAAGAGGTAGGATGTCCTCTAGGGGGCAGCTTAGTCTCCGGCAGGGTGCTGCTGACTCCCCGCTGAATTTTAAAAGTTCCTTGGTGTGGGCCTTTTTCAGCACATTTGCAGCAGATCACACCATTGCTGTTTGCAACCTATGTCTGAAGCGGATCAAGCATGGCCAGAACAGCAGCTGCTTGGGCACCACATGCTTGAACAGACATATGACGACCTGTCATGCAGTCCGTTGGCAACAGCACTTGAAGGTCCCACATCATAGAAAAAGGCAGACTTCTCCTTGCTCCTCATCTGGGTTCTCCAACCCTACTATACCTCCAGTCCTCTCAAAAACCTGCACTGAGAGGAATGAAGGTAGAGCAATAGGTGTCCCAAGTACTTGCAGCCAATCTGGTAGCAGTACACCACCAATTGATTTTAGCAGGCAATTTTCCATAACCCAGTTGCTGAACCATAAAAATACATTTGGTCCCAGCCATCCACATGCTCAGCATCTAAATGCTAACTTGGCCAAATTCCTAGTACTGCAACTGCTGCCTTTTCAGCTGGTTGACTCTGCCCCCTTTTGTGAATTTGTGGAAAGTGCTTTACCTCAGTGGCAGGTCCCAAAACGCCATTTCTTTTCATGGAAGGCCATTCTGGCTCTCTACCGGCATGTGGAAGGCAATGTTTTGGGCTCATTGGACAGGGCGGTCAGCAGTAAGGTTCATATTACTGCTGACTCATGTTACAGCATGCTTGGTCAGGGATGTTACCTTTCCTTCATGGCACACTGGGTAACTCTGCTGGCAGCTGGGAAGGATGCAGGACAGGGTTCACTGTTGTTGGAGCTTGTTCCACCACGCCTACAAAATGCTAGTGGTGATTCTGCCACAGCTCTCTCCTCCACCCCCCCTCTTCTTCTTCCTCTATGGCAGTGGTTCTCAACTCCAGTCCTCAGGACCCACCAACAGGCCAGATTTTAAGTATTACCTTGGGGGAGATGCAGACTAGAATACTGCAATCACTGAGCAGCAAATGATATCACCTGTGATATATTTCAGTTATCTTGCAAACCTGGCCTGTTAGTGGGTCCTGAGGACCGGAGTTGAGAACCACTGCTCTATGGCCTCTTCTGCAGATGTGTACTCTGAACCAGCAGTGCTCAGTAAGCATTCAAAGGGCTACATAAGCAATCAGATGCCATGCGGTGCTTGAGTTGGTCTGCTTAGGGGACAGGAGCTACCCTGGGGCAGAGATTCTGTCAGCTCTGCAGGGGCAGGCTCAGAGGTGGTTGATGCCACACCAGCTTCAGCCAGGAATGGTTGTATGCGACAATGGCACCAACCTTCTCTCCGCCCTCCGACAGGGACACTTGACCCATGTTCTATGTTTGGCACACCCAGGCTTACAAGATCTCCTGAGGCAGGCCAGAGAAGTCTTTTGGCCAGTCATACAATGCCAGTGCTCGGCTGGCTGATATTCAAAGGGAATGCAACCTGCCCACCAACCGCCTCATTTGGGACATGCCCACCAGGTGGAACGCAACGTTGGCAATGCTGCAGTGGCTGCACACACAGCAGAGGGCCATCAATGAGTACCTGTGTGAGTATGGCACAAGGACAGGGTCAGGGGAGCTTGGCTTCTTTTCGCCACGCCAGTGGCTACTGATCAAATATGCATGCACTGTCCTGTCACCATTTGAGGAGGCCACAAGGATGGTGAGCAGAGACAATGGATGCATCAGTGACACTGTCCCTCTAGTCTTCTTGCTGGAGCACGTTTCTCGGAATCATGGACAGGGTAATTGAGGCAGAACAGCGGGAGGAGGAAGAAGGACTTCCTTTCCTCTCAAGGCCCCCTTTATCCAGATAGCATTCCTGCGGGCCAGCCAAACACACAGGAAGAAGAGGAGGAGGATTGTGTCAGCATGGACGTGGAGGATAACACTCAGCAGCAGTCTTCAAGGGATGGTTTTCAGTCCACAGAAACCCAAGGAGTTGTTGGTGGCTGGGAGGAAGTAGTTACGGATAATCCCTATAGGGGAGTTTATCCGTGCAAATAGAAACTGCTCTACTGACCTTTCTTTTTCCAGGGAGTGTAAGGTTGTCAGAGATAGACTCTCCAATCGGGGTTACCCTCAACGGAGTATATATAGGGGACTTAATGTTGCTTGTCATAAACAATGAGAGGATCTACTCTCCAGTACTCATTCTGTTAAATCTAGGTCCAGGTCCAAATATAGAAAAGATGGGAGGTTAACCACTTCCACCCAGTGTCACCCACTTCCACCCAGTGCCACCCATAAGTACCCATCAGTGCCGCCTACGAGTGCCCATCAGTGCCACCTATGAGTGCCCATCAGTGCTGTCACGGAACGTCCCACACTCCGCTTGAGTGCTTCCGTCATATACCACTTCCTCCCAGTCTGTATACAGATATCCCAACCTCTCTGAGCACAAACAAGGCGACACTTGCTTTTTGCTACCAAGAACTGACTTTATTCAGAACCAGAATACAGTCTTATATACACAGGAGAAGATTACTCTAACAATACAAACGTAACCTAATTAACATGAGCTAATTATCTAATCCTTTATACAGCCTAGGTGACTGAGACATGACCTTTCGCCCAGACTTGTGGTCACCGAGCTTCACACAGTTATATCAACACAATGGCAGTCGTCCCGTCTCCTACATTGTATAGAGGACAATGTCATTAGCTCATTCAATTAACATAAACACAGGTTGATGACACCAGCATCTCCTCACAGGATGTGTCCCAACAGAATGAATCCATTGAAAATCCAGGGCTCATAATCAAAAGGCAACAGGCTTGCATACAGTCCTCTCCAACAGCCTCTGTTCCGGCTAGGTCTGTGACATTTCTTCCCTTTCAGCAGGAGACTAACACAGGAGGAGACCCCAGACGGGTTGACTCTGAAGTTAGTCCATAGTTCCAGTCCTCTACTGCCTGTACCCACACAGTACCCCAAACAAATTGTTCCAAACAGAGTATTACTCACCCAGCCAACCTCTGCCTCTCTCAGAGAACATATCTGCCGCTGGGGAGAGGCCTGGACTGGCTCTTCTCCCTGGAATCCTTTCTGCCGCTGGAGAGAAGACAGGGTGTCTGGGCTCACTCTGTCATGCTGTTGGGGATCGGGGCCCACTGCCCAGCATCCCTGGGGTATACAGGTGGAGACTGAAGTCCCATCCACCTTCACAGGAAATCCATCCTCTGTTAGTTGAGGGTAGAGTCCAGCAGTCCTTGGCCCTGTTGCCAGCCCTTCTGCTGGAAACCCCACACCATCTGTTCCGGCTAACTGTTGGAGAGGGAGGCCAACTGCCCCGCCTCCCTGGAACTCTGTAGTTGTTGCCAGTGCTGGGCAGAGGTTGGTAGCACTCTGCCCTGTTGCCAGCACTTCTGCTGGGGACTCCGCATCCTCTGCTCCGGCTAACTGTTGGGGCAGGAGGCTGGCTTCCTCCACTCCCAAACTGTGTAGCTGCCATTGGGGAGGTGAGCCGGCTGCTTCCTTTTCCATTCCCTCATCTGGCTGCTGGGACGACATGTTGAAAGTACTGTCTCCCAGGTACACGGCTCTTTGCTGGGGAGGAAAGCCCACTTCCTCCACCCTGGCCAACTGTTGGGGAGGGACAACACACACCTCCTCTCCCTTCTCCCCCTGTATCTGCTGCTGGGAAGTGATTGCCATCTTCTCAGCCTGAGCCTCCACAATTGCTGCAGGTGTGGGGCAGAGGTCTTGGACCCTCTGTCCGGTTGCCAGCACTTCTGCTGGGGGTTTGCCAGGTGGTTCCTCCTCTTCAGAAACGTCTATTAAATCCCCAGTCTCTGGAATTGGTAAAAGTGTGGGACAGAGGTCTTGGACCCTCTGTTCAGTTACCAGATCTTCAGCTGGAGAAGTTTGTTTTTTTTTTTTTTTTTGCCACCTCAGTGATTATAGTTGGAGACCTGATCCACTTAGTCAGTGTCATCTGTGTCTCTCCTTTTTTTTCACATCATTTGTAGCTTACTGAACAAGTGTACATATCTTATATTCAATTCAGCAAATACAAAAGGAAAAGGAACCCCAACCCCTATCCCGCCCTCCTACCCCCCCGCCCCCCCCCCCCCCCCCCCCCGCACCTCTTGTGTACATTAGATGTTATCTCTATTTTAATCAATTCTTATTCTCAAACCTTCAGTAATACTCCATGATTTTTTAAACTCCTTCCAGTTTTGCCAGTTGTTCCTCCCTTCTGCTGATTCAACTTCTCTTTCAGGTCCTCCTTCCTCCATATACCGAATCCCTTCTACTACATCAACCCACTCCCATATTGATGGGCCCTCTAGCTTCTTCCAGTTCTTTGCTATAACCTTTTTTGCCGCATTCAACAGGTGTGGTACTAGGGTGTTTTTATAAATTTTTACCTCCCCACTTGTCCCATGATGTAGCACTATCCAGGGGTCTAATTTAACCTCAATCTTAGTTATCTGCTTGATGTATCCCAAAATTTTTAGCCAGTACCGTTTAATTACGGGGCAATCCCACCAGATGTGAGCCATGTTTCCTACACCTTTACACCCCCTCCAACACTCCGCAGTTTTATCTTTTTGATATTTACTTGCCTTATCCGGGGTAATGTACCAGCCTGTTAGGATTTTGTAGTTCATTTCGGCAACACTGATGTCAGTTGACGAACTGTGGGTCAGCTCCAGAGTTTTCTTTAATCTATTACTATCTAACTGTACTCCTAATTCATTTTCCCATTTAATAATAAATGGTGGTATCTCCCTGCTACTCTTTGCCAAACCCAGTTTGTAAAGTTTTGATATTATACCTTTAGTGTTATTTGACGTACATATCTTTTCCAAATCCGATAGCTCCTCTCCTGATCTTATTGGATGTGGTAGGCGGCTGATAAAATGGCTTAACTGCAGGTATCTCCAGCGATCTAATACCCAAATATCTGTTTTGTGCTTTAATTCCTGAAACGTGACTATCTTCCCCTCTTTAATAATATCTCTCAACTGTAGTGTTCCCTTTTTTATCCAGCTCCCCCCAATTTCCTTTTTACCAGGTGCAAAATAATCATTCTCTGAAAGTGAGATTAACGGAGAATTATAAGTGTTATTTACTTGTTTGTAAACTATATCCCAGACTCTAAAGACCACCTTTGTCAGTGAATGTGTATTTATATCTAATACCCTATAGTATGGAGGATTCCAAATCAAATGTCCTAAGTGCGCCTTACTCAAACTATTCTCTATATTTACCCATCTTTTCTGTGTGTTCTCTCTAAACCACTCTATCGCTCTTGAAACCAGTATTGCCCTATAATAACCCTGAATGTCAGGTATCGCCAAGCCCCCTTTTCTTTTTTCCTGTTTTAAGATATCAAAAGACACTCTAGCCCTTCTATTTTTCCAAACAGCTCTCATAATGATTGATTTCAATTTTTTAAAATAGTACTGAGGGATATTCAGTGGAAGCATCTGTAGTTTATAGGTGATTTTAGGTAATAATATCATTTTTATGGCGTTGATACGCCTGAACCATGAAAGTGGTTTAGTTATAATCCTTTTACTCTCTGATCTTATTTCGTCTAGTAGTGGGATAAAATTTACTTTATAGTTCTTCCCTAGTGAATTGGCCAGTTTTATACCCAAATAATTTATTTCTTTTTTCCATATAAATTTAAATTCCTTTTTCAACTTTTTTTCCTCCCTCTTTCCCAGGTTGATATTCAGGATTTCCGATTTTGCCAAGTTGATTTTGAAATTTGATACTTCACCATATTGCCTCATGACTTCGAGGAAATTAGGCATCGAAATTCTGGGGTTGGTCATGAACAGCAGAACATCGTCGGCAAAGGCCGCGATCTTGTGCTCCTCATCCCCAACCCTTATACCCCAAATGTCCGGGTCCGCCCTAATTACTGACAACAGTGGCTCCAGGGAAAGAACGAAAAGCAGGGGGGACAAAGGGCACCCCTGCCTCGTTCCATTTTCCATTTCAAAAGCCTCTGAAAGGGAGCCGTTAATTTTTATCGAAGCAGTAGGGTGATTATACAGAGCACGTATCCTATTCATCATTTTTGGACCTATACCCATAAATTCCAGAGTTTGGAACATGAACCCCCAGTCTACTCTATCAAACGCTTTCTCCGCGTCTATAGATAAGAGTAGACCTGGGGGTCCCCTGTCCTTGATATGCTGCAGCAAGAGGAGTGCCCTCACGCCATTGTCTCGCCCTTCTCTTTTTGGGATGAACCCCACTTGGTCCGGATGTACCAGACCATTGAGGCTCTCTTTTAGCCGATTTGCTAAAACTCTGGCATATAATTTAACATCGGTGTTGATCAACGATATCGGCCTATAGCCAGAGCATAGTGTAGGGTTTTTCCCCTCTTTTGGGATAACCGTGATCTCTGCTCTAAGAGCTTCTCTACTCAGGTCAAAGTCTCTACCCAACCCGTTCATGTACTCACATAGTCTGGGAGTCAATATTTCTTTAAATTTTGTATAGTACCTACAAGTAAATCCATCGGGCCCCGGGCTTTTGCCTGAAGCTGATTCTGACAATGCTCTGTTAATTTCTTCTATCGTTATGGGGTTTTCTAGGATTTCTCTGTCGATCTCATTAATCTTCGGGAGGTTGGCTTTATTCAAGAATTCTACTGTTTTCCTGTCCTTTGCACCTCTTAGCCTTGTATTTTTAGCTACTGAATATAATTCACTGTAATATTCCTTAAAGGATTCCCCTATCTCTTTTGTTGTATGGAGCATTTCTCCTTTACTATTTTGGATTTTATCAATGTAGTTTCTAGTTTTTTTCTTTCTTATTGTTTTAACTAGTAGTCTACTGCTCTTATTTCGACTCTGGTAATTTTCTTTCGCCACCTTATAGAATGCTTTTTTTATTTCTAGATCTGTATGCTCCTTTAGCTCTTCCCTTTTTTTTACCAATTTTTGATAGACCTTCTTTCCTTGGCCCGGGCCCTCCTTATGTTCTTGCTCCAGATCATATATTTCTTCTGTTAGTTTTTTAATTTTTTCCCTTGTTTCCCTTTTCCTCATTGCCCCTAACTTCATTATTACTCCCCTTATGTAGGCCTTATGGGCCTCCCACAAAGATGATCCTGAGATCTCTGCTGTATCATTCGTTGAAAAATATTGTTTTAATTCCTGTTCTATTTTCTCCACATTAGATACTTCTTGTAAAAGATCTTCGTCTAATCTCCAAGTTATTGGGGTTCTCTGATTTCCTGGTATCGACAATCTCATACTAACTGGGGCATGGTCTGATAAGGTAATAACTTCTATCTTAGCCTCCCGGACTCTTTCCAACAATGAGTGTTCCGTCAATATATAATCAATCCTAGAGTACGTCCCGTGCGCAGAGGAATAGAACGAAAAATCCATCTTCTTTGGGTTCATAATCCTCCATACATCCACCAGTTGACACGAATGCAGCTTCTGTTTTAGTTTCTTCAACTTCCCATTCAATGTCCCCTGCGCACGAGACGTACTATCAACCCCTGGAGCCATACAGACATTGAAGTCACCCATCATGATCAGGTTACCTTCTTTAAATTCTATTAGTTTCTCTAATATTGTTACTAGAAAACCACTCGGCTCTTTGTTTGGTGCATAAATATTTGCCAGTGTAACCTTCCATCCCTCCAAAGAACCTCTCAGGAACATATATCTTCCTCCCTGGTCTATTAACCTCTCTTCGACCCTAAAATTTATCCCTCTTGCTATTCCTATTGCCACTCCTCTCGCTCTTGATGTTATTGAGTCTCCGTAAAACCAAGTTGGGTACATATTTGACTTTATCTTAATCTTTGAGTAATATGTTAAGTGGGTTTCTTGGAGGAACACAACCTCAGCCCCGTATCTCTCTAATTCCCTCAAGATCTTATGTCTCTTAGTGGGCTCATTAAGACCCTTTACATTATAGGTCATGAACTTCAATTTTCTCATCTCCTCGCCTTTTTTTTTTTTTGATTTTTGTTGGATTCGTATTACTGAGCTATTCTGATTCCTATCTTTGTTATCTTGTTTCTTTTCTTCTTCACTCTTACTTCCTTGTACACCGGGTTTCCCTTTCCCCTCTCTTCTCCCCAACCCTCCCTCCCTACCCCTCAGCCACCCCCTGGCTCCCCATTCGCCCAGCGCCATGGATACCATGGAGCCTAACGAATCACATATTTGAGGTGGGAGCCCGAGTTGTGCCCTTTACCCCCCCCTGCCTGGTGTTTTAAGCAGAGAGGGGCAAACCGGATACACACAGAGCAACTCCTCCTCCCTCCCGCCACCCTTCCACTCCACTAATCTAATTAACCACCAAACCAACCCTCCCTACCCCACCTCACCCCCCCCCCACCCCCCCCCCCACACACACACCCAGTCACCCCTCTCCCCAGCCCGGCAGCTCCGGTTCTTTCATATCAAGCCTATCACAGAAGTCCCTTAGATCCTCTGGAAACCTCAATCTTGCCGATCTTCCATTTCTAAAGCCTCTCAGACACGCCGGGAAACCCCAGCTATACTTAATGTTTAGTTCTCTCATCTGATCTAATAAGGGCTTCAACAGCCTTCTCCTAGCGAGGGTTTCGGGGGCAAGATCCGCATAGATTTGGAACTCTGACCCTTCAAATTTTTCCGGGGGTTTACCTCTCATTTTGGATAGGATTCGAGCTTTGTCCTCATAGAACCTAAAACGTATTATTATATCTCTCGGCCTCTGGTGGTCCGAGTTGAGTAATTTTCCAACTCGGTGAGTCCTTTCTATTTTTGGGAATTCCTTATCCTCCTCTCCAACCAGAGGCCCCAGTATTTGGGGAATCATCCTTCTCAGATCTTCTCCTTTGTTTTCTGGGATATTACGAAGTCTTATATTTTGTCTCCTATCTCGGTTTTCCTGATCCTCGATCTTATATAAAATTATCTTCTGATTTTGTCTAGAGGTTTTAATTTGTTCTTTGAGGTTCATTATCTCCTTTTCCAATTCCTCCGTTCTTTTTTCCGTTGTTTCTACCCTCTCCAGTAAGTTTCCCAGGTCTGCTCTCACCAGGCCTATTTCAACTTTTATTGAGAGCTCCAGATTTTTAAGCATGTCTCTCATTTCCTCCTTTGAAAGCATTGGGGCACTTGTGCTTCTCCCTTCCACCCGGCTTAAATCTCCTTCACTTTCAACACTTTCCACTACTGAGTTTTCTTTTGATTGAATCGTTTTGTCCCCCTTTTTATCTGGAGTTCCCCCTCTTCCTCCTTGGGCTCCTTGCTCCCCTCCTTTTGGACTCCCACCTTGGGACATGAACTGTTTTATTGAGCTTCCAGCTGTCCTATCCCTCGGCGTTTTAGGTGCCCCTCCTTTTTTTGTTGTCGCTTTATTCATTCCTCCTTTCTTCCTCTGACCCCCTGTTGGTTTCCCCAGGATTAACTGAACCTCTTCCCACCTCTTATAGGTATGGATCCTTCAGGGGTATCAGCCCTGGTGGTTATTTTCTGAGTCCTGCTTCAGACAGTACCCCACCTTTATATTATTTAAAATATTCAGTCCGGGGGAAGGGGGGGGTAAAACGCCTCCCAGAAATGACCCAGGCCCTCTCAGGGACCAGTATCTCAGAGATGCATCACTCTTATCAGTCCCCAGTCTGGGATTTTCCACCTAGGAACCCTTTTTCACAGATTTGAGACAGGCTTCATTGCTCCATCGGGGGAAAATACCTTCCCAAAACCGAAACTTCAATCAGTTTACTTCTGTCCCCGATATATCCAGCATATGTTAACAGATATTAGTAATAACATTAGCGATAACACCCAAGCTGAGGGAATCAATCAGAACACCTGCTCCAGACACCTTGTCATTCATTAACCTCTTAGACTGTTATAGTAGGTTGTGAAGAGAATTTTCTCTATATAATCATGTCTGCAGGTTTCCAGTACAGCAATAGCTTTAAATTCTATCCTCCTTCAAATAGCTTTTGTCATCTACATATCAGATATTATAATAGATCTTACTTACAATCCCAAAGCTAAGGAAGGTTTCACATAGATACAGCAGTTTCAGCTACCATCTTTAGTCATTAGCTTCTAACGCCGTTATATCAAGCTGTTGTGGTGAGATGTCACTGAAACATATAAACTGGTACGTATGGACAGGTATTGTATGCAGGTATTGTGTACATTATATACGGAGTTATTCCTACTTTACCACCACCGGACTCAGCCGAACTCCGACGGGGTCACACGTTGCCTGGAGAATCTTGTGGGGTGACCGAGGGGGGGGGAAGCCGGAGGGGGGGAGGAGGGGGGGACGCCGTCAAATCCTCCCTTTCTCTCTGTCTGTATTGAATCCGCAGCCGCCTCTCATGTCCCAACAGCGGCGTGTGGAGCGGCGTATGGAGCGGCGTGTGGAGCTTCTGTGTTCTTCCCCTGTTGGAATCAGGGAACCTCAGCAGCGGCGCTCGTAATGGCGATCGGGGATCTTCCTCCCCTCTTTAGCCGCGGGCATGTCCTGTGTGGCGGCTGGATGAACACGCTCCGGGGATCCTAGGAGAGTCTGCTTCTCCTTCTGACACCCTCACCTCCCTCCCTCCGTGATGCGCGCTACGTGGAGAAGTTTGTTTTAACTCCATAGATGCTGCTGGCAGAAAATCACATGTCCCTGTCAGTGTTGTGGGAGAAAGGCCGACTACCTCTTCTCTCAGGAAGGCTGAAGCCACTGTTGGTGCTGGGCAGAACACAGTGAACTTTGGCCCTGATAGCAGCTCTTCTGCTGGAGGCTCATCAGGTTGTTCTTCCTCAGCAGAAAAGTCTATCAAATCCCATGTCTCTGCAACTGATGTCTGGGGATGGAGGTTCACCATCTCCTGTCCATGGAACCCAGAAGATGTTATCAGTGCTGGGCAGAGGTTAGCAGAGCTCTGCCTTGTTGTCAGCACTTCAGCTTTGGGGATGGCAATCTCCAGATTTTCCACTGCAGATTCTCTGGCATGCTGCTGGACAGGCACATTCCTCCATCCAAGATCATCCCATGCAGAAATAGGATCATCAAGGTCATTCAGCACTTGCTGCATCCGCCATAAGACCTCCGCCTCCATAGCTGTGGGGGCAGGTTGGCAAAGCACACTATTGCTCTGCCACATTGCCGACTCTTCAGCCAGGATTTCAGGGTTGTCAGTTGGTATTTCCTGATAGTCCCAGGCAAAGGGAGCCCAGCCCTGGCACTGAGCAATGTCTAGCAGCCGTCTGTAGGCGATCTCTAGCTCCCATTCCTGAACGGCCAGAAACTCCAAATCTTCCTGTGCCCAGTGCACTTCCGAAATGTTCAGTAGCCCTTCTCTGAAATCCATGATTTCGTCCACCCGCCGCTCCAAATCACTCCCAAAGTTAGGGTCCCCTGTCAGCTTCACAAACAACAGTCCCAAGCCGCCGTAGCTTAAGCCTTCCGTTGGGCTGTCATCCGCTATCCAGGGACATGCTTGGGATACATGCCACCGGAGGGCTCTGTAGCTTTCATCCAGCTTTATCTCTGCCCAGACCAGCCTGCTTAATTCAGCTGTCTGCTTCTTGTGTGGTTTTTCTCCCAAAAACCGCACCAGCAGTCCGTACTGCGACGAGTACCTTTCCTCGATGGAGGGGAGAACTTTTCCCTGGTGTCGCTGCTCACGGGCTAGCGCTTCCTTCCAGAGTTTGCAGCGAATAGAATCACACCATCCCAGCAGGACCTGCTCCGATACTGGTCCTCTGTGCTGTATCTGCATCTCTCGCAACCTCCTTCTGAATTCCTCATCCATGGCGGCTGGTATCTGTACCTCTCCTCTCCTGCTATCTGGACCTTGGATCCAGATGGAAGTTTGGATGTCCCAGACTGCAGGAAGCTTTCCCGCTGCTTGCCACCAATGTCACGGAACGTCCCACACTCCGCTTGAGTGCTTCCGTCATATACCACTTCCTCCCAGTCTGTATACAGATATCCCAACCTCTCTGAGCACAAACAAGGCGACACTTGCTTGTTGCTACCAAGAACTGACTTTATTCAGAACCAGAATACAGTCTTATATACACAGGAGAAGATTACTCTAACAATACAAACGTAACCTAATTAACATGAGCTAATTATCTAATCCTTTATACAGCCTAGGTGACTGAGACATGACCTTTCGCCCAGACTTGTGGTCACCGAGCTTCACACAGTTATATCAACACAATGGCAGTCATCCCGTCTCCTACATTGTATAGAGGACAATGTCATTAGCTCATTCAATTAACATAAACACAGGTTGATGACACCAGCATCTCCTCACAGGATGTGTCCCAACAGAATGAATCCATTGAAAATCCAGGGCCCATAATCAAAAGGCAACAGACTTGCATACAGTCCTCTCCAACAGCCTCTGTCCTGGCTAGGTCTGTGACAAGTGCCACCTATGAGTGCCATCTATCAGTGCCCATCAGTGCCACCTATCAGTGCCCATCAGTGCCGCCTATCAGTGCCTGTCAGTGCCACCTCATCAGTGCCACCTCATTGGTGCCACCTTATCAGTGCCTGTCAGTGCAGCCATATCAATGCTCATTATTGAAGAAGAAAATGTACTTATTTACAAAAAAATTTAACAGAAACAAAGAAAAACTTGTTTTTTTTCAAAATTTTCGGTATTTTTTTATTTGTTGTGCAAAAAATAAAAATCGCAGAGGTGATCAAATACCACCAAAAGAAAGCTCTATTTGTGGGAGCAAAATGATAAAAAATTTGTTTGGGTACATTGTTGCATGACCGCGCAATTGTCATTCAAATTGCAACAGCGCTGAAAGCTGAAAATTGGCTTGGGCAGGAAGGTGTCTAAGTGCCCGGTATTGAAGTGGTTACATTTTGTTACAACCTATTCTGTAGAGTATAATAAAGTAGTGAGTTTAATGAAAAAGGACATACCCATTTTGTATACTGATAAGGCATTGCGTAACCTCTTATCCAAAGGTATTGGTTTCAATAGCCGTAGGGCCCCCACTTTACGTTCAATTTTGATACCTAGTCATGTCAACTCCCATGTCACCAACAAAACCTGGCTCTCCTATCTAGGATCATTTTGCTGTGGTGTCAGTACATGCAAATATTGTCGTGTTCATAGCCCTAATAAGAATATCACATCTTTTGCCACAGGAGAAACATGTAAAATTGCACAGTACATTAATTGTGATTTGGATCATGTGGTATATCTAATCCAATGTGATAAATGTAAAGTGCAATATGTGGGCTGCACCATACGGCCCTTACGCACATGCATCTCAGAACATTACTGTGACAGTTTGAACCCCAATGCCAGAAATATCTCTAATGTGTCTAAACATTTTAGAGATGTACACAGGGGAGATACGTTCTCTTTTTCTTTTTGTGGTATAGAGAGGATTTTGTCTGCAGTTAGAGGGGGGGACAAACATCACAGACTTTTAGAACATGAAGTTTACTGGATACACAGAATTCAGACCCACACCCCACAGGGACTGAACCAGAGATGGGATGTACTGTAGATCTTTTTCTTAAATTATTTTTTATCAATTAAGTGTCCAGGCAGTATCATCTTTATGTAGTCACACCAATGTAACTACGTCCTGTTTTTCTAATCATATAAACCATACATGTTTTTGTGGATTGCTTTTTATATGCCTGGCTCTTCCTATGTCTGCATTTTCTGTGACGTGTTTTATTGCACGTCATGTTGGGCTTATAAACCACGCATACTACTGTGGGTCTCTTTTTATATGCCTACGTATTTATTTTTTATATCCTGGTAGTGTCATCTTTATGGACCATCCACTGACATAGCGATGTTCTGTTTTGAGATAATATTAATTATGTATGTTATTGTGAATTGCTTTTTATATGCCAGGTTTTTCATATGCTTTTTCTTTTTTTTTTCATTATTAGTATCTAGGCAATATCATCTTTATATAGCACCAACTATCTTTATGAGAAAACATGCTATATGCCTGGTTTTTCATATGTTTACTCTTTGTGCTGTGTTCCATTGGATGGAGTCATGCCTGGTTTTCCCTTTTTCAAATATATATTTTATTAGTTTTCAATAGAAAAGAGAGGGGCAGAGCCCACAACATACCACAGTGGTATATAACAAAAGGGGGTCGCAGCCTCCCGACATTGCATTATAGTAGTACATGTAATACATCAAGGCATGTAGCATTATCATATCTTTAAATATATATATATATATATATATATATATATATATATATATATATATATATATATATATATATGGGTATCTTTGTTTCTCTGAGTTAGAATCCCAGTATGATATGAGAGAATAAATACCCTAGTCAGGAGGCAACCACCAGAGAAAAGAAAAAAAAAAAAAGAGATAGAAGAAAAAGTAATAGATAGGGGGGGGGGAAAGAAGTAAGAAGAAGAAACAAGAGAGGGGGGGTAAGAAAAGGGGGGGGGGTATTAGGCGTTCAGATACGTGAATCCCTGTTTACGATGATTACTGTAGGTTGTCGATCAGTATGAAATGGTAGGGTTTTAGCTCCTAAGGAGGGATTTACCCTCTTCTGAATACTTGAATATATTCCAATGAGTCCATGTTTTCCGATAGGTTTCCTGTCTATCTTGAGCTGTCATTATCAAGTCTTCCATTTTATTTATGTCTTCTTCTTTTCTCAACCACATTGCTGTGGTTGGTGGGGATTGCTGTTTCCACAACATGGGAATACAGGATTTGGCTGCATTTGTTAAGTGTCTCAATAGAGATTTCTTATAGGTTTTGATTGGTATGGAAGAAATGTGGAGTAGAAAAAATGCCGGGTCATCTGGGATTTGAAAGTCAGTGAATTTTTGGGAAATGGTACGAACTGCAGTCCAGAGAGTTGTCAACATAGGACATGACCAAAACATGTGTAGAAGCATTCCCTCTTCCTGGTGACAATGCCAGCAATACTTTGAAGTGTCAGGAAAAATGATATGTAATCGACTTGGCGTTAGGTACCACCTTGTCAGGATCTTATAATTCGTCTCTTGGACTTTAGTGCATATTGAGGACTTGAGGGAGAGACTAATCATGTTTTGTTTCTGGACTGTTGTAAAAGTGCGTTGGAGGTCTGTTTCCCACTTCGTAATGCATGGTAATCTGGGTGGCTGGGGTGGGGTGTTCAATAGGCTGTACATCTTGGATAGGGTCTGCGGCAATGGCTCTGTGTCTTTACAACATTCTTCAAAAGTGGTCAAAGGCCTGGTGTAACTTTGAGGGTTTGGGAAGGTCTGGAGAAAGTGGTGAATTCGTGCTGCATCCCAAAACAGAAGTTTAAACGGACCTACTGGGTCCATTAGTTCTGAGATGGAGGACCATTTATTTTGTTGCACAAATTGTGGCGCTAAAACACAATTGGATCTTCTCAAGGTCTGAAATTGTGAAGAGGAGAGTCCAGGAAAGAACTTGGGGTTACCTAGAATCGGGGTTAAAGGTGATGTTTTGGTAGATAGAGAGGTGTGTAAGGTAGCTTGAATGCACTGTCTTATAGTGTTTCCGATGATAGGATGGGATTTCAATTCTGCAGGGAGAGAGTCACTACACCATATCGCAGATCGTAGAGGTATAGTGGTTTGGTTTTGTTCTATTTGTGCCCACAACTTATAGTCCCTATGACGGCACCAATCAAGAACCCTACCTAGGTGAGTAGCTTGGTAGTACTTCCTTACGTCTGGTAGCGCTAGGCCGCCATAATGTTTTGGTGTGGATAGTTGAGATCTTGGGATGCAAGGCTTTTTATGAGCCCAAACAAAATGGGTGAAAAGGGCTTGTACTTGTTTGAAATATATGGGAGGTATCTTAATTAGTAGGGCCTAGAAGAGGTATAAAAATTTTGGGAGTATACTCATTTTGAGTAAATTGCACCTCCCAAACCAGGAGTGTAACCCTTTATTCCAATTTTCTAGCAATTTCCTGGTCTTAGCTAGGAGGGGGGGGGGAGTTGCTCTCATAGATGTGAGACAGATCTGGTGGTATTTTCGTGCCTAAATAAGTCAGGGCGGAAGACGTCCATTTAAATTTAAAATTCGATTGTAAATTCAGAAGAATATGGGCCTGTAGTGATATCCCCATTGCTTCCGATTTGGAAAAATTTATTTTAAGGTTTGATATTTTCCCGTATATCTTGAATTCTGCGAGTAGATTCGGTAGGGACACTCCTGGGTTGGTTAGCGAAAAGAGCAGGTCGTCTGCATAGGCCGAGATCTTGTGCTGCAAAGGACCAATTGATATCCCCTGAATGTCGGGGTTCAATCTAATTTTGGATAGAAAGGGTTCCAGGGAGAGAGCAAATAGGAGCGGGGAAAGTGGGCATCCCTGTCTCGTCCCATTTGTTATTGGGAAGGGGTCCAATAGGACTCCATTGGCCTTTACTCGGGCTGTTGGGTTCGAATATATTCTGGCTATTCGGCTAAGCATCACCCCCCCAGGCTGATGTGTTTGAGCACCGCAAACATAAATGGCCAGCTTACCCGGTCAAACGCTTTTTCAGTGTCTAGCCGAACAGCCAGAATTTTAGTGAATATCTTTAAATCAAGATTTAATAATGATATGGGTCTGTAACTGCTACATGCTGCCGGGTCTTTTCCTTCCTTATGAATCACTGAAATATGAGCACCTAGTGTTTCTCTAGCAAATGCTCCGTCAACACCGACCCTGTTGAATAGTGTGACTAAACGAGGTCCTAGTATCGGGAGAAGAGTTTTATAATATTGTAGTGTATAACCGTCAGGGCCCGGGGCTTTACCTGGCTTCATTGTCCCTATAGCTTTTTGAATTTCTATCAAAGTTATAGGGGAGTCTAAATCTTCCTTAATTTCCTGGGTAAGGGATGGCATTTGAGATGATGTGATGTAGTTCTCTATCTCAGGCGAGGGAGAAACTACTTGTGGCAGGTTGTATAGATTGGAGTGAAAATGGTTAAACTCTTTTGTGATTAGTGCTGGCAGGACTTCTTTTTTCCCTCTCGTCGTGACGATATGTGGGATGTATGTAGATGATTTGTGGTCTCTAACCATCTTTGCTAAAAGTTTCCCACATTTATCCCCTGACTCATATGTCTGTTTGCGACAAAACTGTAAGGCCGCCTTAGCTCTATAGAGTAAGAGATCAGTGATTTGTCGTCTGAGAACTGTCAGTGCAGTCTCCGAGGACTGCGTGGGGGCATGTTTATGTCTGGCTTCAGAAATAGCGAGATCCTCTAGAAGTTGGGAGAGTTGTTTATTTCTTTCTCGCTTAATTCTTGCACCATGTGTGATGAGGATTCCTCTGATAACTACTTTGTGGGCTTCCCACAGAATCCCAGGGTCACAGTCTGGTTGGTCATTTTCCTGAAAGTATAAATTTAGCGCTCTGGTCACGTCTGTCAGCACTTCTGGGTCTTGCAAGAGACTTTCATTAAGACGCCAGAAACGGTGTCTGGGAGAAGAAATGTCAGACAAAGTGTAGGTCAGGAAGATAGGCACATGGTCAGACCACGTTCTATTGCCTATGGAGGTCTGTTCCACTGCATGTACCTGACTGTGTGGGATCAAGAAATAATCTATTCTGGTATATACCTGGTGCAAGTGTGAATAAAATGTGTAGTCGTGTTCTCCCGAGTGCTGTAAGCGCCAGATATCGATTAATTGTGATTTGTGTAATGTTTTTGCTATTCTTTTGAGTTGATTTGGTTGGATCGAAGATTTACCAGTCGAGGTGTCTACAGATGGGATCAATGGGGTGTTAAAGTCTCCTCCCATAATTAGCTGTCCTTCCTTAAAGTCCTCTAGTTTCTCCAAAGTGTCTCGGATAAATTTGGCCTGCTGCTCATTAGGGGCATATAGTGCTGCTAACGTTACTTTTACAGTACCTATGAGGCCTTTAAGGAAAACATATCTTCCTGATGGGTCTATCATAGAGCTAAAAAGGTGCCATGGGGTTTTACTGGATATTAATATGGAAACTCCTTTGGATTTGGCAGTCGGGTTTGTAGAGTGATAAGTCATCGGGAATAGTTTACATTGTAAATACGGTAATTTGTTCGTTTTAAAGTGCATCTCTTGAATAAAGACTATGTCTATGCGAGTCCGCTTCAGGTCATCTATCAGTATGCGTCTCTTCTCAGGCGTATCAAGCCCCTTTGCATTGAGAGACATCACTTTGATATTATTGAACGCCATGTTGTTACTGGACAGGAAGGGGGGGAAGGGTAGGTTCGGGTATGAGGGAAAAAAAAAAAAAAAGGGGGGGGGGGAGTAGAGAAAGAGAAGTAAGTAAAGGAAGAAGATATTTAGTAGAGGGATACGAGGTAGAGACAAGGCCTAATGTCTCGCCCAACTCGACTCCCTTTTATGTTTCTGGTATTGTCCTTTGCATAAGACTACAAGGGGGCAGAGTAGCGCCTCTAAGAGGATATGCTGACCTAATTGGGAGAGGGATAGGACACGGCTCAAAAGGTGAGTCTCCTGTCCTCTCTCCCGTCCCAGCACATCTGGAATGCGTAGAAAGAATATTTCGTATAACTTTATAAGTAAAATAATAAACTAACAATAACATAACTTGAATGGGTATGTATTTGTGAACCTCATGTGCTAGTTTCTTGATCACCACCCCCTACTTCTCTGACTCTGAGTGTACATTCTGCTATTCTCAAGAGCATTCTGAGAAGTGGACCCCTTACTGTGGTGTCAAGTCATGTTTAGCGAAGTAACACATCTCCAAAACTTGGCATCTCAGCAAGTGTGGTATGATAAAACTGAAAACCCAACAGCTTAACAGATATATTTAAACCAAACATAACAATACCGTGCACCCCACTTCAAAAATGATGGCATGTCTTTCAAACCTAGTTAGTATGTCTTCAGATCAGTCTCGTCGGGTCTCCACCAAACAGGAATTAACAGATCCGTCAGGTAATGTATCTGAGCAAGGCTCTATGGTATGTGGCTTCAGCTGATCTCCACGAAAGGAGGAGGTACAAAAAACTCTACACTTGACGTCTCCACTACCCCATCTCCTGTTTCTGTAGTATATCCTCTGATAAATGTTTCCAGGGTAGTATCTGGAGTAGCCGTGAAATATCTGTTTAAGTGGATGGATATAAACCCCTGAGGTTTCCATTCTAGAGAGTACCTGTGGTTGAAAGAGACCTCCTTGGTATATACCGTCTCTTTCTCCAACTTACATCTCAAATTATATTGACCGCTTTAAGTGTATCATGTGGGTTAATCATGAGTGGTCACTGCACTGATAAGGACGGAAGTCTTGCTAATTGGTGCAAAGAGTGACCTCTTTCTCTATGCAGTAGAGTTCAGAAAATCCCTATTCCCTCCGGCAATACAGAGGGGCAAGTGATGTCGGGTGAACGGCATTAGTAATCTAAGCAAAACCGAGGCAAATATCACCACTTTGGGCATTATTCAGCCTGAATAAAATTCGTCTTAAGGGATGCATACTTCAAGACTCACGTTCATCTTCTTGTGATGGCGCTCTGGGTCAACGACGATTCCTCTGTTGTCTGGGCGGCAGGTTCCCCCCCAGTCTCGGTATATTCATGCGTCCTGGTGGTTGCTGCAGGGGGGCGAGCCAGTTGGGCACATCAATAGGATCCGTGTCAAGGAAGGAGAACAGGGCTGGCAAAGCATCTGGTTTACGTAATGTGAAGAATCTCTGTTCCTTCCTGAATGTGACCGAAAGGGGATATCCCCAGCGATATGTGGCTCCTCTGTGCCGGGCTAGATCCAGTAAAGGTTTCATAATCGCTCGTCTCTGCAGGGTAGCGCGGGAGAGGTCAGGAAATACTTTAACAGCCACACCATCTAGTTCTGGGTCTTTTGCTTCCCAGGCTTTGCGTAAAATTTGTTCCTTGTGTGTATAGTGGTGCAATCTACAGATTACATTGCACGGTCTCAAAGAATCAGTCGGTTTAGGGCCCAATGTTCGGTGAATCCTATCGATTTCCACTCGATCTGGAAGATCTACACCGGGTATGTTGCGGAAAATGGCGACCGCTGTATGCGCCAGGTCCTCGGGACCAGTAGCCTCCGGCAGTCCCCGAATCCGCAGGTTATTTCTGCGGCTTTGGTCCTCCGTCTCTTCCATGTGGAGCTGTTGGTCTTGCAGGGTTTCCGCCTGAGTGTCCTGGATCCCTTCTACAGTTGCCACTCTCCGCTCCAGGGCTGCTAGGGAGGACTCCCCCGTCTCAACCCTGGTGGTGAGTGCCTGGACCTCCGCCTTCATCACGCTCATTTCTTTACGGTGAGCAGTTTCCACTGTCTCTATGAGGGCCGCTATGTCTGCCTTAGTGGGGAGTGCCTGCAGGAGCAAGCGCAACTCCGCCGCCATTCCGAGATATCGTGAGGGGGGTTGTGACGGCTCACCATAGTCGGAGCGAAGATCCGCAGGGAAGCCCGTATAGGTGTCGGTCAACAGCGCCTCCATGTCAGTCGATGGGGAGTTTTGTGGAGTCTGTCTCTCAGTATGCTCACCATGCACTGACGCCATTTTAATTTCTGGGGAACCGAGTAAGGAGAGACGAAAAAGTCGTTCAATTTCGCCCGATGTCGCAGGTTGAGGAGTAGATTTAAGTGGTTTGTTGGTTTTCTTTGCTGCCTTCTTTCTGGAGGAGTACATATTCTGAATAATGGACTGAAATAGCTGGGATAGGGGAGAGACGGACGGGAGCTCAGCTAAAACACGTCTCTAGTCAGCCATGTCCAGGCCACACCCCCGAGGATGCAATTTCAACACTTGTCACAGGATAAAGATAGTCTGTCCATCCTTGGGGGTCACGGTCCGGCTGGCCAGAGTGCTCCAGCCTCCAGGGGTGGCTGAACGGTCGCAGAGGAGTCAATATGGTGAGCTCCGGGTGCAGCAAGATGGCCGCCATTCACAGGCCTGGAGCTTATATTCTGCTTACAAACCGCCAAGGAGGGGTGTAAATGGATGACACAGGTAGCGGATGGGCTCCGGAGGCTGTGTATAAAAAAGGCCATATGGAGGGTGGTCTGGGAGGCCAAGATTGAGCACCGGTACCTCGGCTGGGTGCAGCAAGATGGCCGCCGTTCACTGGGCCGGAGCTGCTATTCCACCTGCCGGCCGCTGTGGAGGGGTATCGATGAGTGCCACAGGTGGCAGATGTGCTCCTGTTAATGTCCTTGAGAAAGGCCGTGTGAAGGACAGTCTGGGAGGTCAGGATTAAGCAAGATGGCCACCACTAGGCCGGAGCCTAGGATCTTACAGTCAGCTCAGGTAAGCAGTCTCTGCTGAGCTGGGCAGCACACCAGGCCCCAGCAGAAGTGTGGATGGGTGGCAGGGCTGGAGGAGGCAGAGGATCCATGCACCTGGGTTCGAGCAGGGCAGCCGCGGCACCCCTCCGGCGGGCAGATGACTCAGGAAACACCGGTGCTTCACAGGCCTCACCAGGCCGCGCCAAACTGCAGCCGCCACGGACGTCCCCGGCAGCCAAACGGACCTCCGGACTGTGCTAGGCAGGTGGATGGGCAGGCAGATGTGGATGGGGAGCCGTCCCTTACCTCCAGTCCGGCCGGGATCGGTTCTCCCCAGAGTGTCACAGGCCGGCAAGATGGCGGCGGCCGCAGGATCGTGGAGGCAGCCTTGCTTAGATGAATCCAGGTAGAGGAATTATGCAATATTGGTCCAGGATAAGGCAGGGGACCTAGGGGAACAGGCTGGCAGCGTTTCAGCTTGTTTTGCCAAAAGAGATGCACGGATGGCAGAGGTTTCTAAATAGGATACCCGGAGCTCCCCAGAACACGTCCGCCAGCTCTCACATCCGGACACGCCCCCCTGGTTTTCCCTTTTGCATTTTTAAAGTCACCTGTGTTGATTAATCATGTGACTTTTGTATATACTATTTAAGTGTTACTTAGTTTGTTTTTTATCAGCCATGACCAAGGACTAACGTCTGAAACATGTAGGTTGTTTTACAGCTCTGTACATGTATTTAAAGCACAGTTCCAATAAAAAAAAATAAAAGTCAGC
The DNA here is from genome assembly GCF_042186555.1 of Aquarana catesbeiana. Lineage (NCBI taxonomy): Eukaryota > Metazoa > Chordata > Amphibia > Anura > Ranidae > Aquarana > Aquarana catesbeiana. The sequence goes on from NC_133325.1 coordinate 496,148,362, forward strand.
AGCTACACATACTGCAGCTGCTGACTTTTAATAATCAGACATGAAGACAATGAAGCCCCGCTCTTCTCCCCCTCCTCTCTGCGATGCCGGCATTGTCACTGTAGGTGCCCGGCTGTGGCTTCACAGCTGGGCACGCACTGCGCATGCGTGAGCCGCGCTGCGCACTGTGACTGGCCGTGCAATCATCTGGGACCTGTGACGTGTCCCAGATGATTGCCGAGAGGAAGGGGGGAGAGGTGACCTCCCTTCCAGCGCCGCAGGGCACCGCAGAGCCCTGGGAGGAGGTGGGCGCTGGAACACATTAAAAAGAGGGTATCCATTTCCCCGCCAAAAAAATGACATGCCAAATGTGGCATGTCAGGGGGTCACCTTCCCTTAAAGCGGAAGTTCCATATTTGGGTGAGTGCTGACCATCTCTTTCCTGATTCAGTTACGAATAATGTGATCTTTAGTGATCCAGAGGACTCAGAATTGAATGCCTCTGCAAACTTACGCTGCATGACCTCCCTGATTCTGCGAAAGGACCCTAGGATTCACGGTATCAAGGAGAGGGATCATTACTGGCTGGCAACCCTTATTGATCCACGTTACAAGGGTAAAGTTGCAGAACTCATCCTGCCTTCGCAGAGGGAGCAGAGGATGAAACATCTTCAGGAGGCCTTAAAGAAAGTTTTGTGTAACGCATTTCCAGACCCTGGGAGGTTACCATTTCCTGGTGCTGGACAACATGTTTCTGAGGCTTTGTTCAGCCAGAGGAAGAGCAGTTGGGAAGGTGGCCGGCTGACCAATGCCTTTAAACAATTTTTCAGTCCTCAGCACCAAGGTCTGATCAGTTCAAGCAACCATCGCCAACGTCTGCATTACATGGTGCAGGAATATCTAGGGGCAAGAGCAGACTTGGGAACCTTTACAACAGAGCATCCACGGGGTTACTGGGTCTTGAGGATGGACCACTGGTTAGAACTTGCTCAATTGAGATACTTGCCTGACCTGAATCCAGCATGCTTTCTGAACGCACATTCAGTGCTGCTGGAGGGTTTGTAACGGATCAAAGAGTGTGCCTGTTCACAGACTCCGTTGATAGGCTCACATTTATAAAAATGAATCAGTCTGGGAACAGCAGCTATCAAGCACCTGATGCTGATGTAACTGATTTAATTTGCTATGGATGTGGGATGCCTTGAAGACTGCCTTTGCTGCCTATCCTATTCCTCCTCAATCTTGATGATGCTAGCTTCCAACAATATTTTTGGTTTAGGGCACCACCACCACCAAAGGCCCAATTTTTCTGCCCCTGTTTAACAGGGGCATGTAATTACAATTTCTGACATAACAGGGGCATGTAATTACAATTTATGACATAATATTTCACAGCAGGTCCCATTCCTGTGAACAACAAGTGTATCTGTGAGGGGTTACAGTGTTCTGGCACCACCACCACCACAACCCAAGGCCCACTTTTTCTGCCCCTGTTTCACAGGGCCATGTAATTAAAATTGTTATATAATATTTAACAGCAGGGCCCTTCCCTTCACCCAATAAGAGTAACTGTGAGGGGTTACAGTGTTCTGGCACCACCAACACCTAAGGCCCAATTTTTCTGCAGAGTATATAGGGCAGGCTGTATAGTATATATATTACTGTTCAGAGAATATAGTACCTGGGGAACCCCATGCTTTTTTTTTTTTAATTTTGGTGTGGGATTTCCCTTAATATCCATACCAGACCTGAAGGGCCTTGTATGGATTTTGGGGGGGACATCCACGACATTTTTCTTTTGTATCTTTTTATTTTTATCTATATTGCAGGGATCCGACAATACATTACAGCCACGAGCAGTTTTAAATGACATTTTTTCCTTTAGAAATGTAATTTTGCTGTGGTACTGTTATAAACATGGGAAAGATGCACTACTTTAAAGGCAGACTAAGAAGACTCCCCCCAGGCACGATATATAAAGGAATATTTCATTTTTATTGTTTCACTTTAAGCATTATTAAATTAACTGCTCCCCAAAAAAGGGCCATTTTAAAAACTTTTTTCTGCATTGATACATGTCCCCTGGGGCAGGACCCGGGTACGCAAACACTTTTTATGACAATAACTTGCATATACCCCTTTAAAATTAGCACTTTTGATTTTTCATGTACGCGTCTCATAGACTTTAACGTTGTTTGTGTGTTCGCACAAATTTTTTGCCTGTTCGCATGTTCTGCTAGGAACCGTACCAGGGGGTGTTCGGCTCATCCCTAATATAGAGTGGACCCAGGACTGGTGCAAGGATTTTTGACACCCTAGACAAAACCTCATTTTGCCGCCCCATTGGCTCCATCCCTGATTCCACCTCCTTTGCCCTGCCCATGTGACAGAAGGTGCCACTATACAGGAAGCATCGGCTCTGCTTCCTCTAGCGGTGCGCTGCACCTCTAATTAAACTACCGGTCGGACTGAGTTAGTTACATGCTGCAGCCTGCAGAGCATGCAGACGCAGAGGGAAACCAGCGGCCGGGCGCCCCTAGGCAGTAGTGCGCCCTAGGCGGCTGCCTAGTTTGCCTAGTGGTAGCACCGGCCCTGAGTGGACCCAGGACCCACATGGCAGGTGCCACTGAGTATAGAGGAGGGAGACCAGCAAATGTCCTTTCACTGGCCTCCCCTTCCTATTACTGACCTCGATGCAACATGTAAAATATCACTACCATGTCCCCATGTCACTTTCATCAGCCAGTATAGCTGATCAGCCAGTATAGCTAGAGAAGAAACCACCACTGCTTTTGTTTAATTGGAGGACAGGTGAGACATCAGGTGTTTTGGAACCCTGTCTCATTAAAAAGAACCTGTCACCAAATAAATCATCACAGGGGTCTTTTTGTCTGCTATGTGATAAAAAAAAGTTTAGTAAAAAAAAAGTGTGATAATGTAAATGAATGCCCTAGCACTTAAAAGCCCCCCCCCCCAATAAATTGACCAGATCACAGGTCTAGGGGCTCCTTTTTGTGGGTGAGGGATTGCCTATGATCATAACAAAACAGTGTTACGCTTCCAATTTAACTAGCAATAAATCCTTAAATGAGAATAAATGATTAACTTGCAATGTAGCAAGATACTGAGTGCACAATCAAATATTCATGTTCCCTGACTGGGAATAGTGAACATTACACATTGAAAAATGCAAGTGCTCTCCTCCACCTCAATATCCTAGCCTAGGATATTGAGGTGGAGGAGAGCACTTGCATTTTTCAACGTTTATGCACTAGTGGTGTGTTGTGCGTTTTTGTGCAGAAGACTCTGAGGATTATATTTTTGCATTTGGACTTTTATTTTTATTTAATTCATTTTTTTTGAGTGTGTGGACTTTATCTTTATTGTTTATTATTCACTATTCCCTTTTAGGGAACACGTATATTTCATTATTGTGTATTGTTCACTATTCCCAGTCAGGGAACACGAATATTTGATTGTGCACTCAGTATCTTGCTACATTGCAAGTTAATCATTTATTCTTATTTAAGGATTTATTGCTACCCTGTTTCCCCAAAAATAAGACCTAGCGTGATTGTTGGTGATGGCTGCAATATAAGCCCTACCCCCCAAATAAGCCCTAGTTAAAGTCCTTGTAGGTCTTATTTTCGGGGTAGGGCTTATTTTCGGGGAAACAGGGTAGGGCTTATTTGGGGGGTAGGGATTATATTGCAGCCATCACCGACAATCAAGCTAGGTCTTATTTTCGGGGAAACAGGGTAGTTATTTTGGAAGCGCAACACTGTTTTGTTATTTACAGTGGGGACGGAAAGTATTCAGACCCCCTTAAGTTTTTCACTCTTTGTTATATTGCAGCCATTTTCTAAAATCATTTAAGTTCATTTTTTTACCTCATTAATGTACACACATCACCCCATATTGACAGAAAAACACAGAATTGTTGATATATTAAAAAAGAAAAACTGAAATATCACATGGTCCTAAGTATTCAGACCCTTTGCTCAGTATTTAGTAGAAGCACCCTTTTGATCTAATACAGCCATGAGTCTTTTTGGAAAAGATGCAACAAGTTTTTCACACCTGGATTTGCGGATCCTCTGCCATTGCTCCTTGCAGACCCTCTCCAGTTCTGTCAGGTTGGATGGTAAACGTTGATGGACAGCCATATTTAGGTCTCTCCAGAGATGCTCAATTGGGTTTAAGTCAGGGCTGCGGCTGGGCCATTCAAGAACAATCACAGAGTTGTTGTGAAGCCACTCCTTCGTTATTTTAACTGTGTGCTTAGGGTCATTGTCTTGTTGAAAGGTAAACCTTCAGCCTAGTCTGAGGTCCTGAGCACTCTGGAGAAGGTTTTCGTCCAGGATATCCCTGTACTTGGCCACATTCATCTTTCCCTCAATTGCAACCAGTCGTCCTGTCCCTGCAGCTGAAAAACACCCCCACAGCATGATGCTGCCACCACCATGCTTCACTGTTGGGACTGTATTGGACAGGTGATGAGCAGTGCCTGGTTTTCTCCACACATACTGCTTAGAATTAAGGCCAAAAAGTTCCATCTTGGTCTCATCAAACCAAAGAATCTTATTTCTCACCATCTTGGAGTCCTTCAGGTGTTTTTAAGCAAACTCCATGCAGGCTTTCATGTGTCTTGCACTGAGGAGAGGCTTCCATCGGACCACTCTGCCATAAGGCCCCGACTGGTGGAGGGCTGCAGTGATGGTTGACTTTCTACAACTTTCTCCTATCTCCCGACTGCATCTCTGGAGCTCAGCCATAGTGATCTTTGGGTTCTTCTTTATTTCTCTCACCAAGGCTCTTCTCCCCCGATAGCTCAGTTTGGTTGAACGGCCAGCTCTAGGAAGGGTTCTGGTCATCCCAAACATCTTCCATTTAAGGATTATGGAGGCCACTGTGCTCTTAGGAACCTTAAGTGCAGCAGAAATTTTTTTGTAACCTTGGCCAGATCTGTGCCTTGCCACAATTCTGTCTCTGAGCTCTTCATGGTTCTCATTTGCTCTGACATGCACTGTGAGCTATAAGGTCTTATATAGACAGGTGTGCTGCTTTCCTAATCAAGTCCAATCAGTATAATCAAACACAGCTGGACTCAAATGAAGGTGTAGAACCATCTCAAGGATAATCAGAAGAAATGGACAGCACCTGAGTTAAATATATGACTGTCACAGCAAAGGGTCTGAATACTTAGGACCATGTGATATTTCAATTTTTCTTTTTTAATAAATCTGCAAAAATGTCAATAATTCTGTATTTTTCTGTCAATATGGGGTGCTATGTATACATTAATGAGGAAAAAAATGAAATGAAATGATTTTAGCAAATGGCTGCAATATAACAAAGAGTGAAAAATTTAAGGGGGTCTGAATACTTTCTGTCCCCACTGTATATTCTATATGTGAAGTGAACACATTTTCTGTGTGTGCAGCAGCCAGGTGGGAGGGTATTTTTTTTTTCATTTTTTTGTTTTTTTTGGTTTTAGGTGGGATTGTGTTATTTTACCTATTACACATATCACTACATAGTGATTAAGGTTATTAATATTTGCACTGATAGAATTTTTTTTATGGATTGCTTACATATTGGAGGATAAGTCTGGATCTTGGCTGGCTCATAAGCATTCCCAACGATGCTCCCTTAACCTTATTTCAGCCATCCGCACTCCCTCCAACTCCCTCACTCACAAATCTAGCAAAATATATTTTAATCTTTTATGTTCCATACCTTTTACACAGCACTCTACAATATCAACGATACATTTGCAGACTTACCTAATGGTCAACTCCCAGATCGCATTAAGTCACATGTCGCTGCAACAGCCCTCTCTACTTTGTCCTAGACATGTGCGCCATCAATAAATTTGTTTCATTTTGTTCCGTATTATAAATAATTCGTATTTCGTAATTCGTGTCCGAAATTTCGTACGAAATACAAATTTTCATTAGGTTCATTAACTTTTTGTAACAATTAAGAATGTTCGTTATGATGAATTTATCATTATGAGGGGCTCCCACCATCCCTGTGCTGTGCTGACTTCCTGGGTTTTTAACTTTTAGGTTCATTAACTTTTCGTAACAATTCCGAATGTTTGTTATGATGAATTTATCATTATGAGGGGCTCCCACCATCCCTGTGCTGTGCTGACTTCCTGGGTTTTAAACTTTTTGGTTCGTTAACTTTTTGTAACAATTACGAATGTTTGTTAGGAATTTGGATCCGAAATTCGTAAACAAAATTTCTTATTTCGTACAAAATTCGGAAGCATAGCAATTCCCTTCTCAAACATTAAGGACCCAGATCACTCTCATCCCCATACCTGTAAAAAACTTGACAAACTGCTGAAGTTACAGGCCAATCTCACTTATGAATCCTGATACAAAAATATTTGCTAAACTGTTGGCCAATTGCCTACAACCTCACCTCGCATCCCTGATTCATGGTGAACAGGTTGGATTTTTTAAATCTTGAGAGGCAAGGGATAATACCTCTGGAGTCCTAGACCATGCACATACCCAACGCCTTATGTTATGTCTTATAACCACTTGTAGAGAAGGCATTTGACAGGGTCAGTTGGCCATCTCTGAAAGTCTCCCTGTGTTAAACTGGCCGGGTAGACACTCCAGAAGATAAATGCCAGTATTCACTCAAAATGGTATGTTATTGGAACCCTTAGTTATTCATAGCACCTATCAAGGCTGCCATCTTTCCCCTCTGCAATATGTTCTCATCATGGAAAACCTGACTGCAACCCTAATGCCCTGTTCACACAATCAGACTTTCTGACAACAAAACCGTGGATTTTTTGTTCGAACTTGGCTCCAACTTGTCTTGCATACACACGGTTACACAAATGTTGGCCAACAATTCCGAACGTGAGAACGTGGTGATGTACAACACGTACAACGAGCCAATAAAAAGGAAGTTCAATAGCCAGTGCGGCTCCTTCTGCTTGATTCCAAGCATGTGTGAACTTTTGTGCATCGGACTTGTGTACACACAATCGGAAATTCTAACAGAAATGTTTTGATGGCGGAAAATTTGAGAACCTGCTAGCCAACACTTGTTGGCGGAAAGTCCAACAACAAATGTTCGATGGAGCATACACACAGTCGGACTTTCAGCCAACAAGCTTACATCCAACATTTGTTGTCAGAAAATCCGATCATGTGTACAGGGCATACGAGTCAATGATTTCATAAAGAGTTTACAGGACAGTGAGGAGTCTCATGATTTGGCTCTTTTCGCACAACCCCCCACCAGCTTACCCAACATTTTGTTTGAATTTGAACATATGGCAATGTTAGCACCTATAAATTGAATGCCTCCAAATTGGAAATATTAAACATATCCTATTCCTTCTGTATTTAACTGTATTGTAATTGTGCTGGCCCCCCTTTATATTGTAAAGCATTGCGTAAACTGTTGGTATTATATAAATACTGTATAATAATAATATTCCTTCCTGCCTCCTTAAAGGCCCAAATCCAACGGGAGTTCCCCTTTAAGATCAAAAGTTATTTCATGATCTATCTCTCGGCTCTCTATCACCTCAATTACAATAGAATTCTGACAGAAATATCTAAAGATCTGTTCAGCTGGAGAGTGAAACACATTTCCTGGTTTGGTTGTCTTAATACATTGAAAATGGATATCCTTCCATGTCTCCTTTATACTTTCTTTTTTTTTTTTTTTTTTTATAAATAATTTTTATTATTTTACACGGCTGAAAAAAGAAACGCATACAGTTAAGCAATAAAACCCATCAAACATGTGTCTTTTAACAGTTAATATTCAAAACAACCTTACCTATATTACCATAAAGCCTCATCCCCATACCCTCCCACTACCCTTCCTATTAAGTATAACCATTTTCAGTGTACATGTTATTCCTTAGTTGCATCTTTTATTGGGAACTACATTTTCCTTGTCACTTCCCATTTTTAAACTGTCATTATATAGGGACTCTGATGCAACACTCACAGGGGGCATACCATCCCTTGTAGCCAGGGGTTCCATATCTTAACAAACTTGCCATAGTTAGCTAGCCTAGTGTAAGTTGTTTTTTCTTTCCATACAAATGAATTTATAATCATAACCCATTCTTCCGGAGTCGGGGGCATTTTTGATTGCCAGGATTGTGCGATTAATTTCCTTGCTTGATACAGACATCTCGCAATCGCTATTATGGTACTCGAATTTCCTACATCTTCATCAATGTGACCCAAAACACATATTTTAGGTTCTAGTTCTAATTTAACCCTAAACGTGATATTAATATTTTTTAAAATCCCTGACCAGTATCTAACCAGTTTTGGGCATCTCCACACCATGTGTATAAGATCCCCCGTCTCCCGGCATCTAGGACACTTATCGTCAGATCTACGGCCAAACATATATAATTTCTTGGGGTTATAATAAGCTCTATGTAGTAATAAAAAATGTGAAGCTTTTTGTGAGGGAGAGACCGACACCAATGGGCCAAATTCTAAAATCCTCTTCCATTGCTTCTCAGTTATTACCCCCACATCTACTTCCCATCTTTCTTTGTTCCTAGAGGTCCCTACCTGTATATTAATTCTGCCTGTTATATGTGCATATATCTCGGATATAAGACCTTTGGTGATATCTGTCTTGATTATTTTTTGGAGAAGTGGAATCTTACTCCATATCAATGGTTGGTCCCTGAACTGATTGTCCAGGGTGTGTCTGATCTATAAATAACTGTAGAATGTTTTATTTGGTAACCTATACTCTTGTCTCAACTTTGCAAATGATTTTAAGGTGTCACCCTCATACAGTTGGATCAGCTGACTCACTCCATACCTTTCCCATATCTTGTTTTTCTCTATAGTTAATAACTCGTGTAGATATTTATTATGCCAAATGGGCGAGTATTCTGTTACTCCTCTATACCCCATAATTCTCGTAACTGTCTACCAGACTTTAGTGACCATCTTAAGTGTTGGACACTTGCCTTGCAGCGAATCTGCCTCTAACGCTTCCACTTTGATTTGTGTGGATTCCCCTGTAGCATAATTTTACCACTGGTATTTCCCCCTCCCGGGGTAGCACAACCCACCATTTGCTGTAGTTGAGCTGCCAGATAGTAACTAAACGGGTGGGGGACTGCCATTTCCCCTTCATTGGTAGGTCGCTGCAGCATTTGCCTGGCCTTTTTTCCATATTAACTCCCTAAAAAGGGTTTGTATTTTTCGGAACCATTTCTCTCCAATCCAGACTGGAGAATTATGAAGTAAGTACAACAACTGTGGCATCCATATCATTTTAACCAAGTTGGCGCATCCTGCCATAGACAAAGGGAGTCTATTCCAGATATCACATTTCCTTTTAAATTTCGATAGAACTGGGACTAGGTTATCCCCAATAAACTGATTGGGATCATTTGAGAGCACTATACCGAGATAGTTCGCTTTCTCTGTAACTTTTAACTGAGATATTCCCTTTGGGATGGAATTAGTAAGTGGATCAACTGGTAGGAGCGATTACTTCTCCCAGTTGATAACTAAGCCCGAAAACTTACCAAACTCCTCCACTATATGCATCACTTTATCCAATGAGGACACCGTATCCCCCAAAAAGAATAAAACATTGTCTGCATATAGTGCAATCCTTTCTTCCCCCCATTTCCTCTGAAATCACTGTAGTCCAGTTGATGATCTCACCACTCCAGCTAATGGTTCCATCGCCAGGGCGAACAACAGGGGTAATAAAGGACACCTCTGTCTCGTCCCTCTTTCCAGTGAAAACCGATCTGAGTATTCATTGTTAATTTTTGATCTAGCACTTGGGTGGTTATATAATATTTTCAGCCATCCAATAAATGCAGGGACAAATCCAAACCTCTCCAATACCCACCAAAGGTACTCCCACTCAAGGCTATCAAAAGCCTTGGCTGTATCCAAGGACAAGATAGCCTTAGAGCCCATATTTTCTGTTGGAACCTGGAGGTTCATATATACCCTTCTGATATTTATGCTGGTAGACCGGTTGGGAATAAACCCCGACTGATCCAAGTGTACACGTTTTGAGATGCATTTATTCAGCCTAGTTGCCAACACTCTTGCCACAATTTTAATGTCAGAACACAATAATGATATTGGTCTATAGGAGGATACTTCAAGTTGGTCCTTCCCTTCTTTCTGTATCACTACGATATTAGCTTCCAACATCAAAGTGGGCAGTCTTCCCCCTTCAGCTGCCCAATTCAATGTTTTTACGGGGAGCAACACCACCCCGTAATATTTATAGGTCTCCAATGGTAACCCATTGGGTGAAATATGCAGCGCTTATGTGATCATATAAACCATAACAAATAATATGAGTACAAAAAACGTGAATAATAAATGATGTGCTCAAAAATAATCCAAGCAGTCCTCTATTATGACATATGATGTCTATAAACAGAGGAACTTGGACGTGTGATGTCCAAAAAAGAAAAAAGTCAGTGACAAGCTTCAATCATGTGTGATGATAATCCTCAACCACATGTGGATATAATATAGTGACAGTCTTTAACTTCAAATATGTATGATGTAATAATAGTTAATAGTAGGTCCACCACCAAAGACACCAGAAGCTGCTTACCAGAGGGATTGAACTCAAACAGGTGTACACCTAGTGAGTCAGTCAAGCTTTGTGGTATAATATACCAAGGGGATCAGATGCTCTATCCAGATATGACCTCCAGATGGACCTCCGAACAGGTGTAAGGTATGGATGGACTCATTAGATATAGGCAGTCAGCCCCATCATTAAAAGAAAGAGGAAGGCATATAGTGTAACTCTGTATGGAAATTTTAATACATAAAAAGCAAAGGAAATATGCTCACATGTTTAGCAGTAAAATCAAGTGCTTGTATAAAAGAAGACAGTGGTCTCAGCATATCCTCCCGACGCGTTTCGACTTAGAAGTCATCATCTGGGGTGCTGGACCACTGTACTGGCTGAGTATTTATAGATACTGGTTACCCCCATAACAAGTGGCAGCTCTGTCTGATTGAAAGTGCAAATTATGGAGATTACTTCCTGGTTCCTCCAAAATGGCGCCCGGGCTTGCATTCCAAGCCTCGTTTTCATATGTAGAGGAGGATTACATCCTGGTTCTGCCAAAATGGCACCCTGACAAGAGTTCCAAGCCTCATTTTAACATGTGAAAGAGAATGTGACATCATGTGGAACAGTGACTGGTTTAAACAGCCAAAAACATGGCACCGCTATTCACAGGGACATAGAGGGGCAGATGTGGCTTAAAACGGCACAATGTCCGGTGTATATAACCTACAACATGGCGCCGTTTGTCATAGGGCCATGTATATTAATACACTAAGTCACAAGGTATCACCCTTCATTGCTCTAGCCTGGACATGGGCAGTGGTGTAGTGGCCTGCACTCCCACCCAGCAGCTAAAGGTCGCCGGTTCAAATCCCGAGATTCCATGTGGGGGTAGAAAATAAATAAATAAATAAATAAAAATTATGTAACATATATAAAATATATATGATACTAAGGTGTGACAAATGATGGCACCTCTCAGAAAGGACACGTTATTGGTTGGATCGAGCTGATATTTGTGATAGGGACCAAACCAGTATATATTCAAATAAGAAATCCAAAATACATTCTAAAATATATGTTATAAGAATTTAATAAAAATACCCTCATAAAAACATTTAAAAATACTTATAAAAAACCTCTCATAAAAGATATTCTAATAGGTACCAACTGGACCCTAAAGTACCAGAAATAGAGAAAAGGCATCATGCTTGGTTAATAAAAGCATTGATGTCCCATTCTATGTTCAACCCAAAAGGTGAGTAGGTCTGCAATTGGTGGATCCAATAAGTCTCCAAGCGAGAGACTCCCCTTGTCTTAGCTCCTCCCCTCCAAGGAGGTGTATATTTATCTATGACAAGAAATTGAGAACCAGTAGGGTCTCGTCTGTGATGCTCTCTATAATGTCGAGGCACGTTATGTTTGACGTCACCACTTTTTATTTTAGCGATATGCTCGCTGACTCTAACAGAGAAAGCTCGAATTGTACGGCCCACATACTGCTTCCCGCAGGGGCAAGTGCAGAATGTTTTAATGGGATATGTACAGTTTGTAGTGTTCGATTTAACCACTTTAGCCCCGGACCATTATGCTGCCTAAGGACCAGAGGACTTTTTACAATTTGGCACTGCATCGCTTTAACTGCTAATTGCGCGGTCATGCAATGCTGTACCCAAACAAAATTTGCGTCCTTTTCTTCCCACAAATAGAGGTTTCTTTTGATGGCATTTGATCACCTCTGCCATTTTTATTTTTTGCGCTATAAACGGAAAAAGACCGAAAATTTTGAAAAAAAATGATATTTTCTACTTTTTGTTAAAAAAAAAATCCAATAAACTAAATTTTAGTCATACATTTAGGCCAAAATGTATTCGGCCACATGTCTTTGGTAAAAAAAAATGTCAATAAGCGTATATTTATTGGTTTGCGCAAAAGTTATAGCGTCTACAAACTAGGGTACATTTTCTGGAATTTACACAGCTTTTAGTTTATGACTGCCTATGTCATTTCTTGAGGTGCTAAAATGGCAGGGCAGTACAAAACCCCCCAAATGACCCAATTTTGGAAAGTAGACACCCCAAGGAAATTGCTGAGAGGCATGTTGAACCCATTGAATATTTTTTTTTTTTTCCCAAGTAATTGAATAATGACAAAAAAAAAAAATATTTACAAAAAGTTGTCACTAAATGATATATTGCTCACACAGGCCATGGGCCTATGTGGAATTGCACCCCAAAATACATTCAGCTGCTTCTCCTGAGTATGGGGATACCACATGTGTGGGACTTTTTGGGAGCCTAGCCGCGTACGGGGCCCCGAAAACCAATCACCGCCTTCAGGATTTCTAAGGGCGTAAATTTTTGATTTCACTCCTCACTACCTATCACAGTTTTGAAGGCCATAAAATACCCAGATGGCACAACCCCCCCCCCCCCAAATGACCCCATTTTGGAAAGTAGACACCCCAAACTATTTGCTGAGAGGCATGTTGAGTCCATGGAATATTTTATATTTTGACACAAGTTGCGGGAAAGTGGCAATTTTTTTTTTTTTGCACAAAGTTGTCACTAAATGATATATTGCTCACACAGGCCATGGGCATATGTGGAATTGCACCCCAATATACATTTATCTGCTTCTCCTGAGTATGGGGATACCACATGTGTGGGACTTTTTGGGAGCCTAGCCGCATACGGGGCCCCGAAAACCAATCACCGCTTTCAGGATTTCTAAGGGTGTAAATTTTTGATGTCACTCTTCACTGCCTATCACAGTTTCGAAGGCCATGGAATGCCCAGGTGGCACAAACCCCCCCAAATGACCCCATTTTGGAAAGTAGACACTCCAAGCTATTTGCTGAGAGGCATGGTGAGTATTTTTCAGCTCTCATTTGTTTTTGAAAATGAAGAAAGACAAGAAAAAACTTTTTTTTTTCTTTTTTCAATTTTCAAAACTTTGTGACAAAAAGTGAGGTCTGCAAATTACTCACTATACCTCTCAGCAAATATCTTGGGGTGTCTACTTTCCAAAATGGGGTCATTTGGGGGGGGTTTTGTGCCACCTGGGCATTCCATGGCCTCCGAAACTGTGATAGGCAGTGAAGAGTGAAATCAAAAATTTACGCCCTTAGAAAGCCTGAAGGCGGTGCTTGGTTTTCGGGGTCCCGTACGCAGCTAGGCTCCCAAAAAATCTCACACATGTGGTATCCCCGTACTCAGGAGAAGCAACAGAATGTATTTTGGGGTGTAAATTCACATATTCCCATGGCATGTTTGAGCAATATATCATTTAGTGACAACTTTGTGCAAAAAAAAAAAAAAAAGTCTCTTTCCCGCAACTTGTGTCACAATATAAAATATTCCATGAACTCGACATGACTCTCAGCAAATAGCTTGGGGTGTCTACTTTCCAAAATGGGGTCATTTGGGGGGTTTTGAACTGTCCTGGCATTTTATGCACAACATTTAGAAGCTTATGTCACACATCACCCACTCTTCTAACCACTTGAAGACAAAGCCCTTTCTGACACTTTATGTTTACATGAAAAAATAATTTTTTTTTGCAAGAAAATTACTTTGAACCCCCAAACATTATATATTTTTTTAAAGAAAATGCCCTACAGATTAAAATGGTGGGTGTTTCATTTTTTTTTTCACACAGTATTTGCGCAGCGATTTTTCAAACGCATTTTTTGGGGAAAAAACACACTTTTTTAAATTTTAATGCACTAAAACACACTATATTGCCCAAATGTTTGATGAAATAAAAAAGATGATCTTAGGCCGAGTACATGGATACCAAACATGACATGCTTTAAAATTGCGCACAAATGTGCAGTGGCGACAAACTAAATACATTTTTAAAAGCCTTTAAAAGCCTTTACAGGTTACCACTTTAGATTTACAGAGGAGGTCTACTGCTAAAATTACTGCCCTCGATCTGTCATTCGCAGTGACACCTCACATGCATGGTGCAATTGCTGTTTACATTTGACGCCAGACCGACACTTGCGTTTGCCTTTGTGCGAGAGCAGGGGGGGACAGGGGTGCTTTTTTTTTTTTTTTTTTTTCTTTATTATTTTTTTGATTTTTTATCTTATTTTTAAACTGTTCCTTTCATTTTTTTTTTTAATCATTTTTATTGTTATCTCAGGGAATGTAAATATCCCCTATGATAGCAATAGGTAGTGACAGGTACTCTTTTTTGAAAAAAATTGGGTCTATTAGACCATAGATCTCTCCTCTGCCCTCAAAGCATCTGACCACACCAAGATCGGTGTGATAAAATGCTTTCCCAATTTCCCAATGGCGCTGTTTACATCCGGTGAAATCTAAGTCATGAAATGCTCGTAGCTTCCGGTTTCTTAGGCCATAGAGATGTTTGGAGCCACTCTGGTCTCTGATCAGCTCTATTGGTCAGCTGGCTGAATCACCGGCTGCATTCACAGGTTCCCTGTTGAGACAGGAGAGCCAGAAAAAAAAAAGGAAGACGGTGTGGGGGAGCATTCCCTCCCACTGCTTGTAAAAGCAGTCTAGAGGCTAATTAGCCGCTAGGATTGCTTTTACATGAAAGCCGACCGCTGGCTGAAAAGAATGATACCAAGATGATACCTAAACCTGCAGGCATCATTCTGGTATAACCACTCAAAGTCGTGAATGGCGTACCTGAAGACAAAAAAATGGTTAACAATAAAACACAGTAAACGGTAAAGTATAAAAAATTGCATACCTGAAAAGCAAACATGATAAAACATAATAACAATAAAACATTGCAGAATAGAATACAGTAAAAAAGAGCAGAACAATAGAGAGAGAATAGAGAGAGAGAGAACAATAAAACGACAACTATTTTTTTTTATTTCATATTTTTTTTTTTTTACACTTTTTTTGTAACTAACTTTTATAACTGTAACCGGTTCCAGGTTCGGGTCTCTCAAAATGCGATGGCATCTTGGGAGACCCTGTGAAAGTGTGCCTAGTCTGTGCAATGCTGTACCCTATGCTAATACTCAACTAGTGAATGGTAGCGTTCAAAACATTCACCAATGCAAAGACCAGGATTGTCAGGACAGGAGGGACAATAATAGCGGGTGTCACGTCTATATCCGCGCTTGCTGCAGACACGACATCTTTTTTGGGGGGGTTCGCTGGGTAGGGGTACTCGGGAGGACATAAAGAAAATGCCTCTCATGCAGCCGACTGCATTTGGTTGGGGATATGAATGGGGGAAGTACGGGCGCTGCAGAAGTGGTGGGTTCCCAATTAGGATTGGCGAATGCAGCAGGAAGGGCACTATGGGCACGACGGGCCTGTGTTTGTCTTCTTCTTGGTGGCAGCGGGACACTACTTGTGCTTGCCACCTCACCAGCTTGAACTGCACTTATGGGACTCGCCACGTCACCAAGTGTTACTGCAGTGCTGGTTTGACTATGACCGGGGTGTACTAGGCCACTGGTGCTTGCCAGTTCACCAAAATGCTACCAAAAAAACTGTTAGCGATCACAGGGATCAGGCCTGACTCTGCGGACGCTGCAGTTATGCGTTTAGTGTTTTGTAAGTGACAGTGATCGATCGATACTACACTTGGGTGGGCTGGGCGTAGGGGCAAAACGCAGGTGCTAGCAGGTATCTGGGCTGATCCCGCTAACACTGCATTTTTGGGAACCCTAAACTGCTGGGGATGCTAGTATAGATCTGATCGGATCATATATTGATCCATTCAGATACTATACCACTAAGGGAGATGTACGGTGCGTGGGTGGGTGTTAGCGGTACTGGCGCTAACCTGACTCTGCCTGGGGCTGGTGCTTGCAGTTCACCAAAATGCTACCAAAAAAACTGTTAGCGATCGCAGGGATCAGGCCTGACTCTGCGAACGCTGCAGTTATGCGTTTAGTGTTTTGTAAGTGACAGTGATCGATCGATACTGCACTTGGTTGGGCTGGGTGGAGGGGCAAAACGTAGGTGCTAGCAGGTATCTGGGCTGATCCCACTAACACTGCATTTTTGGGAACCCTAAACTGCTGGGGACGCTAGTATAGATCTGATCGGATCAGATATTGATCCGTTCAGATACTATACCACTAAGGGAGGCGTATGCTGCGTGCGTGGGTGTTAGCGGTACTGGCGGTAATCTGACGCTGCCTGGGGCGACGCATATCACCGCCGGGCGATCAGGGGACTAAATCTTTATTCGCTAATAAACGGCGGGTGCCCTGACACTATAAAAAATAAACGAGCTAACCAGCGTCACCCGTAACAGTTATATGGTGATCAGTGGTGAAAGGGTTAACTAGGGGGCAATCAAGGGGTTAAAACATTTATTAGGTAGTATATGGGGGTCCCTGTCGCTATAAAACGCTGACGGCGAACCTAAATATTTACCTCCCTAACTAGCGTCACCAACAACACTGATACAGCGATCAGAAAAATGATCGCTTAGCGACACTGGCGACGGGGGTGATCAAGAGGTTAAAACTTTATACCCTATTGTACCCTAGACCTAAAGGGGGCTAATACTAACTGCCCTAACACAGTAACTGTCACAAACTGACACCATGCAGTAATCAGAAAAAAAAAAAAAAAACTGCTTGGTGTCAGTGTGTCAGGGGGGGAGGGGGGATTAGGGGGTGATCGGGGGGGATTGGGGGGTAAAGGGGGGTGTTTTATGTGCCTGGCATGTTCTACTGTGTGTGTGTTTTACACTCACATTGCAGTCTTCTCTCCTCGGCGACGGAACAGAAAATACAGAGCCAAGGAGAGATGACATCATTTCCTTTGCTGCTGTTTAGCATACGGCAGCAAAGGAATGATTTGATTGGCCGGTGGCGATCGTGAGGCGGGGCCACAAACGGATGGTCTCCCCCTCATCTCTGATTGCCGCTGGTCAGAAGCGGACCGCCTCGGGCACCGGGGGGGTCCGATCGGACCCCCCCACCCGCGGAAGGCAGATCACGTATATGTACGTGATTCTGCCTGTCCGTGCCACCTTGCCGACGTAAATCGGCGTGAGGCGGTCCTTAAGTGGTTAAACTCAAGGCTTTTATGTCTACCACAGGAATTGTATTGACATACAGTGCATTTTTTGCAGGGAAAATAACCCACTAAGTTATGAAAAAAAGAAGGTCGTATGGGGGGATTTATGATATTAGGTGCAATTTTTCCCTGCAAAGAAGGCACACCTCTAAAGATGACCTTAGGTTGTTCTGGGAGTAATTCCTTTAAAACACGGTCATTCCTAAGTATATCCCAATGACGGTAAATGATGTTTTTGATTTCTCTGTGTTGGACTGAAAAAGTGATGAGCATAGAGCAGTTAAAGGAGCTTTTGTTGTTCTCGAGGAGGTTTTGGTGTCAGCAAAGAATTTCTATCAATTGCAGCCACTCTATTTATTTCTGAGGTTAACGATTTTGGGTCGTACCCCTTTTCTATGAATCTGTCCCTCAGTGTTGATGCTTGAGTGAAATAGTTGTTTACATCTGTGCAATTCCTGCACAATCTCAGGAACTGACTACAAGGCACAGACTGTAACCAGGATTGGTGGTGACAGCTGTCAACTGGTATAAAGCTATTGCAGTCAGTATTTTTGAAGTAAGTTTTAAACTTAAATTGACGTGAGACCATCTTGATTTCGAGATCCAAAAAGTGAATTTTAGATGAGCTAAATTCATATGTCAACGAAATCCCCCAATCGTTGTCATTTAAAAACACAAAAAAATACATGAGGGATTCGGGGGTGCCATCCCATAGGAGGAGGATGTCGTCTATATATCTGGCCTACAGTACCAATGAGAGCCTGTGCTCAGAATAGACGACATCCTCCTCCCATTTTGCCATAAAAAGGTTGGCAAGGCTAGGGACAAATTTAGCCCCCATAGCCACACCCTTCTGTTACAAGAAAAACTTTTGGTCAAACCAGAAGTAGTTGTGTTTGGTAGCAAATTGTAATAGCTCAATAATATATTCACTTTGTTTATTGGTAATGGAATGGTCCCTGTTCAAAAAATGTGTGATCGCTTCTATACCTCTGGTATGGGGGATACAGGTGTACAATGATGCCACGTCTGCAGTGGCCATCAGCAGGTCCCCCCAATCTCCACACTTTCAAGTAGCCTAATGGTATCAGTCGTATCCTTAAGATACGATGGAGTGCCTTTGACCAATGGTTGAAGGTAGAAATCGATATATTTACCGATACGTGATGTTACAAAGTCGATTCCACTTATGATTGGTCGACCCGGAGGGTGAACAGGATCCTTGTGGATCTTGGGCAGATGGTACATGATTGGGATTCTAGGTGCAGTAGGTACTAGGTAAGCCCTTTCTTTTTTATTTAGAATCTGCTCGTTAAAACCTTTTAAAACTAATTGGTCCAGCTCTTTTTTATATTGGGCAGTAGGGTTTCTGGTAAGTTCCCTATATGTGTCCTGGTCGCTTAATATCCTATACATTTCTTGAATGTAGTCCAGTCTGTCCTGCATGACTATGCCTCCCCCCTTATCGGCAGGACAGACTACAATGTCTTTCCTCTCGCACAGTGATTTGAACCCGAGCATTGGAAAGGACTGGTTATATGTCTTTTTGGGAGGAAGCTTGGCTAAATCTTGCAAAACTAGGTCCCTAAAAATGTTGACGGCAGGAGCTGCAGGTACAGGGGGGCTGAATAAAGACGGATTAGACAGCCCTGAATGTACCATGCCTGAAGAAGCAGTTTTTTGAAATTGAGAAGACGTATTAGAAGCTAGATAACGTTGGATATTAATCTTCCTAATAAATTTATGGACATCTATAAAGGTGTGGAATTTGTCTAATTTCTTTTGGGGGGCAAATTTTAAACCCTTGTTCAATATCATCATTTCCTGAGTGGTCAATTCCTTAGTGCTTAGATTAAAAACTCCATTGCCTATCATGTCCTTTTTCTTTTTTCTTCTCTGGATTCTCTGCCCCCTTCTAGAACCTCTTTTGGGTCCAAAGACCTTTTTCTTCCCTGTGTGCCCTGATGAAAATCGTGGTTTCCATTAGGATTTAAATCATATCGATTTTGACTTAATGAAGAACGATTATATTCATTCCTGTTATATGACTGATCCTCTCTATGACGGAGTGGAGAAAATCTGTTGTACACTGGGATTGACGGATGGTCATAATAACGAGAGTCATAGGTTCTCACAGGGGACCCGTTGTATCCATAA
Source organism: Aquarana catesbeiana (assembly GCF_042186555.1). Classification (NCBI taxonomy): domain Eukaryota; kingdom Metazoa; phylum Chordata; class Amphibia; order Anura; family Ranidae; genus Aquarana; species Aquarana catesbeiana. The sequence continues at coordinate 496,168,119 of NC_133325.1, forward strand.
TTTCTATAATCGATATAATGAGGAGTCTGAGGGTAGTGTTGGTTGCCTCTGGAGTGACCTCTACCTCCCCTCTTATTCCGATTATTGGCCCATCCACGATGTGGTGGTGGAGGGGTATGATAACTAGGATGCCTACCTCTCTGTGGACCTAAATGACCTACAGGTTCATGTAAGTACCCTCTAGGTGTAGGTGGGGGTTTAGGTTGTGTGTGACTGGAATGGCTGTGTTCCCCATATTATTGACAGCATGGGGACCATTTACGATAGGCATAGAAGAGACTTCAGGATTGGTGTTTGATAACAATGTCTTTTGCCAACCGAAAACCAACCCTGATTTATAATCCCCCACATCTCGAGAGTATTTTTTGTGTTTTTTATTCTTTTGCTCTCTATCTTCCTTCTCAAGAAAAGACTGAAGATTAGAGGAAAGAGAATGATACTCTTGGGAATTTTTGAACTGTAAAAGCTTATCTTTCAGTTCTTTTATCTCTCTATCCAGGACTTGGAGTCTATTTTTCTTCTTGGAATTCAAAAACCCCAAAAATTCGGTACCCGCATCATTGAAATATTTGTACGAAGAGTCCAAGTCTGGATCTCCTTGCTGTGGGTGGATGTCCCATCTCAGACTTCTTGGGACCATATGTTCTGATATGTATTGCTCCAAGAAGGCAACATCCCATTGCAAGTGTAGCTCAGAGACCATGGCATTTTTAAGTCTCATAAAAAGACCACCTATCTCCGTATCATTACCTGCAACGGTGAACACGCCCTCAGTATTAACCGTGCGTGCTGCTCGATATTCGAATACATCCATCTTATTTGAAAAAGACGTGAATAAATGTGCAAGTGTATGAACTTACAAAAGACTGCAGCAGTATAAACCAATCTCAATAACAGTACTGTAAATTATAAACAAATATATGCCGCGCTGTCTCAAAAAAAAAAAAAAAATACTAAAGCAGCCAGCACAGCAGTGGATAAAGTTGCAAAAATGACAAATTGGGTGAAATGTGCAGCACTTATGTGATCATATAAACCATAACAAATAATATGAGTACAAAAAAAGTGAATAATAAATGATGTGCTCAAAAATAATCCAAGCAGTCCTCTATTATGACATATGATGTCTATAAACAGAGGAACTTGGACATGTGATGTCCAAAAAAGAAAAAAGTCAGTGACAAGCTTCAATCATGTGTGATGATAATCCTCAACCACAGGTGGATATAATATAGTGACAGTCTTTAACTTCAAATATGTATGATGCAATAACAGTTAATAGTAGGTCCACCACCAAAGACACCAGAAGCTGCTTACCAGAGGGATTGAACTCAAACAGGTGTACACCTAGTGAGTCAATCAAGCTTTGTGGTATAATATATCAAGGGGATCAGATGCTCTATCCAGATATGACCTCCAGATGGACCTCCGAACAGGTGTAAGGTATGGATGGACTCAGTAGATATAGGCAGTCAGCCCCATCATTAAAAGAAAGAGGAAGGCATATAGTGTAACTCCGTATGGAAATGTTAATACATAAAAAGCAAAGGAAATACACTCACGTGTTTAGCAGTAAAATCAAGTGCTTGTATAAAAGAAGACAGTGGTCTCAGCATATCCTCCCGACGCGTTTCGACTTAGAAGTCATCATCTGGAGTGCTGGACCACTGTACTGGCTGAGTATTTGTAGATACTGGTTACCCCCATAACAAGTGGCAGCTCTGTCTGATTGAAAGTGCAAATTATGGAGATTACTTCCTGGTTCCTCCAAAATGGCACCCGGGCTTGCATTCCAAGCCTCGTTTTCATATGTAGAGGAGGATTACATCCTGATTCTGCCAAAATGGCACCTGGACAAGAGTTCCAAGCCTCATTTTAACATGTTAAAGAGGATGTGACATCATGTGGAACAGTGACTGGTTTAAACAGCCAAAAACATGGCACCGCTATTCTCGGGGACATATAGGGGCAGATGTGGCTTAAAACGGCACAATGTCCGGTGTATATAACCTACAACATGGCGCCGTTTGTCATAGGGCCATGTATATTAATACACTAAGTCACAAGGTATCACCCTTCTGGCAGCAAACTTTCTTTTTTATTTAGAATCTGCTTGTTAAAACCTTTTAAAACTAGTTGGTCCGGTTCTTTTTTATATTGGGCAGTAGGGTTTCTGGTAAGTTCCCTATATGTGTCCTGGTCGCTTAATATCCTATACATTTCTTGAATGTAGTCCAGTCTGTCCTGCATGACTATGCCTCCCCCCTTATCGGCAGGACAGACTACAATGTCTTTCCTCTCGCACAGTGATTTGAACCCGAGCATTGGAAAGGACTGGTTATATGTCTTTTTGGGAGGAAGCTTGGCTAAATCTTGCAAAACTAGGTCCCTAAAAATGTTGACGGCAGGAGCTGCAGGTACAGGGGGGCTGAATAAAGACGGATTAGACAGCCCTGAATGTACCATGCCTGAAGAAGCAGCTCTTTGAAATTGAGAAGACGTATTAGAAGCTAGATAACGTTGGATATTAATCTTCCTAATAAATTTATGGACATCTAAAAGGGGTGGAATTTGTCTAATTTCTTTTGGGGGGCAAATATTAAACCCTTGTCCAATATCAGCATTTCCTGAGTGGTCAATTCCTTAGTGCTTAAATTAAAAACTCCATTGCCTATCATGTCCTTTTTCTTTTTTCTTCTCTGGATTCTCTGCCCCCCTCTAGAACCTCTTTTGGGTCCAAAGACCTTTTTCTTCCCTGTGTGCCCTGGTGAAAATCCTGGTTTCCATTAGGATTTAAATCATATCGTTTTTGACTTAATGAAGAACGATTAGGGGGCGTGGCCAAGGCAGGCATGTGAGAGGACGCATCTCCCACAGCTCCCAGCAGTGATCCGGTAACCGATCCTCCCCCAGCCCACATACCGACTTTATTTTGCCCTATGCAGCACGGGCACGATCCTGAGACCCCAGGGGATCATCCGCCGGCTCTCTGCACCAGAGGAAAGTTCCGAAAAGGACAAACTGAGATGACGGGCCTGGAGATCCAAGATGGCGCCGCGGCGTCCTCAGTGAAGCACACACCGCGCGGACAGGACAAGCTGAAAGACTCTTGGTCTAAAGCAAGTAAGACGCCAAAATTCACTGGTAAAGACACCCCTAGAGATATGATCTACTATGCACAGAAAATGGCTGGGACATTGGGAACAGAGCAGTCATCCAGCCAGGCTGGGACACATGCTATGCAGGCAGACATCACACAGATGCTCTGGGGAGAGGAGGAGGGGGAGCAGTCAGCCCTTGCATCTGGGGAACCACAAAGCTCAGCGGACCCGGACGCTGTACAGCCTACTTTAGCTGATATACTCAGAGCTGTGAACAACTGCACAGCTTCAGTTAACACCTTGAGGGAGCAATTTGGGGGCCTGAGAGAAGATGTGTCATTACTAAGGCAAGACATGCAAAAAATACGTGAGCGCACCACGGCTGTGGAAAGCAGAGTCAGTGACATGGAAGACCAACTACCACCTATAACACAAGATACCAGAACAGCACTGCAATTAGCCAGGGATGCATGCGATCATGCTGAGGATTTGGAAAATCGCTTAAGGCGAAACAATGTTCGCATAGTGGGGCTGCCTGAGAAGGTGGAGGGCAGGGACCCCACTACCTATGTTGAAAACTGGATAATGGAACTTTTTGGGAAAAATGCATTCTCCCCAATGTTTGCGGTGGAACGTGCTCACAGAGTGCCCTCACGCCCTCCTCCACCAGGGGGCCCTCCAAGATCCATTCTTGCAAGAATTTTACATTACAAGGATAGAGAAGCAGTGCTGAGACATGCTCGAGAGAAGGCAAATGTTCTCCACAATGGTGTCCGGGTTCTACCCGGACTTCTCGGCAGAAGTCCAGAGGCGCAGAGCTAAATTCACTGATGTGAAACGCAGATTGAGACTTTTGCAACTCCCATACGCTATGCTATATCCAGCGAAACTTCGGATTGTGGTGAGAGGCCAAGCACAATTCTTTGAATCCGCTAAGGACGCTTCAGTCTGGTTGGATAGAAATGAGCAGGCACTGAAACGGCAGGCTTCACAAGACGAAGACTGAAAGGACTGAACCGGCTACTTGCAGAGAGCTGGGATACTAGAAAATGTTACTCTGTTCCTTTTTTCTAGATGGGCAACCAGAACATACCCTATCCTCTATTTCCAGTGTTGACAGATGTTCCTTGGCTGGGGGACTGAATATTCCTAAGCAGTGCAATGAGAGCGAATTGGACTAAAAGTTGAATTTACGAATGATCATTTTCAGTAAAAAAGAGCGATGGAATGTCGCACACGTTGCTAAAGTTGCCATGTTGGCAGAATGTGCAGTTTATAGCACAAGAGAGTTTTCTTTTTCACCACCCCCCACTGAAGCGGGGAAGATCCTAGCAATAAGAGTTACAAGCAGAACGAATGATACCTCAACAGGACACGAATTCATCAAACCTACGGCAAACCTAGCAGAACCTCGCTACAGAAATGGATCCACTACCGTGCACAGGTGCACACAAAGTACCGGTCAATACTACTCACCTACAAGCAGACATGGCGGACATCCCATTAGTATCCTGGAACGTTAGGGGACTACACTCCCCATTGAAGCGCACCATGATTCGCATGTGTTTGAAGAAGTACATCCCCGGAATTCTCTGCTACCAGGAGACCCACTTGACGGCGGACACTGTGAGCTTCCTGGGATACTCTTGGGTAGGAAAGGCCTATCACTCCACGCACACCTCCTATTCTAGGGGGGTGAGCGTGTTGATCCATGGCAACCTGGACTTTGAAGAAATCGCAAATGAAATTGATAGTGAAGGTCGTTATGTTTTTCTCCATTGCAGGTTGGGTACACTGACTTGTGTGCTGGCGGTGGTATATATTCCTCCCCCCTTCGCGGCGGCGGTGCTTAGGTCTCTGTTGACATTTTTGGATGGCAGGCCTGATGCACCGCTGTTGGTAACGGGGGACTTTAATTGCTGCTTAAATCCAGTTGAAGATAGACACCCAGGACCCGGAGCCTCTGCCCTCTCCAGGGCTACCCCCCTGGCGCGATTGTTGCAAGAGGTGGGCTGGGTGGATATCTGGAGACATAGGAACCCAGGAGTTAGACAATTTACATGTTTTTCCAAAACCCATGGTTGTTTATCTAGAATTGACCTGGGGGTGTGCAGCTTAAACATGCTCCCGTTTGTTTCTGATGTGATGCATAGGCCCCGCAGTGTATCAGATTACTCACCAGTGGTTATACGGCTTATAATTGCCCCAATAATTACATTACCTAAAGCCCCTTGGAAATTCAATGCTTTTTGGTTGAAACTATTCCGCTCACACGAGGGGATAGTTGGGAGCATGTGTGAGTTTTTCCGCACCCAGGATCCAAATGAATCGCTGATTGGGCAATGGGATGCCTTTAAGGCATATTTGAGGGGTGTGTTAATTGCTGAAATGAATAAGGTTAAACAAGACTCTTCAGCACTTAAAAATGAACTTGAAACTAGAGTACAAGAGATGGAACAATTATATGTCACGGATCCTTCTGATTCGACCAAGGAGGCATGGCAGGCGGCTCTTTCTGCATATCGCCAACTGCTGTCCTCATCGGCCGACAAGAAGAGATTCTTTGCTAAGCAGGCATTTTTTGAGGGGGGCGAGAAAACAGGCCGCATACTGGCGAGAATCGCAAATTCATACCAGAAGTCCCCAACTATAGGAGCTATTAGGACTAAGGAGGGTAACATAGTTAACACGCCTGAAAAGGTGCTGCAGGAACTAAACGCGTTTTATGAAGATTTGTATAAGCCGGGTACATCTTATACATCTGAGGAGTTAGAACAATACTTAGGACATATAGATTTCCCTAGATTAAACAAAGATCAGAGAGGGCTCTTGGAGAATCCCCTTACAGTGGAAGAACTACAGGAGGCGGTTGGATCTTTTCCTAACTGCAAAGCGCCCGGGGAAGACGGAATTCCCATAGAAATATATAAACAGTATCCTACTGAGTTACTACCCCAGTTGCTTAAAGTCTTTAACCACTTGAGCCCCGGACCATTATGCTGCCTAAGGACCAGAGGTCTTTTTCCAATTTGGCACTGCGTCGCTTTAACTGCTAATTGCGCGGTCATGCAATGCTGTACCCAAACGAAATTTGCGTCCTTTTCTTCCCACAAATAGAGCTTTCTTTTGATGGTATTTGATCACCTCTGCAGTTTTTATTTTTTGCGCTATAAACGGAAAAAGACCGAAAATTTTGAAAAAAAATGATATTTTCTACTTTTTGTTATAAAAAAAATCCAATAAACTAAATTTTAGTCATACATTTAGGCCAAAATGTATTCGGCCACATGTCTTTGGTAAAAAAAATGTCAATAAGCATATATTTATTGGTTTGCGCAAAAGTTATAGCGTCTACAAACTAGGGTACATTTTCTGTAATTTACACAGCTTTTAGTTTATGACTGCCTATGTCATTTCTTGAGGTGCTAAAATGGCAGGGCAGTACAAAACCCCCCCAAATGACCCCATTTTGGAAAGTAGACACCCCAAGGAAATTGCTGAGAGGCATGTTGAACCCATTGAATATTTATTTTTTTTGTCCCAAGTGATTGAATAATGACAAAAAAAAAAAAAAATATTTACAAAAAGTTGTCACTAAATGATATATTGCTCACACAGGCCATGGGCCTATGTGGAATTGCACCCCAAAATACATTTAGCTGCCTCTCCTGAGTATGGGGATACCACATGTGTGGGACTTTTTGGGAGCTTAGCCGCGTACGGGGCCCCGAAAACCAAGCACCGCCTTCAGGATTTCTAAGGGTGTAAATTTTTGATTTCACTCTTCACTGCCTATCACAGTTTCGGAGGCCATGGAATGCCCAGGTGGCACAAAACCCCCCCAAATGACCCCATTTTGGAAAGTAGACACCCCAAGCTATTTGCTGAGAGGCATATTGAGTCCATGGAATATTTTATATTTTGACACAAGTTGCGGGAAAGTGACACTTTTTTTTTTTTTTTTGCACAAAGTTGTCACTAAATGATATATTGCTCACACAGGCCATGGGCATATGTGGAATTGCACCCCAAAATACATTTAGCTGCTTCTCCTGAGTATGGGGATACCACATGTGTGGGACTTTTTGGGAGCCTAGCCGCGTACGGGGCCCACGAAAACCAAGCACCGCCTTCAGGATTTCTAAGGGTGAAAATTTTTGATTTCACTCTTCACTGCCTATCACAGTTTCGGAGGCCATGGAATGCCCAGGTGGCACAAAACCCCCCCAAATGACCCCATTTTGGAAAGTAGACACCCCAAGCTATTTGCTGAGAGGCATGGTGAGTATTTTGCAGCTCTCATTTGTTTTTGAAAATGAAGAAAGACAAGAAAAAACTTTTTTCAATTTTCAAAACTTTGTGACAAAAAGTGAGGTCTGCAAAATACTCACTATACCTCTCAGCAAATAGCTTGGGGTGTCTACTTTCCAAAATGGGGTCATTTGGGGGGGTTTTGTGCCACCTGGGCTTTCCATGGCCTCCGAAACTGTGATAGGCAGTGAAGAGTGAAATCAAAAATTCACGCCCTTAGAAAGCCTGAAGGCGGTGCTTGGGTTTCAGGGTCCCGTACGCGGCTAGGCTCCCAAAAAGTCTCACACATGTGGTATCCCCGTACTCAGGAGAAGCAGCAGAATTTATTTTGGGGTGTAATTTCACATATTCCCATGGCATGTTTGAGCAATATATCATTTAGTGACAACTTTGTGCAAAAAAAAAAAAAAAAAAAAATTTGTCTCTTTCCCACAACTTGTGTCGCAATATAAAATATTCCATGGACTCGACATGCCTCTCAGCAAATAGCTTGGGGTGTCTACTTTCCAAAATGGGGTCATTTGGGGGGGTTTTGAACTGTCCTGGCATTTTATGCACAACATTTAGAAGCTTATGTCACACATCACTCACTCTTCTAACCACTTGAAGACAAAGCCCTTTCTGACACTTTTTGTTTACATGAAAAAGATATTTTTTTTTCCAAAAAAATTACTTTGAACCCCCAAATATTATATATTTTTTTAAAGCAAATGCCCTACAGATTTAAATGGTGGGTGTTTCATTTTTTTTTTTCACACAGTATTTGCGTAGCGATTTTTCAAACGCATTTTTTGGGGAAAAAACACACTTTTTAAAATTTTAATGCACTAAAACACACTATATTGCCCAAATGTTTGATGAAATAAAAAAGATGATCTTAGGCCGAGTACATGGATACCAAACATGACATGCTTTAAAATTGCGCACAAACGTGCAGTGGCAACAAAATAAATACATTTTTAAAAGCCTTTAAAAGCCTTTACAGGTTACCACTTTAGATTTACAGAGGAGGTCTACTGCAAAAATTACTGCCCTCGATCTGACCTTCGCGGCGATACCTCACATGCATGGTGCAATTGCTGTTTACGTTTGACGACAGACCGCCGCTTGCGTTCGCCTTAGCGCGAGAGCAGGGGGCGACAGGGGTGCTTTTTTTTTTTTTTTTCTTTATTATTTTTTTGCTTTTTTATCTTATTTTTAAACTGTTCCTTTCATTTTTTTTTTTTTTTAAATCATTTTTATTGTTATCTCGGGGAATGTAAATATCCCCTATGATAGCAATAGGTAGTGACAGGTACTCTTTTTTGAAAAAATTGGGGTCTATTAGACCCTAGATCTCTCCTCTGCCCTCAAAGCATCTGATGACACCAAGATCGGTGTGATAAAATGCTTCCCCAATTTCCCAATGGCGCTATTTACATCTGGCGAAATCTAAGTCATAAAATGCTCGTAGCTTCCGGTTTCTTAGGCAATAGAGATGTTTGGAGCCACTCTGGTCTCTGATCAGCTCTATGGTCAGCTGGCTGAATCACCGGCTGCATTCTCAGGTTCCCTGTTGAGACAGGAGAGCCAGAGAAAAACACGGAAGACGGTGGGGGGGCATTCCCTCCCACGGCTTGTAAAAGCAGTCTAGAGGCTAATTAGCCGCTAGGATTGCTTTTACATGAAAGCCGACCGCTGGCTGAAAAGAATGATACCAAGATGATACCTAAACCTGCAGGCATCATTCTGGTATAACCATTCAAAGTCGTGAATGGCGTACCTGAAGACAAAAAAATGGTTAACAATAAAGCACAGTAAACGGTAAAGTATAAATAATTACATACCTGAAAAACAAACATGATAAAACATAATAACAATAAAACATTGCAGAATAGAATACAGTAAAAAAGAGCAGAACAAGAGAGAGAGAATAAAGAGAGAGAGAAAACAATAAAACGACAACTATTTTTTTTTATTTTATATATATATTTTTTTTTTTTTTACACTTTTTTTGTAACTAACTTTTATAACGGTAACCGGTTCCAGGTTCGGGTCTCTCAAAATGCGATGGCATCTTGGGAGACCCTGTGAAAGTGTGCCTAGTCTGTGCAATGCTGTACCCTACGCTAATACTTAACTAGTGAATGGTAGCGTTCAAAACATTCACCAATGCAAAGACCAGGATTGTCAGGACAGGAGGGACAATAATAGCGGGTGTCACGCCTATATCCGCGCTTGCTGCAGACACAACATCTTTTTTGGGGGGCGTTGGGTAGGGGTACTCGGGAGGACATAAAGAAAATGCCTCTCATGCAGCCGACTGCATTTGGTTGGGGATGTGAATGGGGGAAGTACGGGTGCTGCAGAAGTGGTGGGTTCCCAATTAGGATTGGCGAATGCAGCAGGAAGGGCACTATGGGCACGACGGGCCTGTGTTTGTCTTTTTGGTGGCAGCGGGACACTACTTGTGCTTGCCACCTCACCAGCTTGAACTGCACTTATGGGACTCGCCACGTCACCAAGTGTTACTGCAGTGCTGGTTTGACTATGACTGGGGTGTACTAGGCCGCTGGCGCTTGCCAGTTCAATAAAAAGCTACCAAAAAAACTGTTAGCGATCGCAGGGATCAGGCCTGACTCTGCGAACGCTGCAGTTTAGTTTAGTGTTTTGTAAGTGACAGTGATCGATCGATACTGCACTTGGGTGGGCTGGGCCGGGCGGAGGGGCAAAATGCAGGTGCTAGCAGGTATCTGGGCTGATCCCGCTAACACTGCGTTTTTGGGAACCCTAAACTGCTGGGGACGCTAGTATAGATCTGATCGGATCAGATATTGATCCGTTCAGATACTATACCACTAAGGGAGGCGTATGCTGCATGCGTGGATGTTAGCGGTACTGGCGCTAATCTGACGCTGCTTGGGGCTGGTGCTTGCCAGTTCACCAAAATACTACCAAAAAAACTGTTAGCGATCGCAGGGATCAGGCCTGACTCTGCGAACGCTGCAGTTATGCATTTAGTGTTTTGTAAGTGTCAGTGATTGATCGATCCTGCACTTGGGTGGGCTGGGCTGGGCCGGGCGGAGGGGCAAAACGCAGGTGCTAGCAGGTATCTGGGCTGATCCCGCTAACACTGTGTTTTTGGGAACCCTAAACTGCTGGGGACGCTACTATAGATCTGATCGGATCAGATATTGATCCGTTCAGATACTATACCACTAAGGGAGGCGTATGTGCATGCGTGGGTGTTAGCGGTACTGGCGCTAATCTGACGCTGCTTGGGGCTGGTGCTTGCCAGTTCACCAAAATACTACCAAAAAAACTGTTAGCGATCGCAGGGATCAGACCTGACTCTGCGAACGCTGCAGTTATGCGTTTAGTGTTTTGTAAGTGACAGTGATCGATCGATACTGCACTTGGGTGGGCTGAGCTGGGCCGGGCGGAGGGGCAAAACGCAGGTGCTAGCAGGTATCTGGGCTGATCCCGCTAACACTGTGTTTTTGGGAACCCTAAACTGCTGGGGACGCTAGTATAGATCTGATCGGATCAGATATTGATCCGATCAGATACTATACCACTAAGGGAGGCGTATGCTGCGTGCGTGGGTGTTAGCGGTACTGGCGCTAATCTGACGCTGCCTGGGGCGACGCATATCACCGCCGGGCGATCAGGGGGCTAAACCTTTATTCGGTAATAAACGGCGGGTGCCCTCACACTAAAAAAAATAAACAAACTAACCAGCATCACCCGTAACACTTATACGGTGATCAGTGGTGAAAGGGTTAACTAGGGGGCCATCAAGGGGTTAAAACATTTATTAGATAGTATATGGGGGTCCCTGTCGCTATAAAACTCTGATGGCGAACCTAAATATTTACGTCCCTAACTAGCGTCACCAGCGACACTAATACAGCGATCAGAAAAATGATCGCTTAGCGACACTGGTGACAGGGGGTGATCAAGGGGTTAAAACTTTATTAGGGGGGGTTAGGGGGGTATCCTAGACCTAAAGGGGGGTAATATTCACTGTCCCAACACTGTAACTGTCACAAACTGACACCAATGCAGTAATCAGAAAAAAAAAAAAAAAAACTACTGGTGTCAGTTTGTGACAGGGAGGGGGGGGTGATTGGGGGGGGGATCGGGGGGCGATCGGGGGGGGGGGGATCGGGGTGTTTTGTGTGCCTGGCATGTTCTACTGTGTGTGTAGTGTTAGTGCACTCACAGTGATGTCTTCTCTCCTCGGCGCTGCAACGGAATACCGAGCCGAGGAGAGATGACATCATTTCCTTTGCTGCTGTTTAGCATACAGCAGCAAAGGAAGTTATCTGATTGGCCGGCGGCGATCGCGAGGGGGGGGCCACGAATGGATGGCCTCCCCCTCACCTCGATCGCCGTGGGACCAAAGACGACCGCCTCGGGCACCGGGGGGGGGGTTCGATCGGACCCCCCACCCGCGGAAGGCAAATCATATCTAAATTCGGGAAGTTCTCTGGCCTGCATATAAATTGGTCAAAGTCTGCCCTTCTTTTATTAGATGGAGATGAATCACAGGAGGTGTGCTCCACTTGTCCCATCCCGATTGCCACTACCTTCAAATACTTGGGGATCCAAATCACGTCCCAGCCCCGGGACTTCATACATTTAAATATATTTCCACTCCTACAGCGCTTCAGAGACAAAATTAAGACCTGGAACTCTCTCTTAATGTCAGTAGCAGGTAGAGTAAACCTAGTGAAGATGATTCTCATGCCACAGCTACTTTATTTTCTACATAATACCCCTATGGTTATCCCCTTAAAAATATTTCACATAGTAAATGCCATTTTCCGAACCCTTATTTGGAAAAATGGACCCGCCCGGATCAAATTAGAACATCTACAGAGACCCAAGGACTGTGGTGGATTGGCATTGCCCAACCCATGGCTGTACTATCTGGCCTCTCAACTGCAGCATCTGATTGGTACATTTGTCCCGTCACAACACTCATCCCATAGGCTAATGATTCACACAGTGGGTAAGGGACCGATTCACATGGCTTTAGAGGCGTTGGCCTTCACTAAACCACATAAAAAATACCCAACGTTCAGTCTGATTCAAAAGGTGTGGAATAAGACCAAATATCTCCAGAACGTAGATGGATATACGGAATATAGTCCTATTTGGCACAATGACACATATGGGGAACTAGCTAAACTACAATGCGGAGCTCTTTGGAAGCAGTTTGGAATCACTCATATAAAGCATATATTTAGGGAGGGTGTGCTGCGCACATTTTCTGATTTAAAAGAAGCGTATAATCTGCCAGCATCAATGTTATTTTACTATATGCAACTCAGACACGCAGTACAGACACAGGGCCGCTCTTCAGAGTGGCACTTATCGCCAACCCCGGTTTTCAACCTTCTGGGGGATGCTGGCTCATCTAAGGGATTTATCTCCCAATGCTATGCCATCCTGTTGCAATCCGTGATGAGACATCATCCCTTGAGGGTGAGGGAGAAGTGGGAGGCAGAGGTGGGACAGCTAGACGGGGATCAGTGGGAGGAGATCTTTCAGGCAGTGAACCAATGTTCACTTAATGTGTCACAAAAACTCACCCAACTATATATACTATTGAGAACATATTATACTCCGCACAGGTTACATTTAATGAACAGGCTGACGGAACCAACATGTACTAGATGTAAACGTGAACATGGTGACCTGATACACATGCTGTGGAGATGCCCCAAGTTACACATGTATTGGGCAGGAGTGGTGCAAAATATTAACTCAATCTTTAATGTGAGTCTTCCACAGGATCCTAGAGCGTGTCTCTTGGGTGCTTTGGAGGAATACGAATGGGAGGGACACAACAGAGAAGCTGTGCATAGAGTACTTTTTCAGGCCAGAAGGCTGATTATGACTCACTGGAAGTCCGATAGGTCCCCGACTGTCAAGGAGTGGACTGAAAGTATTAACACGACTCTAAAAATGGAAAAGTTGATTTACCAACATAGAGGAAGCATGCCAAAATTTGAAAAAATATGGGTTCCATGGTTAGATGTACCGGGATTAGCACCTATGGAACTGGTATATGACAGGTTGTTAGGAATCAATGCCGGGTGAGACATGGATAGAGGTTAACTGTGATTGGAACAAGCTTTTAGCTGTTATATTGAGATTGTTACTTGGCTATTGGATTATGTGTTGCATAAGAGGTACTGTGTAATCCTGTTTACAATGTTTGTAATGCTTTCCCTGCAAACTCAATAAAATCTTGTTGGATAAAAAAAAAAAAAAAAAAAAATGAAGAACGATTATATTCATTCCTGTTATATGACTGATCCTCTCTATGACGGAGTGGAGAAAATCTGTTGTACACTGGGATTGACAGATGGTCATAATAACGAGAGTCATAGGGGGTGGATTATCATAGGTTCTCACAGGGGACCCGTTGTATCCATAATTTCTATAATCGACATAATGAGGAGTCTGATGGTAGTTTTTAATTTGACATGATAGGCAATGGAGTTTTTAATTTAAGTACTAAGAAATTGACCACTCAGGAAATGATGATGATGGAGTTTTTAATTTAAGCACTAAGAAATTGACCACTCAGGAAATGATGATATTGGACAAGGGTTTAAAATTTGCCCCCCAAAAGAAATTAGACAAATTCCACACCTTTATAGATGTCCATTAATTTATTAGGAAGACTAATATCCAACGTTATTTAGCTTCTAATACGTCTTCTCAATTTCAAAGAGCTGCTTCTTCAGGCATGGTACATTCAGGGCTGTCTAATCCGTCTTTATTCAGCCCCCCTGTACCCGCAGCTCCTGCCGTCAACATTTTTAGGGACCTAGTTTTGCAAGATTTAGCCAAGCTTCCTCCCAAAAAGACATATAACCAGTCCTTTCCAATGCTCGGGTTCAAATCACTGTGCGAGAGGAAAGACATTGAAGTCCGTCCTGCCGATAAGGGGGGAGGCATAGTCGTGCAGGACAGACTGGACTACATTCAAGAAATGTATAGGATATTAAGCGACCAAGACACATATAGGGAACTTACCAGAAACTCTACTGCCCAATATAAGAAAGAGCTGGACCAACTAGTTTTAAAAGGTTTTAACGAGCAGATTCTAAATAAAAAAGAAAGGGCTTACCTAGTACCTACTGCACCTAGAATCTCAATCATGTACCATCTGCCCAAGATCCACAAGGATCCTGTTCACCCTCCGGGTCAACCAATCATAAGTGGAATCGACTCTGTAACATCACGTATCGGTAAATATATCGATTTCTACCTTCAACCATTGGTCAAAGGCACTCCATCGTATCTTAAGGATATGACTGATACCATTAGGCTACTTGAAAGTGTGGAGATTGGGGGGACCTGCTGATGGCCACTGCAGATGTGGCATCTTTGTGCACCTGTATCCCCCATACCAGAGGTCTAGAAGCGGTCACGCATTTTCTGAACAGGGACCATTCCATTACCAATAAACAAAGTGAATATATTATTGAGCTATTACAATTTGATACCAAACACAACTACTTCTGGTTTGACCAAAAGTTTTTCTTGCAACAGAAGGGTGTGGCTATGGGGGCTAAATTTGTCCCTAGCCTTGCCAACCTTTTTATGGCAAAATGGGAGGAGGATGTTGTCTATTCTGAGCACAGGCCCTCATTGGTACTGTGGGCCAGATATATAGACGACATCCTCCTCCTATGGGATGGCACCCCCGAATCCCTCATGGATTTTTTTGTGTTTTTAAATGACAACGATCAGGGGATTTCGTTGACATATGAATTTAGCTCATCTAAAATTCACTTTTTGGATCTCGAAATCGAGATGGTCTCACGCCAATTTAAGTTTAAAACTTACATCAAAAATACTGACCGCAATAGCTTTATACCAGTTGACAGCTGTCACCACCAATCCTGGTTACAGTCTGTGCCTCGTAGTCAGTTCCTGAGATTGGGCAGGAATTGCACAGATGTAAACAACTATTTCACTCAAGCATTAACACTGAGGGACAGATTCATAGAAAAGGGGTACAACCCAAAATCGTTAACCTCACAAATAAATAGAGTGGCTGCAATTGATAGAAATTCTTTGCTGACACCAAAACCTCCTCGAGAACAAGAAAGCTCCTTTAAATGCTCAATGCTCACCACTTTTTCAGTCCAACACAGAGAAATCAAAAACATCATTTACCGACATTGGGATATACTTAGGAATGACCGTGTTTTAAAGGAAATACTCCCAGAACAACCTAAGGTCATCTTTAGAGGTGTGCCTTCTTTGCAGGGAAAAATTGCACCTAATATCATAAATCCCCCCATACGACCTTCTTTTTTTCATAACTTAGTGGGTTATTTTCCCTGCAAAAAATGCACTGTATGTCAATACAATTCCTGTGGTAGACGTAAAAGCCTTGAGTTTAAATCGAACACTACAAACTGTACATATCCCATTAAAACATTCTGCACTTGTGCTACCACACATGTCATTTATCTGATTACCTGCCCCTGTGGGAAGCAGTATGTGGGCCATATAATTCGAGCTTTCTCTGTTAGAGTCAGCGAGCATATAGCTAAAATAAAAATGGTGACGTCAAACACAACATGCCTCGACATTATAGAGAGCATCACAGACGAGACCCTACTGGTTCTCAATTTCTTGTCATAGATAAATATACACCTCCTTGGAGGGGAGGAGCTAATACAAGGGGAGTCTCTCGCTTGGAGACTTATTGGATCCACCAATTGCAGACCTACTCCCCTTTTGGGTTGAACATAGAATGGGACATCAATGCTTTTATCAACCAAGCATGAAGCCTTTTCTCTATTTCTGGTACTTTAGGGTCCAGTTGGTACCTATTAGAATATCTTTTATGAGAGGTTTTTTTATAAGTATTTTTAAATGTTTTTATGATGGTATTTTTATTGAATTCTTATAACATGTATTTTAGAATGTATTTTGGATTTCTTATTTGAATATATACTGGTTTGGTCCCTATCACAAATATCAGCTTGATCCAACCAATAACATGTCCTTGAGAGGTGCCATCATTTGTCACACCTTAGTATCATATATATTTTATATATGTTACATAATTTTTATTTATTTATTTTCTACCCCCACATGGAATCTCGGGATTCGAACCGGTGACCCTTTAGCTGCTGGGTGGGAGTGCAGGCCACTACACCACTGCCCATGTCCAGGCTAGAGCAATGTTTGGATATATTATATTGTTTTTCATTTTTTCTGCCAGAAGGGTGATACCTTGTGACTTGCACCATGTTGTAGGTTATATACACCGGACATTGTGCCGTTTTAAGCCACATCTGCCCCTATATGTCCCTGAGAATAGCGGTGCCATGTTTTTGGCTGTTTAAACCAGTCACTGTTCCACATGATGTCACATCCTCTTTCACATGTTAAAATGAGGCTTGGAACTCTTGTCCGGGCACCATTTTGGCAGAACCAGGATGTAATCCTCCTCTACATATGAAAAGAGGCTTGGAATGCAAGCCCGGGCGGCATTTTGGAGGAACCAGGAAGTAATCTCCATAATTTGCACTTTCAATCAGACAGAGCTGCCACTTGTTATGGGGGTAACCAGTATCTACAAATACTCAGCCAGTACAGTGGTCCAGCACCCCAGATGATGACTTCTAAGTTGAAACGCATCGGGAGGATATGCTGAGACCACTGTCTTCTTTTATACAAGGGCTTGATTTTACTGCTAAACACGTAAGTGTATTTCCTTTGTTTTTTATGTATTAAAATATCCATACGGAGTTACACTATATGCCTTCCTCTTTCTTTTAATGATGGGGCTGACTGCCTATATCTACTGAGTCCATCCATACCTTACACCTGTTCGGAGGTCCATCTGGAGGTCATATCTGGATAGAGCATCTGATCCCCTTGGTATATTATACCACAAAGCTTGATTGACTCACTAGGTGTACACCTATTTGAGTTCAATCCCTCTGGTAAGCAGCTTCTGGTGTCTTTGGTGGTGGACCTACTATTAACTGTTATTACATCATACATATTTGAAGTTAAAGACTGTCACTATATTATATCCACATGTGGTTGAGGATTATCATCACACATGATTGAAACTTGTCACTGACTTTTTTCTTTTTTGGACATCACACGTCCAAGTTCCTCTGTTTATAGACATCATATGTCATAATAGAGGACTGCTTGGATTATTTTTGAGCACATCATTTATTATTCACGTTTTTTGTACTCATATTATTTGTTATGGTTTATATGATCACATAAGTGCTGCACATTTCACCCAATTTGTCATTTTTGCAACTTTATCCACTGCTGTGCTGGCTGCTTTAGTTTTCTTTTTTTTTTTTTTGAGACAGCGCGGCATATATTTGTTTATAATTTACAGTACTCCAATGGTAACCCATCTGGACCTGGGGATTTTTGGTTGGACATATCAGCTACTGCTTTTTGCGGCTCATCCAAAGCTATTGGGGACTCCATCTCATTCCTATCATTATCCGAGAGAACAGGTAGTTCAACGCCCTCCAGGAACTTATCCATATCTTCCCGATCTGAACTCTGACGTGCCTTATACAAATCTCTGCAAAATTCAGAGAATGTCTCCATAATCACAGCAGTTTCAGACGAGGTTTTGTCAGTTGGGGTCTTAATTGTAGAGATAACTGAGGAAGAACTGGTCCTAGCTAAAAGTGCCAGCATACGGCCCATTTTTTCCCCCTCTCCAAAAAAATTTTGTCTCTGAAAAAGTCTCTTATTTTCAGTTTTTCCTAGTAATTGCCACTTTATACTCTTGCTGTTTCTTGAGCCATATCTCTTGTTTCTCTGGGGTTGGGTCTATCACATACTGTCTCCCAGACTCCATCACCTCCTTTCTAATCTGTTCCTCCCATTCCCTTGATTTCTTCTTTATTTTTACCACCTGTTGAATGAAAAATGTCCCCTAAGGAATGCTTTTAGGGTATCCCACACTACCCCCACTGGCGCTGTACCTGTATTAAGTTCTACGAACTCTTTTAATCTCAAGGTTATTTCTTCTGGGTTTCCCATTAACTCCACCCATAGTGGATTTATTGTCCACATTCTCTGGTTACATCTGTCATATAGATTTACAGTTAGAGTCAAGGGTGAATGGTCTGATATCCCTCTTGGCCATTACTCTATTTTGTTTTATTAGCTGCAATGCTTCACTATTGCCTATTGCCATGTCTATACGTGAGAGTGTAGAATGTGACCCTGAATAACAAGAGTATTGCTGGTTATTTGGATTATGGGATCTCCAAAAATCACTCCATCCAATATCCTCAAGAAATTGGCCTAGACGTCCCTCTGACACCTTTTATGTCCGAGCTCCTGGGGGAAACCTGTCCAGACTGTTATTAAGCAACGCATTAAAATCCCCCACCATTATAACCGGGGTATCTGCCTTATCCTCCACAAACTCTAATAATCCGTACAAGATCTCCATTTTAAACAGAGGGGGAATAGAAACATTTGCTATCACGTATGTTTTTTTTTTCTATTAGGCAACTCAAGAAAATATAGCAACCCAATGTGTCTATTCTGACATCTCTGCAGGAAAATAACACTCCTCTCTTTTACCAATATGCTCACCCCCTAGAATAAGAGGAGTAAACTGAGTGATATTGTTCTTGAAATTTCTTACTCCGAATTTGTAATTTAGTGTCATTGGTGAGATGGGTTTCCTGCAGACATATCAGTTCAACACCATGGGTCTCCAGTACCAAAAATACAGTAGCTTTTTTAATGGGATTACCCATACCGATAATATTCCAAGAACCTATGTTTAAGGTTTTAGGCAGCATCTAAAAAGAAAAAAAAAAACATTAAAAAAAAAAAGAAAGTGAGCCAAAAATGGCCAAAGTGGGGGCCATTTTGCCTAACTTTACTTACAAAGCATCCCTGTCCTTCTACCCAAAAAAATGTCATTTGTTTGGTTGTGTCTCCCAAAATTGCAGTCAGTGCTAAAATTGTGTTAAAAAAGAAAACAAAAAAATCTTTGTAACCTATTCCCAATCTACCTTTTCTTTCTATATTATTTCTTATTAAATGTGAATAACATATACGTGTATGCTCTATTATTATCTGCCCCCCCCCCTTCGTGTGTGTACCATATAATCCTTCCCTAATCTTCCCCTACAACTCCCTTTTACCACCCTTCCACCCCTCCCTTTTGTATTGTTTACCTCCCTTCCCCCCTGATCCTTAAATGACCCCCCTCTTTCCCCTTCTGCCTAACTAGGCTAGCCCTAGGGGCATTACTTGCGACCATTTTTCCCCCTCCAAACCATTCAAACCAAAACTCCACAGCCCTACATAAGTGTGGTCTAAGTTCCTTGTTCTTCACTGTCTGTCCCCCCCCCATCCTTTAGCCCAATTTAAAATGATCAAAATTACAAAAAAAACATTCTTAAACAATGACACCCCATTTTTCATCAGTGACTTTCACCATCCAACCCCCCCCCCCCCCCCGGTGCCATCCTCTATTTAACTTCCTTATTAGAAAAAATATCCAAAAATCTATAGATATTTCAATATTATCTTAAATTATTCAACAGCTGCAATTCATATCTCTATAGGTCCTTTTTGTTGTCTTCAAGCCATTTTGTTACCCCTGCAACCGAATAAAAAAAATGGGTTGCCCCTAAAGCCATAATGCATAGACGTGCTGGATACAGTAGTTCATATGCAATTTTATGGTTCCGTAGACTGCGCTTGATATCAATAAATTGCACCCTACGCTTTTGCAAGTCCGGTGAATAATCAGGGTACAATAAGATTCTAGCTCCATTACGGAAAATGTCCCCCATCTCTCTATCTTTTTGCATGAAAGTCACCTTGTCCTTATAGTTGAGCATTTTTATAATTATTGGTCTAGGATGAAACCCTGGTGGCGGAACTCTAGAAGGCACTCTATGAGCTCTCTGAATCACAAAAAGGTGCGAGAAGATCATTGTCCCAAATATTTCCCTAAGCCATTTTTCCATGAACTCTACAGGATGGGAGCCCTCACACCGCTCCGGGAGGCCCACCATCCTCATGTTGTTCCTACGTAACCTATTTTCCATTTCATCCATTTTGGTTTTGTATAAACCCAGCTGAACTTGCATTGTTTTAAACTCTTGCTTCACTGGATATAGGTTATTTTCCACCTGGCTTAGCCTCTCCTCCAGAATAGGGATGAGCTGAACACCCCCCTGTTCGGTTCGCACCAGAACATGCGAACAGGAAAAAAGTTCGTTCGAACGTGCGAACACCGTTAAAGTCTATGGGACATGAACATGAATAATCAAAAGTGCTAATTTTAAAGGCTTATATGCAAGTTATTGTCATAAAAAGTGTTTGGGGACCTGGGTCCTGCCCCAGGGGACATGGATCAATGCAAAAAAAAGTTTTAAAAACTGCCGTTTTTCAGGAGCAGTGATTTTAATAATGCTTAAAGTCAAACAATAAAAGTGTAATATCCCTTTAAATTTTGTAGCTGGGGGGTGTCTATAGTATGCCTGTAAAGGGGCGCATGTTTCCCGTGTTTAGAACAGTTTGACAGCAAAATGACATTTCGAAGGAAAAAACACATTTAAAACTACTCGCGGTTATTGCATTGCCAACAATACACATAGAAGTTCATTGATAAAAACGGCATGGGAATTCCCCACAGGGGAACCCTGAACCAAAATAAAAAAAAAAAAAATTACGTGGGAGTCCCCCTAAATTCCATACCAGGCCCTTCAGGTCTGGTATGGATATTAAGGGGAACCCCGGCCAAAATTTAAAAAAAAAATGACGTGGGGTTCCCCCTAAATTCCATACCAGACCCTTCAGGTCTGGTATGGATTTTAAGGGGAACCCCACGCCAAAAAAAAAAAAAAACGGCGTGGGGTATCCCCAGAAATCCATACCAGACCCTTATCCGAGCACGCAACCTGGCAGGCCGCAGGAAAAGAGGGGGGGACGAGAGTGTGGCTCCCCCCCCTCCTGAACCATACCAGGCCACATGCCCTCAACATTGGGAGGGTGCTTTGGGGTAGCCCCCCAAAACACCTTGTCCCCATGTTGATGAGGACAAGGGCCTCATCCCCACAACCCTGGCCGGTGGTTGTGGGGGTCTGCGGGTGGGGGGCTTATCGGAATCTGGAAGCCCCCTTTAACAAGGGGACCCCCAGATCCTGGTCCCCCCCATGTGTGAAATGGTAAGGGGGTACTTACCCCTACCATTTCACTAAAAAACTGTCAAAAATGTTAAAAATGACAAGAGACAGTTTTTGACAATTCCTTTATTTGAATGCTTCTTCTTTCTTCTATCTTCCTTCATCTTCTTCTTCTGGTTCTTCTGGCTCTTCTTCTTCTCTTCCTCCGGCGTTCTCGTCCAGCATCTCCTCTGCAGCATCTTCTATCTTCTTCTTGGGCCGCTCCGCACCCATGGCATGGGGGGAGGCTCCCGCTCTTCTCTTCATTTTCTTCTCTTCTTCCTTCTTCTCTTCTTCATTTTCTTCTCCGGGCTGCTCCGCATCCATGCTGGCATGGAGGGAGGCTCCCGCTGTGTGACAGCGTTTCCTCATCTGGCGGTTCTTAAATAACGGGGGCGGGGCCACCCGGTGACCCCGCCACCCTCTGACGCATGGTGACTTGACGGGACTTCCCTGTGACGTCACAGGGAATGCCACAGGGAAGTCCCGTCATGTCCCGTGTGTCAGAGGGGGGCGGGGTCACCGGGTGGCCCCGCCCCCCGTTATTTAAGAACCGTCAGACGAGGGGACGCCGTCACACAGCGGGAGCCTCCCTCCATGCCAGCATGGATACGGAGCGGCCCGGAGAAGAAAATGAAGAAGAGAAGAAGAGAAGAAGAGAAGAAAGAAGAAGATAAGAAAACGAAGAGAAGAGCGGGAGCCTCCCCCCATGCCATGGGTGCGGAGCGGCCCGAGGAGAAGAAGATAGAAGACTCTGCGGAGGAGATGCTGGACGAGAACGCCGGAGGAAGAACCAGAAAAACCAGAAGAAGAAGATGAAGGAAGATAGAAAAAAGAAGAAGCATTTAAATAAAGGAATTGTCAAAAACTGTCTCTTGTCATTTTTAACATTTTTGACAGTTTTTTAGTGAAATGGTAGGGGTAAGTACCCCCTTACTATTTCACACAGGGGGGGGTGGGATCTGGGGGTCCCCTTGTTAAAGGGGGCTTCCAGATTCCGATAAGCCCCCCACCCGTAGACCCCCACAACCACCGGCCAGGGTTGTGGGATGAGGCCCTTGTCCTCATCAACATGGGGACAAGGTGTTTTGGGGGGCTACCCCAAAGCACCCTCCCAATGTTGAGGGCATGTGGCCTGGTACGGTTCAGGAGGGGGGGCGCACTCTCGTCCCCCCCTCTTTTCCTGCGGCCTGCCAGGTTGCGTGCTGGGATAAGGGTCTGGTATGGATTTTTGGGGGGACCCCACACGTTTTTAAAAAAAAATTTTGACGCAGGGTTCCCCTTAAAATCCATACCAGACCTGAAGGGTCTGGTATGGAATTTAGGGGGAACCCCACGTCATTTTTTTTTTACATTTTGGCCAGGGTTCCCCTTAATATCCATACCAGACCTGAAGGGCCTAGTATGGAATTTAGGGGGACTCCCACGTCATTTTTTTTTTTTAATTTTGGTTCGGGGTTCCCCTGTGGGGAATTCCCATGCCGTTTTTATCAATGAACTTCTATGTGTATTGTCGGCAATGCAATAGCCGCGAGTAGGTTTAAATGGGTTTTTTCCTTCGAAATGTCATTTTGCTGTCAGACTGTTCTAAACACGGGAAACATGCGCCCCTTTACAGGCATACTATAGACACCCCCCAGCCACGAAATTTAAAGGAATATTGCACTTTTATTGTTTGACTTTAAGCATTATTAAAATCACTGCTCCTGAAAAAACAGCCGTTTTTAAAACTTTTTTTTGCATTGATCCATGTCCCCTGGGGCAGGACCCAGGTCCCCAAAACTTTTTATGACAATAACTTGCATATAAGCCTTTAAAATTAGCACTTTTGATTTCTCCCATAGACTTTTAAAGGGTGTTCCACGGCATTCGAATTTGCCGCGAACACCCCAAATTGTTCGCTGTTCGGCGAACTTGCGAACAGCCAATGTTCGAGTCGAACATGAGTTCGACTCGAACTCGAAGCTCATCCCTACTCCAGAGTAGTTGTTCTCTCAACCGTTCTTTGCAACTCTTGACTCATTGAAAATAGCTCTTCCTTTAAGCCCTTTTACTGATCACACAGGTTACTCAGTGAGCCCTTACAAAAATTAACTGCACATAATACATCTTTCAGCGTAGGCTCAACTTCCATAGATATACTTAAATCAGAGGCAATTTCAGTCATTTTTCCCAGGGGTTCCCCCTCAGAACTTTTTTTACTCACAGTTTTTGTAGTAGTAGGCAATACTGCTGACATTTTGCCTAAGCTCTTTCTATCCCCAGGGCCTCCTGCCTGAGATTTCTCTTGGGGTTGTTGGTTACCTTTAGCTGGTGACAATGTAGAAGTATGTGCGTACCTTTCCAGCTTGGCTGCTGCTACTGCTGCCACCTGGTTCCCCTTCTCCTTAGTTGAGCGAATAGATTGAGAGCCTAAATTCTCCTGGTGTTGCTGTTCCTCCCCCTTTTTCCTTGTCATGGCCGGCTATAAGTATAAGGAGTATAAGGAAATATCTGGCTAACAAAGGTTACCAAGCTGTGATGTTTTTCCACTCCTTTGAACCCACAATAGCTCCGCTTGTATGGGATATGGCCAGTACTAGCTTCTGCTCTTCATCCACCAGTGTCTCAGCACAGCTGAGTCTGCCAGACTATGCAAGAACGCTCCAAACAGCCGCTCCACACTGTGCACATCTAACAATGTCAGTCTTGCAGTCTCTCGCGAGAACTCGGGCCGTTGTCAAAGCAACCAGTTCAACAATTCGGGCTGCTCAAGCTCCCCCACGCTATACTGGAGGCGGCAGCCAGTGCTATCTTCCATCGTCAACCCCGTTTATCTCATTGCAGCACTGCCGTTCTCACAACCCTCCCATAGGGCACCCAGAGCAGACAAGGCTGGTACAGCCTCATATAGGGGAAAAAAGCATCCTGTGCTGGACTGATTCGGATGGCCACGGGGGATAGAGCAGGGAGAGACCTCACACACCTCCGCTCACTCCAACATCCGGTCACGCCCCTCTATCAGTGTCGAGGAACTATCCTTGATTACCTGGATGAAGTGGAAATCCTGTCTCCTTTATATTTTCAATTCAATGCCTATTGTCTCATCTCAGCATGTGGATCACTGTATTGATTTGGGGACTGCGCCCGATCTTCCAGACTTTTTAACTACCATATTACAGCGCACACATTCAAGATTCCTGCAAGGCTAGTTAAAAACACCTGAACATATTTAAAAAAATATGGGGGTTTGGTCACACTATATGATCATATAGTGCTAATCCCACTTACTGCGACAAAGTACCCCGAATTAGTGGATCATACCCTAGTAATAGAATGGAAAATCCTGTGTCTCAACCATGGGAGCTGAACTCCTCTATGTGGGAGAACTGAAGGGGATTCCTCCTATGCACTGGTGGCCACTAAATAAGAGGTAATGAAGAGGGGGAGAGGTGCTCTAGCCTAAAAAAACCTGGTCAGGGTCTATTACAATATACAAAAACATATTTGGGGGCACACCCTAAAATGCATTCGGGCGGCACAGTGGTGTAGTGGGTAGCACTCTCGCCTAGCAGTAAAAAGGGTCGCTGGTTTGTATCCCAACCACACCACAACACTACCTGCCTGGAGTTTGCATGTTCTCCCTGTGCCTGCGTGGGTTTCCTCTGGGTACTCCAGTTTTCTCCCACACTCCAAAGACATGCTGGTAGGTTAATTGGCTTCTGTCCAAAATTGGCCCTAGTATATGAATGTGAGTTGGGGACCTTGGATTGTGGGCTCCTTGAGGTTAGGGACTGATGTATGTGTGAAGCGCTGTGTAAATTGATGGCGCTATATGGGTACCTTAAATAAATAATTGTAGACACACACCCACACTTACTCAGGTTGAACTGGATGGACTGGTGTCTTTACTCAACCTTACTAACTATGTAACTATGTAGCATTTAGATTCAAGATGGTGCTGCTATAAGACCAACAAACAGTACAAAACATATTACAGCGCACACATTCAAGAATTACATTTCCGGTTCCCTGTGCGATTTACACCAATGTGCCTTATGGTAGACAGGAGCCCGGGGGTCCACTGGCTTCCCAGATGTTTATTGGTTTCCTGAGATGTTTTTAATAGGAGGAATGGGAGACGTTTGTTTCTATGCACATCCACCTTCCCCCCTCCCCCCCCTCATTCTCCCCGATAATGTCGGTCATGGCCAAGAAAATATAACTGTTCCTGCAATGTTGAGGTTTAAGTTTATGCCCCGGCTGTTGCCGGGAGACTGCACCCACTTATTATTATGATCCGATCTCCAGCAGAGGACTTGATGTTGTCCATCATCTGACTGCTGCACTGTGGTTGCTGTTCCGCTCATGGTACCCCATTACAGGCGTGCTCGCCTTGGTTTTGAGTTGGGATCCTGAGCCTCCCCGAAGTTTGGGCCGGGGCTGGAGGGGTGGGGCGTGGGGGGGCTTGGTTGGGAAAGTTTTGTTATACTTTGTTGATTTGCTGTTTTTTCACAAGCGATGTACTTATGTCTGTCACAAGATACGCCAGATGTTCTGTCCTGACCTTGTTAAGGGTCTGGGCCTTACATCTGTTTCTATATGGTGATATATGGATGGAAAATGTGTTCTCGAGTGTAGATGGCTGATTTACCATAATTTCATGGAACACCAGGGGTTTGAATTCCTCTGTTAAAAGGTCACTGGTGTTTCAATTCCTCAAAACATACCACCCCCAAATCTGCATATTACAGGAGACCCATCTGATGGGAAGCAAACTCCTGAGTCTAAGACAACCCTGGGTGGGACACCAATACCACTCCACGTATACTAACTACTCCAGGGGGGTTAACATTTTAGTGCACAAGTCCACACCATTTAGATTGCTGGCACTGGAGCTTGACCCTGACGGTCGGTTTGTAATCTTACATGCCATTGTAGACAGATTAGAGTTGGTGGCGGTGGGATTGTACCTACCCCCCCAGCCTCTATACGGGTACTTAACCAAATTATCTCTAAAATAGCTGCCTTTGGTACAGATAATGTGGTAATACTGGGGGATTTCAACCTGGTCCCGGACCCTGCAATGGACAGGCTCACACCGGGGACGAGCTCGCCATCAGAGCTGTCCTCATGGGCTGAGGCGTCTAACTTTACTGACGCGTGGAGGTGGCGTCATCCTTCTCGACGTGCCTACACTTGTCACTCAGCCACCCACAAAACCCTGTCATGGATAGATCTTGCCTATGTGGGGGGGTCTGTCCTGCCCATGGTTCGGGACATCAATATACTCCCCCGTGGCATATCCGACCACGCTCCGCTTGCTTTAAAGCTTTCTCTGTCTAATGCCCCAGGGGAGAATCTTTTGAGGTTGTCCAGATTCTGGTTGACCGACACTAGAGTATCTGAACCCTATAGATTCGAGGCAATACATTATTGGAGAGACCTAGACCAATCAGTAGGGTTGTCCCGATACCACTTTTTTAGGACCAAGTACAAGTACCGATACTTTTTTCAAGTACTCGCCGATAGCGATTACCGATACTTTTTTTTTTAATGTCACGTGACAGTTTTTTTTTTTTTTTTTTTTAAACAATGCTTTCTTTTTTTTCGGGGGGGGGGGGGGGGGGGGTGAACGGTGTCTGTGTGTTTTTTTTTTTTTTTATTTACAATTTTTATTTTTTACAATAATATTTTTTTTATTCATTTTTGCAATATGTTTTTTTTTTTTTTTTTTAATCAGCCCTGTTGGGGGGCTTTGGTGAGATATCAGGGGTCTTAACAGATCTCTGATATCTCCCCCTTGAGACAGAGAAAGAGACGGAGGATAGAGATTCCCCAGTCCCTTTCTCTGCAGCCTCAGCTGCACTGAGAATGAATGGAGAGAAGACAGCGGCTCCTCTCCATTCATAAACTGACACATCGTAATCACAGGAGATTACAATGTTTCAGTTATGTGAATGGACAGAGTCAGCTGACTCTATCCATTCACAAAGGAAGGAGGAGGGGGAGAACGGAGGGGACAGCAGAGAGGCACAGCAGAATGGAGGAACGGAACGGAGGGGGACAGAGAAGGAGAGGGGGACAGAGGAACGGAGGAACGGAACGGAGGGGGACAGATAAGGAGAAGGGGACAGAGGAACGGAGGAACGAAATGGAGGGGGACAGATAAGGAGAGGGGGACAGAGGAACGGAGTGGGCATGGAGGAGGATGAGGTGACAGTCAGCGGTGATCGCGTGGGGAAGTTACAAGCACCGATCACCGCTGTATGTCACTGAAAGCCGCTGAAAGCCGCGGGGGGGAAGCTTTTAACTCCCCCACACGCCGATCACCGCTGACTGTCATAGTATCGGCGGAAGCATCGGGAGCATTTGCCCGAGTACAAGTTCTCGGGCAAATGCTCGGCATCGGTGCCGATACCGATACTAGTATCGGTATCGGGACAACCCTACCAATCAGTGACTATGACCACATCCTGGGACGCATTTAAGGCCTTCACTAGGGGCAGTTTTCAAACACATATCTGAAAGATCCAGAAGGATCTGAGGAGAGAAACACAGACAGCCGAGGGGAGGGTAGCAACATTGGAGGCGGCATATTCCACAACGGGATCCCCTGAGATATACTCAGACTTCCAGGCAGCGTTGAGAGATGTTCTTTTATTACACACGGTGGCCACAAAAACCAAATTCTTACACCAGTCACAAAGAATTTTCGAACATGGAGAAAAAACAGGCAGTATGCTGGCATGGCTGGTGAGGGAAAGCTCCTCCCCGGTGACCATCTCAACTATTTCTGATTCAGACGGGACGATCTTGACTGATCCCGCGGACATTAACAATACATTTGCTTCATTTTATCGAGACCTCTACGGTTCTCGGATGAGATGTTCGAATGAGGAACTGATTGGGTACCTTGACGGGGTGGAGCTCCCTTGCCTGACATCCACGTTTAGGGAGGCATTAGATGGCCCAATCCAATTAGAAGAAATTCAGCGAGCAGTAGCCTCCTTGCAAAACAGTAAGACACCAGGTCCAGATGGAATTCCAGCCGAATTCTACAGAACATACGCTTAAGAAATTCTCCCATCGTTTAGGTTAATGCTCCAAAAAGCCACAGAGAGGGGCTCACTACCCCCAACTATGGCTGAAGCAGTCATTGTGGTCATTCTTAAGCCTGGCAAACCCCCTGATCAGTGCGCCTCGTATCGGCCAATATCACTCCTCAACGTGGACACCAAGTTATTGGCCAAAGTACTGGCTAGACGGTTGAACACTGTGATCACGGCACTGGTCCATCCAGATCAGTCTGGATTCATGCCAGGAAGGGGGACTGATATAAACATCAGACGTCTCCTTACACACCTCTCTAGGGCAGGCGGGGACCGTCCGGAGGTGGTGGCCTCTCTTGATGCCTAGAAGGCTTTTGACTCGGTGGAGTGGCGCTACCTCTAGGCTGTCCTGCGCAAATTTGGATTTGGCCCTCGCTTCATTGGCTGGGTGCAGATGCTATACCATAATCCCTCAGCACGCATACGAACTCATTGTCATCGTCCTTTCCTTTATCTAGGGGTACCAGGCAGGGCTGTCCGCTTTCTCCTGGACTGTTTGCCCTGGCCATGGAACCCATGGCTGCTCATATTAGAGCCTCCCCCTTGGTACAGGCCATTCAGGTGGGAGTAGTGATAGACAAAATATCCCTCTATGCTGATGATACCCTACTTTTCCTTAAAGACATATCCTCCCTCTCACCAGCACTTCAAATAATTGATGAGTTTGGCATTTTCTCGGGCATTAGGGTAAATTGGGAAAAATCGATAATTTTCTCTTTAAGTGCATCCAGTCAAAACCCACCGACAGGTACCTCCCCTAAACTGGACACCTGAATTTAAATATTTAGGAGTAAGGGTTAGAGCTCCACTGTCCACATATTTTGAACTGAATCTTCAGCCACTACTTAAAAATCTTTCACAAAAATGTATAACGTGGAAAACCCTCCCCCTCTCTCCAGTGGGGAGGGTAAATTTAATTAAAATGATATACTTGCCCAAATTTTTGTACTTTTTTCGAAATTCACCCTTGATCCCCCCAGCTTCATTTTTTGCTAAATTGAAAGGTATACTGTCTTCCTTTATCTGGAACGGAAGACCCTCGACACTGGCCATGACTACCCTCCAGCTGCTAATTACTCAGGGGGGTTTGTCCTTACCGGATTTCCAGATATACTTCTGGGCGGCCGTCCTGGTGACGGTTAGGTGGTGGTTCTCTCAACCATGTGTTAACCCGGCAGTGACCCTGGAAGTCGCCATCATGGGATCCTATTCATCTCTCAGCAATGTGGTGTTCAGAGGGATAAAATCCCATCCTGGCATTACGGATCTGATGAGCACCACCATTATAGTTTGGAACAGGGCCAGGAATAGATTTAACAATCCAGAGAGGTTCTCCCCGCACATCCCCCTGTGGGGCAACCCTAGACTGCCACATTTGAAGTCGGTCCCAGACCCCCAAGTCTGGGCAAGAAAGGGAATTGTTAAGCTAAAACACATTGTGCTGGGTGGCAAATTAAGAACTTTCTCTGATCTCAAAAACGCTTACTCATTACCAGGTTGGATGCTGTTTAGATATTATCAACTCCGGCATGCCTATAGGAAGCAGTTTCCATCTCGTCTCCAGTTAGAATCAGACCCCGTGGAGGGATTATTTACAGCTAAAATCATAGATAGACCATTATCTACTCTATATTTTCATTTGTCCATACCCCCTGCAAAGAAACTTGAGAAAAATTTGGTCAAGTGGAAAGCGGACATTCCTGACTTATCAGAGGAGGAATGGGAAACGTGTGTATCCTCCTTTGTGATTAATACGATATCGGCCAGAGAGCGATTTATGCAGGTCAAGTTCCTCCACAGGGCCTATTACATCCCAAAACGTCTGACAATTATGACACCTGACAGTCTAGTGGCCTGCGCCAGGTATGGTCTGGAGTCTGCCTCCTTTCTTCATATGGTATGGTCTTGTCCTCGCCTCGGAGACTATTGGACGGAAATAGCTAACACTCTCGACCAGGTTACCTCCTTAGATGTGGGAGCTCATCCCAAGGCAACGCTATTGAACATTTTCAGTCCCAATGTTAGAGGTAAATATACCAAACTATTTTTGAGCTATGCTACGTTCTATGCCTGAAAATAAATATTTCTTCATTGGAAGGATGCATTACCCCCTAGAGTATCTTCATGGCGCCTAGCAATGAATTCTATACTCCCACTATATAAACTTACATATCTTAATCGTAACTGCCTCAAAAAATTTGATAAGATATGGTCGGGTTGGATAGACGCATGGGGTGCTGAGGTTGTGAATGATATCCAAGTTGATGCAGAGATACCAGCTATATGATTATACAACACAATTGAGTTCTCTTTAAACTTCACCTAGTGTATATGTTCAGTTAAGCTATTGAGGTATTTGTGGTTCCTTCCTTGCCTCCTCCTCCTGCCCCTCCCCCCTCATCTTCTAAGTATCCTTAATCCGCCTCCCCCTCCTCCCCCTCCCCCCCCCCTCCCCTCCATCCCCTCCCACAAGACCTCCTTGACTGATTGTTTTAATATGCTACCTCTACACCAATATTTTGCTGCAATGTCATGTACTGCTCTCATACTTCTTTATGTTGTCTATATGGAAAAATTAATCATCTATCTTGTGACTATATGTATACTGTTATCGTATCTAAATGTGCCTATGCATCGCTTGTAATGTTTAAATCTTGAATAAAATTTTTTTTTCTTGTAAAAAAAAAAGAATGACATTTTCTGCAAGGCTAGTTAAAAACACCTGAACATATTTAAAAAAATACAGGGGTGTCAGAGAGGTTCCCAGAACAGACTCAGTACTAGGCGCCGTGGGGTGCGTCAGTGCGCGCCGGCTTGCGTCGGTGCACGCTGGCTCGCGCCGGTGCACACTGGCTCGCGCCGGTGCGCGTTGGCATGCGCACGTGCCTGCCGTTATGCGGGCGCGCGCACGATGTTTGGCGCCAACCGCCCTATTTAAACTATTGATGCACTTTGCTCAGCGATGTCCGATCTGCAGCTCCTAGTACCTGTGCCTCCTGTTTACCTGTCTGAATGTTGATCTCCCTGATACCCGGCTTGTCTATTGGATTCCTCTCTGCTATCTACCTGCACCTGACCCCGACCTGCCTTTGACTTTGAACCTGCCTGCTCCTTGTACTACGCTGCTCGCCTGTTTCCAACCCTGCTTGTGACCTGGACTTTGAACCTTCCTGCTCCTTTGTACTATGCTGCCCGCCTGTTGCCAACCTTGCTTGTGACCTGGACTCTGAACCTGCCTGCTCCCTTGTACTGTGCTGACCACCTGCTGCCAACGCTGTCTGTGACTGGTCCTGCCTACCCCACTCCTGCTCTGCATCTGCTGCCTGTGCTTCAGCTTGCCAAGGACCATCAGTCCACTTGCACCAGGATCCTGGGCCTTACCTCCGCAAGTCACCCGCCAGGCTCTCATACCATTCTGTGTTCCCGTGCCTTCTGTTCATACTACCAGGGGCCGGGAACCAGATACGTAAGGGAGACCTACCCCTGCTGTATCGGGTTCGTCAGTCAGGTACGTGAAAGTCTGACAGGGGGTTTGGTCACACTATATGGTCATATAGTGCTAAGCCCACTTACTGCGACAAATTACCTCGAATTAGTAGGTCCTACCCTAGTAATAGAATGGAAGATCCTGTGTCTCAACCATGGGAGCTGAACTCCTCTATGTGAGAGAACTGAAGGGGATTCCTCCTATGCACTGGGGGCCACTAAATAAGAGGTAATGAAGAAGGGGAGGGGTGCTCCAGCCCAAAAAACCCAGTCAGGGTCTATTACAATATACAAAAACATATTTGGAGGGCACACCCTAAAATGCGTTTAGATTCAAGATGGTGCTGCTATAAGACCAACAAACAGTACAAAACATATTACAGTGCTTACATTCAAGAATGACATTTCCTGCAAGGCTAGTTAAAAAAAAAAAAACGTATTTTTTTTATATGTTCAGGTGTTTTTAACTAGCCTTGCAGGAAATGTCATTCTTGAATGTGAGCGCTGTAGTATGTTTTGTACTGTTTGTTGGTCTTATAGCAGCACCATCTTGAATCTAAATGCATTTTAGGGTGTGCCCCCCAAATATGTTTTTGTATATTGTAATAGACCCTGACCAGTTTTTTTGGGCTGGAGCACCCCTCCCCCTTTTCATTACCTCTTATTTAGTGGTCACCAGTGCATAGGAGGAATCCCCTTCAGTTCTCCCACATAGAGGAGTTCAGCTCCCATGGTTGAGACACAGGATCTTCCATTCTATTACTAGGGTAGGACCCACTAATTCGGGGTACTTTGTCGCAGTAAATGGGCTTAGCACTATATGACCATATAGTGTGACCAAACCCCCGTATTTTTTTGAATATGTTCAGGTGTTTTTAACTAGCCTTGCAGGAAATTTCATTCTTGAATGTGTGCGCTGTAATATGTTTCGTACTGTTTGTTGGTCTTATAGCAGCACCATCTTGAATCTAAACGCATTTTAGGGTGTGCCCCCCAAATATGTTTTTGTATATTGTTAACTACCATAAATCAACACTCCACTCTAGACAGTCAAATTATTTCACATAGATTGGAAGATCAAGTGGTTCAACTGGAACAGGCTATCGCCTGGATAGCCCCTTCCCATCAATCCTTTATTTGGCTCAACCCCTTCTTTCCCTCTGGCATAGATTTACCATACCCCTCAGGTTGTCTCATCAACAGGCCCCCCTAGCCCCTATCTTTGATAAACCTTCCTTTTGACTGGGACTTCTGATGTCCAGACAGTCCCTGACATCACCCCCTAAAAACATTTCTTTCTGATTCCATCACCTTGATCACACTGTTTCTCAGCTATGTCATATTGAGAGAGGAGACTTACAAAACAGATCCCCTTTCAGGAAATGTTTCATTTTTATGCATAAACCTTCAGTGTCCTCATATTTTCAAGAAATGAGCTGTAAGATTGTGCTCTTGTGGTATAGGACCCAGGTCAATTTGAAATGTATCTATCCCTTATCTCCTAAGACATGTTGGAGATGCATGGAAGAGGTTGGCTCCTATCTGCACATTTGGTGGAGGAGCCACTTGATCTCACCAGTTTAGCAGCAGGTCTTTGCTTCTCACAACTCCATATGTATTTCATATAACCAGGTAACTCCTGGGTTTTCCCTTCTGTTGATGATCCCTGGGCTCATTTCCAAAATGAAAATGGGCATCCTGAGGCACTGCTTTCTAGCTGCTTGGGGTGCTATTTCCCATCACTGGAAGTCTGTCTTTCTATTTTGATCTGTCTATCCAGCTAGTAAGTCTGTTGTTTTTCAACAGAAAAGCTCACTTGCAGTTACAGGGATGAGACAAACCATTTAACACTGGTCATATTAGCTGGAGTTCAGCTTCAATTTGTTACTGTATTTAAATCTGCTAGTACATTTAAAGCAGCCTATAGTTTATGTGATTTTGTTCAAAACTGACTGTGTTAATGTGGGAATTGATGGGGTAATGCCTCTCACTGTGCTATTGTGTTCTGCTAGCAGGGATCCTTCCCAGCAGAATGAAATTATTACTGCTAGCACTATAGTCACCGACAGTAATGGCATGTAAAAAAAAAATCTGACAATTCATTGTGCAAACAGCGTGCCCATATATGGATCGAGTCTGAGCTGGTCCCTGCTGAACCAAGTGAGATTTGATCCATCTATGCCTGGCTTAACACTACCCTACCCCCAGACTGAGAATGCTGATGTCCAAATCTGCCCCCTGTGCTCGTTCATCCAGAGTGGTGTTTGTGAAATACAGGAGGTATGTTACTGGCCAGATCACCATGGGAAAACTGAGGGAAGAAAACCTAAAAGAAAGACAACTAATATAGACACTACATTTAATGATTGGTAAATTGCAATACATTACAAATTTGGGTTTAATACTGCATTAAAGAACTATTAAACAAACAATCAGAAAATAGAAAGTTTAATTTTATGATCCAGAAAAAGAAGTGCAAATAAAAATCATACAAAGATATAGGAATAGCCATCAAATGTCTAACTAAAGTACCATGGGAGAATACTATAGGAAAATAATAGCCATATATCGTAATAATGATAATTTGGCAATAAAATGAAACCATAACCATATCACCTTTAGTAATTAAATTAATGGATATTACTAACTTTAAGGAAATCAACCAGTTGTGTTTTAAAATTCCATTATTGATATTGCTGTTACAAGTTTATTAAGCAATTCATTTAATGTCTTACAATACATAACCTGTTCCTAACCACTTCAATACCAGGCACATACCCCCCTTCCTGCCCAAGCCAATTTTCAGCTTTCAGCGCTGTCACTTTTTAAATGACAATTGTGTGGTCATACAACACTGTACCCAAACAAAATTTTTATCATTTTGTTCCCACAAATACAGTATCTAACAAAAGTGAGTACACCCCTCACATTTTTGTAAATATTTTATTATCTCTTTTAATGTGACAACACTGAAGAAATGACACTTTGCTACAATGTAAAGTATTGAGTGTACAGCTTGTATAACAGTGTAAATTTGTTGTCCCCTCAAAATAACTCAAGACACAGCCATTAATGTCTAAACCGCTGTTAACAAAAGTGAGTACACCCCTAAGTGAAAATGTCCAAACTGAGCCCAATTAGCCATTTTTCCTCCCCGGTGTCATGTGACTTGTTAGTGTTACAAGGTCTCAGGTGTGAATGGGGAGCAGGTGTGTTAAATTTGGTGTTATCGCTCTCACTCTCCCATATTGGTCCCTGGAAGTTCAACATGGCACCTCATGGCAAAGAACTCTTTGAGGATCTGAAAAAAAGAATTGTTGCTCTACCTAAGGATGGCCTAGGCTATAAGAAGATTGCCAAGACCCTGAAACTGAGCTGCAGCACGGTGGCCAAGACCATACAGCGGTTTAACAGGACAGGTTCCACTCAGAACAGGCCTCGCCATGGTCGACCAAAGAAGTTGAAGGCACGTGCTCAGCGTCATATCCAGAGGTTGCCTTTGGGAAATAGACGTATGAGTGCTCCCAGCATTGCTGCAGAGGTTGAAGGGGTGGGGGGTCAGCCTGTCAGTGCTCAGACCATATGCCGCACACTGCATCAAATAGGTCTACATGGTTGTTGTCCCAGAAGGAAGCCTCTTCTAAAGATGATGCACAAGAAAACCCACAGTTTGCTCAAGACAAGCAGACTTAGGTTTTGGATTACTGGAACGATGTCCTGTGGTCTGATGAGGCCAAGATTAACATATTTGGTTCAGATGGTGTCAAGCGTGTGTGGCGAGAACCAGGTGAGGAGTGCAAAGACAAGTGTGTCTTGCCTGCAGTCAAGCATGGTGGTGAGAGTGTCATGGTCTGGGGCTGCATAAGTACTGCTGGCACTGGGGAGCTACAGTTCATTAAGGGAACCATGAATCCCAACATGTACTGTGACATACTGAAGCAGAGCATGATCCCCTCCCTTCGGAGACTGGGCCGCAGGGCAATATTCCAACATGATAATGACCCCAAACACACCTGAAAGATGACCACTGCCTTGCTAAAGAAGCTAAGGATAAAGATGATGGACTGGCCAAGCATGTCTCCAGACCTAACCCCTATTGAGCATCTGTGGGGCATCCTCAAACGGAAGGTGGAGGAGCACAAAGTTTCTAACATTCACCAGCTCCTTGATGTTGTCATGGTGGAGTGGAAGAGGACTCCAGTGGCAACCTGTGAAGCTCTGGTGAACTCCATGCCCAAGAGGGTTAAGGTAGTGCTGGAAAATAATGGTGGCCATACAAAATATTGACACTTTGGTCCCAATTTGGACACATTCACTTAGGGGTGTACTCACTTTTGTTGCCAGCGGTTTAGTTATTAATGGCTGTGTGTTGAGTTATTTTGAGGGGGCAGCAAATTTACATTGTTATACAAGCTGTACACTCACTACTTTACATTGTAGCAAAGTATCTTTTCTTCAGTGTTGTCACATGAAAATATATAAAAGAATATTTACAAAAATGTGAGGGGTGTACTTACTTTTGTGAGATACTGTAGATATTTCTTTTGGTGGTATTTGATCACCTCTGCAGTTTTTATTTTTTGCTAAACAAATAAAAAAAGACAGAAAATTTTGAAAAAAAAAAGTTTTTTCTTTGTTTCTGTTGTAAAAAAATAAAGTTTTCTCCTTCACTGATGGGCACTGATAAGGTGGCACTGATGAGATGGCATCAATGAGATGGTACTGATGAAGTGGCACTGATGGGCACTGACAAGGGGGCACTGATAGGCGGCACTGATGGGCACTGATAGGTGGCACAGATGGGCATTGAAAGGCTGCACTGATGGATACTTATGGGTGGCACTGATAGGCGGCACTGCTGGGCACTAATGCGCACTGATAGTCGGCACTTCTGGGCACTGATAGGCGGCACTGATGGGCACTGATGGCTGGCACTGATAGATTACACTGATAGGCATCACTGATGGCACTAGCACTGGCAGGCATTGTTAATGGGCACTGATTGGCAGTTGCCTGAGCACTGATTGGCATATCCCTGGTGGTCTAGGGTGGCATACCTGATGGGCATCCTTTATGGCAATCCCTAGTGGCCCTGGCAGCATTCCTGGTGGTCGGTGGTCCTGTGCGGGCATCCGCGGGGGGGGGGGCTGCGCTGATTAACAATCAGCACAGACCCCCCTGTCAGGAAAGCTGCCGATTGGCTCTCCTCTACTCGCGTCTGTCAGACGCGAGTGAGGAAAAGCCGATAAACGTCTCTTCCTGTTTACATCGTGATCAGCCGTGATTGGACACGGCTGATCAAGTCACGTGGTAAAGAGCCTCTGACGGAGATCGGTGAAGCGACGTGTCAGACTGACATGCCGCACCACTGATTGTCGTGCTGCACACCCCCTAGGGCGCCTGATCATGGCTTATCCTGCTGGATGTCATATGACGCCTAGTCAGGATAACTGAACCACCGCCTGGCTGTCATTTTGCTATAGGCCAGGCAGGAAGTGGTTAAATTATGTTATTTTTTTCTACCATCCAACTGATGTCGCATTGCTCTAGAGATAACATGTTTCTTTTCCAAATAAAGTTTATTTGCCAAATAATTATATTGTTAACTATGTTGTCTTCAAGACTCCTTTTTTTCCAGAACTGAACATACACAGTTCATCTGGTAAGGTAGGGGTCAGCAACCAGTAGATTGCGGACAGGTGACTGGTAGATCACGGTCTGGGCTTGCTGACCCGCCATCCCAGAGCATCAGAGTGCAATGCAGAGGGACTACATGTGAAATTGAAACGGTAGTAGGGAACAAGAGCCGCATAAGCTGATGCCTCCTCTGTAGTGCTGGCTCCTGTCCTATTCAGAGTGATACCAATTGTACTCCATCTCTTAGTGCTCTCCAGAGTGGTGCCAGCAGCAGGAAAAAAGAAATCTTCAGGTCAGTATGAAGCAATACACTTGGCATAATAGTATAGGGCTGCTTTCACACTGATGTGCTGTGCTTTACCCACAGCACGGGTGCAGTGCAGTGTACCTGTAGCTTTCCTGTGGGTTTGCTGCGCAAAGCCATAGACTTCAATCATATCCTGTGGGTTTGGTGCACTTTCTTAACGAAGGAGTTTTGGTGCACTTTCAGAAAGTGCACCACACCTGCAGGAAATAATAGAAGTCTATGGCAAAGTGCAGCTAACACAGGAAGGTCGCAGATGCATTGCAGATGCAGTGCAGGTAAACCGCAGCACATCAGTGTGAACGCAGCCTTATAGAGGGATCAGAAAGGGTTTATATACATTTGTAGTTTGGGGGTTGGTAAAACCCCATAGTTAAGATGTGTTTTTTCCACCTCTGCTCCAAGCACACTCCCTTTAGCTACATTGGCCAGGGATCTACACATATCACAGCTGCAGCAAGAGTTACACGCCCTGTCATGGTTAGTGGGGGTAGCACCTGCCAAGCATGACCCATTTAAGTGAGTGAGGCCAATCTGCAAATGCCTTGCAACCTTGTGCAGTACAGCAAACAAGGGGTTAAAGCACGCAGCATTGTTTTGCTTTCTCAGCACTTGCTGAAACCTCTTGGACCTCGCGAAAGCATGCAGTTTTGAGAGCTCAGCAATGATAATTTTCAATAAATTTCATCCAGCGCTGAAAACAAACTATAATCATACTTTTCCACTCAGTTTCACAAGTTTGAAATTTTCTTTATGTAGCACTGACAACTTTTGTTTCTAGTCATATGTGTGTTATAAAAGAATATAAGTTGATATAGTGCCATCTTGT
Organism: Aquarana catesbeiana; assembly: GCF_042186555.1. Classification (NCBI taxonomy): domain Eukaryota; kingdom Metazoa; phylum Chordata; class Amphibia; order Anura; family Ranidae; genus Aquarana; species Aquarana catesbeiana. Next base: position 496,207,088 of record NC_133325.1, read on the forward strand.
GGACAATTGAAAAGATAAAAGACTTGTATGTTTCATCATTAAGAGAAGTGACATGGAAGTGATTGATTGTTTACTTCTGAACATCAGCTATGACCTACCCACAATGCTCCTGGACAAGAGGAGAACTGAACTGCATTGTGGGAGGATATAAAAGGTTTGGGAGTGGCCATCTTAGGTCTCTTGTTCCTGGGACGCGTGGCCTGCCAGCAGGACTCTGTGGGTGTGTGTGTCCCACAGGGTTGCGGCCTATCTTGTGAAGGAACAGCAGCAGGGATCCTGCCATCGTATCACAGTGTGCTGAAGCAGCAGAAGTGATTGTTCCGGAGACCCGTGGGGGAGGTAACCGAGGACTCCTGGTCGTTAGGAAATGGAACAGTGTGACGGCGTGGTGGTGGCTCCATACGGACTGAGAACTGCTGGAACGGAGACATCCATCTGCCCGGATCCCGTGTGGTGAGAAGGTTAACACCCGGAAGTTTGTTTAATACTACACACACACTTAGTACTTTTACAGAATGTTGCTGGGACAGATAGTCTCACGGAACAAGTTGAGTTGGAGAATATTACATTTGCATAGACTACAATATTCAAGAACTGACACTAGATGTCTGTCTTCTTCGTATAAGAACACTTAATCAGTTTGCTGGATTACAATTGCCTTTGTGTATTACCTTACACTGCACAACACCTCAGAAGAACTCTCTCTGGATTACAATTACCTTTTCATAGCTAGCGAAGATTGACGACATCAAGACTATCTCTTTTATTGCAGGGCCCTGCATCTAGTTACAAAGAGTAGTGACTTTACGGTTTAGAGCAGGGGGAGCTCCCTGGTACAGATATATATATTTAGGTATATTTGTGTTTGTTATTAAAACTGTCATAACTGTTTACTATACTGTTGAACTACGTTGGTGTGATAGTGTAGTCACTGTAATAACTCTTTATATAAATATATAATTTACCCAAAGAAATAAGTTATTTTGGTTATTACAGAAGTTTGTGTGCAGTGTTGTTATTTCTCCTGCAGGTGGAGCTACAAGCACCCAGGTAGAGGTAAATATAAATATAAGTGTATATTGTGGGTTAAAGTTGGTACTAATATCATTACAACACTGCACTACAGCTGTGTCAAGGGGATTGAACCATTTAAGAGGAGTGAAGAGAGTAGAGGACAGGCCCAATAATAAACCAGCAGCTCCACCGAGAGTTATTGCTACATTTAACACTATAAACACTGGAAAAAACGTAATGTTGAATTATGGGCTAAACAAATATTGTCTAAATATAACAGGGAAAGTGTATTCTAACTTAAATCTTGGTGTTTTAGTGTATATCTTCCAGATCTGTACAGTAATCTGACATAAAACAACTCCCAGGAGGGAGGAGCAGGAGCACGTGACGTGGATGTAAACCGGGGCGCAGCAGCCATTTTGTTGGTTGGAAATGCTGGTCGTTTCCATGTGCCTGCTTATATCATTGATTATGTGAGTGCAAAACCTCTTTTTTACATAATAAATTTGTATATTGGATGTCTTCGCAAAGAGCGTTCCTCTTTTCATTCCTGAGAGTACCACTGCTGATGTTGGCGTCCGCCCATTGGTTTCCTTGATGATTGAAGGTATCTTTTGAGCATCGATGTCCATACCTGTGGAGTGTGATCAGTGTAACCCTGGTGAAGTGGATTAGTCTATGTATGATGATCGCTGGTGCTACCATTTGATTACCCACTATGCATATCCCTTCAACTGAGGGTAAGAGTCAGTATTATTGGGTTTTGGTGATGGCTGTTCTGTTCAGTATACCAGGATTCACCTCAAGAATATTTTGGCTTATTATGAATTTTTACCTATCTACGGACTACATATAAATTAGTGCTGAACTACTTTACTCATTCATTTTATTGTATCCAGCAAATTGTGTCAGCTGCTGTTTTGTTAGTACTGAACTCTAAGTGCAACAGATTTGTATTTTGAATATGGCTACCTAGAGGAATTCTGTACACAGAATATGTACGGAACCCCCCCCCCCCCGAAACATAATTTCCTGCTTGTGTGATTGGCCCACTGATTTTCTCAGAATTCTACACTAATATACAAGTCAGATGTCAGGTATCCCCTGCAAAATGTAATTTTTGGTGAGATCCTCCCAATAGGAATTCACGTCTAAAGGGATGCAGACCCTGCAATTTTCATTAGAGCCCTGCAAGTTCAGCAGCTGATTAATAATTATGAAACCACGTCCATTAGATTCACTTTCCACATGGACACAGACAAACACACAGTGATTACTTCAGAATAACAAAAGGTAGGAATCTGCAACAAAGTTTGTTAAAATCCTTGCAATGTACATTGATTCCCCAGAGGGGAATATTTTTTTCTCAACAAAAAAGGAGTTACACTTTAAGTCTACACATATAACACCCACACCTGCACACCTGTCAAATTAGGACCTGTGGCTGTATTTGTACAGCCGCTACATCTTCATAAAGAATTATTTTTTTACATCTTTTAAAATATTTATTTACAATGTTTATTATTTTTTACAATATCAGGGGTCTAAACAGATCCCTGAGGTCTCACTTCTGAGACAGAAAAAGGGACCGAGGACACAGATTCCCTCATCCCTTCCTATGCAGCCTTAACTTCACTGAGCAGTTAATCTACAGAAAGCACTCTGTACAGAGGTTTCTGTTCGTTTACAAACTGAAGCTTTACTACGCTTCCGTCCTTAATGAACACAGTGAGTGTTCGATATGAATCACGCATTGTGTTCATTCACAAATGGAAGAGGCTGGTAAATATGACACAAACCAGCCCCTTTACGTATTTTCTATCCTGAAAAAACCCTGTGTGTGCACAGCAGCTGGTGGGAGATGAAAGTTCCTGTAATTGCTGCGCTGCCACACCAGTCATCCCCTCTCCTACCCACATCGAATTCCCTTGCTGTCCAGGCCCCCCCCTGCTGCTTTTTTCGTCCTTTTCTGTTATCAAATTAATTTTCTTTTCATCATACTTATAACAGATTCTGCTATTAGTTATTTATCAACTTTTTCTGCCTTATATTTTTATGTTATTTTTGTACAGCATTATTGCTTGGTGACTATTAATTTATTTTCATTATTAATCATTATTTTTATCTTCTTGTGAAGTGTTCTGTTGGTATATTGACCTCTTTTTTCTCCATGTCCTCCTCTACAAGGATCATCTGTTTCTATGTTTATCTTGTCGTGTAGGTTATGGGTTTAGATATACCAGTTCTTTTTGTACATAACATGAATGTTTCCACAGTGTGTCTGAGTGATTGGGGTTAAATGATTTATGCGGACAGTCTGTATGGAGTTTGCTGCAACCAATCAGGTCAATTGATCCAGTATTTAGTGGACTCACATTCAGCATACAACTAGCTCTGATGAATTTCACTTGCCGATAGAAATGCGTCAGATAGACGCTCCTGTTTTTTCAGGGTTCACCACGGACTTTTCACCCCTTTTATTCTCTACCATCCCTGCCCTGGGATCAGCCGGTTTTATGAGAGCATGGATAACCGTACTGCCCAGTGACTATTGCAGCCTATAACAGCCAGCACTTATACTTCATTGGATGAACTATTTTTTCATTAATTTTATAGATGATTTGACTCTGTGTCCACTGACCTCTAAGGAGACATTTTACCTACTTGGGATTACCAAACTCCCACATACACCTGAGCATTAACACAGAGTGGATGTGAACCAAAGCTCCCGCCTGGAAACCTCATCACGTGAACTCTCCTGTCAGTGCTACACGGTCATTGTGCGGCTATGCCTATCAGCTGAGTAGTCCATTCTCGGTGACATCGCAGACTTCAATTGCAAGGACTGAAAAACTTCTGCTGAGACTAAGCCCTCATGCACACAGGCTGTTAAAAAAACGTTATGAAAACGCCAGTATCTTTGCAGTGATTTTTTTAAACTTTTTTCAGCTTTTTTCAGCGTTTTTGCAATAGCGTTTTTGAGCGTTTTTGAGCGTTTTTCCGCGTTAGCGTTTTTGAGCGTTTTTTTTTTCAAATTTTTTTTTTTTTTTTTCAATGGATCAAAAACGCTAAAAAACGTTGGTGAATGACGTTTTTGAGCGTTTTTCAGCGTTAGAGCGTTTTTACAGCTGAAAAACGTCTTTCAGAACCCACTGGTCCTGGGTTTTTTTTACAGCTTAAAAACGCCTATGCCACTTGCAGCTCAAAAACGCCTAGGTGGGCATGAAGCCATAGACTAACATAGACAGGCCTTTTTAAGCTGCAAAAAAAGCTCAAAAAAGCAGCTGTAAAAATGTCCGTGTGCATGAGGACTTATACTGAACAGACTCTATCTCCAGTGATGTACGGCCGGTGAGTGAATCTGTTTGTGAGTGGAGCGGTCTGGTCTTGTTGAAGCCGCAACACTAGCTGCGCACAGACCAGTAAAGTTCCCCAATGCTGGATTGTGTTTAATTATCCTGAGTTGATATCTTTACAAGGATACTGGACTGTGGGTGCCTGATATATACCTACCTATGTACCTGTGAGCATGTGCTTCACCCCTGCTAATGAAGTTTACTTCCATTGACGCCTCTATACACAGATCCTTACAGAGGAAGGCAGAGGCTTAACTAGAATCTTCAGGGCCCCGGTGCAAGAAACCATGAAGGGCCCCCACCAGTGGCGTTGCTAGGTCTACAAAAGATCTCGGGCTAGAGCTCATAGCAGCTAAGTAAGGAAAGTCATACACTTTGATGGGCATACACATATATATAATATATATGTGTATGTATATATATATATATATCGTTACATATCTGAATGCGGATCCCCCACATACATCAGGGTCCCCAGGGATCTATCACCTAAATCAGGGTCCCCAGAGAGCCCCCCCTTACACCAGGGTCCTTAGAGAGCCTCCCCCTATATTAGGGTCCCCAGAGAGCCTCCCTTCTTACATCAGGGTCCCCAGGGATCCCCCCCTTACATCAGGGTACCCAGAGAGCCCCACTTCTATCAGGGTTCCCAGGGAGCCCCTCCTTACATCAGGGTCCCCAGAGAGCCCCCCCTTACATCAGGGTCCCAGAGAGGCTCCCCTTACATCAGGGTCCTTAGAGAGCCTCCCCCTATATTATGATCCCCAGAGATCCTCCCCTTACATCAGGGTTCCCAGAGAGCCTCCCCTTACATCAGGGTCCCCAGAGAACCCCCCTTACATCAGGGTCCCCAGGGAGCCCTCCTTATATCATGGTCCCTAGAGAGCCCCCCTACATCAGGGTCCCTAGAGAGCCTCCCCTTACATCAGGGTCCCAAGAGAACCTCCCTACTTATATTAGGGTCCCCAGAGAGCCCCCCTCATTACATCAAGGTCCCCAGAGAGCTCCCCTTAATTTCAAGGTCCCCAGAGAGCCCCTCCTTACATCAGGGTCCCCAGAGAGCCTCCCCCTACATTAGGGTCCCTAGAAAGCTTACCCTTACATAAGGGTCCCCAGAGAGCCTCCCCCTACATTAGGGTCCCCAGAGATCCTCCCCTTACATCAGGGTCACCAGAGAGCCTCCCCTTACATCAGGGTCCCCAGAGAACCCCCCCTTACATCAGTGTCCCCAGGGAGCCCTCCTTACATCAGGGTCCCCAGAGAGCCCCCCTACATTAGGGTCCCTAGGGAGCCTCCCACATACATCAGGGTCCCCAGGGATCCATCACTTAAATCAGGGTCCCCAGAGAGCCCCCCCTTACACCAGGGTCCTTAGAGAGCCTCCCCCTATATTAGGGTCCCCAGAGAGCCTCCCTCCTTACATCAGGGTCCCCAGGGATCCCCCCTTACATCAGGGTACCCAGAGAGCCCCACTTCCATCAGGGTTCCCAGGAAGCCCCTCCTTACATCAGAGTCCCCAGAGAGCCCCCCCTTACATCAGGGTCCCCAGAGAGGCTCCCCTTACATCAGGGTCCTTAGAGAGCCTCCCCCTATATTATGTTACCCAGAGATCCTCCCCTTACATCAGGGTCCCCAGAGAACCCCCCTTACATCAGGGTCCCCAGAGAACCCCCTTTACATCAGGGTCCCCAGAGAACCCCCCTTACATCAGGGTCCCCAGGGAGCCCTCCTTACATCATGGTCCCTAGAGAGCCCCCCCTACATTAGGATCCCTAGAGAGCCTCCCCTTACATCAGGGTCCCAAGAGAGCCTCCCTACTTATATTAGGGTCCCCAGAGAGCCCCCCTCATTAGATCAGGGTCCCCAGAGAGCTCCCCTTAATATCAAGGTCCCCAGAGAGCCCCTCTTTACATCAGGGTCCCCAGAGAGCCTCCCCCTACATTAGGGTCCCTAGAAAGCTTACCCTTACATAAGGGTCCCCAGAGAGCCTCACCCTACATTAGGGTCCCCAGAGATCCTCCCCTTATGCCAGGGTCCCCAGAGAGCCTCCCCTTACATCAGGGTCCCCAGAGAACCCCCCTTACATCAGTGTCCCCAGGAAGCCCTCCTTACATCAGGGTCCCCAGAGAGACCCCCCTACATTAGGGTCCCTAGAGAGCCTCCCCTTACATCAGGGTCCCCAGAGAGTCTCCCCTTACATCAGGGTCCTTAGAGAGCCTCCCCCTATATTAGGGCTCCCAGAGAGCCTCCCTCCTTACATCAGGGTCCCCAGGGTTCCCCCTTTACATCAGGGTATCCAGAGAGCCCCACTTACTTCAGGGTTCCCAGAGAGTCCCCCTACATTAGGGTCCCCAGAGAGCCTCCCTTACATCAGGGTCCCCAGTGAGCCCCCTACATCAGGGTCCCCAGAGAGTCCCCTCCTTACGTCAGGGTCCCCAGAGACCCCTTTCCTTACATCAGGGTCCCCAGAGACCCCTTTCCTTACATCGGGGTCCCCAGAGAGCCCCTCCTTACATCAGAGTCCCCAGAGAGCCCCTCCTTACATCAGGGTCCCCAGAGAGCCCCTCCTTACATCAGGGTCCCCAGAGAGCCCCTCCTTACATCAGGGTCCCCAGAGAGCCTCCCCTTACATCAGGGTCCCCAGAGAGCCTCCCCCTTACATTAGGGTCCCCAGAGAGCCTCCCTTACATCAGTGTCCCCAGAGAGCCCCCCCTTACATTAGTGTCCTCAGAGGGCCCCTTCCTTACAATAATGTCCCCAGAAAGCCCCCCCTACATCAGAGTCCCCAGAGAACCCCCCTTACATCAGGGTCCCCAGGGAGCCCTCCTTACATCAGGGTCCCCCGAGAGCACCCTCTACATTAGGGTCCCAAGAGAGCCTCCCCCTACATCAGGGTCCCAAGCAAGCCTCCCTACTTATATTAGGGTCCCCAGAGCCCCCCTCATTACATCAGGGTCCCCACAGAGCTCCCCTTAACATCAAGGACCCCAGAGAGCCTCCCCCTACATTAGGGTCCCTAGAAAGCTTACCCTTACATAAGGGTCCCCAGAGATCCTCCCCCTACATTAGGGTCCCCAGAGAGCCTCCTCCTACATTAGGGTCCCCAGAGATCCTCCCCTTACATCAGGGTCCCCAGTGAGCCTCCCCTTACATCAGGGTCCCCAGTGAGCCTCCCCTTACATCAGGGTCCCCAGAGAACCCCCTTACATCAGGGTCCCCAGGGAGCCCTCCTTACATCAGGGTCCCCAGAGAGCCCCCCCTACATTAGGGTCCCTAGAGCCTCCCCTTACATCAGGGTCCTTAGAGAGCCTCCCCCTATGTTAGGGTCCCCAGAGAGCCTCCCTCCTTACATCAGGGTTCCCAGAGAGCCCCACTTACATCAGGGTTCCCAGAGAGCCACCCTTCATTAGGGTCCCCAGAGAGCCTCCCTTACATCAGGGTCCCCAGAGAGTTCCCTCCTTACGTCGGGGTGCCCAGAGACCCCTTTCCTTACAACAGGGTCCCCAGAGAGCCCCCCTTACATCAGGGTCTCCAGAGCGCCCCCCCTTACATCAGGGTCCCCAGAGTGCCCCCATACATCAGGGTCCCCAGAGCGCCCCTCCTTACATCAGGGTCCCCAGAGAGCCCCCCTCCTTATGTCAGGGTCCCCAGAGACCCCTTTCCCTACATCAGGGTCCCCAGAGAGCCCCCCCATACATCAGGGCCCCTAGAGAGCCCCTCCTTACATCAGGGACCCCAGAGAGCCCCTCTTTACATTAATGTCCCCAGAAAGCCCCCCCCTACATCAGGGTCCCCAGACTGCTGACTCCCCCCCCTCCTCCAAGAGGTTCCCCATGTAACTGGCTGGTGGAGGTGGGAGGTGGTGATCAGCAGCTCTATGGTGTCCACAGGCAGGGAATCTCCATGAGGCATGTAGTTCTTCTCCTGAGTGTATACAGTGGAGAGGGGAGGGGCCTCTGGCCCCGGCATGTATCAGCAGCAGTGTACAAGCAGAGCAACTCACTGAAAGTGAAAGTGATACCTGCCTGGGTCAGGGGCCCCTCCCCTCCTCTCTCCACTGTTTACAGTACACTGACACACGGGAAGAGAGAACTACAAGCTGCAGGGAGATCCCACCGCCCACAGAAACAATAGAGCTGCCGATCGCTGCCTCCCACCTCCCCCCACTGCATTCTAAACGGCAAGCCTGAGGTGCAGGGGGAGATGCCGGGTCTTGGGCCCCCCCACAGCGTCAGAATGGCAGGGCCCAGTCGCAAGTGCGACTGCAGCGACCCCTATAGTTCCGCCACTGGAGGAAGGGGTTTTTACCCCCCACTCACTTGCTATTTTCATCAAGCATATTCCTGCACCCAATAGTTCTACGGCATCAGGTTTATCCACCGCTTGTAATTGCTCTCATATCAGGGGACTTATACTTTTATTCAGGACAATTCCTGTAGCCCCCTGTTTAATTTCTTGTCTGATCCCCCTGATGTTTCGCACCAGGGTAGAATTCTATTATTCTATTATGCATTCACCACTCTACCTTCTATGAACTGATGAATTTTTTTATATTTATTACAGCCAATTACTGCCTAATTTTTCCCAGTTTATAGCCTCAGTTATATATGATTGGTGAATGCTTGTATGAATGAATGGTGGTGTCCGTGGTGATCACTTGTCCATGATAACATTATCATTACTTTTAAATTTATGGTGGAGGTAGCGTGATACCTCATTATATGTATTGTGGGTGCAATTTTTTGTTTTTTATATGTTTGTAATAAAGAATTGTTTCATATAATACTTTGGGTGTTCCTCCCTGACGAATCCTTTTCCAGCCCTTCTGGGCTTCTTTTCTGCTCTCTTCCCCACTCCTGGAATTTTGTTTATATTACAGCCCCCCCTGCTGCCCTGGGCATGGTACAGGAGGACCAGTACTACCCCCTTATCACTGCTTGTTTCCACCCCCCTGTAGTTTTTTGTAGGTTGCTTGTGGTAGGTGGGCCTGCTGAGTCACTCCTACAGCTTTGCTCTCTGCACAGGCACAGTGATGATGTCAATACTACTTTTACAAGATAATATTGGGGTTTGCAAATAATAATCTTTGACAAAGGTAAAGCCGGTAGTTTGCCTCCACACCGGTCGTATGATTGCGTAATTGACCTTCAACCTGGTGCCATACCCCCTCGTGGCTGGGTTTACCCTTTGTCGCTCTTGGAGGACAAGGCCATGGAGGAGTATGTTGCAGACGCACTTTCTCGAGGTTTCATCTGCAAATCCTCGTCTCCTGCTGATTTCTTCTTTGTGAAGAAGAAGAGTGGTGAACTTAGACCTTGAATTGATTACAGGGGTCTCAATCATTTCATGATTAAGAATGCCTATCCGATTCCGTTGATTATGGAGTTATTTGACCGCCTCAAGGGAGCAATGGTTTTCACAAAGCTTGATTTGAGAGGGGCAATCTCATGAGGATTAAGGATGGCGACGGGTGGAAAACTGGGTTTAATACCAGAACAGGCCATTATGAGAACCTCATAATGTCTTTTGGCCTTTGCAATGCCCCAGCAGTTTTCCAGGAATTTATTAACGATGTCCTCCGAGATTTGTTGCAGTTATGTGTGGTGGTTTATCTCAACGATATCCTCATATCTTCCAAGTCCCTGGAGAGCCACCACACAAATGTCTGTCGTGTGCTTCAGAAACTAGGAGAGAACAATCTCTATTGTAAATTGGAGAAGTGTGAATTCCATCATGAACATGTTAAATTCCTGGGCCATGTCATTTCAACTGCTGGTTTTTCTATGGACCCAGAGAAACTTTCGGCACTCCTACAGTGGTAAGTCTCAAGGCTGCCTTTGTTTCTGCTCCTGTGTTGGCACATCCTGATCCTAAGTTACCTTTTTTCCTTGAGGTTGATGCTTCTGAGACTGGAGTTGGCACCCTTCTGTTTCAACATCCTACCTCTGAGAGCGCTATGCATCCTTGTGGCTACTTTTCCAAGAAATTGTCACCTGCGGAGTGCAATTATGAGATTGGTGACAGAGAGCTGTTAGCGATCATTTTAGCCCTGAAAGAATGGAGACATCTCCTCGAACTCGAAGGTACCACTGTGCCGGTTCTCATTCTTACTGACCAGAAGAATCTCACATTCTTGTCTGAGGCTAAATGCCTCTCTCCCAGAAGGGCGCAATGGGCTCTTTTCTTGTCTAGTTTCAAATACATTGTCTCATTCTTACCTGGTACTAAGAATGTAAGGGCTGGCGCTTTGTCACAACAATTTTCCTCCACTTCTAAGATGGAGTTGGTTCCGGTTCCTGTGATTCTTCCTGATCATATTCTGGCTACGGTTCGCACCGGTCTCACTTCTCCTTTGGGTGACAAAATTATTGCTGCTCAGGTCGATGCTCCTCCAGAGAAACCTTGTGACTGCTGCTTTGTCCTAGAGAGTCTCTGTACTGCCGTGCTCCAGACTTATCTTTCTCGCAAGGCTGATGGCCACCCTGGGGAGAATCAACTCTTTTGGGCCATTTACCAACAATTCTGGTGGCCTAGTCTATGTGCTGATGTAACCGCCTTCGTAGCTGCCTGTTCTGTGTGTGCTCAGAGTAAGACTCAACGACACCTTCCAGTGGGCCTCCTACAACCCATACCCAATGGCGTTTATGGCGAATTATGGTTTCCAACCTTCCATGTTGCCTGAGAAGGATACGGAAAAACCCAATTTTGTTCTGTAGATTATTCCTGCGCTAGAGGAGCATCTCCATGGTCTTCGTTCCACTTGGGCACAAGTCCAGGAGGCTTTGCATCATGCTAATGATAGGTACAGACTCCATGCTGACCGAGAGGCATGCCTGTGCCTGTCTACCAGGTTTGGGACAGGGTTTATTTATTTTTTATATTATATTTATATTATATTATTGTTTATTGGGTTTTTCCGTATCCTTCGCAGGATTAACCCAGTGGCTTACTTGTTGGACCTTCCTCCTAGTATGCGCATCTCAAATGTGTTTAATGTCTCCTTATTGAAACCGTTGGTCTGCAACAGCTTTACCACCTCGGTGCCATGTCCTCACCCTATACAGGTTGAGAACCATGAGGTGTATGAGGTACAATCCATTGTTGACTCCCGTAGGTTCCGTGGGCGCATACAGTACCTGGTGCATTGGAGGGGGTACGGTCCGGAGGAACGCTCCTGGGTCTCATCCTCGGACGTACATGCTCCTGCCCTCCTCCGTGATTTCCATAGACGTTTTCCCCTCAAGCCTGGTGGTCCTCTGAGGGGGAGGGGTCGTTGAGGAGGGGGTACTGTCAGGGCTGGCTCAGCCCTTCCTTCTCTGAGCTGGCCGCTCAGTTGTCGGCTAATTGCCAGCTCTCATCTCTTTCCACAGTTAACCAGCTGTTAACCAGCTGTTGTGGATCTGCTCTTCAGTCCCGCCTACTTAAAGATCTCCAGCTCACGTAATTTTTGCCTTCGCCTTGGCCACATCACTAGAAACCATCTCCTGCGTCATCTGATGACGGCTCTTTAGCAGAAACACGTTGGGTGGACCCATCACAATTACCGCTACTTGTTGCTTTTTGTACCTTTGATGATCTACAATCATCTACCGCCTTGATCTGAGATCTATTGAGGTTATACAAGGAGACGTACCCTTCTGACCAGTTGGTCCCCAAGCTTTTGCGACTTGGATGACGTCAGTCTCCAAAAGTCATCTATATTTGGTAAGCCCCCTTAATACCTCTGGTGGCGGCCTCTTCACCATCATTATCTTTCCTGCAACGCTGGTGGTCTCTAGCATCCTTACATATTACTGTGGCTTCATTCATTTATCTGCTGCTTCAATCTGCAATCCAGTATGGATGTCTAAGAAGATGTACCCTTGTGACCAGTTGGTCTCAAAGCTCTTACAACTTGGATGACATAAGTCTCCCCAGGTCACTTACATCTGGTAAGCCCCCTAAGACCCCGGGTGGTGGCTTCTTCACTATTCCTATCCTTTTTACAACGTTGGTGGACTCTGATACCTCTACAGATTTCTATGGTGTTATTATATTTTTTGTTTATTTGGACTTTAATATTATTGGTTCTTACCGACTGTGTTTTGAACTGCTGTTCGTATATTTTTAGCTTGGGCAATTTGATATTTTTTCACTAGATTTGCACATTATATATGCACAGTATGGTGCGCACAATATAATAACTCTCATGTGAAGATATGATTATATTGGATTTTATATATGTTCACATTTTCTCATTCAGTCTAAATACACTGATTTTTTTCATTTTTTCACTTTTATTTGGTTTTATAGCGCTACACTTTTTACACTTATACTACTACTAGGGTCTATAGTTGTGTTGGCTGCTGTTCTACCTATACCATACACAGCGCTATATCGATTTTCCCTTATAATAGAGCTGGGTCACTCTTAGCCAAACAAGTTAAGGCCCAATGTAAAAGATCTAAAATTCTCTCCCTCCATCACCCTACTTCCAAGCAACCAACCCCGTAAGAAATCGTAAACGCGTTTAGTGACTTTTACTCATCCTTATATAACCTCAAAAATTACCCTCTCAGCCCCAATTCTATTGAAGAGGAAATTCATAGTTTCCTAGCTCCAAACAATTTGCCCTCCATCTCAGATGCCCAATGCAAATATATCTCCAAACCATTTACTACAGCTGAAGTCTTCTGTGCAATTAAGGCACTTCCTCTGCATAAATCTCCAGGAGAGGAGGGTTTCACTAACGCTTTCTCCAAAAACTTTGCTGACATCTTAGTCCCTAAATTAACAGACCTCTTCAATGCTGCTGGTTCCTCTGGCTCCTTGCCTACAGATATGTTGCGCTCTATAATATCCACTATCCCAAAACCTGGGAAAGATACCTTTGCTGCCTCTAACTATAGGCCAATAAGGATGAGCTCAGGTGTGTTCGCACAGCCCACGTGCAGAGCCCACCAGGAAGTCAGCACTGTGCTGCGCTAATCACAGCCAGTGAGACATTGTCCCGATGCAGAGATTGGGAAATGTCTCACTGCCTGTGATTAGCGCAGTGCAGTGCCGACTTCCTGGCGGGCTTTGAATGTGGGCTGTGCGACCACACCAGAGCTCATCCTTATAGGCCAATATCTATTTTAAAATACTGACATCAAATTATGGGAAAGCCTGCTCACAGTTGATGAGTCATCAGTTAAGGACGCGGTGGCCGGCTTCCTAGCCCGCTGCTTAGCAACTAGCTGTTTGTCAAAAATTGCATGTGATACCGCCAGCAAAACCCTGTTGGTAAATATTGCAATGTTTTTTAACGGTCCATTTGTGAATTGAACTTTCTATGTGGTATTTACGGGCACAATTTTTTTCCGGTAAATACAGCATAATCGTTATTTTATTTTTTCTGAATTAGAGCTCACCTTATGCAATAATTTATGCAAATGCATAACATGATACCCTTATTGCATGCGGTAAATGTTAGTGAATTGACCCCTTAGACTTTTTATGTGCACCCATCTGGTGTTGCTCCAGGTGGATTATTATTGCTTATGTGTTTCCCCTTTCTCCCTCCCCCTTTCTGCCTTTTTTATTTTCCCCCCTTTTTATTTTTTTTAGGTGGGGGTTGGAGACCAGTTAGTCATATGTCATATTTTGATTGTTAATATTTGTTAATTTGTTTCTAGATGCAGAAATTCAGCAAATGTGTAGACAGTAGCTGATGTGTCTAGAACAAGCTTTGAAATACCTTTTGTATGAATCTGTTTTAAATTCAATTTTGTATTTTGTATACAAATTTATTTTGTGTGAAGCACTATGTTGTGAGAACCTATATATAACACTGGGAAGGTAAGTCCCATTTACCCCGTTGGGGATTTTTGGTTGGTCTACTTTGACATTAGGGATGAGATTAACCAGTGTTATACTTTGACATTAGGGATGGGACCCACCAGTGTTATGGCCCGTACACACGGTCGGATTTTCCGACGGAAAATGTGCGATCAGAGCGTGTTGTCGGAAAATCTGATCGTGTGTGGGCTCCATCGGACTTTTTCCATCGGATTTTCCGACACACAAAGTTTGAGAGCAGGCTATATAATTTTCCGACAACAAAATCCGATCATGTCAATTCCGACCGTGTGTGGACAATTCCAACGCACAAAGTGCCACGCATGCTCAGAAGAAATCCTGAGACAGCACAGCTCGGTCTGATAAAATTAGCGTTCGGAATGGATAGAGCACTTTCGTCAGGCTGCAATGTTAAAAATTGTTTAATGCAGCGCACTCTCTTCTTCTTTATAATGCTAGAAGAATGAAGTAGTTTTGCTGCTGATATTCACATAGAGTTCTTACAAACTTCTTTCTTTATTATTTATCGTGAATCCCTCAATATATTTGGATTTGTCACATCTGACAAAATTTTTTTGGGGTTTTTTTATTTTTGTTTTGCATTTTTTTCAAGGATGATTTTTTTTTTTTGTTTTACTTCAGAATATTTTTGTGTGTGTTTTGTGTGTCAAGGTACCACAACACCATTATTATCTTGTATTAGTTAATCTCAATGAGATTGTTTGGTGTTGGTGTTTCTTGTTAATTTCACATTGTATTTTTGAAATGTACCTGAATCCTCACAAACAAACTGTCCTTTTTGAAGGAAAACACACATAGGCGAGTATAATTGAAACACAAAATCCTTTATTAAGGGGTCCTAACCAAAGAAAGAGGGAGGCAACGCTGGAGAAACAGCACAAATTGGTGAAGCCTTTGACCCCCAGGGCACACATCAATAATTTTACTGCAAAATTGGTGGCCTGAGGAGTCCATATCTAAGGGAGTGCAGCCTGGTCCAGAAGTCCCAGAGATCCTGAAAGCAGCAGATGAGATCTGTGTCCCCAGGCTGTGGTCATACAAGAGCCTGCATCTTTTGCCAGACAAGACTGAACCCAGGGTCATCACTCTCTGGTCTTCCTTCCACGCTTCCTTCTATGCTGTGACTCTGGTGGTGGAGTTGTGGCAGGAGGAGGAGGAGGAGGAGGAGGAGGGGGAGGATGGTCCAACTCACTCAGGTGGGTATTGGGTGTGATTTCGCCCCTCACCCCCTTAGTTAAGACTTTATAAAGAAGGTCCTCACACAGAAGGCATTGGCCCTCCTGCATGCCCTGCAGTTTGGTGGCAGCCATGCAGGCAAAGGCTTCTTCAGGAGTGGGGGTGGCTCTCAGGAACGCAGAAGCCTCCTGAATGAGCCTGAGTGCTGAATCCTGCACGTGACTCCCCTTCCTGGTTCTTTTGTTTGGAAGGCAGAGGGGAGGAACCTGTGATTCTGTCAGGCTCCTACTGGGCCCCGGCTTCTCCTGGCTGCCACTAACCCCCGCCTCCTCCTGGCTGCCACTAACCCCCGCCTCCTCCTGGCTGCCACATTCCACAGCCTCCTCCTGTGTGGCACTTTCCAGAGCCTCCTCCTGGCTGAGGTCTTCCTGTGTTTGAAAAAGGGACATAGTTTTAGTTTTTTATTCATCAATCACACACAATTTTCACCTCATGACTGTTGCAAATTGAATGTTAACAAATATAAGACTATCATTCTGAGCCCAGCATTTTTCATTCTTGTCCCAATTATTTTTGCCCACTACTGTCTAATGATATGTAAAACACTTTATTAAATTAGCAATTAGTGATCAATAATAACATCTAGTAAACATAATTTATTGCTTGCCCAGAAATCTGTAGAAGAATGCTATACCTGGCTCCAGCTGGGGTCCTCCACTTCTTCCTGGCTGGAAGGCCCAGGTTGGACATCGGAAGCCTCAGCTGGGGTGGAAGGAAGAGTGGAAGGAAGGGTTGGAAGGGATTCCCTGACTCCAGTCTGGTCTGACAGAAATCGCAGTCTCTCATAGTACCACAGCCTGGGGACATAAATGTCATCTGCTGCAGCTCCAGATCTCTGGGAATCTGTGACCTTCTTGCGCTCCCTAAGATAAGTGCTCCTCAGGCCACCAATTTTGGCTTTTAAATAGGGGATGGTTGCCGTGGGGACCACCGGCTTCACCAACTCCAGCAGTTTCTCCAGCGCTGTCTGCCTCTTTTGTTTATGATTATAATGCGGGTGTTTGACCTGCCACAGACAGGGCAGCTCCCTGTATTTATCTATGAACAGGGGGAGGAAGTTGTGGTCACTGAAGCCATGCATTTTCTCTGCAAGACACAAGACAAGACAAACCCTAATGTCAGGCTAAACTCTACTAATCTTGTTACAATATAGGCCTCAATTTAGAAGCAGTATAGGCCCAAGTTTAGATGATACCTTCGTTATCACGATCGGCGCCTCCGATACTCCTTCCTCCGCTCACAGATTGTACGTACTACGCACGCGTGTTACGCTTTATAGACACTGCGCATGTGTGAACCTCCGCCCGCCCCTGACGTTCTTTCTAGTCTATTCCCTGCCCCTTCTCGTTTGGTGCAGTGGGGGAAGAGCACATGGCGGAGACACAACAGGTGTCTGATAATTACACCAACGAGGAGGAGGAGGAGGAAAGCCGGAGCCTGAAACGTCTCGATCCTGGAAGAGATGATTTAAGGCATTGAATATGTCCTTTGGGGAGATGGTGGAGATGGTCGACATCCTGAAGAGGGCCGACTATGATGGGAAGTATGGACCTTACCCCAACCCCAGTGTCAGAAAGGCCAAGATCATGGCAAAAGTGGTCAAGAGTCTGCACCGGAATTTCGGGGTACGACTATCGAAAGATCAGCTCAGGATGCGGTGGTTGGACCTCAAATTAAGGGAGCACGAGCAGTACAGAAGGACAGGAGAGTGCTGCAGGGGCAGGAGGCGGAGCCTAGCGGAGCAGACATGCATTGTTAGAGCTCCACACCGCTGAGGAGAGAAGAGAAGGACAAAGCGGAGCCTGCAGGCTCAAAAGGTATCCATTTGAACATTTTTGCCCCAGGGAACAAACTGTGAAAGTTTGGGCAGGATATATGGTACTGGGAGGAAACCGTGGCAGAAATAAAAATCACCTCACAAAGAGCTCACAGGCACTCACTGCAGCTGAAGCAGCTCCAGTCACCTCACAAGATACAGCATCAGGGCGCTCTCACAGACAGAAAATGTCACAGCAAGACTCTCCATTTGAGTCAGATACAGAACAAATCCTCTCACAAACTTCTCCACAAGCCTCCTCAGTATCCCCAGTAATATTATTACAATTTGAAAAGATGCTTCATAAGGCTTTAAAACAAACCTCAGACCAAATAACAAAAAGCCTAACCAAAGAAATAAGAGAGCTGGGAAACCGCACCGCAGCCTTAGAAATAAAAATGGATGAAATTGAAATTACAACCCAAGAAAATATAACAGAATTGGAACAATTAAAAAAAGAGAATTTAATACTTCAAACTAAGCTCAAAGATTAGGAAAATAGAGCCAGACGTTCAAACTTGCGCATAAGGGGAATACCTGAAACTGTGACAGACCTGCAATCTACTATTACTGCTCTATTACAAGAACTAAAGCCAGATATCCCTATTGAACGTTTAGAACTGGACAGAGTACACAGAGCCCTCACAGCCAAAAAGAAAGATGGACCCCCACGTGATATAATCACAAAATTTCATTATTACAGAACGAAAGAACAAATACTAATTGCTGCAAGAGAAAAAAAGGAACTTAATTTTCAAGGACACAATTATCAAATTTTTGCTGACCTATCCCAACTTACTATTACTAAAAGACGATCCATGAAACCCCAACTAATGGAACTGCAACGCCACAACATTATGTATCAATGGGGCTTCCCCTTTTCAGTCAGATTTAACTACCAAGGTACAATTTACAGAAGCAGATCAGCAGATGAACTACAACAAACCCTTTTAAAATTAAATCTGACAGAACCCACAAGCAGCAACACTCCCACACGCAGAAGAATGGCATCATCTTCACCTTCAGGCAGCACCCAGAAAATTTCAGAACAAAATGGGAATCATCATTCTCACAAAAGAGGCCGTTATGCCACATCATCCATGGACCAAGAAGATTCAATGGACTGACATTCTAATTCCTGATATCTCTTCATTTATTATACTAAGAGATGGTTCTCTATAAAAAACCTATATTTATAACTGAATGTAACTGCATTCTGATAGTCACACACTGTGTGGGATCATGTTACATTCCAGTTATATTTCCTATTACTTCTGATTCATATAGCCTTAGAATATATAAGTGAAATAAGGAAATTCTTGTTCAGTTATATATTATCAGGTAATAACAATAGATTTATTACTTTTTAGGACAAATATGTTCAATAATCCAGAAGTAATGGAAGCTTTTTCTTTCTTTTCTTAAAACAAATATATTATTACCTAACTAGTTCCTAGAATTATGTTTTTGTTTATTCTAATCTGAAGCAATACAACCTCAATTTTATGAGTTAACATTTCTAAACAGTTGCATATGAATAAAATATGTAATTGTTTACTCTAAAAGGGTTAAAATCCCAAAATAATTCAAACTATCTTCATCAATACCAATGTTATTAACAGTACCTTTCTAACTGAATTATTTAGCCTAGGGCAAGACTAACCATATACAACCACCCTGGAATAAATAATTTCAACAAAAACTATATTCTGCACTCCAATTAATGAAACATCATTTTGATGTCTTTGGACATAGCACTTCTCTCCTGTAAGTGGAAGATCCGTGTACCCCCCATTAGCCCTCCTCATTCTCCCAACCATATTATGTGGGAGTGTGACGAAGGCACTTATTCCCCTGAGAGAGATATTTATTCTCTTTCAAGGTTAATTGTGATTACTTGCAAAAAATAATTTATACAATGTATCATCTAATCTCATATGTTTTTTGTTTACTCTTTACTCCAGAATTCACTGGTTTCTTTTCTATCTATTCATCTCTTCAGTCCACACAGGTTGATCTGCGCAGTCAGCTCTGCATAACAAAAAGTAAGTCAAAACTATTTGATCTATTGCCATGGCACCACTGAATATACTTTCCCTGAATGTTCAGGGAATAAATGTCCCTCAAAAAAGGACCAAAGCCTTCCGTACTTTCCATAACAAGAAGGCTCACATAGTATGCCTCCAAGAAACACACTTCACCAAAGATTCTACTCCAAAATATATTTCTCCTTTTTATCAACAAATTTACACGGCTTCTGCCTGTACCAAGCAAAGGGGAACGCTAATTGCATTTCACCGATCCACACCATTCACCTTATCATCAGAAATTAAAGACCCAGAAGGTAGATACCTGATACTCATGGGTTATATAATGGATACAGCAATCACGGTGATTTCCTACTACGCTCCTAACAAACAACCTACACCATTCCTCTCACATATATTACAAGTGATTAATACACACAAAATAGGAACAGTGATAATGTGTGGGGATTCGAACCAGGTCCTCCTCCCATTTCTAGATAAATCACCTTTTACACCATCCAAAATAACCTCTAGATTACCTTTTTCTCAACTTCTTTCCAAATACAATCTGGTAGATTCATGGAGAGAAAGTAACCCAATGAAAAAGAAATTTACTTATTTCTCGCACCCTCATCAAACCTTCACCAGAATAGATCATATTTTTCTAACAATAGGAATGATACCAGAAATTATTGCATCAGATATAATTCCGATTCCGTGGTCTGACCATAATGCAGTATACACTACTATAGCCTCAGCCATACCAAAAGCGCATGACCCAACGTGGTACTTACCGGACATAATGCTCAAACACCCACTACATCAGATGGCCATTGAACAAGCTTTAAAGGAATACATATCAATTAATAATACAACAGACATCTCCCCAATAACACTGTGGGAAGCTCATAAGCCTGTCTTGCGTGGTACAATACAAAGACAAATGGCACTATTTAAACGGGAATGCAAAAATCTAGCAAAAAAACTACAACTCAATTTTAATGCAGCCTACATATCATTTCAAGATAATCCATCTCAGAGTACAAAATCTCACCTGGAAAAATCTAGATTGGAATACGATCTATTTCTCACTGAGTCAGTTGATAAATCCCTCAAAGCTCCAAACACAATTTCTACATGAATACAAACAAACCAGGTACATATTTGGCTCGGGCATTAAATTCAACTAACAAATCTTTCAAACCAATACGTTTGAAATTATCAAAAAATGTTTACACTTGTAATCCAGTTAAAATAGTCCATAAATTTCACTCACATCTCGCAACTTTATACAAGACAAACAATGAATTTAATCCTACAGAGGCTGAATCCTTCTTCTCAAAAATAACCTTACCTGAGTTATCTCAGAATCAAAAAAGCAGTTTGGATGAGCCTATAACTATAGATGAAGTTGCTAACGCCATAAAAGACCTAAAACTTAACAAAAGACCAGGCCCAGATGGCTACTCGGCTTTATACTATAAAACATTCTCAGAAATACTCTCTCCCATTCTCACTGAAACTTTTAACAAACTTCTAGATGGACATTCTTTTTCGGCAAGAAACACTAATGGCAATTGTTTGTATGATCCCAAAACCCCTTTCTGATGATACTTCCTGTGTGAATTATCAGCCTATCTCTCTGTTAAACCTTGATATTAAATTATTAGCAAAAATAATAGCAAAACGCCTCAATAGCATTATAGGAAAATTAATACATAGAGATCAAGTAGGCTTCATGCCAAATAGACAGGCAGGCGATAATATACGCAGGGCAGTGTTATTGGCACATATTGCTAAAAAACGGAAAATCCCTTTATGTTTTCTATCTCTCGATATTAAGAGGGCATTTGACACAGTATCCTGGCAATATATGCAATATTCATTACAAAAATGGGGTTTTGGACCCCACTTTTTAACATGGATCAAAGCATTATATAATAAACCCAAAGCCTATATAAAATATGCTGGATACAAATCGGAAGCCTTTAATATCGAAAGAGGTACCCGACAGGGTTGCCCATTATCTCCCTTATTATTTGCCCTTATACTCGAACCCATGGCCCAATACATCAGAACAAACCAAACTATAACTGGCATTGAAGTAAGAGGTATTACACACAAATTATGTATATTTGCAGACGATATATTACTTTTTCTATCATCACCACAGGTCTCTGGTCCTAACTTAATACCAGCTCTTGATGGATTTGCAGCCCTATCCGGCCTTATGATTAATCCTAAGAAATGCCTAGTGCTTAATATTTCACTCACAAACATGGAATTGATCCCGGCTAGGGCTGCACTCCCGTTCACATGGGCAGAAAAATCAATCCCATATCTTGGAATTCATTTAACAGCATCTCATTCTGACTTATTCTCAACCAATTATCCTCCTGTATTAAGACAGATCACAAATCTAATAAAACAATGGTCGCAACTTCCTTTATCCTGGATAGGGAAGATTAATGCAATCAAAATGACTATTCTACCCAAATTGCTTTATCTATTCAGAGTCATCCCTATTCCAATTCCTTCCTATTTTTTGAGAATAGTACAAAAAAGAGCAACTTCGTTTATATGGGGCTCTTCTAAACCACGTATACCTATACACACACTACATCTTCCCAAAAATAAAGGAGGCCTGGGATACCCTAATTTTACTAACTACTACAGAGCAGCACATTTGGCCAGTCTGTCCAAATACCATGCAAAACAGGGTATTTATAGAAGCTTCAGAAAATGACCCTCTATTAATATCACATTTATTATGGCTTGAACCTAAAGACCGCTTTAAAATTCATAATCCCATAACTAAACACTTATTATCTCTCTGGGATAAACTAAAAACCAAATATCAGTTACAATCTCCACACAATCCTCTCCTTTCTTTTATCAGAAATCCGGCCTTTTATCCGGCATGGATCTACCCAAATTCTTTTAAAGCTTGGACAACATCAGGCATTCAGACACTAAATGATTTCATAGCATCTAAATCATTCCTTTCATTCCCATCGCTTAGAGAAAAATATGATCTACCAAACTCTGAGATATTTAGATATCTCCAAATCAAAAATTTCTATACACCATTCCTAAAGGGGGATACACCATTATCCCAAATATCCATTTTTGAATCAATCTGTACAAAAGATCCATTTGCTAAAGGTACAATTTCATCACTTTATAATCAATTATATGGAGTAGCAAATCTTAATAGACCCTCTTACGTTCAGAGGTGGGAGGAGGACCTGGGACGAACTTTAGACTGGTCTAACATATGGCTCACATCTAAGTCATCTTCACCCAACATCTTAGCACTGGAGACAAATTATAAAGTCCTAACTCGCTGGTACCTTGTACCCGCTAGAGTGGCAAGATATTCACCTAATACCTCAGCTCTTTGTTTTCGAGGATGCCCAGAAATAGGCACATATTTACACATATGGTGGACGTGCCCAGTAATCCAAACCTTCTGGAAGGAAGTCTTCGTGATTGCATCTAAACTATTTAAAAAAATAATACAACCAGATCCATATTTAACTTTACTTAATCTAAAACCGGATGATTAACACTCTCTCAATTCAAACTTATGATCCAACTAATAACGGCTGCAAAACAAACAGTGGCCAAGGCATGGAAATCTCCTACATTGGTACTAGCAAAAACAATTCACAGAATGAATAATACAATGTCCCATGCTAAGAGGGTAGCCATCGATCAAAATCAAATTCCAAAATTTGAAAAACTTTGGCATTCTTGGATAAAACAACAGTTCCTGTCAAACTTCAATGACTCTGTCCTGTTGCCATGGTAACAGATTAAATGACTTACAGAGACACCCATTCTAAGGCTTCAAAGAGAACTAAAAAGAATAATAAACTGACGAGCGGGACAACCTTGTGGACCATACCTCTACCTTTCAACCCTTTTTCTTCTTTCTCTTTCCTTTTCTCCACCTTACGATTAAAGCTCATTATCAGAATTTATTTGACCTATATACACTCTACTTGTAAACAATATGTATAGTAGGTATAAATCATTTAAATACCTACAAAAGTAACTAAGGAAATTATATATATCTTTAATTTAGGTTTACGTGAACCCAATGTTTAATATTTGACATTTTCATGATATTTACCTATATAAGCCCTACTGTAAAACAATAAGCTTACTTTATAGATCCTTGTAAACTTACTTTATGTATCTTTATAACATTGTATACTCAATAAACTTCTTTTGACAAGGAGAGTGCTGCAAAAAAGTAAGTAGTTGTGCTGTGTTCCTATTCTTTATGTTTATTACGTTTGTGCTGCTCCATGTGCTTTTCTTAACTGTTGTCCAGTTTAAAATGGCAACTTTCATGTTCATGGGCACATTCGTTCGTATGAAACATTGTTCGTTCGACCTGGAACACACCATTGTTTTGGCCATATGCTTTTTTAAACATTTTTTATGGCCTACTTGTCTGAAAATAATTTGGTTGTATAGATGGGTTTGTAACTAGAATGAAATGCAACCTAGATTCTGTGTAAGGAGAGGACACTCAGCAGCAGTTTTCACATCTGGACTCTGGAGCACTAGTGTGGGACACAAGAACACCCTTTTTATTAGGGGGCCCCACACAGGTGCTCCAGTGTATACTATAGGGGTGTCTCCATCTATGAAGCTTGTACTAAACAGGTAAGTATTCAAGCTTGACAAAGGACAATAAAATTTCAACATCTTGGAACTCAGCCTAAATAGACAATTGTACCCCACTTCCAAGCAATGTTTCATATTTATAGTTCTGCCATCAAATATCTGTGTGCTAAGTATACCTATTTGTTTTTACATAGGGGGTAAAAGACTCAGAGGACACCCCTCATCCGAGGAGACCACAGACCCCCACCTCTGGAAGAAGGGGAAATCCACCCAAGCCAAGCAGAGCAGGAGGAGGAAGACGTGGTGGAAATTGTCACCACAACAGGTGAGTGTCTGCCACCACAGGCTCAGGTAAGAGATGGATGCCAGCATATTTATAATATATGGTGTGTATTATAGATATTTAAATAAATTTTGCGCAATATTATATTTGATTTCAATTTACAAATACTGTACTGGTGACCCCACAATAGGGATAAAACTTTTTCGCAGAAGAGAGTTTAATAAGACTCGTGGCCACTCATTACAATTAGAAGAAAAGAGGTTTAACCTTAAACTACGTAGAGGGTTCTTTACTGTAAGAGCGGCAAGGATGTGGAATTCCCTTCCACAGGCGGTG
This sequence comes from Aquarana catesbeiana, assembly GCF_042186555.1. Taxonomy (NCBI): domain Eukaryota; kingdom Metazoa; phylum Chordata; class Amphibia; order Anura; family Ranidae; genus Aquarana; species Aquarana catesbeiana. Next base: position 496,231,637 of record NC_133325.1, read on the forward strand.
GTCTCAGCGGGGAGCATTGATAGCTTCAAGAAACTATTAGATAATCACCTGAATGACCGCAATATACAGGGATATGTAATGTAATACTGACACATAATCACACACATAGGTTGGACTTGATGGACTTGTGTCTTTTTTCAACCTCACCTACTATGTAACTATTAATAAATAGCATGCAAATAAACGTAAAAAACTGTGTATATAGGCAAAGATGATGGCTATTAAGATAGTGGTTGCTGCAGCTATTGTTGCAAGGATCAACAATCTCTATATTGCAGCATATAGCAATCGCCGCTATCTTCTAATAAAGTGATAATACTAAAATATACGTGAATAAAAATATATATCAATGACTGCGGTGATGTTATAATTCAACTCTCAAATTAACGTGAATAAAAAACAAATTACCGTGAATAAAAAATTAATAAATCCTTGTGAATAAAAAACAACAAATTCTTCTGTGGTCATTAATGATTATTATTTGCAATAATATAATTATCCTGATTATTGCAAATTGAAGGTGAGGGTTCTGTGAGACCACACTAGGAGACACCACCAGCAGGGATAATACACCGATTATACTTCATAAGCCAGAATTGAATAGAAGAAATACTTATAGACTGTTTATATGCTGCCACCCATCTACCTCCTTCAAGAATTTTATACTATATTTTTATCACCTGCACTTTAATATAGCACTGAAGTGGACTGTTATTGCACAATTTTCATGTTCACTATTTTTTATGTCTACTATCTTATGATATTATGTATGATTGGTTGCACATATCACTAATCATTTATGACCACAGAAGAATTTGTTGTTTTTTATTCACAAGGATTTATTAATTTTTTATTCACGGTAATTTGTTTTTTATTCACGTTAATTTGAGAGTTGAATTATAACATCACCGCAGTCATTGATATATATTTTTATTCACGTATATTTTAGTATTATCACTTTATTAGAAGATAGCGGCGATTGCTATATGCTGCAATATAGAGATCGTTGATCCTTGCAACAATAGCTGCAGCAACCACTATCTTAATAGCCATCATCTTTGCCTATATACACAGTTTTTTACGTTTATTTGCATGCTATTTATTAATATTGGGTGAAATTTATTTAAATATCTACTGTACTAAGTGTTGGTGTGCACACCCTTATTTTGCTGCAATATTAACACTTTTTCGTTAAGCAATATTTATAATTAAAATAACTTAGTTACCACCATTATTTATCATCCACCAGCGCGAAGGACATTTTTAGTTTTAATAATACATGGTGTGTTTTTGTTTCTATCTTTTTTAGGTGATCGTGATATTGTGGATCCAGGGCATTTCACCTCTGAAAGTGCACAGATCCTGATCGGGGAGATCATGAGGTGTAATAGGGACTTGGAAAACATCCAGAAAAACATCAATGATGTTAAAAAAAAAAAAATTGATGTTTTAGGGAGAGTTTAAAACAAATCTAAATCCCTTTGTTTTTTTGTGAGCTAAAAATTCATACCATTTTTTGACATTTTTGAGAAAAGCCAAATTTTGAAGATGCACACAGTGTGTCAACATGTGCTATCTGCCATCACGGAAGATCAATGGACGCGTTTTGGGGGTGCAACCCTTTCCTCAATAATAAAGTAGCTGTGAGGAAGGTGTTGCACCCCCAAAACACGTCCCTTGACCTCCTCCTCCTCCCTCCTCCCTCCTCCCTCCTCCCTCCTCCCTCCTGCCTCCTCCCTCCTTCTCCTCCTCCTTCCCTCTGACACACGGTGACTTGACGGGACTTCCCACAGTGGGAGCCTCCCCCCATGCCATGGGTGCGGAGCGGCCCGAGGAGAAGAAGATAGAAGACGCCGCAGAGGAGATGTTGGACGAGAACACCGGAGGAAGAGCCAGAAGAAGATGAAGGAAGATAGAAGAAAGAAGAAGCATTTAAATAAAGGAATTGTCAAAAACTGTCTCTTGTCATTTTTAACATTTTTGACAGTTTTTTAGTGAAATGGTACCCCCTTACCATTTCACACAGGGGGGGGGCCGGGATCTGGGGGTCCCCTTGTTAAAGGGGGCTTCCAGATTCTGATAAGTCCCCCGCCCGCAGACCACCACAACCACCGGCCATGGTTGTGGGGATGAGGCCCTTGTCCTCATCAACATGGGGACAAGGTGTTTTGGGGGGCTACCCCAAAGCACCCTCCCAATGTTGAGGGCATGTGGCCTGGTACAGTTCAGGAGGGGGGCGCTCTCTCATCCCCCCCTCTTTTCCCGTAGCCTGCCAGGTTGCGTGCTCGAATAAGGGTCTGGTATGGATTTTTGGGGGGACCCCACGCCATTTTTCTTTTTTAATTTTGGCGCGGGGTTCCCCTTAAAATCCATACCAGACCTGAAGGGTCTGGTATGGAATTTAGGGGGACCCCCACGTCATTTTTTTAAAAAATTTTGGTCGGGGTTCCCCTTAATATCCATACCAGACCTGAAGGGCCTGGTATGGAATTTAGGGGGACCCCCACGTCATTTTTTTAAAAAATTTTGGTTTGGGGTTCCCCTGTGGGGAATTCCCATGCCATTTTTATAAATGAACTTTTATGTGTATTGTCGGACCGGCAATGCAATAGCTGCGAGTAGTTTTAAATGACTTTTTTCCTTTGAAATGTCATTTTGCTGTCAGACTGTTCTAAACATGGGAAACATGCGCCCCTTTACAGGCATACTATAGACACCCCCCAGCTATGAAATTTAAAGGGATATTACACTTTTATTGTTTGACTTTAAGCATTATTAAAATCACTGCTCCTGAAAAAACTGCCATTTTTAAAACTTTTTTTGCATTGATCCATGTCCCCTGGGGCAGGACCCAGGTCCTCAAACACTTTTTATGACACTAACTTGCATATAAGCCTTTAAAATTAGCACTTTTGATTTCTCCCATAGACTTTTAAAGGGTGTTCCGCGGCATTCGAATTTGCCGCGAACACCCCAAATTGTTCGCTGTTCGGCGAACTTACGAACAGCCGATGTTCGAGTCGAACATGAGTTCGACTCGAACTCGAAGCTCATCCCTATTGCTGACCTAGACAGTCTTACTATGCTTTGTTTTCCACTTGACAAGACCCCTACTTTTCTATTTTTCAATCTTTAAAATAGATATGGTGAACCCAGATTATCTGTCTTTTATCTGCTTGCCACCTACCAAGACCTCTTCTTGATCCCTGCACTTTGGTCTTCTGTCTCACTCAGTAGTCATCCTGTACCTGCTACCCCTGGTGGGGCAAACCCAGGGACTACGACTTAATGCCAGCTGAGGAGAAGTGTTTGGGGAACTACTGGGGTTTTCTGGCCTCCACCACCAGGAGTTCTGGTGAAGACCAACTAGTACTTTGATTCCTCTTCCTAGAGAGCCAAAATATCATCTACTACCCTGTTTCCCCAAAAATAAGACCTAGCGTGATTGTCAGTAATGGCTGCAATATAAGCCCTACCCCCCCCAAATAAGCCCTACCCTGTTTCCCCGAAAATAAGCCCTACCCTGAAAATAGGACCTACAAGGACTTTAACTAGGGCTTATTGGGGGGGTAGGGCTTATATTGCAGCCATCACCGACAATCACGCTAGGTCTTATTTTCGGGGAAACAGGGTAGGGATAGACAATTTGCAAACAATTCCCCTTCTCAAAATTTGTGTTAACTACTTCCCATCCAGCCTATTGTCAAATGATGGCTGGGTGGGACCTTTGTCATTTTGGTTGGATGTCATATGATGTCCTCCCTCTGGGAATGTGCCATGTTGTTGCACAATCTGTCACCAGCTGTGATCACTGTACCAGCCAACTGCCGGTATCATTTGATCGCAGTGACAAATCACAGCATATCACATGACAATTGTAAAAAATGAATGGCTTTGATTCATGCCATTCATTGGGTACAGTACGGTTGCTAGCTGTGATCATAGTGAGTACATAGTACAAACAGGGTCAATCACAGCCCATCTGTATCATGTGATTAGCTGTGGCCAATCACAGCTAATCACAACAATATACATTGAATTAATCAATTTCATTCAGTAAAAATGGCTGCTTATACCAGTGAAATTCACTGGTATAAGCAATCATAATGTGACTTGGCGCATAGAGCTGTAGGATGCGACTCATGACAGCTCTCGGTCCTGACAGCTCCCATGGGGCTATATCTCTCTCCCACCCTCCAGGAACTAGCTCTCATGGATTCCTAAATGGGTAAGGGCAAACCCAAGGACCACAACAAGCCCGGCGGCGGCCACTCCATTGGCAACTTGGGCCATTTTCTGACCCGATCCTCTGCTGCTTCCACATCCCAAGATGGCACTGGCATCCTCCTCCCCGGCCTGCTTGGCTCTGCTTCCACTGTAGACTTAGATTGCCACACACGCCACTCTCAGAGTCCCTCCCAAGCCTCACTATGCTCAGCAGAGGGATGGGATATGGAGTCCCAGCTGAAGTCCCTCCACACCTACAGGCATTCCCTGCCTATTAAAGTGGACTTTGAGCACTATGTCAAACACATAGAAAAGACCTACAGACAGGAGATCACTGAGCTCAACCCGGGGTTCCACATGGAGGATATTAAAAACACCACTGATGGTCTGTGTACTGCACTGCAGTCCTATGAGGAGACATTAAGCTCTCATACAGTCATCCTGCAACAGCTTATGTATCATCAGGTTGATATTGAAAACATGAACAGAAGGAACAACATTAGGATTCATGGTATTCCTGAAACTGTAGAGCACAAAGACCTGGCAAGGGCTGTAACCACCATCTTTAACCAGTTGCTCCAACAGCCTAAAAAGACACCTATTGAACTGGACAGAATTCACAGGACCTCAGGCCCGAGAAATCATGATCCATCCTTTACCCGCAACATACTACGCAGGGTACACGTCTATAAGGTCAAAGATGAAATCATGCGGGCTGCCAGCACACAGGACTCCATCTTAATCAATAAAATCCCTGTTATGCTCCTGCCGGACCTCTCAAGCCAAACACTGGCCATGAGACGTTCCCTGAAACCACTGACGTCACTCCTGCAGGAGAAAAACATCAAATACCAATGGCAGTTTCCATTCACGCTACGGGTCCATCATGAAGGCAAGATAGCCCTGTTCCACACCTTGGGAGATTTACCAACCTTCCTGAACATATTGGAACTCCCTCAGGTTTCCCTGCCTGACTGGCCTTTTTCCCCTTCTACCCCTGGCCTACCATTTCTCCCTCAATGGCAGAAGACAGGCAAGATGCTCCAGATTCTCTTTTTAGTTGCCTCCAGATGGTTGACACAGACCTGGCTCATCTCATTGCACTAAGTTCCATTGCCTTATTTTTTCCTTATTGGGCCCAGAACATTCTACTGCCCTCACTCAGGAATGAGATCCTGCACTTGTGACCCTGTTAAGTCTACGCCGTTGATACCTTTTGTTTCTACTATAACATTTTTGGTTTTAAGTCCTCTACTCAGATTTTTTTCTTTTAATATTCTTGGTTACTAGAAAGACTTATGTTTAATGCCTTTAAATATACATGTGTTCACTCCCCTTAACCCTCTGCCCTTACCCCTCCCATACCCTTGTTTCCTCACTGAGATACTAGGAGGCCTCAGAACCCTCCCAAAGTCATTACTGGGAGAATTATATGTTTTCTTGCACATAGTTATTTGTTTACTGCTATATATTTTACTTTATTTTATTCATGTGTTCAACTTCACAGTTAGCCCCCTTAGGACCTATAGTGCGTAATTATGCACTATAAATTTTATAGATAGCTCTCACGCTTAGATATAGTACCATGTCTTTTTTCTTTATAACAGAAGGAATCTGTCACGGAACGTCCCACACTCCGCTTGAGTGCTTCCGTCAGTATACCGCTTCCTAAGTTCTGGAACACGAGTCCAGTGGATCTGGCTATAGGTACCCCCAAGAACTAGACAACACCAGTCTTGGAGTACATCAGGACTAACTTTTTATTTGAGATCTCACACAAATATATACAGCAGGATGACTAAAACTGAACCTAATTAACATGAGCTAATTATCTAATCCTTTATCCAGCCTAGGTGCCTAAGAGACATGACCTTTTAGAACAGACTTGTGGTCACCGAGCTTCACGTAGTAGTATTCTCACAATAGCAGAAGCTAATTACAATTAACAATACAAACAGTGATCTCCCCCCCTCCTCAGCCTAGTCATCAACAAACTATAGTAGGAGTAGACTGTCCCATTTTAAGCAATCAAAGACATTCCCTCCAAGTCACCATTTCCCATGTGGCATACACAGGGTCCCCAGAGTCTGTGTGTCCAGGGGGGCAAGGACCTAATTCCAAAGTAATACCACCTCAAGGGTCCCCAGGCATACAGCTCACAAAGGGCACCATTCCCCCAAATGCCAGGGCCCATAATCTGTCGGCAAGAGGCTTGCATTCAGTCCCCTCCAAAAGCCTCTGTCCTGGCTAGGTCTGTCACATTTCTCCCCTTTCGGCAGAAGACTAACATGGGAGGAGACCCCAGACGGGTTGACTCTGAAGTTAGTATATAGTTCCAGTCTTCTAATGCCTATACCCACACAGTACCCCAAACAAATTGTTCCAAACAAAGTATTACTCACGCAGCCAACCTCTGCCTCTCTCATAGAACATACCCACTGCTGGGGGGAAGTGCGGACTGGTCCTTCCCCCTGGAGTCCCTTTAGCCATAGGAGAGAAGACAGGGTGGCCAGGCTCAGTCCGTCATGCTGCTGGGCATCTGGGCCAACTGCCCAGCATGCCTGGGGTAAACAGGAGGAGACTGAAGTCCATCCACCTTTACAGGAAATCCATTGTTTGTTAGTGGAGAGCAGGGGCCAGCAGCGCTCTGTTCCGTTGCCAGCAGTTCAGCTGGGCGTAGGAGCTTCCCTACATCATCTGCTCCGGCTAACTGTTGGGGAGAGAGGCCAACTGCCCTAGCTCCCTGGAACTCCGCAGTTGTTGCTGGTGCTGGGCAGAGGTTAGTAGCACTCTTCCCGGTTGCCAGCACTTCTGCTAGTTTTCTGTCATTGGAGACCACATGCCCATCCACCGACACCAGATCAAGCTGCAGTTGTGAGGTGATGACTGCATACTCTCCTTGAATCCTGATCTGCAGCTCACGATAGACTGCCACCTCCTCACCTTGGGCCTCCACAATTGCTTCAGGTTTGGAGCAGAGGTCTTGGACCCTCTGGTTGCCAGCACTTCTGCTGGGGGTTTGCTAGGTGGTTCCTCCTCTACAGAAACGTATATTAAATCCCTAGTCTCTGGAATTGCTAAAAGTGTGAGGTTTTGGACCCTCTATTCAGATACCAGATCTTCAGCTGGAGAAGTTTGTTGTAACTCCATAGATGCTGCTGGCAGAAAATCACATGTCCCTGTCAGTGTTGTGGGAGAAAGGCCGACTACCTCTTCTCTCAAGAAGGTCGAAGCCACTGTTGGTGCTGGGCAGAGCACAGTGAACTTTGGCCCTGATAGCAGCTCTTCTGCTGGAGGCTCATCAGGTTGTTCTTCCTCAACAGAAAAGTCTATCAAATCCCCTGTCTCTGAAACTGATGTCTGGGGATAGAGGTTCACCATCTCCTGTCCATGGAACACAGAAGATGCTATCAGTGCTGGGCAGAGGTTAGCAGAGATCTGCCCTGTTGTCAGCACTTCAGCTTTGGGGATGGCAATCTCCAGATTTTCCACTGCTGATTCTTAGGCATGCTGCTGAACGTGTTCTAGCAGTTTCCTGTATGCCCTTTCCAGATGCTGTTAGTTCCTTAGCAAATGGTCCAGATCAGGTTTGAGACCTCTGCAAGACCGAGCATAGCCTCTCTATATTCTTGCAGGTCCTCAAGGGTAGGTTCCCCTTCATTGCCAAACACAAAACTATCTGTAAGGCTCTCCCACAGCGATCCAGGGCCTCCAAAGTCATATCCCTCTGGAGAGCATTCTGTTGTCTCCCCTAAATATCCCTGCTCTGCGTGCCATTGCAAAGCCCGATAATGATTGTCCAGCTCTATCTCCTGCTGGACCAGCCTGTCCAACTTAGTCACCCATTGCTCCTGGGGCCGCTCTCCCAGGAATGCCATCCGCAATGCTCGTTGCTCTTGGGTTGGAAAGCACTTGCCCTGTTTTTTTTTTTTTTTTTTTTTTTTTTTGATTTTAAAGAATTTTTATTGAAGAGCAGTACATTACACTTCATAGCACAAAATTGCTGGTGGGGCGCAGCCCACCTCTGAGACAATACTCAAATATTGAACAATAACAGAGAGGTTGACCAAATAACTAGGCTTATTTAAATACACAGAGAGAAGAGCCTTCAGACATAATAAGGAGACACCTAGTGCTGCAGGTGGGCTCGACACCCCTATCGGGAACATACTGTGTCGAACACCGTAGAGCAGTTGTAGTTAAACATTAGGTGTGTAACTAACCTGTTAAGGCCCATCGCGCCTTCCGGGAGAATAAAGGACCCAGACTGCGTGAGGAAGCCTTCCCCAGTCCTCTAAGGCCAGAGGCCTGAGGAACCAGGGGTGCTATAAAAATATCCTGAAGGTTCCGGCTGGGAGGTCGATCCACGAGAGATAAGTCGAGGAACCAGCTAATCGTAATCAAGTGCATAGAAAACTGGAGTAAACCGTTTAGAACCAAATACTTTCTGTAAAAGTAATTAACAACTTCCTGAGAATAAGAGGAAAGAGAGAAATAATGGTAGAAAAGAAGACAAAGGGGGAGAAAGAATGGGGGGTGGGGTGGGTTGACAGACTGCAATATAACAATAGAAACATATCATGCTTCAACTCCCGGTATGAGGGAGATGCCTACATGCCTTGCCCAGGGTTCCCAGACGGCCAAAAATGCTTTATTTGAGTCTGCTAAGACACTAACTAATTTTTCCTGGGACATGATCCATGAGATCTTTCTCTTGGCAGCCGCCAGAGAGACTCCTGGTTGTTTCCAAGCCTTTGCTATGGAGAGCTTGGCACCAGTCAGGATGAAAGAAATAAGTTTAGCAGTTGTTTTGGGGATTTTTGGAATATGTCCATTTAATAGAGCTATCTGGGGAGATTTAGAAATGGGAGTGTCCGTAATTTTTCTGATCAGATAAAATATCCTGTTCCAGAAGCCCCTGATTTTCGGGCATTCTCACCAAATGTGTATCATGGAGCCCTGGGCTTGGCAGTTTCTAAAACATAAAGGAGACGAGGAAGGAAACATCTGTGCAAGTTTGGAAGGAACCAAATACCATCTCGTAAGAACTTTCATGTTAGCTTCTATTAATGCAATATTAACTATACCTTTGTAGGCTCTTGTGCTCATTCCAGATCTCCAGGTCCCAAGTCTCGCCCACGTCCCTCTCCCACCCTGTAATGTATGTGAGTTTGGAAGGGGGAGTTGAAAGAGCTTCGTAAATCAGGGATATACCTCCTTTTTGCTCTGTTGCTTGTCCACACCATTGTTCATAAGATGTGCACTCTGGGGGAATTGATTTATCTTTCCAAATAGTGTGAAGGAAATGGGAGATTTGAAGAAATCTAAATTTTTCGGAGTCGGGGAGCTCTAGTTTTTCAATGCAGTGTTTCATGGAGATTGGTCCGGAGGCGACAAGGTAATGTCCAATACGGTACATCCCCTTATCAAGCCACCATTGAAAGGATTTGATGTCTAACCCCGGCTTGAAGAGGGTATTGTGGAATATGTGTGAGAGGGGGCGAAGCTGTGAGGTCAAAGCTGGGAGTTGGATCAGGTTATCTCATAGTTTGAAGGAGTGTGAAAGTGTGGGCGCCATGATGGGAGGTCTAGATTTACTGGGAGTCCATAGTAGAAAGTCTAGTGTGTGGGAAGGAACTGCTTGGCGTTCTATTTGTATCCAGTCGGGTTTTTCGCCCCTGAAATATATGGTGGAGAGTTGGGCCAGTCTGGCTGCTTGGTAATACTTGGATAGTTCGGGGAGGCCTAGCCCTCACTTAGATTTCGGGGCAAACAGGGTGTTTCACGTGAATCTATATCCTTTCCCTCCCCATATAAATTTTATGATCTTTCCCTGAAAGTTTTTGAGGTGCTTTTTGTTAATCGCGATCGGAAGGGCTCTAAATAGGTACAGATTTCTTGGAAACAGGGTCATTTTGATGGCATGGATTCTCCCCAGCCATGATAGTTTGTGGGATGACCAAATTCGTATGTCCTCCTCCAATCTACGATACATAGGGGGGAAATTGGCTTGATAGAGGGAGTCTATTCTGGGTGTAAGGTTAATACCTAGGTATCAAATTGAGTAATCACTCCAATTGAAATTAAAGGCCAGTTTTAATCTTTCAGCTAGGGCTGGATTGAGGGAGATGTTTAATGCCTGTGATTTAGTCATGTTGACTCGTAGGCCTGAGACCTCGCCAAACGTCTGAAGCAGTTTGTTAATGTTGGGAAGTGAGGTAATTGGAGAGGTGATAAATAGGAGAAGGTCGTCTGCGAAGAGGGAGCATTTATGGGTATTCAAGCCACAGTTGACACCTTTAATGTTTGGATCTGACCTGATTGCTATGGCTAGTGTTTCTATTGTTAGAGCGAATACAAGTGGGGATAGGGGGCAGCCCTGTCTTGTACCCCTGGCAATTTTGATTGGGGATGAGAGAAAGCCCTGTAATTTAACTTTCGCTTCCGGTTCAGAGTAAAGAGATTTGAGGATTCCGATGAAGTGTTCACCGAACCCCCAGAACTTAAGGGAGGCGAATATGAAGGGCCAAGTCACAGAATCAAAGGCCTTTTGTAGGTCTAGGGAAAGGAAGAGACCCTCCTGCTTTGGGCCTCCATCCCATCCCGAATGCAATATTGAAGCTATGTCTATGGCCCTTCTAACCTGGTCTGGACCCTGTCTGCCGGGGATAAAACCCACCTGATCTTTATGGATATAAGTGTTGATGAAAGTGTTTAATCTATTGGCGTAAATTTTTGTCAGGATTTTTAAATCGTTATTTATAAGTGATATTGGTCTATAGTTTTCTACCTGATCCGGATTTTTGTCGGGTTTAGGGATGATAGTAATGAATGCTGCATTCATCTGGGGGTCCATGGGGTCTCCCTTTCGTTTGGAGTTGAACATTTTAGTTAAGTGTGGCGCTAGAGTCTCGGCAAAAGTCTTATAATAAAGATTGGAAAGGCCATCTGGACCTGGGGCTGAGCCCCCTTTCAAATTTTTAATGACCTCCAAAGTTTCCTCTACTGTGATATGTGCTTCCATAATATCTTTGTGGGACTTATGTAAAATGGGGATAGGCAGATGCTCTAGGAATGCTTCTATAGCTCGTGTATCGTGGGAATCATTTGCTCTATATAGTTGTGAGTAGAAGGATTGGAAAGATTCTAAGATTCTATGGGGATTTTGGGAGGACGAACCATCCTGAAGTTTTATTTTGGGGAGAGCTAAGAGACGGGTCCTGGGGGATAACTTGGAGGCCAGCATCGTGCTCATTTTGTCCTGATTCAGGTAGAATTTCGCACCATTCCAACGCAGAGAACTCTCAGCTTTAACTGTGAGCGCCAGGTTTAGTTTAATCCGAGCAGCGTCAAGCTGGTCGACTTGAACCATGGACGGGTTAGCTTTGTGATTTTTGCGCAGGAGGAGAAAATCTCTCTCCAGTTTTGAGATGTCCATGGTTCTCTCCTTTTTAAGTTGGGAGGAGATTTGGATAAGTATCACGGCTTTGTGGGCTGCCCAGAGAGTCTCGGCCGAGATGTCGTCTACGTTGTTCAGGGCGAAATACTCTTTTAGTGACTTGGTGAGAACCGTGATTTGAATGGGATCTTTAATGATGTGTTCTTTAATGCGCCATATGGGGGACGAGGGTCTGAGGAGTAGGCCTTGGATGGATAGGGAGATCATGGAGTGGTCAGAGAGGGGAGTATCCTTAATTTTAGCTGAGATAGCAGCTGGGGTGTGTATGGAGGAGATTAGAATATGGTCGATTCTGGAGTATACTTGATGGGGTATTGAGAAATGGGAGTAATCCCTTGATGTGGGGTTGAGTTCTCTCCAGATATCTGTGAGGCCCTGCCGGTGAATTAGTTTAGCAATTTTAGAGCTGATTTTTGTTGGCCTGGAGAGCTGTTTAGCTGGGGGTTTAGATTTATCAAGACTCTGATCAAAGGCGACATTCGAGTCTCCTCCAAACACCACCGTTCCCTCCAGGAGGAGTCCTAGTGTTTGGAAAAGCGATGTGAAGAAAGCGTTCTGTCCCTTATTCGGGGCATAATAGGATATAAGAGAAAAAGTTTGGTCTGCGATCTGGCCTTTCACTAGTAAGTACCTGCCTGCAGGGTCACTAAGGGTCCGGCTTACTTTAAATTGGCAGTCTTTAGCAAATAAAATCGCGACCCCCCTAGTCTTATCCTCTGCGTTTGCTAGATAAAACGAGGGGAAGCGCGCATGTAGGAATGAGGAGGAGAAACGAGAGGGAAAATGTGTTTCCTGGAGCATCACTATTGAAGCCCTTTGTTTATGGTATAATTGGAAGATTTTCTTCCTTTTGGTTGGGGAGTTGAGGCCTTGGACATTATGAGAAATAATTTTTATTTGGGAGGAGGATGGAGTGGTGTTAGGCATGATTTTTGAGTAAAGAGTGTGCTTCTGATGGTGGAAGACTTACCCTGACCATAATGATGAGAGATGGGCAGAGGGCGAGTGAGGAGTGGAGCTCGGGACCTGGAGATGCTGGATGAGAAGGTGCTGCAGGCGATCCGTCAACCCTGGCAGGAGGGGGGAAGGGAGAGAAAAGCACAGATGGGTTAGAACCTAGAGACAAAAGGAGAAAGAGAGTATGAACATGGTGGCCTAAAATAGGCCGGAGACGGAGAGGGGGGGAAGCATTCCCCTTTCCGAACTCAAATAACAGAATCAGGTGGTTCTGAAAACGAACCACCAGTCCATCGAACGAGAATGGGAATTCCATTTTCGTAGGATGGAAGGAGTCGCAGGGCAGCTACCGCAGCCCAAGCCACCCTAGATACCTTGCATACAGTGTTAAGCTGTGTAAATAAAAAAAGATGCAAAAGGAGAACATAACAGTTTCAAATTCTGGAAAAATTGAGAAGATTATAGCTAGGAGCCGTGCTGGCCAATGATGCAGAAAGAGTCTTCCTGGTTGACATCATGGATTCCTCAGTGGAGGTGTAGAAAAAAGGGGGATGTGAGACATCCAAAACCTGCTGTGGACTTAAAGAGTCAGTTGTGAGGGTATGGAATAGTGGGGAAGGGCCGAAACACCCTGCTAACGCTGGGGGTCCCAGATAGGACGATGGGGATGTGATGTCACGATCCGGGGGGGCCATTCTTGTGAAGATCGATGGGTTGAGCCTTTGATCACCCCTGAGATGTGGGTGAGTGGTAAGGGCAGTAGTAGGTCTTAGGGAACTGGATGCGTAGGGCCACTGGGGCGTTGAAGTGGAAGCCTGAGACTTGGAACAATTGGGAGAATGTCCCCTAGAGGGGACGAGGCCTCTTTGTGAAAGATCCGAGTGAGGTAGAGGTCATCTGGTATGAAAATGACAGGGGTCCGCGGATCACAAAGAGGGAGAGGGGAGTCGCCGGGTTCTTGTAATTGGGATCCTCAGGTTGGCAATTGTTCCTTCAGACGCCTGCTTTTGTTGGATTTCCAGGCAGGAGAGATAGGGCTATTGGGAGTTTGACGTTTCGAAGAGCCCGCTTGAGTGTTGGAAATGTCCATTTCAGAGTCTAGGGATATGAGCTTAAGTGAAAGGAGGACTCGTTCGCCTTCTGAAAACGAGGTGAATGAGTGGGTTCTGCCATTAAGGGTAAATTTCAAGGCGAAAGGGAATGCCCACCAATATTTAATCTCCTTCTGGGAGAGGACCAGCAGAAGGGGCTTCAGTGCTCTGCGTTTCTGGATGGTCGTGGGAGAAATGTCCGCGAAAATTTGCACTTCCTGTCCTTGAAAAAGGATGCGGGATTGCTGGCGCGATATTTTCATTATTGCTTCCTTCACACTATAGAAGTGTGGCTTCACGACCACATCTCTGGGAGATCCGTCTTTTCTGGGGGGATCCAGGGATCTGTGTGCTCTGTCTAGCTCCAATTTGATGGGGGGCACCTCAGGGATGAGGGATTTGATTAAATCCTGGATTGCTTTGGGGACGTCTGTAATTGATTCAGGGATACCTCTGATTCTAAAAATTGTCCCTTCTCGACCTGTTCTCCAAGTTGTCGATTCTATTCAGTGCCACCTCGAGTTGCTCTTGAACAACTTGAATGTGCTCAGTGTTCTGGTTAGCTCTGGACACTGTGATGTCTAATTTGTGTTCTATAGCTTCCATCCTTGCTCCCAAGTTTTGGAAGTCAGCTCTTATCTCGTTTGTGATTCTTGTGGCTGTGTTTGCTAAACCTTTATCTAGTAGATCCGACAGTTTGAGGAATAAATCTCCTGCATTGTGGGGTATGGCACTCTCCGGGTCTCCTGTGGAAGTCCCAGCACCCTGATGAGGTGGTGAGGTGTTCAGCGGGGATAGAGAGTAGTTCTCAAAGGTGCGCTCTAAGAGGGATACTGTAGAGGCTGGAGATGGGGTCCCCTTAGGTTGGTTGTGAAGAGTGGGTAGGGGTGTGTAGGCTAAAGTGGCAGGAGCTATCACTTGCCTTGTTTCCGCGTGTCCCCCTGTATATGGCTCCTTGTGCTGTGCTGCGGCCGCCATCTTGGACAAGGCCCGGGAATCCTCTGCTGTAAACTGCGGTCCCAGGTCCCTGCGGACCGAGTTGTTTGGCATGGATCGAGGCTGCGGGAGTTCCCAGATCCTAATCCACTCGCGGTGGATGTCTAGGCGGTCTGACACCGGCGCTTGGGTGGCTTGCTGGGCTTGGTAGAGCGGAGCTCCCGGCTTACGCGGCCATCTTGGGAGTCCCGCGCCTGCGCACTCTGCACTTGCCCTGTTTTATACCAGCGAGATGGAGGGCTCCAATCTAGAGCTCCACCCGAATTTGCTGCCTAAGCTTCAGGTATTCATCCTCAGACACAGTCCTGGTGTATGCTGAAAAGAAAATCCGCAGCAGCCCTGGGAACTCTGATGCCAGGTCCATAGCTCTGCTGGGGTGACCAAAGTCTGCTATCCTGATCTTGAAACCAGGTGGAAGTTTGGATGTTCCAGACTGCAGGAAGCATCCTACTGCTGCCACCAATGTCACGGAACGTCCCACACTCCGCTTGAGTGTTTCCGTCAGTATACCGCTTCCTAAGTTCTGGAACACGAGTCCAATGGATCTGGCTATAGGAACCCCCAAGAACTAGACAACACCAGTCTTGGAGTACATCAGGACTAACTTTTTATTTGAGATCTCACACAAATATATACAGCAGGATGACTAAAACCTAACCTAATTAAAATGAGCTAATTATCTAATCCTTTATCCAGCCTAGGTGACTAAGAGACATGACCTTTTAGAACAGACTTGTGGTCACCGAGCTCCACACAGTAGTATTCTCACAATAGCAGAAGCTAATTACAATTAAAAATACAAACAGTGATCTCCCCCCCTCCTCAGCCTAGTCATCAACAAACTATTGTAGGAGTAGACTTCCCATTTTAAGCAATCAAAGACATACCCTCCAAGTCACCATTTCCCATATGGCATACACAGGGTCCCCAGAGTCTGTGTGTCCTGGGGGACAAGGACCTAATTCCAGAGTAATACAACCTCAAGGGTCCCCAGGCATACAGCTCACAAAGGGCACCGTTCCCCCAAATGCCAGGGCCCATAATCTGTTGGCAAGAGGCTTGCATTCAGTCCCCTCCAAAAGCCTCTGTCCTGGCTAGGTCTGTCACAGAATCTTTATTAGAAAAAAAAAAATCAGTTTACATGTGAATAGCTTTAGACATTACAGGAGAATGAGGTGTTTCATCTAACAGGTATTGGCTAGGTTATCTTGCATAGAAGAGGTATGCAATCAAAGGATATGATCACTTAACCCATGCAATGGGCATGTGTAAATAGCAATACCCAATCTACCCATACACCCACCCGCCTGAGGGGGCAGTTTATTGTATTTCAGGTCAACAGAAACCTGGAGGGGGGTGAAAGGGAAAAGGGGGGGTAGGGGGGAGAGGAGCCAGTGCAGTAAATCCTGTCATCAAGCTACACCATGAGGTGTCTGGCCTCCACCCATGCCGACCATATTTTCTGAAATTTTTTAGGGCAGTTGCGACCCATATACGTCAACTTATATAGTGGAAGAATGGCATTCACCATTGTCTTCCATATGGAAGTCCAGGGTGGCTCAGGTGCCTTCCAGTTAATCAAAATAGTTTTCCTGGCATAGTATGCGCAGTACAAGATAAACATCTTGGTGTGCGAGTTGGTAGGTATATTATCGGTCACTCCTAAAAGAAGAATCAGGGGATCAAGTTTGAGGGGTATCCCACTTATCAAACTGATGTCAGCAACCACCGCCTGCCAGAATGTCTGTATTAGGGGGCACTCCCAGACTATGTGTATGTAATTGCCTATTCCCCCTCTGCAGCGTGGACATCAGTCATCGGCAGTACAATAGATAACTGATAGCCTTTGTGGCATATAGTATACCCTATGGAGAAATTTTATCTGTATGAAACGATCTTTGGCTGCTATCATAAGGGGGGTGTATTGTTGGAGGCTCTCAGACCAGTCTTACTCTGTCAGGCTCGGTATATCTCTCTGCCAAGCAGCGAATGCTCTGCCAGCCCCATTACTACCGGCACATGTGAGTCTAAAGTATATGGTGAACAGTGTTCTGTCTATATTGCATGCTGTGAGAAGTTGTTCAACAGAGTATGGGGCTAAGGTGACTGGATCTGGAAAATGCACCCTGATCGCATGTCGAAGCTGAATGAACCTGAAATACATCCATGGAGGAAGCAAGAATCTACTCTTTAGTTCGCTAAAGGGGAGGAGACAGCCTCCAGGCATTATGTCCCGGAGAGTTTTGACTCTGTGTCTGGGCCATATTTGCGGGTTGGGCACAGACCTCAAATGGGCCAGCTCTGGGTTACCCCACAAAGGGGTATAGGGAGAATAGGTCTGGGGTCCCGCCAGAGACCCCGAAACTCGCCTCCACACTCCTACCATGGTTTTCATAGGGGTGGTAATGTGAATGTTGAATTGGGGCCCTCGGTACACTAAATTGCTGAGTTCTGAATATGATCCTAGTATTGCCGCCTCGAGGTTTACCGTGGGGTTGGACTGATCCTGTATGAACCACCATCGTACGGAGACCAAGACCGCTGCCCAGTAATATTTCTTGAAGTTGGGGAGTGCTAAACCTCCCTCTGTCAGTGAGAGCTGAAGCATGGATCTAGCTATTCTGGGAACTGCCCCTTGCCACATAAAAGTTCCTATAGCCTGGTCCAATTCATTAAAAAAGGAATTAGGGATACTAACGGGAGTGTGCCTAAATGCATATAGGAATTTAGGGAGGAAGGACATCTTTATTAAGTTTATCCTACCCACTGGTGTAAGTGGCAGTGTCTTCCATGTACCGCATTTTTGGAGAAATTTCTGTAGAATCGGGCACACATTAGCTTCCAAGTAATCCGGCAAGTGTCTCTGGACATATATGCCTAAATATTTAAATTTGTCCACCCATTGAAGAGGGGCTGGTAAGTTGGGGGGGAGCTATTGGGTTTAGAGGAAAAAGCACAGATTTGTCCCAATTATTTTTTTTTTTTTCCATAAAAATTTTATTAACACTTTTTATAGACAATACAGATAGTATCATATAACACATAGTCATATTACAAAGAAATAGTAATCCAACAATAAAGAGGCATAAGGGATAAACTTGAGAAAGTATACATCAGCAGGTGCTGTCTCTAGGTTAATTATCAAATCAGCCATATTAAGATCCCTGTGGCGATGAGATGTGCACTACAAGTTAATTTGGCTTACATCGGAATGAGGAACTGTTGTAGGATATAGCTAGCGAAGCATCTATAGGTATTACAAGACTGACATGAGGTAGGACGTGTATCTGACCATCACATCGGTTATCGATTCCTCAGCTGTTTAGTAGCGCACCATAGAAAACAAGAATAGAGAGAAAAAGGAAAAGAGAAGAAAAGGGAGGAAAGGGAGGGAAAGGCAGGAAAGAGAGGGAGGGATGAAGGAGTGAAGGATTGCGGGGGGGTAGGGGTAGCACTGTAAGTGTAAGTTATGTATATATAGACGTACTCTGTCCCAGGTCTTTTCATCAATCACCATGTCCAGCTCGTTCTCCCAATAGGCATGTTCCGACTCCAGAGATGTATAGGGTTCTCCAAACATTGTAGCATACAACCCGGAAATCAGATGACTCTGGGGGGAGGAGCTAGAGCATAATGATTCCAGAAAGGTAGGTTTTTTGTAAAAAAAAATGTAACAGAAGAAATAGGGAGTCCGCGCTAATGGGTGTAATTAGAAGCCTAGGTGGGAAGTATATTCCTAAATTGATAGACTGCTGTCCTCACATACGCTGACACCACAGGGGGTGGGATGAGCGGAAAAAGTGAAAAAATAAAAGTGTATGAGTGTGGCGCTGTCCCAGAGTTGTAAAAGAAATGTCTGCATATATACAATTTTATCCAAAGTGTCACGTGTGTATTCCCTTAAGTGAAATATGTATGGCAGTTATTACCACTCCTATGGGTTAAAGTGACTGGTGATTTAAACATAAGAAGCATAATGAGTGCAATAAATCGCATCCAAGGTGTCTAGTGCTATATTCCCTCAAAAGGAAAAAACGGTATTAACCACTGCTAAGAGCATGAAGTGGTCTGTGTCTAAACACTAGAAAACACAAAGTTGCAATAAATACATCACACGTGACATGCAAAAAATTCTGAGGTGTCTGGTGCTAAATAAATAAATATTAAATATTAAAATATTGCTCTACAAACGTTGCAAATAACAAAGTGACAAGTGCCCTATAAAAAGGTCACTCTAAAAAGTACTAAACACACGTGCCATGCAAATGGTTCTATGATAATAAACAGTTCATGTGGGTATATGCCCGGTGCACTATAAGTGAAAAAAGGCGTCCATTGTAGGATTCCTCAAAGCACACAACAGGTGTTAATCCAGTGCTGGTGTCTTTTGTGATTGTGCAGAGACTCATAGGTTTTTTGTAAAATTACATCTATGTGAGGGATTGTCAAAGAAGTGTTTTAGTTGTATGTAAGCCCAAAAGGGGAAAGACTTTGTGTTTGAGAGTGATGCCAATTCATTTTGTCGGAGGAACCTTCCTCTGGAAAAGAAGTGTCTAGCCTGCATTTCTGCATAAGGCCATTCTGCTGCTAGAAAGGTCCCCTCCATTCCCGGGGGGAAGTCTGGATTATTTCTGATGGGAGTGATCGCGCAATGTGGGTTTGAAAGAGAGTGAGCTTTGCACGCCCTGTCAAAGGCATGCAGGGTAACTCCTATGAGGGGATGAGAGTGTACATTAGTCGGCATGTGTGTCTTTGGGAACCATGGGACGTACTGGAGTTCGGTACTTGAGATCAATTTTTCAAGGTGGACCCACCCCTTATATTTAGTATGGATCCTCTAATCTACCACCCGAGTTAGATGAACTGCCCAGTAGTATCTCTGGAGGTCTGGGAGTCCAATTCCCCCTCCTGATTTTGGTAGAACTAGCTTGGCCCACTCTATTCGTGCTACTTTAGTTCCCCATAAAAAAGATCTACACATGCGTTTATAGGTTGTGAAGAAGGCGGGTGGTAAGCGGATCAGAATAGTCTGTAATTTGTAAAGTAAACGAGGGAGCATTGTCATTTTCAAAATTGCAGCCCGCCCAAACCACGAAATGGTGGGTGCCTCCCATCGGAGTAGATCCTGCTGGATAAGTCTCAGCTCTGTCAGGAAGTTCTTTTCGTAAAGATCTTTGAGCTTACTAGGGAGCTGAATGCCCAGGTACTTAATGGCATTTGCTTTCCAGCTAAACGGGAAATTTTCCCGGCAGAGCTGAACTATCCGTTGGGTAAAGAAAAATTAAGTTAATAAGACTTGGAGAGATTAATTTTTAGGTTTGAGATGGTTTTAAACTGCTCTAACACTGGCATTAGGTTAGGTAGAGACGTCAGTGGGGATGAGAGGAAGAGTAACATATCATCCGCGAAAGCGGCAATCTTATATTCCTGTTGATGTACCTCGATCCCCTTTATGTCTGGATGTGCCCGGATGCACCGGAGGAGGGGTTCTAACGTGAGGATGTATAGTAACGGAGATAAGGGACATCCCTGCCTAGTCCCATTATGGATGTGGAAGGCATCCAACAGGCCCTGGTGTAGAGAGCTTTAATAAAAGTTTGCATAATGCTTCCTAATCCCAAGACTTCCAGGTCCACGTCCATATAATCCCAGGCCACCCTGTCGAACGCCTTCTCCACATCCATCGCTAAGAAGCAACCCTCTTTGTTGGTTGACGTAAGCCAGTGGTGTAAATTGAGCGCCTTAATGGTATTGTCCCTGGCCTCTCTTCCAGGGACAAAGCCAACTTGGTCAAGACCCACCCAGGCAGGTATGTGGAAGGACAAACGATTGGCCAGGATCTTAGTGAATAATAATTTCACATCAACATTCAAGAGAGATATAGGTTGGTAGTTGGCTAAATCTGGGGGGTTTTTGTTTTCCTTAGGGATCACCGAGATGTAAGCCTCTAGTAAGCTACCTGAGGTACATGGTGAGTTAGAGAGGGCGTTAAAGGCTTTAAGAAAATTCGGGGCCAGGAGGTCAGCAAAGCTTTTATAATATTGTGCTGAAAAGCCATCTGGCCCAGGGCTTTTGCCAGGTTTCGTGGTCCTCTCCCACTCCTCTAAGGACAATGATGTCTCCATGGCTTGCCAATCGCCCATAGATAGAGGCCGGGGGCTGAATTTGGCTAAAAATCCTTTTATGAGCTCTAAGCGTGCATCTGCTGATATGGGTCTGTGTTCGTGCGAGTCAAGATTGTATAATTTGCTATAAAACTGGCGGAATTGGTTGGCGATGTCCTCGTTTCCGGAGTGGGATGTTCCTCCTGGGTCTATAATGTGGTGAACCATGGATATGAGTGTGCGTCTCTGAGGGAACCTAGCCAATAGCCTCCCTGGTTTATTGCCCTGTTCGTAGAATAGTTTCTGAGAAAGAACCTGTCTCTTTTGTGCCCGTTTAAATAGTTCCTCTAGGAGGGCTACCCGTGTGTCAGCTAGTTCCTGTGCTACCTTTACTGCTATAGAGCGCTTATGTTGTGCTTCCAGAAGGGCTATTTTTTCAGTCAGGTTTCGAATCGCAGACTGTTGTTTTATTTTTCTGGCAGCAATAGCTAAAAGGCGGCGCATACAATGCATTTATGAGCTTCCCATTGGGTCATGGGAGATACGTCGGGAGTATTATTAAGTTGGAAGTAATCTGTAATAGTCTTGGTGATTTCGGCAAAGTCCCCCGGGTCTGCGAGGAGAGAAGCATCCAGTCTCCAAGTTCTGGTTGTCATTTCCCGTTGCGGGAATTGTAAGGTCAATGTGATCGGGTGGTGATCAGAAATGTACATATTCTCTATAGTCGCGTCCTGCAGGAAGGTCAAATCTGTCTGGTGTATAAACAGATAATCTAGCCTGGAATAGCGGTTATGAGGAGGGGAGAAGAATGTGTAATCCTTCCCCTGGGGCTGTAGAGTGCGCCAGGTATCATGTAGTGCAAGGGAGGCTAGAGCGAGTTTAGCTTGGCGCAAAGCAGAGAATGGAATTGAGGAGGTACCTGTGGATGTGTCAAAAAGCGGATCTAGGGCCATGTTGAAGTCTCCCCCTAGAATCAGAAGGCCTGACTTAAAGGTTGTGAGCTGTGCGAGGACCTCTTTTAGGAAGGTTACCTGTTTAGAATTGGGGAAGAAAATGTCCCTTTCAAAAAGATGTACCGTCCTTCTGAGTCAAGGAGTCGGTCTGTGAGGCGGAATGGGAAAGATTTGGCAATTACTATGGAGACCCCTTTTGTTTTGGATTCAGGGCAGGTGGCATGGTAGACTTCCGGAAATTGGCTATTGGTTAAGTGGGGGATAGAGCCTGATTTAAAATGGGTTTCTTGTAGAAATAATATTTGAGCCTTAAGGCTATGTGCTTCAGCAAGAACACAGCTCAGCTTCTCTGGAATGTTAAGACCTTTTGCATTCAAGGAATACACCTTGAGGGATAGAGGAGCCGATGAATGTGATACAGAAGGCGTTGTTCAGTGTTCAGAAGCGCTTATCAGTGCTACCCCTAGGTTTGGGGGGGACGGGGTCTAGAGGTTAGGGGGGGGAAGAATAGGAGATAAATACCAGAGGTGAAATGTAGAAGAGAGAGAGAGGAGTGGGGGAAAAAAGGGGGGGAGGGAGAACGAAGCAGAAAAGGGAGTTAGTGAGACAGAAGAAGTTACAGATCAGGATAGGCCCGCTCCGGAGAGTTGCTCTGATTAAACCAGTAACTCCAGAGGGGGCCCACTCCCCGATCAATCAAGTTATCCCTTTTGTGGGGATCACAAACAAAATACTGGAGATAGTACAGTCCAGCTGAGTAACCTAGTGAGGGATAAGTATAAAGGCAGAAGAAACGTGAGGTTTTTCCAGCTGGTTTCAAGGAGGAGACCTGCCTCCCTGAGCTGGGGATGAGACCTAGGACCTAGAAAACTATGTGGGCACTTCCTACCATCCAGGGGCCCAAGTATATGAGCTTTAGGGTTTAAACGAGACCACGGCCTCATTAAGGGGGAGGGGCTCACACCGGCCCCCCCATCAGAACTTTAGATATTCTTGATGTGTAAAGAGTATCACTCCAGATCAACATAGTGCATTGTAACCTTGGTCCGCCTGTATTCAAACAGATAAACATAACATATAAAAGTCTATATAACTAGTTCTGTATCATCTAACCATTTTAACATTTGAATTAGTCATGCTATCATCCTATTGGCAAGACAGGAATGTCCGAGCCTCCATACCCAGCACCATCGCAAAGTACGATGGAACCAGGTATTAGGGGCCCCGAGAGGCCATCTGTGTTCAAGCTGCGTAAGATCCCTGCAGCATCTGGCATCAAGGGGGATATGGAGCCCCATATCCCCCTACTGCATGAACACCTCCAGGGCCACAAAGCTCAGTGTGGGCCGGGAGACGGCCTCACCCTTCTCCAGGCTGTCTGGGACATCTTTCCCCACCTCCACAATCAGTCATGAGTGTAAGGGTTGGGTTGTAAGGGTTGTAATGTCCCATCTTTAGAGCCACCGGGTAACATGTCCCATGAAACATGAGTAAGTAACATGCCTTATAACAATAACCATTAAACCAGGATAAAGTAAAATGTCATATTAGTGAGCCTTGCCTGGCTCCTATCCCCAATACATATGTATGAAAAAATCTGGTTAATTCCCTGAGAAGCCAGGATGCGTGCCATTATGGCAAGCTGGTGATTCCAGAGCCTCTCTCTGGTCTCCCAAATAGGGAAAAACAGGGTGGTGGTAGGAGTAAGAGAAGGGGGGAGGGATACAATGCTAAGGCAATGCCAGGAGCAAGATGTTCAGTACTACCATTGCTAATAGCAGTGTGTTCAAAAAGGGGGTAAATGGTAACCAAGCTGAGAGTCAGTATGGTCTGGGGGGGGGAGGGCACGCATCTTCCCAGAGCTCGGTTGTCACCTTGTGTGTAAAGACTCTCATATTGAAAGAGCCAGAGCTGAGAATGGAGCAGAAATTGCACTGGTTTTGTTGAGGTGATTGCTTACCTCTGCTCAGTACTATTTTGGAATTCTTGGGTAAAGTCCCCCACCAAATTCTCTGGCGATAGTACTACACGAGGAAGCTCTGTAGATTCCTGGGGTACATGGGAGAGGCCGTGTCTGTCAGAGAGAATATGGGATGGCGGGACGTATAGCGATCAGGGGAAAATCAGGTGTCATTAAGCTCTGCATCACTTGTTGGCTAATTGTAAGTACCATCAATGGCGTTGGTTCTCAGCTTACTTTGCAAATGCCAAGGAGCATCTAAGGGGACAGGCACTAGTAACAATGTAGCTCACCATTTAGGATGTCGGGGGTTCAATGGTCAGTCTTTGCGCCTGGCAGATGATGGGGAAACACGTGGGCTTTCATCGGTTTCTATATCGCCCCGGTGTCTCTGCGGCAAATCAGCTGAGGGTCTGCGGCAGTGTTGCCTACTTCTTAGGGACCTTGGGGTGTCTCCATGTTGTGTGGGGATCCAGGGTTCAGGTCGTAGGAAGGCTCCATACCAGTCTGGAACTGGGATCATTGGGATTCCTAGCATGTCGCAGAATGGTCATAGATCTGCTGGTGTCCTCATTTGGGCCGTATGGTTACCATTTGTTGCCTGAAGGCAGAACGGAAACTTCCAACGATAGGGAATGTGTCTCTCATGCAAAGCTTGGAGAAGAGGGTGGAGGTCCCTCCTGTGCTGTAGGGTAATGGCGGATAAGTCTTGATAGAGCTGAATACGTGCTCCTTCATGCTCCAGATGGGCATGGTTGCGGGCCAGGCACAGGATCTCTTCTTTTTGGGTAAAGCTGACAAGACAGCAGACAGCGTCCCTAGGCGGGTCAGTGTCCCTACCCCTTGGCCGTAGTGCTCTGTGACATCTCTCCATTTCGATCGGTGCATTAGGCGGCCTGCCTAATAGAGTTTTGAAGATTGCCCAGACCACTGCTTGCAGTTGGGGGGCCTCTACAGACTCAGGGATTCCCCCGAACTCGGAGGTTGTGTCTGCGGCCCCAATTATCAAGGTCCTCCATATGCCTGTGCATGTCAATGAGATGCCTGTTGTGCACAGAGACTGCCTGCTGTACCTGTTGAATGGCCACGCCGTGTGTCATAGAAAAAACAGGAAAGGCGCCTCTTAGTAAACTGTATATTTAATGATATATTAAAAGCACTCACATTTAATACTTTGTTAGTCCGGCATAGGGAGCCTCAGTATAGGCATACAAGATTGCGTCCTCCCGTGTCAAACAGTCATATTCCTCTCTTGCTGCCGGCTGGTCTGTATGGCGTAAGCTTGAGAAAGGAGAGCGCTCTAATGCGCATGCTCTGAAATGCGTCGCTTGACGACAGTACAGCACATACACTTGGATTTGCGTTCCAGCGTCCCAGCCTCCCAATTGACTGCTCGGCGATGTCCAAGCCTCGTTCTGGATTATCACTGATCCCGGAAGCTTACACCATACAGACTTGACGGCAGCAAGAGAGGAATACGACTGTTTGACACGGGAGGACGCAATCTTGTATGCCTATACTGAGGCTCCCTATGCCAGACTAACAAAGTATTAAATGTGAGTGCTTTTAATGTAAATATATCATTAAATATACAGTTTACTAAGAGGCGCCTTTCCTGTTTTTTCTTTTGCATACCTGTAGTGGCTTCACCTCCCTTCTAAAGGCTGCCCTTCTCATAGACTGCTCGTACCTCACAGAGAGCGCATTGCTCAAAAGGACATTTTTCTGATAACATTGAGATATACTGTGAACAATGTAACCTGCGCTGCTTGTCTTTGTTTTTGTGCGCCGTGTGTCATGATGGTCGCCTCCACATGCTCCACTCTTGTAGCTACAACTTTGAGGTCTGCCTTCAAGTCTGCGATTGCTGCTGTCAAGGTGTTTTTAATGTCCAGTGCCACACTCTGGAGATCTGCCAGGCATAGGAGTGGAGAGGGGCCTGCGTGGGACGTGCCTGTCTGAGATGCTGCGGGAGCGTCAGCGCGACCTGTGTAACTACAGTCCGCAGCTTGAGATGCGGCCTGTGAGTCCGTATACTGCGTTCGGAACATCGCTGGAATGTTCCTGCTGAGTTGTGTGGATGGGTCCATCTGAGAGTGGGTGGCTGAGTGACTCCTGCCTGTCATTTGTAGCGGTTGTTGGCGAGGTTTCAGCTGCTGAAAAGGCTAACTTGTATCCCTGGACGGCGGAGCTCTCTCCCTAAGTGGCCATTTCGCTCCGGTGCCAGGCCATGCCCAGTCCCAATTAATTCTAATACCCAAGAACCTGCCAAACACTTTGAAGACCTCCAAGGCCGCCGCCAAGGAATCATGGGAATTGCTGAGATATAGAAGGGTATCAACCGCATACATTGAAATGTTTTCTACCAGGGGTGGCACCGATATACCCGCTACTCTGCTGGAGGATCGGATCATTATGGCCAGTGGCTCGATGGCAAGGGTGAAGAGGGTGGGAAAAGGGGGCAGGCCTGTCTAGTGGCCTGGTGGAGTGGGAAAGCTGCAGACAGAATACTACTCATGTGGACCCTGGCCCTCGGGTTAGAGTATAGCAGTCGTAGCCACGATATAAAGATAGGTCCGAACCCAAATTTGTGCAACACTGCCCACAAGTATTCCCACTCCACCGAGTCAAAGGCTTTTTCGGCATTCAGGGAGGCAATCACCTCTGTCTCCCCTCCCCCAGCCACCCAAACAACCGCCTCAGGTTAATATCGGTGCCCTTCCCTGGCATAAAGCCCGTCTGGTCCCCATGTACCAAGAACAGTATTATGCCATTAAGTCAGTTAGCCAAGATCTTTGTAAAGATCCTGGCATCAACATTGAGCAAGGAGATGGGTCTGTATGAGGACTAAGTTCGGGGTCTTTCCCTGGCTTAGGAATAACCACTATAATCACTTGCAACATAGAGGGCAGAGAGTCTGCAGTATCTCCCTTAACCTGGACACCAACGACTCGCTATGTGTCTTAAAGAATTCGGCTGGGAGGTCGTTCTTCCCCGGGGTCTTGCCCGCCTGCATAGATTCCACTGCGCTCCGAATCTCTTTAAGAGTGAACGGGGCATCCAGGCATGTTTGGGCCTCCGCAAAGAGTGTGGGAAGTTCAATACTGTCTAGGTAAGAATGGAGTTCAGCCTGGGAGTACCTGACCTTAGAGGAATAAAGATCAGCATAGTAGGAGGCAAAACTTGAGTTGATTTCTCCTGGGTCTGTTAGTAGTCTTCCTGAATTGTCTCTGACATTAGCTACCTGAGTGGATATTGTATGTTCCTTGGAGAGCCATGCGAGCATGCGCCCCGTCCTCTCACCCTGCTCAAATACCCTTTGTGACTTATATAGCAGTTGTTTATTGGCAGCTGAGCCCCTGAGGAGCGGAACCTCCCTCAGGGCTGCAGAGAGAGGCAATCTTTGGCTCTCTTCCCCTGTCACTGCATACTGGGCCTCCAGCATCTGGGCACAAGATTCAGCCTGGAGCAGAGAATCCTGGGAGGACTTGCAGGCCGAGCCAATAGCACACTGGTATTGTCCCCTGATATGAGTTTTGAAACATTCTCAGCTAGTGGGGGATTTGTTTGGGGGGGTCAGAAGACCAGAATGACACAATGGCTTATTCTACCATTGGCTCTACTCGCTCGTCCGTTACCCAGTACCTGGAGAGTCTCCAGAGGCAGTTAGCCGGAGTCACATTAACCTGTATTTGCAATAAGATGGGGGCGTGGTCTGAGATACCTCTGGGAAGGGCAGACACCTCCCTCACCTTGGCCAGGACGGGGCTTCTGACATAGATAAGATCGATACAAGACATTGCCATATACGTGGCTGAGTTACATGTGTACCCCCAGGTCTGAGGGTGTTTCCAACGCCACACATCAGTAAGGCCAAGCACTGAGGCCCAGCGAGAAAGTGGAGAGTCCATTGCTGGATCATAAGTCAGTTTGTCTAGTCTTGGATGGGGGCCATGTTGAAGTCCCCAGCCAAGACAACTGCAGTAGCCAGAAACTCAGCCACTAGTTGCGCTATCTTGGTGAGGAATCCAACCGTGGCTGGGGGAGGGATATACAAGCCCACCAGCACCATGGGAAGGCCATCTACTGTTGCATGTATCACCATATACTGTCCCTCGGGATCCAGCTTCAGGTCTAGTAGAATGAAAGGCAGGGATTTGCATATGATAATGCTGACTCCTCGGGCACGGGAAGTGTATGTGGAGTGGTAATAATGCCCCACCCATGGCTTCTTGAGGCCGAGAACTCTGCCCCTACTAAATGCGTCTCCTGGAGTATGCATATATCTGGGTTGTAGTCTTTAAGAAATTTGAAAACTAGGGCCCTTTTAATTTGGGAGTTCATTCCCCTGACATTCCACGATATTAGTGTCAATGGTGCTATGTCAGAGAGATGAGACATAAAATGGGGAGCCCACCCCCCTCATCTGAGCCTCGAGTGAGGGTCAGAGAGGGGCAAGGCCGCCCGAAAGAATTGAACCATGCCTGCATTCTCACCCGCAAGTCCCGCTTATTACAAAAATCATATATTCCTTCAGCAATCAACTTAACAACTAAAACAAGAAACCAAATTAACATTAACACATGAACCCCAACCCCCACACCCTATGCAACCACCCAGGGGCGGACTGACAATTCATGGGGCCCCCAGGCAATAGGAGTATGGGGCCCCCAGGCAATAGAAGATTATGGGGCCGTACAGTATACACATACACACACGGTATACATACACGTTATACATACAGACACACACAGTATACATACACACAGAATACACATGCAGACACACAGTACAAGCAATAGGAGATTATGGGGCCACACAGTATACACATACACACATACAGTATACATACACGTTATACATACAGACACACACAGTATACATACACACATAATACACATACAGACACACAGTACACACAAAAACAGTATACAATCACAGTATACACACACAGTATACATACACAGAATACACATACAGACACACAATATATACACACACAGTATACTATCACAGTATACACACAGTATACATACACAGAATACACATACAGACACACACACACAATATACAATCACTGTATACATACACACAGAATACACACAGTACACACATACAGACACATGCACAGTATACTCGGACATGCACACATACATATACACATACATACACACACACTATACACATACATATAAGGACAGTATATACATACATATACACAAAGTATACCCATACATATACACACAGTACACTCAAACAGTATATACATACATATACACACAGTACACACACACACAGTGTACACATACATATACACACACACACAGTATATACATACATTCACACACACATAGTATACACATACATATAAATACAGTACACACACACAGTATACACACATACAGACACATGCATCAGCATCACAGAAGCGATTGCCTGCAATCCTGTTCAAGACTTGCTTTGCTGACATCCCTCCTGGCTCCAGATCCTGTTTGCTGTTCCACTACATTGATCCCTGACTTCTGGCTTGGCTGACTATCCGTTCCGGTTACTGAACTTTGACTATTTTTTGACTACGTTTGTTCTTTTTACTTTTATTATTATACAAGTGTGATTTAACTGTACTTCTGTCTCGGCCTGATTTCATGGTTTCTGACACCAATGCAATATTCCCAATGCACGCGTTCCTGCAAAAATTGCTGAAAGTGCTGAAGTGACCATCGGCTGGGACCACATATAGTCATAGAAAGAGAATGTCACCAGCACACCGGGATCTCCAAAACTGAGTCCAAAATTTTAATCAATGATCATATAGTTACAAAAAAAAGATGTTTCGGAGCCACACAGGACCCCTTCATCGGGCATGTGACACAGTATACACACAGTATACACATACATACACACAGTATACACATACATATACACATACATACACACACACAGTATACACATATACACACACGGTAAACACACAGACACAGTATACACATACATACACACACAGTATACACGTACATATACACACATACAGACACACGCACAGTATACACATACATATACACACAGTATACATACACACACCAGCACTTTCCATCGAGAAATCATCCTGATGGAACACACTGCTGCTGCCCCCATCACCTGTCATGCTGGTACTTGTAATGCCCCAGCATCTCACAGACACATTAGTTGGTAATGCAGGAGAGGAGGGGACTGTGCCTGTGTACTGGTGGGCAGGTAATGAGTAGGGAGATGTAGTAGAGATTGGGGGAGACATTCAGAAAGTCCTTCCTCCAGGAGCAGTGCACTTATTACACAGAAAAACAAACAATCTAATAGCCTTAGAGACAGGAGGAGCCATGCAAGAGGAAATACATCCACCCCACTGCTCATCAGGGTAAGCCACTGACAAGAATACATTTAGCTGGGGCCAGTTAGCTTACCTTCTATCAGGCAGCAGTCCACGCTCACACTGTAGGCTGTGTCCCCTCCTCCCTCTCCTCTCCTCCAGCAGCCTGTATCTCCTCTGCTACAGACAAATAAGCTGCGCTGGAGAAGGGGGAGTGTATAGTGTGTTTATATTGGCTGAGGAGGTACTGGAGAGGCGGGGCAGCTATAATCTAATTTTTAGACCAAAAGGATGTTGGTAAGGAACATTTCAGGGGCAGATGTAAAAAAAAACACAGATTTTTACATACAGTCCCTGGTTTTACTGAGGCTGGCAACCCTGATGGGGCCCCCTAGTGGCTCAGGGGCCCTCGGGCAGTGCTCGAGTGCCCGAATGGTCAGTCCGCCCCTGCAACCACCCCAACTGTGATGCATTTGGATCCCTGAATCGAACATGGTTACCAACCACTTAGGGTCATGAATAACAGACAAGTAGGCGATTTTACCCCAGGCCCAAGGTACTGAGGTACACTGCAGAGACGCCACCAATGGGGCAGGGCATACAGATGTGGGATCACCCGGCCGAAGCCGGCGGCACAAATTTTATTACGATAGTCCATCAATGAGCAAGTGAACATCAACAGGATGATATAGTCAAGGTTAGAATGAGGCTCAGCCAACATTTTTAAGGGGAGGGAATGGGTCTCTTGTACAGAGGAGAGTCCATTAGCTGTGTTTGGACCCTTAGGAATGCATTATAGGTCAATTGTTCCCTGCTCGAGCCAGGATGAAAAGTGTTCCTGTCCAGGTAAGCTGCAGGCAGACTGCACTCTCATTGTGAGGGAGCCATCAGTCGGGCGATGGCTCAGGATGCAATAGGGATGTTTCCCCCACATGTCTACTAGTGCAGAAGCCTCCGCCATGCAAGCTACATAAAGGGGAGAGTCTCACCTGCAGGGGACTGAGAAGGAATGTCCGGTAGGATGGTAAGAGCGGGGGGGTCCCAGAACCCCAGCAGTATGTGTCACATAGATGGATGGTCCCGCAGGGCTGGGCACCAGATTATTAGACCATCTTGAGGCCCCTGGTTTCCCCCCTCCATGTGTTAGCCACCCCACATTCACAGTATAGGAGGGTCATATGAGGCAAGTCCAGCATGGCGGCCAACCCTTCCCAGGGCAAAATGAAGGGAAGGGAGAAAAGAAGACCATTTTGAAAGTACTCACATGGTTTCGGTGTATGAGCTGGGAAGCGGGAGTTCACATACGGGGCAGGGTATTCACCCATTGTGTGGCCTCCTCAGGTGAAGTAAGGAAGCGGGTTGGCTCATCGTCCACCACTCTCAGGCGGGCAGGGAAGGTCATACTGTACTTTATGTTCCTAGATCGGAGGGACTGTTTGACTGCATCAAAAGATTTACGGAGCTTCTGCGTGTCCACAGAGAAGTCCGGGAAGAACATGAGCCGTGCGGCCTCGTCGAATGGTGTCCATCTTCTGGGCCTCTCTGAGGATCAAATCACAATCTCTGAAGTTCAGCACCCTGAAGATATATGTGCGGGGAGGCGCCCCCGGAGGTCTGCAGGTAGGCAGCATTCTGTGGGCCCACTCTACCACTAAGTGAGGCTAGAAGGCTGCCTGTAGGAAGAGCATACGTAGGAGGTGCTCAGTGTAGGCTGGGGTATCGTTGCCCTCCACTCCCTCCAGTAAGCCTATGATCCGAAGGTTGTTGCACTGGTTCCGGTTTTCGGCGTCTTCGACCCTGGATTTGAGGTGCTTCAGCCTCACCTGAATGGAGTGCAGGGCGGCCGAGTGGTCCCGCACCGAGTCCTCTGTGGCGCCCACCCGGCGTTCCGCCTCATCCATCTGGCCGCAGATTTTGTCATAGTCCTTCCGCATGAGGCACATCTCCAGTTGCAGGGAATCAGTCTTAGATGTGAGGGTAATCTGGCAGCCGGTTATCGCTTGCATCAGGGCTGTGAAGTTAGCATACTCCATAAGGGCCGGATTGGTGTCGGAGGTCTGCGTCGCCATGTTGGAGGCCCCTGCAAAGTGTACAGACACTCCGGTGTTTCTTTTGTGTGTTGGAGCCCTGATTGGTTTCTCCTTCTTGTCATCATCTGCTAGAGCTTTTATTAGGGCTCAATGGCAGGATTAAACGTGCCCAGGATGGTTATTCAGGATATTTTTTCCCCCGAGGCTGCAGAGCTCTGCACCTAGATGTCTGTCCTGGTCGCCATCTTGGTCACACCCCAGTACCATGTTTTTTAAATGGTCAACTACTGCCACCTAATGGCCTGTCCATATTTACTCAGATGTTATTTATCCTTTTTTTTCCCTTTCTCTCTTTTCTTTCACCTGTTCCTCCCCCCGGTCCATCAGTCCATCACTCATTCTTTCTTATCAGGCGAGCCTGATGGGGAACTCCATCATGTGAGTATTTTTAGGCAACTAATTCCCTATTTTCCCCCCTCCCCACTGTCATCATCCTGATGTCACGTGACAATACTACACTATCATCTTTTAATTGTAGGGGTTTTAATACTCCAGAAAAGCCACATCTTATACCATTTCCATAAGGCACAATCCAAAATACTGCTCCTCCAACAGACACATTTTTGTGGTACTGAAATCCCTTCTATTGGTAATCAATATTACCACAAATGGTACCACAGTACGAACCCACAGACCAAATCAAGAGGAGTATCCATAGCCTTCCATAAAACATTCAACCCGGGGGTAGTGGACTCCCTAACTGACCCTAATGGTCGCTTTACTTTTCTTAAACTAAAATGTGATTCCTCTTTTTTTACAGTGGCTAACGTGTATGGACCAAACCAGAATCAAGGTGACTTCCTATCTTCTGTTCTGAACAAATTATTATCCTTCGACAGCCCTTGTTTCATTCTGGGAGGAGATTTCAACATAGCTCTGTCCCCTTCACTGGACACCTCCTCGAATATGTCTTCCATTTTTCACTCCACCCTCACACACTTCAAATCACTTTTACACTCCTCACAACTAGGGATGAGCTTGATGTTCGGGTAGAACATAAGTTTGACTCGAACATCGGGTGTTTGCCCGTTTGCCGAAGAGCGAACATTATGGGGCGTTTGCAGCAAATTCGAGCACTGCAGAATACCCCATAATGTACTGCAAAATCACAATTCATTGCTGTAGGATGATTGGCCAAAGCATGCACCTGACCTGCATGCTTTGGCCAATCCCAATGCCCTCTGCTAAGAGAGCCATAATTGGCCAATCATGGCTCAGGGGGACTACATCCACGCCCCACACTATTATTAGTGTGGCTGCTTACACAGCGGCCATGTGTAGTGTTGTTGGTGTGGACAGAGAGATAGCTTGATTTAGATTAAGCAGGCAGGTTATTCAGTTAGTGGCAGTGTATTTGATGTGTATATATATATAGAGTCAGTCTAGTACAGGGATATGCAATTAGCGGACCTCCAGCTGTTGCAAAACTACAAGTCCCATCATGCCTTTGCCTCTGGGTGTCATGCTTGTGGCTGTTAGAGTCTTGCTATGCCTCATGGGAGTTGTAGTTCTGTAACAGCTGAAGGTCCGCTAATTGCATATCCCTGGTTTAGTGTGTATATATATATATATATATATATATATATATATATATATATATATATATATATACTCTGCATCCAATGTAACCTATATCTACAGTGCATTCTGTGGTGTACTGTTTCTAATACACTTCAGGCGGTGTACACAGTATCTAATACAGTGGCACAGTTTCTACTACACTTCTGGTGGTGAACACAGTATCTAATACAGTGTAGTGTGGTGTTGCAAAACAAAAACATACATCAAGTCCAGAAGGCCACCAAGGAGAGGCAGACGCTCACAGGCCACTAAAAGAGGGCAAGCAGCCTCTGTGTCTACAGTCAACAGTGCTGGTCTTGGAGATGGTGCCCCCTTTTTTTCTGCCGCTGGCCGTGTTATTGAGCCAGAACATGCAGAAGAGTTTGTGGAGTGGATAACAAAGCCATCCTCATCCTCCTCATCCCCAGGCTCAGAGTAGTATGCCTTCCAACGCAGCTGCCAAAGCAGCCTATTCCACCAGCTCCTTGTCCACAGTCACTCCTTCTGTAGCCCCACCATCATGCATGGAGGAGTCCCCAGAATTATTCAACCACAGTGTCGGGTACATGCTGCTGGAGGATGCGCAGCGATTTGAAGGCTCTGATGTTGGTTCCCAGGTTGAGGAAGGGAGTAACATGAGCCTAGAGAGAGGGGACGCCCAAGAAGGACAAAAAACTGTCAGTCATGTTCCCCCAGCTGCAGCATACTGCCAAGTTCTGGCAAGGATGCCCTTTGTGTTCTGTCCTGGGCTGCGGATTTGCGTATTTCTCGGTGACAAGCGTTGGCTCAGGGATCTGATCCCTGCTGGCAAACCATTCCTTCCCATTTTTTCTTGAAGTTGGATGCTACCCGATGTTGGTTTAGGAGTAACACGATAATCTTATACCTCACCATCAGCTCCTGAAGAAGAGGTCTCAACACTTATAACCTTGAAATGCGTCAGTCCTCTGTTCTCAGCCCCCTGTTGAAACAGTCTGTGTGGGGTCAATTGCATTATTGTAAACAGATATGTATATTCCTGTTGTTACCACCATCTGGAATTACTGGCATCCACCTCTTTTATCTTTGTCATGTTTTAATTTTTGCTAATGAAATTATATATTTTTTGTTATATCATTGTTCGAAGACTTTTGCCTTATAAAGTCCCATCAGAGGAAATTTCCCATTGTGTAGTCTTATAGGGATGTGGGCAAGGTGTCTTCTTCCACAAGGTTCCTGTCACTATCACTGTGTAACTGGCTTAAAAGGGTTGTGGCTTCATGAATCTTGCTGTTTAATCCCAGGCCTCCCAACAAGGACAATAATGGAGCCCTGAGATTAAATGGTGCAGACTTCATCAGCTTAGAGTGCAGAGCAGACGTAAAGGGTTCCATATCTGGACCCATCCATTCTGGAAACGTATTTAATCCGGTTATACACCCCATCTCACGTAACCTGGAAATACCCTCTCCTATTGCTCTCCAGGAGTAGGTATTTTCCAGGTCAGTAGGACTAGCGTATACTCGGACTATTCCATCTCTCACAAGGTCTAACAGTGAAAAATTCACGCTAAACTCCTGGGCTTTACGCATTGCCTGACGCAATTGTGGATCATGGGTTAACACTCCCATAGTCACTGCTTCCTTACCTGACAAAACAACACTGTCTGCCCCTTCATCCCATAAGTGTAGGAGCCAACTCACTAGGGGCTCCACAGACTTTTGTTTGTATTGTTTTGCCAGCTCATGGAGTTCAGTTTGTGTAAACTCCCGTACTTCTTCAAATTCAACATCTCTGGGGTTGCGATAATGCACCTCCCTATCTGCCATATCCTCTCTATCATGTTGCCGTTTCCTATGCTTAGTAATGAGAGGTCTGGCATACTTTTTCTTTCGCACTAGCAGATCATCATGCGAAATATCAAACTCTATCTCTTCATCCTCACTATCATTTGGGGAGAGCACATCCTCACAATCTCAATTGTGGGATGTGACAATGGCACGTACCCTGGCTTTACTAACAGGTTTACGCCCCTTCCTTTTCCTTAAGGCATTAATTGATTTGGTCATGAGGGCTGCACACTGCTCTTGCAAATCATCACCCTGACTAGCAGTTGAACGTACACACTCTGAAGCAACTGCTAGCTGGTCTTTTAATACCTTAACTTCTGCCTCTGCCTTCTCTCTTCTATGTGATTCGGTATAAATAGCATTAAGGAAATGCCAACCCACTGTGGACACTGTCCTCTTCTCTTTTTTACTTAAATCCAACCCCTTAAGGCTAAAATCTACAAAATGATCTGAGACTTTATCACCCCAAGTCAGCTTCAAGGGAGAAGCATACTTCACAAATTCTTTAGCAAGAGGCTCCCACTCATTGTATCTGGCCCAGATAGGTAAGCTGCACACTTCCTTCTGGCCACCAGAACCCTCTGCAGCCTTGCTTTTCCTAAACAGCTTACGCAGCATTTTACCTAGCACAAGCTACACAACACACTACAGAAAAACAGGTCTGCTTCAATTGAATTTTAGCACAGATCCCGGACGAGCCCCCAAATGTTTTGCTTGCGTCTATCTAGCAAGGTTACTTTGTGGTATAAGCAAGGAAGCTGAGATTTCTGCAGTGTGTAAATGTACTTTACTATACAAAGATGCTGTACATACAAACCATTACAATATTAGGAATACAATACAAGACTGACAGATATCTATAACAAGCAAAATGCCTAGCAATTAAAACAGCCTATGGTCTATACACTTAAAAGTTACTTATCTTCTGTTCATGATCTCCATTGGATTCTGGACACCAGGCACCATTCTTGTATCATGAGTTGCTTCTGATCTTCAAAGCATGATGGTGTGTGTATGTCCCAGTCTCTACTCACCTCTTTTATGTGTCAAGCTGTTTACCATAGTTACCAAACAACAGAAAACATGTTTACTGTAGCTGTAGAAACAATGGACTGTTGAAAACTGTCAATTGAGTTCAAAAATGGTATCTACGTACCCATTGTCTACTCAAGCCAACACCTGACAGTAATCTAACAGTCATTCTTTCAGTTTGAGAGTTGAAAGAACCTCAAACAAGTAAGTCTCTCACTTGTGTACTGTAGCTATAGAGACAATAGCCTGTTGAAAACTGTCAATTGAATACAACGTACCCATTGTCTACTCAAGCCAGAACCTGACAGTATCTCTATGACCAACCACTATTGTGTAATGTTATGTCCCATGCATTTTATGTTTGATTAATATAAACAAAATCATATTGTAACAAACGCAACACAATATGCAATTGAGCTACTTGCCTGACCTGCATCCAGTGTTCTTTCTGAACGCGCATTCAGTGCTGCTGGAGGGTTTGTAATGGATAAAAGAGTGTGCCTGTCCACAGACTTTGTTGATAGGCTCACATTCATAAAAATGAATCAGCCTTGGATCAGCAGCTATCAAGCACCTGATGCTAATGTAACTGATTGAATTTGCTATGGATGTGGGATCCCATGAAGACTGCCTATG
The DNA here is from genome assembly GCF_042186555.1 of Aquarana catesbeiana. Lineage (NCBI taxonomy): Eukaryota > Metazoa > Chordata > Amphibia > Anura > Ranidae > Aquarana > Aquarana catesbeiana. The sequence goes on from NC_133325.1 coordinate 496,268,877, forward strand.
CTGACTATCCTATTCCTCCTCAATCTTGATGATGCTAGCTTCCAACAATATTTTGGGTTTAGGGCACCACCACCACCACCCAAGGCCCATTTTTTCTGCCCCTGTTTAAAAGGGGCATGTAATTACAATTTTTGATCTAATATTTCAACGCAGGGCCCGTTCCTGCACCCAACAAGAGAATCTGTAAGGGGTTACAGTGTTGTGGTACCACCACCCAAGGCCCGATTTTTTTTTTTACCCTGTTTAACAGGGGCATGTAATTACAATTTTTGATATAATATTGCACAGCAGGGCCCGTTCTTGCATCCAACAAGAGTAACAGTGAGGGCTTACAGTGCTGTGGCACCACCGCCACCATGACCAAAGGCCCAATTTTTCTGCCCCTGTTTAACAGGGGCATGTAATTACAAATCTTGATATAGTATTTCACAGCAGGGCCTGTTCCTGTGCCCACCAAGAGTAACTGTGAAGGCTTACAGTGTTCTGGTACCACCAACACCTAAGGCCCAATTTTCTGCAGAGTATATAGGGCAGACCGTATAGTATATATACTGCTGTTCAGGGTTCCCATTTTTTTTTTAATTTGGGTGCAGGGTTCCCCTTAATAGCCATACCAGACCCAAAGGGCCTGGTAATGGACTGGTGGGGATCCCATGCCGTTTTTTTCAATGGTTTTCATCTATTTTGCTGGGACCTGACAATACATTACAGCCACGAGTGGTTTTAAGTGACATTTTTTCCTTTAGAAATGTCATTTTGCTGTGGTATTGTTCTAAACACTGGGAAAATGCGCTACTTTACAGGCATACTAAGGACAAACCCCAGGCACGATATTTAAAGGAATATTTAATTTTTTTAATGTTTCACTTTAAGCATTATTAAAATCACTGCTCCTGAAAAAACATCAGTTTTTAAAACTTTTTTTGCATTGATACATGTCCCCTGGGTCAGGACCCGGGTCCCCAAACACTGTTTATGGCAACAACTTGCATATATGAAGTAAAAATACACTCCTATGAGAAAAGGGGATAGCTGCACACCCCAGGTAATGCTAAAGAAAAAAAGCAATTCGGATCGGGACTGTCTTATACTCTTTTACCCTTTTAATATTGTCTTATATTATTTAATACTGAACATTGAAAGTACAATATCCCTACTGCAGACACTGCTTATCCACCCCTATTGGTTCCTCCCTGGGGCATTTGGGATTGCCTGCTATGTGACTCCTCGCAAGACATGCACGGATAGTTGGCTTCATCTTGTGACTGCACGGGCCACCCGGATAATCTCGGTTCAAGCTAAGGGGCTCTCTTTTAGAGGCTCTAATAAAACATTGCTCAATATAATGTGATAGGTAATTACATATTATAATGTCTATTACTGTTGTTCTCTTTTTGTATCTTCTAATTGCAACTATGAATTTCAATATATGTTAACATTTCTGCAGCTCAAAATCCTCTGAAGAAGACCCGGTGGGGTCAAAACGCATCTGGATTCATATATAGGAATCACGCAAATCACTACTGTGTATTGTTATGTTGGCGATGTCATTACTATGTCATTACTATTTTTTTTTAATTTTTTTTTCCACAAAAAAGATTTTATTGAAAAATAATCACAGTTACATGTATAAGCAGTTGAACAGATTTTGACAGATATTCCATGACATTTTATAGAATAGTGATACACTAAGTGTTGATGCCATTGACGTCATGGGGAATTCAAGCGTATGGTAGGATAATAAGAGTGTATAAAAGAAGAACCATCTAAATACTTTACAACGAGACATTTTCTGTATACAAGTATTATAGGAATCAGGAGTACCTTGTGTGGTCCATTTACACTAGGATCAGTTACAAAGTAAATAAGAGAATTAGACTTGTGTGAAACTAAAACAGGAAGGTCTGTCTCTATTAGGTTCCCGACTGTGTCGTGTTGACACAGTCTGATATTGCGGAGAGGTTATGTCTGGGTATGAATAAGAGGGGGATATACATTGGGTGAGATGTGAGTACTGGAAAGATTTAGAGGGAGAAACTGTAGGGATAGGAAAAACAGAGGGGGGAGAGGGAAAAGGAGGAAGAACAGAGAGGAAGGATATACGTAAGGTATTAGGTTAAAGAAGGGGGGATAGGAGGCAGCCCCCCCTCCCCAGCCAGCCCACCCCGCACTCAGGGGTTTCTGAGGTCCCCACGTCTTTCAAGAGAGGGAGAATACTATATCGGGAAATATGACTTATAACAATTAGTGCTTTTGAAATGAGTCCAGCAAGCCCATAGATTGGTGAATTTTTGTATACGGTCTTGTGAAATATATATCAATTCTTCCATCTCCTCTATCTTAGCAATCTTTGTCAACCATTCTCTGACCGTTGGGGGGCTGGTTGAGCGCCATTTTACAGGAATGCATAATCTGCCTGCATTTACCATATGCATGGCCAGTGATCTGTGGTAGGATCTTTTAGGTAAGGTTGTATGATGGAGGAGATATTGTGCTGGTTCGAAATTTAGGGTGTATGTAGTTACTCGTTGTATTATGTCGTGAACCTCCCTCCAGAAAACCTGAATGATCGGGCATTCCCACCATATGTGGATCATAGAGCCCACTTCTTTATTACACCTCCAGCATGTATTTGGGATTGAGGGCGAGAATTTATGTATGCGAGATGGTGTTCTGTACAATTTGGTAAGTATTTTATATCCATTCTCTTGGATGGCAGCATTTAGCGAACCTTTGTGAGTATGGATATGAATGGTTTCCCAATCTTCCTCAGTGAGGTCTATGTGTAGATCTTTGTTCCAGGATAAATGGAGGGATTCAATATGTGAGTGGTGTGGCGTTTCTTGGAGGAGAGAATAGATGGTGGATATTAGGTGTCTTGGGGGCGTGTTCTGGGTACATAGTGATTCAAATGGAGTTAGTTTTCTCGACCATGTATTACTGGAGGTTGTAGAGGAAAGAAAGTGTGTCAGCTGTCTGTATGTCCAAAAAGGAAAGTTTTTTGTGAGGGATATTGATTTGAGATTATCATATGATCGTAGCCGGTCTGTATGGAAAAAGTGGTGAGCTTGGACTTTTTCGTGTGGCCATTCTTGTTTTAAGAATGTGTTTGATGACCCCGGGGGGAAGGCTGGATTTCCCCTCAGGGGAGTCAAAGGCCCTGGTCGTGAAGAAAGTTGGGAGGTTGTCATAGCGGAGGTAAAGGCGAGTAGTGACGGGTAAATGAGTGGGTGTTTCTTGATTGATTGTGTCCAATGTTTGGATGAGAGCCAAGGAAGGTTGTGTAGATGGCCAGGCATAAAGGAATTTTCTAGAGTCACCCAGGGTTTCTCTATTTTGTTGGTGCACCAGTCCACTACCCTAGTTAAATGGCAGGCCATGTAATACTTGTAAAGGTCTGGAAGTGCAATTCCACCTTTGGTCTTACTGCAGGTCAGTCGAGAGTATTTGATTCTTGGAGGACCACTCTTCCAAATGAAGGTCGTACATGCCTTCTTATATGAATAAAAGAATGCAGGGGGTAGATGAATTGGAATGGTCTGCATTAAGTACAGGAGGCGAGGGAGTACAATCATTTTGATCAGGGCTGAACGTCCGAACCATGATACGTTAAGTGTGGCCCATTCCTTTAGGTCCATCTGAATTTTCGAGAGGGCATGAAGGAAATTCTGTTCGTATAGGTCTGTGAGTCGCTTAGTGATTTGGATGCCTAGGTAAGTAATGGTGTCGCTTTTCCACTGAAAGGGAAAGGAGTTTTGGCAGTGAGTGACCACCTGCGGGGGAAGGGATATGTTCAGAGCGTGTGATTTAGGGTAGTTTATCTTAAGATTTGATAAGACCCCGAAATGGTTGATATCTTTCAGTAAGTTAGGGAGAGTAATGTGAGGTGATTGGAGTGTTAGCAGGATATCGTCTGCGAAGGCTGCTACCTTAAATTCTCTCTGGTTTATAGTTATTCCTTGAATATCTGTATTCGCTCGCAGTCTATTTAAAAGGGGTTCTAAAGTTAAAATAAAAATAAGGGGGGACAAAGGGCATCCCTGGCGGGTACCATTGGTTATTGGGAAGGCGTTTGACAGGAGGCCGTTTGCTTTGACTCTTGCCGAGGGATTGTCATATAGAGCGTTGATGTAATTACACATGTGTGGTAGTAAACCAATGCCCTTCAGCACCTCCCGCATATAGTCCCAGGCCACCCTGTCAAACGCCTTCTCGGCGTCGAGAGACAACAGGAATCCTTTCGCTTCTGAGGAGGTGAGCCAGTGGTGTATGTTTAAGGTGCGGATGGTATTCTCTCTGGCCTCCCTCCCCGGGACAAAACCCACCTGGTCTGCTGAGACCAGGCTAGGAATCAGGGGTAATAATCTATTTGCTAGTATTTTTGCATATAGTTTGATATCTACGTTGAGTAGTGAAATGGGTCTGTAATTGGACGCCAGGGCTGGATCCCTATCTGCTTTTGGTATGACTGCTATATGGGCTTCAAGCATGTTGCCTGGTGGGGTGGAAGGATCCGATAGGGAGTTGAAGGCATTGAGCATTTGCGGTGAAAGAGTTTCTAGGAAGCTTTTGTAGTAAATTAGTGGTAGGCCATCTGGGCCTGGGCTCTTGCCTACTTTCATTTGTTTTATTGCCAAGCCCAACTCCTCTGTGGTCATGTGGCCTTCCAGAGTGGCAGCCTGTTGTGGAGTTATTGGTTTAGGGCAGTATTGAGCTAGGAAGTCTTGTATTTGAGATTGGCGAGGTGGGGTGTTGGGTGAGTCTGTGTTATGAGATGGCAGGTTATATAGTTTAGAATAAAAGTTTTCGAAATGGGCTGCAATGTCTTCATTTTTAGCGAGCATCGCACCCCCATCGGTACGTAGGTGATGGATTGTGGAAGAAGTCTTGGCCGCTTGTATAGTGCGTGCAAGTAGTCTCCCACTTTTGTTGCCGTGTTCGTAGAACACTTTTTGTCTGAGCACATATTGACGCCTTGTGCGTTTCCCTAATTCTTCCAATAGAGTGGATCTAGCATAAAGGAGGTCCTGTAGTGTAGAGTGGGATGTGGATTGTTTGTATGTTTTTTCGAGTCTATTGATGGTTTCAAGGAGGGATGCAATATGGGCCTGTCTGATTTTTTTCTCTTTTGTTGCTAGGGCTATAAGTTTCCCCCTTATGACACATTTGTGGGCTTCCCAAAGCGTGACCGGGGTTATATCTGGGGAGGAATTTTCTTGAAAGTACTGATGGAGTCGGGTGTTTATTTGTCTCACTACGTCAGGGTCTTTAAGAAGGGATGGGTTAAGTCTCCATGTCTTGGTTCTGTTATTGTAGTCTGGGAATGTTAAGGTGATCGTGATGGGGTGATGGTCTGATAAGAACATAGGCTCTATCGTGGCGTGGGAGAGAAGTGTTAAGTCTGTTTGTGATAAAAATATGTAATCAATTCTCGAGTATTTTTGGTGTGGGGAGGAGAAAAATGTATAGTCTTTGACAGTCGGGTGCATGGTGCGCCATGAGTCATGGAGTGTCAAGTTCTGTAATTGGAGTTTAATTTGTCGTAATGCCCGATAGGGGAGTGCAGAGGTTCCCGTAGAAGAATCTAAATTTGGGTTTAGTGGGACATTGAAGTCGCCACCAAGAAGTAATATACCCTCTTGGAATGTGGAGAGAAGGTCACAAATTCGTCTGAAGAAAGTTACTTGGTGCTCATTTGGGCAGTACACATTAGCAATTGTGATTGGTTTTGATGCGTAAGTGCCTTTAATAAAAATGTATCTACCCTCTTGATCAACCAGGGAATCTTTCAGTTGAAAGTCAGCGTGTTTGGAGATGAGAATAGATACTCCTTTCGTTTTTGATGTTGGATTCGTAGAGTGAAGTGCATGTTTATATATATGATTCGACAGTTTGGGGACATGTTTTGCACAGAAGTGTGTTTCCTGTAACAGGAGGAAGTGGGCTTTGTGTTTAGTCAGAGCCGATAGTACTTGCGACCTTTTTTCTGGTATATTTAAACCTTTTACATTTAGTGACAGGCATTTGAGTGAGAGCTGTTGTGTAGAGATTGTAGCTCCCCTCGACATTGTGGATGTCCAGGAGTTCATGGGGTGTTAAGTTGAACTAGCTAGTGTCGTGTCCTATACACGTGGTGTAAAATGGATCAGTGGGTAGTTGAAGGCTGGGGAGAAGGAAGGAGGGGCGGCCCCCGCCCTATACAATAAATGTGAGGTAAAGAAAGTGCAGAATAGACAGAGGGGGTTAGACCCAGAAGAAATAATAGGGTAAAAAGAGGAGTGGGAAGACAGAGAATAGAGGGAACGGGAGGGGGAGGGGAAAGGGATTAAAAGAGGAAGTAAAGAAAGGTTAAAGTAGGTAGACTTAAAGTCTGGGGAGTAAGGGGACGTACCTCAAAGATACAATGGGTACGTAAATGGGGTGCGTCATTACTATTTTTATAATAGATTACAGTTCATGCTCTGATCTCTTATGTCCAACATTTATTTATTTATTTATTTTTTTGATATCTTGTTACAATAAAAACAATTTCTATTATTCATACATTTTTTTATAGTATTTTCTCAATGCTTTTTTTTGCTGCCTAGGAAACCCCTCATAACTTGCATATAAGCCTTTAAAATTAGCACTTTTGTTTTTTCACGTTTGTGTCCCATAGACTTTAACGTTGTTCGCGTGTTCAAACAGATTTTATGCCTATTGGTATTTCTTCTGAGAACCGAACCGGGGGGTGTTCGGCTCATCCCTACTCACAACTAGTGGATGTTTGGCACATACAACATGCCACTGAGAGAGACTACAGCTGTTACTCTGTAGTCCACAATTCATATAGCAGCATTGATTATTTTTTTGTCTCACAATCTTTACTAGACCTCCCCCTTCAAGCCTCGCTGCAACATTCTCTGGTCTAATCATTCCTCTATTCATCTGCGCTTTACACAGCTGCCCAAGGAAATCTTCCTGGCACCTTAATGATAACCTTCTCAAAGACACACTCTATGTATGATCAAACAGGCGAATAATGACTTTGTCTTGGACCACAGATCCGATGATACCAGCCCATTGGTTAAATGGGAAGCACTGAAATGTGTGCTACAGGGAGCTTTCATACAGCACGGTTCCAGATTGAAAAAAGCTTGAGCAGCTGATATTGCTTGACTTCTTTCTACCATAGCCACCTTAGAATTATCCCACAAACAGACCTTAGACCCTGAATTCATAATTTTTCTTAGCACCAATTTTAGTTTACAACACTTAGAACAAAAACAACTAAATACACATTGAAATTAATAAACAAATAAATAAATAAAACAAACAAATAGGCCAACATACATACACTGCCTATCTTTCTATTAATTACATCAACGCTATTATTCATGTAAATAACTCGTCCCTTTCCCCCCTTCTTCTCTCCCCCAGTTTTATCTACCTCATCCTATATCCATGCATGGGAAGAAATCCCCCCTGAAATAAGACCAACAGTCATATATAGCTATAGGTACGCCTATCTATACAATCCATTTATTTGCCAAACGTATCTCTCTACTCTTCCTTTCTCTTTTTCCACCTTTCTTCCCTTTCTCTTTTTTCCCCTTCTTCTCCCTCTCCCTCTCTTTTTCCCCTTTTTTTCCACTTCTCTCTTCCCTCTCCCTTTCTCTCTCTTTTTCTCCTCCTACCTTTTATTTACTTTCCCTTATTCCACCCTCTTTCACGTATCCTTCCCCACGTTTTCTATAATTTGAAAAAGAACCATCCACCCCTGGAGTTCCATCTGTTGCTTTTATAAAAGGAGTCATCCCAGGCATGCCCAACCACAAATCCTATATTCTATTAAACTTTTTCATTGATCCCCTATTTTGACAAACCTGCCATTCTTTTAATACAGTGTCATTAACCTGTAAGTGCCATTCCTCATATGTTGGCACATTCGAGGAAATCCATTTTTGTGCGATTAGCTTGCGTGCAATAAACAACATCTTGTTAATTGCTATCCTAATTGTTGGTAAGTATGTTTCTTTTTCTAGGCACCCCAGTAAACTTATTTTGGGATCCCTTTGTATCTGTGTTTGATATACCCGGTTAATAGTGTCAATTATTTTTTGCCAGTACCTAAATAATTTGGGACATTTCTATAGAATATGTATTAGGTCAGCTGAGGTTCTCCTACACCGGGGATAGTCAGATGTATCTCGTCTACCCCAGTAAAACAATTTAACTGGGGTCCTATTCACCCTATGGATTATGTATAATTGTGTTTGCTGGGGTGAAACTGATACTGATTGTACTTGTTTCAAAATATTTTGCCATTGTTCATCTGTTAATGAGAGCTTAATATTCAGAGGTCAAAAAGCGACTTCGCAATCTGCAACTGACCTACGCGATGTTGTATCTGGCGAAGCTAAGGTTTGTAGCTAGAGATGAAACAATTTTTTTGATAATCCCAAGGCTGCCACTATCTGGCTAGATAAGAATGAGCAGCTACTGCTACCTCATCAGGAGAAGATATTCAAGGAAAAATAACACTATATAAATATGAAAATGTTCCCTATATGACTGGCTGGGGGCAGTGGGGGGGGGGGGTGGGTGGTTGGGGGTGGCTGTCACTGTCGTCCATTTTTTTTCCCTCTGTTGGGTGGAGAGGGAAGGTGGATGAGGGAATGCTACTGTTTTTTTTTTCTAACAGATGAACACAACAGACCTCCGAGTGTAACAGACCTACCACGCTATATCTTCCAGCCGGGAGTATAACAGTAGGTATAAAAGTAAAGCAAATAAGGAGAATACAATGAGAATAGAATAAATGCAGAGTTCAGTTACCACATGTATTCCTCCATATACTCCTCCATTCCAGTGCAAGGATCTCACGTTGGCTCAGACTCCACAAATGCTCCATTTAGAGCCCCATTTGGGCCTTATTCAGCTCTATTTATACCCCCATCACACATCATAACTGGGGACATCAGCAGTGGATAATGGCAGACACGGAAGAGTGGGCAGGGGATCAAGGAGACCGGGGAACAAGCTGGGATGTTGCAGCAGTCACAGGCTTTCACGATCTTGGTCGCAATCCAGAGATCTGATACGTCTCCTCGCTGTTCCACCCAGTACAGACCTCTTAGCTCTGGGCACCTTCAGCTCCAGGCACAACCACTGACAGTTACAGGCACAAACACAGCCCATCCAGCTCCCAAAGACTCCCACTCTCTAAGGTTCTGAGCACGGGTGTTTCACATGTTCTCCCAGGTGTTATCAGACTGGTAATCAGCAGCAGGAGGGTGGCGTTCCACTCCTATTCACATCCTGCTCACATTGCTAACTGATCACTCCCGTTATGCCCAGTACACACGGTCGGACTTTCCGACGGAAAATGTGCGATCGGAGTGTGTTGTCGGAAATTCCGACCGTGTGTGGGCTCCATCTGACTTTTTCCATCGGATTTTCCAACACACAAAGTTTGAGAGCAGGCTATAAAATTTTCCGACAACAAAATCCGATCGCGTCAATTCCGACTGTGTGTGGACAATTCCGACGCACAAAGTGCCACGCATGCTCAGAAGAAATTCTGAAACGGAACAGTTCGGCCTGGTAAAATTAGCGTTCGGAATGGATAGAGCACTTTCATCAGGCTGCAATGTTTAAAGTTGTTTACTACAGCGCACTCTTTTTCTTTATAATGCTAGAAGAATGAAGTAGTTTTGCTGTTCATATTCACACATACTTCTCACAAAATTCTTTCTTTATTATTTATCATGATTCCCTCAATATATTTTGATTTGTCACATCTGACCAAAAATCTTTTTTTTTTTTTTTTTTTTTGTTTTGTATTTTTTTCAAGGCTGATTTTTTATTATTGTTTTTTTTTTTTTTTTACTCCAGAATATATTTGGGTGTGTTTTGTGTGTCAAGTTACCACAACACCATTATTATCTTGTATTATTTAATCTCAAGGAGACTGTTTGGTGTTGGTGTCTCTTGTTAATTTCACATTGTATTTTTGAAATGTACCTGCCTCCTCACAAACAAACTGTCCTTTTTGAAGGAAAACACACATAGGCGAGTCTAATTGAAACAAAAATTCCTTTATTAAGGGCTCAGAACCAAACAAAGAGGGAGGTAACGCTGGATAAACATCAGAAGTTGGTGAAGCCTTTGACCACTTGGCAGACATCAATTATTTGACAGCAAAATTGGTGGCCTGAGGAGTCTTTATGTAAGGGAGTGCAGTCTGGTCCAGAAGTCCAAGAGATCCTGAAAGCAGCAGATGACATCTGTGTCCCCAGGCTGTGGTACTACAAGAGGCTGCATATTTTGCCAGACCAGACTGAACCCAGGGTCATCACTCTCTGGTCTTCCTTCCACGCTTCCTTCCCGGCTGTGGCTCTGGTGTTGGAGATGTGGCAGGAGGAGGAGTAGGACCTGGAGGAGGAGGAGGAGGAGGAGGAGGAGTAGGACCTGGAGGAGGAGGACTATGGGTGAGGTGACAAATGTGGGTTCCACATGTGAGTTGGCCCCTCAACCCCTTATTTGGAGCTTCCAAAATTAAAAACTCACATAGGAGTCATTGACCCTCCTCCATCTGCATCATTTTGCAGGCAGTTATGGCAGCAAAGTCCTCCTCCGCAGTGTGGGGTGTTCTGAGGGCCTCTGTAGCCTTCCAAAAGAGGCCTATGGCAGCCTCCTCCAGGTTACTCCTCTTCCTGCCACTTTGTCTTTGAAGGTGTAGAGGAGGGACCTGGATATCAGGCAGCCTGCTTGGCCTGGCCACCTCCTGGCTGAGACTTCCCTGTGTATGAAAAAGGGACCTTGTTTTAGTTTTTACATCATCAATCACAATCCTAAATTAGTACTCCAAACTAACATTTATTTAACATCATTGATTGGACAACCAGCAATATTTAGAAGAATGCTATACCTGGCTCAAGCTGGGCTCCTCCACATGTTGCTGCCTGGAAGGCCCAGGTTGGGCGTCAGAAGCCTCAGCTGGGGGGGAAGGAAGTGTGGATGGAAGAGTGCTGGCCTGGGTTCAGTCTGACCTGCCAGAAAATGCAGTCTGTCATAGTACCACAGCCTGGGGACATAAATTTCATCTGCAGCTCCTGATCTCTGGGAATCCTGGACCTTCGTGTGCTCCCTTAGATAAGTGCTCCTCAGACCACAAATTAGGATCTTCAAATAAATGATGTCTGCCGTGGGGATCACCGTCTTCACAAATTGCATCAAACTATCCAGCACTGCCTTCCTCTTTGTTTGGTTCTTATATTCAGGGTGGTTTATCTGCCACAGACAGGGCAGCTCCTTGAACATATCAATGCTGATTGGCATAAAGTCATGATCCTTCAAGATATCCATTTTAACTGCAAGACACAACACAAGACAAACCCTAATGTCAGCCTAAAGTCTTCTAAACATGTCCAAATACAGGCCTCAATCTAGAAGCGGTATGGGCCCAATGTTAAATCTTACCTTCGCTATCACGAACGGCGCCTCCGTTACTCCTTCTTCCGCTCACAGATCATTTGTATTACACACGCGTGTTACGCGTTATAGACACTGTGCATGCTTGAAACTCCGCCCGCCTCTGATGCTCTTTCTTTCTAGTCTATTCCCCGCCCCTTCTTGTTCGTCGCAGTGGGGGAAGAGCACATGGCGGAGACACAGCAGGTGTCAGATAATTACACCAACGAGGAGGAGGAGGAGGAAAGCCCGGAGCCTGAAACATCCCGATCCAGAAGGAGACGATTTAAGGCATCAAATATGTCCTTTGGGGAGATTTTGGAGATGGTGGACATCCTGAAGAGGGCCGACTATGATGGGAAGTATGGACCTTACCCCAACCCCAATGTCAGAAAGGCCAAGATCATGGCAAAAGTGGTCAAGAGTCTGCACCGGAATTTTGGGGTACGATGATCCAAGGATCAGCTCAGGAAGCGGTGGTCGGACCTGAAATTAAGGGAGCACAAGCAGTACAGAAGGATCAGGAGATTGCTGCAAAAAAGTAAGTAGTTGTCCTGTGTTCCTATTCTTTATGTTTATTACGTTCGTGCTGCTCCATGTGCTTTTCTTAACTGTTGTACAGTTTAAAATGGCAACTTTCATGTTCATGGGCACATTATTCGTTCGTATGAAACATTGTTCGTTCGGCCTAGAAAACACCATTGTTTTGGCCATATGCATTTGAAAACATTTTTTATGGCCTACTTGTCAGAAAATAATTTGGTTGTTTAGATGGGTTTGTAACTGGAATGAAATGCAAACTAGATTCTGTGTAAGGAGAGGACACTCAGTAGCTGTTTACACATCTGGACACAGGAGCACTAGTGTGGGACCCCAGAACACCCTTTTTATTAGGGGGTCCCACACAGGTGCTCCAGTGCATACTATAGGGGTGACTACATCTGTGAAGCTTGTACTAAACAGGTAAGTATTCAAGCTTGACAAAGGACAAAAAAAATTTCAACATCTTGGAACTCTGCCAAAACAGACAATTGTACCCCACTTCCAAGCAATGTTTCATATTTATAGTTCTACCATCAAATATCTGTGTTCTAAGTAGACCTATTTGTTTCTACATAGGGGATAAAAGACTCAGAGGACACCCCTCATCCGAGGAGACCACAGACCCCACACCTCTGGAAGAAGTGGAAATCCCACAAACACAACAGGAGGAGGAGGAGGAGGAGGAAGGAGACGTGGTGGAAATTGTCACCACAACAGGTGAGTGTCTGTGACCACAGGCTCAGGTAAGAGATGGATGCCGGCAGATTTATAATACATGGTGTGTTTTTGTTTCTATATTTTTAGGCGATCGTGATGTTGTGGATCCAGATTATTTCACCTCTGAAAGTGCACAGATCCTGATCGGAGAGATCATGGGGTGTAATAGAGACTTGGAAAACATCCACAAAAACATCAATGATGTTCAAAAAAAAATGAAGAAAATCATTGGTGTTTTAGGGAGAGTTTAAAACCCATCCAAATCCCTTTGTTTTTTGTGCTTTTTGTGATCTAAAAATGAATACCATTTTTTTGACAGATTTGCGAAAAGCCAAATTATGAAGATGCACACAGTGTGTCAACATGTGCTATCTGCCATCACGGGAGATCAATGTAGGCGTTTTGGGGCTACAACCCCTTCCTCAATAATAAAGTAGCTGTGAGGAAGGGGTTGCACCCACAAAACACGTCCCTTGATCCCCCGTGATGGCAGCTAGCACATGTTGACATTCGACAATTTGTGTGCATCTTTAAAATTTGGCTTTTCCTGGGGTGACTTCATCCCATCTGAACGCAATATCAAACACAGTTTGTAAATACTCATGTCTGATATTGCCTTCAAGTTCTACCAAATGTGAACTTTGTAAGTTCAAGATTTGTGTCTTTCTTGTTGGTTTTAAACATGCCTGTTTTATCTTAAATGGACATTTCTACTTTTTCTAATGTGACCCCAAAAATTGTTATACAACAAACATGTTGGTTTGTTTTAAAAACCTTTTACAAATGCACATGTGATTGTGCTCGGATTAAAAAGATTAATAATCAAGAATGTGTGGATTATTGTTTCAACGCTCCAAAAATTCAAGTTACTCTTACCGGTAACGTCTTTTCCAGTAGTCTTTCAGGACAGCCACATTGAGAGAGACCTTGGCTTCTCCTCTTCTTTAGAAACACTGCACCAGCCCCCATAAATTTACACCTCCCCCTGCCAGCCTCAGTTTTTTCTAGAGCACCTCCGGTTAGCTGGGGAGACACAAGAACACGTTAATAACATACTATCACATATTACTATTGTGCCCTTTTTTAGGTCTTCCTCAAGACCCCCCAAAACTTTGGGTGGGTACTAGGGCTGTCCTGAAAGACTACTGGAAAAGACGTTACCGGTAAGCGTAACTTGAATTTTCCCTCCCCGTCTTTCAGGACAGCCACATTGAGAGGATAGACGAGCACTTACCACTTAGGGTGGGACAACAGCTTGCAATACCTTTCGCCCAAAGGACTGCCCACTTGCTGATACCAGATCCACTCTGTAGTGTTTCACAAATGTGGGGAAACTGGACCATACGGCTGCCTTGCAAATTTTCTCTGGCGTTGCTCCAGCTCTTTCCGCCTGTGAAGCTGCCATAGCTCTGGTAGAGTGTGCTTTAATTCCCATGGGGGCTTCTCTACCCGCTAGCCTGTAGGCCTGAATAATAGCTATTCTAAGCCATCTGGCAATGGTGCTACTAGATGCCTTTTGTCCCTTTCTTGCTCCGCAAAAAGAAATAAAGAGAGAGAGTGACTTTCTGAAAGTTCTTGTCAGCTCTAAATAACGTAGGATACATCTCCTGACGTCTAAGGTATGAAACCTAGATTCCCTTTCATTTGAGGGATTAGGACAAAAAGTTGGCAAAATTACCTCTTGGCTTCTATGGTATTTCGAAGCCACCTTCCTTAAAAAAGCCGGATCAGTCTTAAAAACGAATCTATCTGAAAACATAACACAAAAGGGGGGTCTAATTGAAAGGGCCTCCATTTCACTGACCCTCCTAGCTGTGGTTACAGCCACCAAAAACACAGCCTTAAACGTTAGGTCCTTTAGAGTACATTCCTCTAAAGGCTCGAACGGGGGTTCTGTCAAAACCTGTAAGACCAGGGAAAGGTCCCATTTAGGGAAGGAAGGGCCCTGCACTGGTCTCTGTCTTGAAAGGGCTTTGAAAAACCTGACCACCCAGGCATCGGTGGCCAAGGATTTCTCTAGGTACATGCTAAGCGCTGACACTTGGCTTTTAAGGGTATTGATGGCCAACCCCTTATCAGCCCCGCATTGCAGAAACTCCAGGACTGCTATAGGACTCTGCACCTTAAAGGAGTTTTCTTGGCACCAAGCTCTAAAGCACCCCCAAACCTTTTGATAGATTCAGCGCGTCTCCTCCTTTTTACCGTCAAGAAGGGTGGATACCAGTTGATTGGAAAAGCCTTTGCTTCTTAGAATCTCTTTTTCAGAAGCCAGGTGGCTAAATTCCAGCGGCCTACCTGAGGACAAAGAACTGGGCCCTGCGATAGGAGATCCTTTCTGGTCGGAAGGAGCGAGGTGGGTTCCTCTGCAAACCGACCGAGGATCGAGAACCAAGCTCTCTTGGGCCAGTAGGGAGCCACTAAGATCAGTGTGGTGTTTTCTGCCTGGAATTTTCTTAGGATTGCTGGCAGAAGCACCGGAGGTGGGAAGGCGTAGCAAAGTCTGAAGTGCCAGCTTTGTGTCAGGGCGTCTACCCCTAGCGTGTTTTCCCATCTGCTGAGAGAGAAGAAATATGGGGTCTTTGTATTGCTTCTTGAGGCAAATAGGTCTACTTCTGGGAGGCCCCACCTCTTGACTATGAGATCGAAAACCTCCTGACTGAGTGCCCAGTTGGCCTCTCTCAGCTGCGTCCGGCTGAGAAAATCGGTCACTTTGTTTTCCTCTCCCTTCAAGAAAACTGCTGAAAGAGACAGAGCATTGACTTCCACCCAGCCAAGGATCTATGTGGCTAGGCTTAACAGAACCCCGCTTCTCGTGCCACCTTGCTTGTTTATATAAGCAATGACCGAAGAGTTGTCTGACCGAACCTGGATGTGTTGCCCCAGTAGGTCTTCCCTGAAAGCTCTGAGCGACAGACCAACTGCTTTTAGCTCCTTCCAGTTGGAGGACCTTTTGAGCTCCTCCTTTTCCCATGTCCCCTGCGCCAACCGAGGTTCCAGATGTGCCCCCCAGCCTCTGCCACTTGCATCTGTAGTAATCACTCTGGATATTGGAATGATCCACAGGCGCCCCTGTGACAGATTTATCTGTTTCCTCCACCACCAAACGGACCTTTTGACCCGAGAAGGAATCGAAAGCAGATTGTCTAAAGACTCCTGGCTGTGCTCCCACATCTTTAGAATCAAACACAAGCACCCCCTATCGGAGTGCAATTCCTCTAACGGGACTTTTTACACGGGGTTACCTCTAATAAAGTAGAAAGTAGTATAAATTTTTAGTTTTTGTATAAAAGTATTGTAGTTTATTAGTTTAACATCTAAAAATCATTACACATGACCTAACCGTATATACAATAAAATGGATGCATGTAAATGGGAAGAAATAATTCTATGAGGAAATGACCAATTGCAATGATACAGGTAAATAGAAAACCAATGATCATAGAAACCCGACGTTTCGAGGTAAGCAAAAGGGTTGACCTCTTCTTCAGGGGTAACAACAATTGGTCAGAGTGGGTATTTCATTTAAAAAGTTAACAAAAAGCAGAGCAAACGTAAATGGATGAATATCTCAGGCATTCACAGCAGGAGGCAGTAGAGAGCATTTAGTTTACATTACAAAGGTCAGTTAACATTTAACATATGTTACATCATTAGTAAATTCTAGGCATATACATGCAGAGATTTCATACTGACCCCTTAAAATTCATATAAGCATTCCCATGGACATTTCCAGCATCCAGTGCGAATCAAGAGTTTGCCGTCCGTCACGGCCACACAGGGATCACAGAACCAAAGTTCAAGGAGATAGAGAGGAGACCAAGTAGATCACAGGAGTAAGAGCCAGGGTGGACTGAGGTTGCTTCACAAAGGATATCCCCCATAAAAAGGAACAGACACAGTCCCCCCCTTTCCCACTACGAGGGCTTAAAACAGCCTGCTCGATGGAGCTCGATCCAGGCCTGGGCTGTGTGTCAGCTCACTCAGCGCACCCGGGGGAGACTGAGGAGCGCTCTCTTTAGTGCGCGCCCGGCCCCCCCTTTCTCTGGCAGTCTGTGTCATGGATCCTCATGACAACGGGCACGCCAGCTCTGCGCTGCGGGACTTCCAGACGCATGGGGGAATCCTCCACGTCACGCTGGCTTCGCCCCCCGCTGAGCGCCACGCCTCTGCACACGCCCATCTCTGCCCTGCTGTGGATGTCTTCACTCCAGGGAGTGCACCGTGGAGATGACGCTGTGCGTCGCTCCGCCCGGGGGATATCCTTTACAGACATTTCATGTCCTCCCTGCTCTAGACCGCCCCTTACTCATGGTTTAGCCAATCAGGTCACTGATTGGACATCAACACCCACTGCAGCAAACACATATTTAAACTCCTCTGGCGCTGCACTTATCAGCTATTTCTGACACCACACAGACGTGCTTGGAGGAAGTAAAGACAGGCAGGTAAACTTATGGATCACCTCTGGTTGGGAGTTTTGTAAACTATACAGATGATTAACCGTTTATTTACTTACAATATTTCCCTGATGTGTTTTATAATCTGCAGACCTATGTGGGCTTACACTCAACCAGGGAACCTGCATACCTTTTTGGACTCTTGCCCACTTTAATCTGGGGTTTTATCTAAATATCTCCTTGCTGCTTAATATTGGGATCTATGATCTGATTCCACTCACCTCCATTTTCTAGGTACGTGTTTGACATGTGTTATACTTACAATTTCGGGTGGATTTTATCTGCGAACCCCAATACTACTTATATTTTTGAGAATAGTATTGTATTCATACTAGGCTCTCCCTTGAGATTCTCATTGAAATATTTTTATTGCAGCGGGATCGTACCCCCCATCCTCCAACTCCATCGAGCAGGCTGTTTTAAGCCCTCGTAGTGGGAAAAGGGGGGGACTGTGTCTCTTCCTTTTTATGGGGGATATCCTTTGTGAAGCAACCTCAGTCCACCCTGGCTCTTACTCCTGTGATCTACTTGGTCTCCTCTCTATCTCCTTGAACTTTGGTTCTGTGATCCCTGTGTGGCCGTGACGGACGGCAAACTCTTGATACGCACTGGATGCTGGAAATGTCCATGGGAATGCTTATATGAATTTTAAGGGGTCAGTATGAAATCTCTGCATGTATATGCCTAGAATTTACTAATGATGTAACATATGTTAAATGTTAACTGACCTTTGTAATGTAAACTAAATGCTCTCTACTGCCTCCTGCTGTGAATGCCTGAGATATTCATCCATTTACGTTTGCTCTGCTTTTTGTTAACTTTTTAGATGAAATACCCACTCTGACCAATTGTTGTTACCCCTGAAGAAGAGGTCAACCCTTTTGCTTACCTCGAAACGTTGGGTTTCTATGATCATTGGTTTTCTATTTACCTGTATCATTGCAATTGGTCATTTCCTCATAGAATTATTTCTTTCCATTTACATGCATCCATTTTATTGTATATACGGTTAGGTCATGTGTAATGATTTTTAGATGTTAAACTAATAAACTACAATACTTTTATACAAAAACTAAAAATTTCTACTACTTTCTACTTTATTAGAGGTAACCCCGTGTAAAAAGTCCCGTTAGAGGAATTGCACTCCGATAGGGGGTGCTTGTGTTTGGTAAAAAATTGGGATGGAGGCTCACCTCTAGAAACATACAGTGCCTATTGGGATGACACCTCCCTCCTTTCTACATCTTTAGAATCAGTGCCTGCAGGGGACGGAAGTGAAGGCCTGCCCACTGGACTGCCGGAATGGCAGATATTAGTAGGCCAAGGGTTGACATGGCCACCCGTATTGATACCTGCTGATTGCTCTGAAGGCATGCTACCGCTTGGTTTAGCTTTCAAATTTTCTCTGGTGGGAGAAAAACTCTCAGCTGAGTAGAATCCAGCAGGTAACCTAGATAGGAAATCTGTTGGGCGGGAATAAGGCTGGATTTTTCCAGATTTAGTAGCCATCCTAGCCCTCTCAGGGTTGTCTTTGTTAATTCCAGATCCCTGATTAGTTGCTCTGAGGATGGTGTGAAGAGAAGAAGATCTTCTATGTATGCAATAATTGATACCCCCCTGATTCTCAAAAAAGCCATGGCCTCTGCCATGACCTTCATAAATACTCGTGGTGATGAGGATAGGCCAAATGGCAGCGCCTGAAACTGCAGGTGAATAGTTTCATCTTCTACCTTTACTGCCAGGCATAGGAACTTTTGAAAGGCCTCTGCAATGGGGATGTGAAGATAAGCGTCTTTCAAATCCAGTGACACCATGTAACAGTTCTGGGGTAGTAACGCTCTGACAGTGAATATCGATTCCATCCGGAATCTCTTGTAGACAATCACTTTGTTCAGAGGTTTCAGGTTTAGAATTAACCTGTAACTCCCAGAGGGTTTTTTCACCACGAAGACGTGTGAATAAAAGCCTGTCCCTTCTTCTTCTTTTGGAACTCTGCACACTACATTCTGTTGTTTTAGTTCCTTTAATGCCCCTAGGAGAGCTTCCGCTTTTGCCGTACACCTGGGGAGAAGCGTTATTAGGCTTCGACGTAGTGGGGTCTCTGTAAATTCTAGACAGTACCCCCTTCATATGATCCCCAGGATAAATTGGTTGGGGGAGATTACTTCCCATTGTGGAAGGAAGGCTCCCAATCTTCCCCCCACTGTGACCCCTGAGTCACTGGGACTTACTGGGTTGCTCAGGAGGGCGAAAAATCGCCCCTCCTTTGCCCTTACCCCTTTAGCTCCAAGGCTTCTTCTCCTGAGTCTTGGGAGGCCTTCTTTTTTGTGGACGAAACCCCCTCTTGGGTTGATTCAGGGTTTTACGTTTCACTGGGAACGCCTTCTTTTTATCGGCGGTACGGTCTAACACTGTCTCAAGACCTGGGCCGAAAAGCAGATCACCGGTCAACGGAATGCCACAAAGTTTAGTTTTTGAGGCATTGTCGCCTGGCCATGTTTTGAGCCAGAGGGCTCTTCTGGCTGAGTTGGCAAGTGCCGCAGTCCTGGCTGACATGCGCACTGACTCAGCCGAAGCATCCGCTATATATGCTACGCCTCTTAGGATTGTTGGATAGGATGACAAAATCGTCTCCTTTGCCGTACCTGCCTCAATATGAGCCTGGATTTGTGTCAGCCAGTGCTCGAGGTTTCAGGCCACAACCGTGACTGCCAACTCTGGTTTCAGATTACCTAGAGTTGATTCCCAGGTCTTCTTTAATAGGGAATCAATTCTCTTGTCCATGGTATCTGTCAGAGCTCCCAGATCCTCGAAGGCCAGATCTGTGTGTCTGGACACTTGCGAGAATGCTGCGTCCAATCTGGGGTTCTTGTTCCAGATTGAGGCAGGATCATCCGACAAAGGGAATCTTCTTTTAAGAGACCCAGAAAAGAAGGGCTTGCGTTCGGGATCCTGCCATTCTTTTTTGACTGTATCTATTAGGCCCTCATGAACAGGAAATACCTTTCTTTTCTGTTCCTTTAAGCCCCTATACATCTGGTCATGGAGAGATATAGGGTTTATTATCCTCCTGGATACCCAGGGTGGTGTAGATAGCCCCTAGGAGGTCTTCTACCTCCTCAAGGGACAACTCGTACCTTGAGGGCCTTCTGCACTCCCCGTCCCTACTCTCCCCCTCCGATTCATCCTGAGAACCGGAGGTAGCACTGTCTGGTTCCTCCCTAACTTCCTCTCTGGAAGTGCCTGCCACTTCTTCTGCTGAAGTAGTGGCCCTAGGAAGGGAAGATGCAGAGTCCTGTGCCAAAAGTGGGGTTGTATTCTGCGATGCAGGTGAGGTTTTAAGGGGGACCTGTAACCCTTCAAACAGGGTTTTAAAAGATTGAAAAGTTGAAAAGATTGAAAAGGCTAACCCTGACTCCTGTTCAGAAGCTCTCTCATTTACCAAAGTATCAATACAGTCCTTGCATAGGACTTTTTTACAAGCCTTCCCCAGGGTAGCCCTACAAGAGGCACACTTTCTTTTAGATTTATGTTGGGGTTTTTTCTCAGAAGACTTCTGAAAAACATGGAAACAAACAAAAGCACCAATCAAAATCCCACAAAACCTCACACAGAAATACAACCATGGGGAAAGTCAAGTTCCTCCTCAAACATGAGGGACTTGGTCTCCCCCCCTCTGACCACCTAGAGGGGTTCCTTCCCCTCCCCCCACTACAGGAACCATAAGGGGGGAGGGAGAGCCTAGGTAGAGGGGAACCCTTCCCCAGGGTACCCTTACCTTAGGCTGGCTGCAGCTGGCATCGCTGAGCGCCGTCTGAGCATCTGCTTCTGACATGCTGGTGGGCGGCCTGTGGAGTCTTCACACCGCCTGTGCAGTGACAAACTCCTCTCCAGCCTGTGCCCGGCCCTCTATCTAGCGCCACGTGACCCGGAACCGGAAGTCGCGGGTCAAAGGACGCACTTCTGCCCCCCACTGGAAATGACGTCACCCGCCGTCCGACCCGCTTGGCTCCATTGCGGCCTGTAACCTGTACAGGGGGGACAGAGATGCGACCTTCCAACAGCCCTGTGGCTGAGAAAGAGGGCCCCCCAGACTTCCACTAGCACTCGGCAAAGGGGGGGAGGCGGACGAGATGTGGCCGGTAAGTAGCCTGCCGCTGCCCCAGAGACCCCTGTCTCCTAGTTAGGGACTTCTTAATATATAGTCCCCAGTCTCCCTGACTGCCTAGGCCTGGTTCCTAGCGCAGTGTCTCCCCACCGGGGGAAACACAAATAACTGAGGCTGGGAGGGGGAGGTGTAAATTCATGGGGGCTTGCGCAGTGTTTCCAAGGAAGAGGAGGAGCCAAGGTCTCCCTCAATGTGGCTGTCCTGAAAGACGGGGAGGGAAACTTTTGTTGTGTTTTTATTGGTGTTTTGTGTGACAATGGGTGTTATTTCCTAAGGTAAAATCTACTTTGCACTACAAGTGCAGTTTCAACTGCACTTGTAGTGCAAAGTGTCTTTGTCTTTAGTAAATAACACCCAACAGTGCTTTGTAATGTTACACAATCACGCCATTTTCAGGACTCACCACATTTCTGTCAGGGTCAGCTAAAAGAAACACAAGCAGTAAATGTCACCAAAGATTTTAGTAGGTAAAATTATTTTTTATTTGAAAAAGGTTTCAGACATTGTCTGGCATATTGATGGCCCCCCTACCCGCAAAGTATTCAAGGTATCTTAGACGGACCTCACGGGCACTCAGGGGGGGCAAGCCAGGACGGGCACTTTCAAGCGCCGTCAGGGTTGGTTCATTCGGAATTCCGGCCTCAGGCCCAACTGAGCCAGCATAGTTGGCAGAATGTTGACGTAAAAAGTTGTGTAGAACACAGCACGCCAGGATGATATGATTCAGTTTGGACTCCGCCATGTGTATGGGTGTAAGAAATAGGCGGAACCGGCTGGCCATGATTCCAAACGTGTTCTCCACCACTCTTCTGGCTCTGGCCAGCCGGTAATTAAAAACCCTCTGCTCCGGGGTGAGGGTCCTCATCAGGAATCGCTGCATAAGATGGTCCCCCAGCGCAAATGCTTCATCCGCAACGAAGACGAATGGGAGTCCTTCCACATTGTCTTCTGGAGGTGGCAAGTCCAAGCTGCCATTCTGGAGATGCCTATAGAACTCTGTCTGGGCGATGACTCCACCATCGGACATTCGGCCATTCTTCCCCACGTCCACATACAGGAACTCATAAGTAGCCGACACCACTGCCAACATCACAATACTATTGAACCCCTTATAGTTTAAATAGTATGACCCCGAGTTGGGTGGTGGGATGATGTGGACGTGTTTCCCATCAATTGCCCCTCCGCAGTTAGGAAAGTCCCACCGCTGGGCAAAGCGGGAGGCCACAGTCTGCCATTCCTGTGGGTTGGAAGGAAACTGTGGAGTCAAACAAGAAAAAAAAATTAACCATTTTGCACATAAACAGGGAAAGCCACAACAACACAAACACAAACATTCTTGGCCAACATCAAGATAACATTTATTTGAGGGAGTTTTTAAAGACCAAGGTATAAGGTACACCTATCAGATTCCCCCCCCCCCTCATGGGCCATTTCTAACATTTTAGGGAGGGGGAGATCTTTTGGACAGGTAACCCTCTCTACTTCATTGAGAGATGAATGCCTAAATAATGTGTGTTACTTTGGTCAGCCCCTCCTTACTTACACTATTGGCAGCCCACTGGACAAGTAAGAAGTGTCAGAATACAAAGATATAAATACACATTGTACACATTTGAGCACATTTGGACATTCTGCTATTACCTATCAAGATAAAAATAGTATACCAAAACTTTAAACATTACCATTTGAAAGTGTACAGGCAGGCCCTTGCACGACATGCTTTGGGGAATTCATCCATACATCTGACCACAAAAGAGATTGGTATAGTGAGTATGGTAAGTCAGCAGATAGATGATTGAGGATAGATAGAGAATTGGTATCAGCTGACTTAGTAGTTGGGGGGAGGGAGGGTTCCAACTGATTTGGGGACCCCTCAAAAAAAGCCTCTGGCACTCTGCCTGAATTTTAAGCACAAATCACATTTTAAAACATTTTAGGGGGTGTTTGGGGTAAAGCACTACTATGGAGCTGACAAAATACATTGTTAAGTGACTACATGAGGTGAATGTAAGGCCAGGAGACAATGCTGGGGAGGTAAGTGAAGGCAAATATGTATGAAGGACAAAAAAAATAATTACATAAAAATCCAGCATGAATGAGGACAAAGGGGACATTCACAGCATATTTCAATCATGGTAATTAGGGAATGAGGAAAGAAATACAATATATTAGCAAACATTAAATACAATAAAATGTGATATAAAAGGATAAAAATCTTACCTTAATATACTCCTTCTGCAGGACCTGAATGATGGATAATGATCCCCAGAGCCTGTGGGGAGATGCCTGTCGAGAACTTGAGGTCCTGCAGGCTTCTCCCCATCGCCAAGTACCACAGGGTGGTGACAAGCCTCTGCTCCGGAGCGATGGCTTGCCTCATGCAGGTATCCTGCCTGCTAATATAAGGGGTCAGCAAAGCCAACAAACGGTGAAATACGGGGTCCGTCATTCGGAGAAAGTTCCTGAAATCATCAGGATTATTCTTATGGATCTCACGGAGCAAAGGCATATGACAGAACTGGTCACGCTGGAGCAACCAATTCTTGGTCCATTAACTCCTCCCCACCCTGTTCATGGACTGGACTTGTGTCAAGGTAAGGACCCCAACACCAAGCCCCCGCACAGCACGAACTCTACGAGGAGTACGTATACGCAACATGGCTAGAAAACGGTTGGCTGCTCAGAACGAAGTAACAGAACGCACTGAAGAACAGCAAGGCCCGTGAAGAGCGACCTGAAAAACAGCAATGAGTGGACAAGATCGCACAGAAAACTCTAATACAAACTAATTGCACGCACTGAAGAGCAGATACAAACCCACAAGCACAAACTGAACAGCAGAAAACGATCTGAAAACCACGAGTCTGAAAAAGCGCAAATTGTCTCTCACCAAACTTTTACTAACACGAGATTAGCAAAAGGAGCCCAAAGGGTGCTGCGCTTGATTCGGACCTGCCCTTTTCTAGTCTCTTCGTACGTGGTGTACGTCACCGCGTTCTTGGCGATCGGAAATTCCGACAACTTTGTGGGACCGTGTGTATGCAAAACAAGTTTGAGCCAACATCCGTCGGAAAAAATCCATGGATTTTGTTGTCGGAATGTCTGATCAATGTCCGACTGTGTGTACGGGACATTAGACCCTAGTACTTATGTTGACCTTTCCAATGCCCGTAATGAGTTACTTGGGATCCTGGACTCTCACTCGCTTATAGCTAGGGACAAAGCACGTAACTATCACTATTCTTTGGCTAATAAATGTGGGCAGCATTTAGAAAAAATCCTACATCCCTATGCACCACGTAGTCTGATACAACTCATTCAGACCACCAATCAACGTAAACTCCATAACCCCCAGGGTATCTCTGCCGCCTTTCATCAATATTATTCCAAATGATATAACTTGCCCCCCCAACCTAGAGCTTCAACGCTAGGTCCCTCTTTGCCCACCAAGGAGGAATACAATTTAGGGACTGCCTTACCGAGAGTGGAGACTGACAGTGCCATTGATCTAGACAAACCATTGTCTGATTCAGAGTTTCTGGGTGCCATTAAGGGATTGAAACCTGGGAAGTGTCCTGGCCCAGATGGGTTCTCTCCATGATTCTATAAAGCCTTCACCCCGCTCCTTGATCCATTACTATCGGTGACTTTCAACTCGATAGATGACTCCCACTTACCATCCAAAGATGGCCAACATCTCCATAATCCCCAAACCCCAACCAGGCAAAGCTCCTTCCCAATGTAGTAGTTACCACCTGATCTCCCTACTCAATATAGACTTAAAACTATTTGCAAAAGTGCTGGCCAACCGTTTGTCCCCCCTCCTCCCTGCAGTGATACACAAAGATCAGGTGGGCTTTGTGCCTGGTAGAGAGGCACGTGACAACACCACTAAAACCATCCATCTCATCTCTTACATTAAGAGACACAACTTAAAAGCATGTCTTCTCTCTTTCGATGCTGAGAAGGCATTCAACTGAATTGAACTGGCAGTTCTTACGTCTCTCCTTGGAACAGATCAGTCTTATGCCCCGTACACACGGTCGGATTTTCCGATGGAAAATGTCCGATCGGAGCGTGTTGTCGGAAATTCCGATCGTGTGTGGGCTCCATCGGACATTTTCCATCGGATTTTCCGACACACAAAGTTTGAGAGCAGGATATAAAATTTTCCGACAACAAAGTCTGATCGCGTTAAATCTGACCGTGTGTGGCCTGTTCCAACGCACAAAGTGCCACGCATGCTCAGAAGAAATTCCGACACGGAACAGCTCGGTCTGGTAAACTTAGCATTCGCAATGGATACAGCACTTTCGTCACGCTGCAATGTTAAAAATGGTTTAATACAGTGCACTCTCTTCTTCTTTATAATGTGACAAGAATTAAGTAGTTTTGCTGCTCATATTCACACACACTTCTCACAAACTTATTTCTTTACTATTCATCGAGATTCCCTCAATATATTTTGATTTGTCACATCTGACAACATTATTTTGTTTTTTTGGGGTTTTTTTTTGGTTTTTAAGGCCGATTTTTTTGTTTTTGGTTTGTATTTTTTTCAAGGCTTATTTTTTGTTTTTGGGATTTTGATTTGTACTCCTGAAAATTTTTGTGTGTGTTTTTTGTGTCAAGTTACCACAACACCATTGATATGTTGTTCTATTTAATCTGTAGGAGATTGTTTGGTGTTGTTGTCCCTTGTTAATTTCACATTTTATGTTAGAAATGTACCTGAATCGTCAACAACAAACTGTCCTTTTTGGATGAAAACACACATAGGAGAGTATAAATTTCCAAAAAAAAAAAAACATTTATTAAGGGCTCACAACTAAACAAAGAGGGAGGCAACGTTAGAGAAACTGCAGAAATGGGTGAAGCCTTGGACCCCCAGGGCACACAACTATTTTCAAGCAAAATCGGTGGCCTGAGGAGTCCTTATCTAAGGGAGTGCAGTCTGGTCCAGAAGTCCCAGAGATCCAGAAAGCAGCAGATGACATCTGTGTCCCCAGGCTGTGGTCATACAAGAGACTGCAGCTTTTGTCACACCAGACTGAACCCAGGGTCATCACTCTCTGGTCTTCCTTCCACACTTCCTTCCATGTGATGGCTCTGGTGGTGGAGTTGTGGCAGCAGGAGGAGGAGGAGGATGGTCCAACTCAATCACGTCGGTCTTGGGTGTTAGTTCCCCACTCACTCCCTTACTTAGGACTTTATAAAGCAGGTCCTCACACAGCTTGCGTTGACCCTCCTGCATGCCCTGCAGTTTGGTGGCAGCCATGCAGGCAAAGGCCTCTTCAGGAGTGGGTAAGACTCGGAGGGACGCAGAAGCCTCCTGAATGAGCCTGAGCGCTGAATCCTGGGAGTCGTCTTCCTCGCTCTTTTATATGGAAGGCGGAGGGGAGGAACCTGCGATTCAGTCAGGCTGCGACTGGTCCCAGGCTTTTCTTGGCTGACACTTAGCCCCGCCTCCTCCTGACTGCCACATTCCACAACCTCTTCCTGGCTGAGGTCTTCCTGTGTATGAAAAAGGGACATAGTTTTATTTTTTTATTCATCAATCACACACAATTTTCACCTCATGACTGTTGCAAATTGACTGTTACCAAATATAACAGACTATCCTTCTGAGCCCAGCATTTTTCATTCTTGTCCCAATTATTTTTGCCCACTACTGTCTATTGATATGTAAAACACATTTTTCAATCAGCAATTAGTGATCAATAATAACATCTAATAAACATAATTTATTTATTGGACCAGAAATCTGGAGAATGCTATACCTGACTCCAGCTGGGCTCCTCCACTTCTTCCTGGCTGGAAGGCCCAGGTTGGACAGCGGAAGCCTCAGCTGGGGTGGAAGGAAGAGTGGAAGGAAGAGTGGAGAGGGATTCCCTGACTTCAGTGTGGTCTGACAGAAATCGCAGTCTCTCATAGTACCACAGCCTGGGGACATAAATGTCATCTACTGCAGCTCCGGACCTCTGGGAATCCATGACCTTCTTGCGCTCCCTAAGATAAGTGCTCCTCAGGCCACCAATTTTGGTTTTTAAATAGGGGATGGTTGCTGTGGGGACCACCGGCTTCACCAACTCCAGCAGTTTCTCCAGCGCTGCCTGCCTCTTTTGTTTATTGTTATAATGGGGATGTCTCACCTGCCACAGACAGGGCAGCTCCCTGTATTTGTCTATGAACAGGGGGAGGAAGTTGTGGTCGTTGAACCCATCCATTTTCTCTGCAAGACACAACACAAGACAAACCCTAAGGTCAGGCCAAACTCTCCTAATCTTGTTACAATATAGGCTTCAATTTCGAAGCAGTATAGGCCCAAGTTTAGATCTTACCTTCATTATCATGATTGGCGCTTTCGATGCTCCTTCCTCCGCTCACAGATAGTACGTAATACGCACGCGTGTTACGCTTTATACACACTGCGCATGCGTGTAACTCCGCCCGCCCCTGACGTTCTTTCTAGTCTATTCCCCTCCCCTTTTCGTTTGGCGCAGTGGGGGAAGAGCACATGGTGGATACACAGCAGGTGAGTGCTAATTATAGCAACGAGGAGGAGGAGGAGGAAAGCCCGGAGCCTGAAACGTCCCGATCCAGAAGAAGATTTAAGGCATCAAATATGTCCTTTGGGGAGATGTTGGAGATGGTGGACATCCTGAAGAGGGCCGACTATGAGGGGAAGTATGGACCTTACCCCATCCCCAATGTCAGAAAGGCCAAGATCATGGCGAAAGTGGTCAAGAGTCTGCACCGGCATTTCGGGGTACGACGATCGAAAGATCAGCTCAGGAAGTGGTGGTCGGACCTCAAATTAGGAGAACATGAGCAGTACAGAAAGATCTGGAGAGTGCTGCAAAAAAGTAAGTAGTTGTCCTGTGTTCCTATTATTTATGTTTCTTAAGTTCGTGCTGCTCCATGTGCTTTTCTTACAAGTCTACATTTTTAAATGGCAAATTTCATGTTCATGGGTACATTATTCGTTCATATCAAACATTTTTCTTTCGGCCTATAAAACACCATTGTTTAGGCCATATGCATTTGGCCACAATTTTTACGCCCTACTTGTCAGAAACTATTTTGGTTGGGTAGATGGCTTTGTTACTAGAATGAAATGCAAACTAGATTCTGTGTAAGGAGAGGACACTCAGCAGCTGTTTTCACATCTGGACACTGGAGCACTAGTGTGGGACCCAAGAACACCATTTTTATTAGGGGGCCACACAGGTGCTCCAGTGTATAGTATAGGGGGTGCTCCATCTGTGAAGCTTGTACCAAACAGGTAAAGTATTGAAGCTTGACAAAGGACACTGAAAATGCTACATTTTGGAACTCTGCCAAAATAGACAATTGTACCCCACTTCCAAACAATGTTTCCTATTTATAGTTCTGCCATCAAATATCTGTGTGCTAAGTATAGTAGTTTTGTTTTACATAGGGGAGAAAAGACTCGGAGGACACCCCTCATCCGAGGAGAACACAGACCCCCCACCTCTGGAAGAAGGTGAAATCCCACCAACCCAAGAAGAGCAGGAGGAAGAAGACGTGGTGGAACTAGTCACCACAACAGGTGAGTGTCTGCAACCACAGGCTCAGGTAAGAGATGGATGCTGGCAGATTTTTGATACCTTTTTTTTGGGTTTCTCTCTTTTTAGGTGATCGTGATGTTGTAGATCCAGATCCTTTCACATCAGAAAGTGCCCAGATCCTGATCGGGAGATCATGGGGTGTAATTTAGAATTGGAAAACCTCAATAAAAACATCAATGATGTGATTCAAAAAAATAAAAACATCATTGATGTTTTGGGGCGAGTTTAAAACCCCTCCCAGTCCCTTTATTTTTTTGTGTGCTCCAATGTTCAAAATGTTTGAAAGATTTGACGAAAAGACTAATTTGGAGGATGCACACAGTGTGCCAACATGTGCTATCTGCCATCACGGGAGATTCATGGACGCGTTTTGGGGGTGCAACCCCTTCCTCAATAATAAAGTAGCTGAGAGGAAGGGGTTGCTCCCCCAAAACACGTCCCGTGATCCCCCGTGATGGTAGCTAGCACATGTTGACATTGGGAAATTTGTGTGCATCTTCCAAATTTGGCTTTTCCTGGGGTGACTTCACCCCATCTGAACGCAATATCAAACACAGTTCCTAAATACTCATGTCTGATATTGCCTTCAAGTTCTACCAAATGTGAACTTTGTAAGTTCAAGATTTGTGTCTTTCTTGTTGGTTTTACACAGGCCTGTTTTAGCTTAAATGGACATTTATCTATTTGATAATGCTACCCCAAACATTGTTATACCACAAACATGTTGTTTTGTTTGAAAAAACTTTTCTAAATGCACATGTGATTGTGCAGGTATTAAAGAGATTGTTAAGCAAGAATGTGTGGATTATTGTGTCAACGCTAAAACACTTTGTTGGTGATGTCATTGCTGTTTTCTGTGAAAATGGGTGTTATTTCCTAAGGGCAAATCCTCTTTGCACTACAAGTGCAGTTTCAGTGCACTTATAGTGCAAAGTGTCTTTGCTTTTAGTAAATAACACCCAACAGTGCTTTGTATAAGGTTACACAATCACGCCATTTTCTGGACTCAACACATTTCTGTCACGGTCAGCTAAAAGAAACACAAGCAGTAAATGTCACCAAAGATTGTCTTTTTTTTTGCTTTTTTATTTGATAAAGGCTTCACAAATTTGCTGGCATATTGATGGCCCCCCTACCCGCAAAGAACTCCAGGTATAGTTACCTGGACATCACGGGCACTCAGGGAGGGCAAGCCAGGACGGCCACTTTCAAGCGCCGTCAGTGTTGTTTCATGGATCATTCCGGCCTCAGGCCCAACCGAGCCAGCATAGTTGGCTGAATGTTTGCGTAAACAGTTATGGAGAATACAGCACGCCAGGATTATATGATTAAGTTTATACTTCGCCATATGGATGGGTGTCAGAAATAGGTGGAACCGGCTGGCCAGGATTCCAAATGCGTTCTCCACCACTCTTCTGGCTCTGGCCAGCCAGTAATTAAAAACCCTCTGTTCCGGGGTGAGGGTCCTCATAGGGAATGGCCGCATAAGATGGTCCCCCAGCGCAAAGGCTTCATCAGCAACGAACACGAATGGGAGTCCTTCCACATTGTCTTCTGGAGGTGGCAAGTCCAAGCTGCCATTCTGGAGACGCCTGTAGAGCTCCATCTGGGTGATGACTCCACCATCAGACATCCGGCCATTCTTCCCCACGTCCACATACAAGAAGTCGTAATTAGTCGACACCACCGCCAACATCACAATACTATTGAACCCCTTATAGTTGAAATAGTACGACCCCGAGTTGGGTGGTGGGATGATGTGGACGTGTTTCCCATCAATTGCCCGTCCGCAGTTACGAAAGTCCCACCGCTCGGCAAAGTGGGAGGCCACAGTCTGCCATTCCTGTGGTGTGGAAGGAAACTGTTGAGGAAAACAAAAATAAATTAATATTTTTGCACATAAACATGGCAAGCAGATTAGACACAAACATTCTTGGCCAACCTCCAGATAGCATTTATTAAGGGGAATTTAACAACACCAAAGTATAAGGTACACCTATCATATTACCCCTCCCCCCTCCCCCTCTCATGGGCCATTTCTAACATTATGGGGGGTGGGGAAATCTTGGACAGGTAACCCTCTCCACTTCATTGAGAGATGAATGCCTAAATAATGGGTATTACTTGGAACAGCCCCTCCTTAGTTACACTATTGGCAGTGCACTGGACAGGTAAGAAGTGTCATAATACAAAGATATAAATACACACTGTACACATTTGAGGACATTTGGACATTCTGCTATTACCTGTCAAGATAATATTAGGATATAAAAAGTTTAAACAGTACCATTTGAAAGTATTCAGGCAGGCCCTTGCACTACATGCTTTGGGGAATTCATCCATACATCTGACCACAAAAGAGGTGGGTATAGTGTGTATGGGTTTGGCAAAGTCAGCAGATAGATGATTGAGGATAGATAGATAGATAATTGGGATAAGCTGACTTAGCAGTTGGGGGGAGGGAGGGTTACTAAAAATGATTTGGGGACACCACAAAAAAAAGCCTCTGGCACTCTGCCTGAATTTAAAGCACAAATCACATTTAAAAACATTTTAGGAGGTGTTTGGGGTAAAGCACTACTACGGAGCTGACAAAATACATTGTTAAGTGACTACATGAGGTGAATATAGGGCAGGAGAGCATGCTGGGGAGGTTATTGAAGGCCAATCTGTATGAAGGACTAAAAAAATAATTACATAAAAATCCTGCTTGCATGAGGACAAAGGGGACATTCACAGCATATTACAATCATGGTAATTAGGGAATGAGGAAAGAAATACAATATATTATCAATCATTCAATACAATAAAATGTGATATTAAAGGATAAAAATCTTACCTTCATATACTCCTTCTGCAGGACCTGTATGATGGCAGAACAGGTCTCTGGGATAATGATACCCAGAGCCGGGGGGGAGATGCCTGTCGAAAACTTGAGGTCCTGCAGGCTTCTCCCTGTCGCCAAGTACCGCAGGGTAGCGACGAGCCTCTGCTCCGGAGTGATGGCTTGCCTCATGCAGGTATCCTGTCTGCTGATATAGGGGGTCAGCGAAGCAGGGCAATAACTTCTCCGCAGGATGTGGAAATCTTGCAAAAAGACCTGAACAAATTAATGGGGTGGGCGACTACATGGCAAATGAGGTTCAATGTAGAAAAATGTAAAATAATGCATTTGGGTGGCAAAAATATGAATGCAATCTATACACTGGGGGGAGAACCTCTGGGGGAATCTAGGATGGAAAAGGACCTTGGGATCCTAGTAGATGATAGGCTCAGCAATGGCATGCAATGCCAAGCTGCTGCTAATAAAGCAAACAGAATATTGGCATGCATTAAAAGGGGGATCAAATGCAGAGATAAAACGATAATTCTCCCGCTCTACAAGACTCTGGTCCGGCCGCACCTGGAGTATGCTGTCCAGTTCTGGGCACCAGTCCTCAGGAGGGACGTACTGGAAATGGAGCGAGTACAAAGAAGGGCAACAAAGCTAATAAAGGGTCTGGAGGATCTTAGTTATGAGGAAAGGTTGCGAGCACTGAACTTATTCTCTCTGGAGAAGAGACGCTTGAGAGGGGATATGATTTCAATTTACAAATACTGTACTGGTGACCCCACAATAGGGATAAAACTTTTTCGCAGAAGAGAGTTTAATAAGACTCGTGGCCACTCATTACAATTAGAAGAAAAGAGGTTTAACCTTAAACTACGTAGAGGGTTCTTTACTGTAAGAGCGGCAAGGATGTGGAATTCCCTTCCACAGGCGGTGGTGTCAGCGGGGAGCATTGATAGCTTCAAGAAACTATTAGATAATCACCTGAATGACCACAATATACAGGGATATGTAATGTAATACTGACACATAATCACACACATAGGTTGGACTTGATGGACTTGTGTCTTTTTTCAACCTCACCTACTATATGTAACAATGTAAGCCAGCAAACGGTGAAATACGGGGTCCGTCATCCTGAGAAAGTTCCTGAAATCGTCAGGATTATTCTCACGGATCTCATGGAGCAAAGGCATATGAGAGAACTGGTCACGCTGAAGCAACCAATTCTTGGTCCATGAACTCCTCCCCACCCTGTTCATGGACTGGACTTGTGTCAAGGTCAGGACCCCAACACCAAGTCCCCGCACAGCACGAACTCTATGAGGGGTACGTATACGAAACATGACCAGAAAACGGTCGGCTGCTCAGAACGAAGTAACAGAACGCACTGAAGAACAGCAAGGCCTGTGAAGAGCGACCTGAAAAACAGTAACGAAAGAACAAGAACACAATGACTACTTAAAGTCACGCGGAGCTTGCTTGCACGCACTGAAGAGCAGATACAAACCCACAAGCACAAAACTGAACCACAGAAAAGATCTGAAAGCCATGAGTCTGAAAAAGCATGAATCGTCTCTCACCAAACTTTTAATAACATGAGATTAGCAAAAGGAGCCCAAAGGGTGCCGCGCTTGGTTTTGAACTGGCCTTTTCTAGTCTCGTCGTACGTGCTTGACGTCACCGCGTTGTTGGCGATTGGAAATTCTGACAACTTTGTGCTACCGTGTGTACGCAAAACAAGTTTGAGCCAACATCCGTCGGAAAAAATCCTAGGATTTTGTTGTCGGAATGTCCGAACAAAGTCCGACCGTGTGTACGGGGCATTAGTCTTACCTTTATCACTAAGGCCATGTCACTATATTCCCAACCTTCGGCTTCTGTTCTGGTCAATGGATCCTCCTCTGTTCCATTCAATATATCTAGCGGAACCCGCCAGGGCTGGCCTCTTTCACCCCTTCTCTTTGTCCTAGTGATAGAACACCTAGCGAGGGCCATTAGACAGAATGAGTCTATAATGGACAGATGCCAACCTCCCACCATAAACTATCGCTCTACTCTGATGACTTATTGGTCTATATTCAACAACCACACACATCCCTGCCTTCTTTACTACAGGAATTCCACAGATTTTGAGAATTCAGTAACTTTAAATTAAATATGTCCAAGACAGAAGCCCTTAATATATCCCTACCAGCAACCACCCTTACCCAAATACAATTCAATTTCTCTTTTCAATGGAATACAAGAGGAATATCTTATCTGGGTATAACAATACCCTCTAATCTATCAGACTTCTACTCCCTGAATTATGTCCCTTTACTGACTTTCATTAGGAGAGACCTGGATGCTTGGTTTGGTTGCATAAACACCCTCAAAATGGACACCCTCCCTAAACTACTCTATTTATTTCAGACGATCCCTATTACTGTTCCCAAACACTTATTTACCTCTCTTCGCTCAATTTCAATCTGCTTCATCTGGCGTCAGAACTTATCACGCATTCGCTATACGCTATGCACGTACCCCAAACCTCAAGGAGGAGTGAGTGGGGTTACCAGATTTTGAACTCTACCATAAGGTGGCCATAAGGTGGCCCTATTAGCTAGGGTGTTGAAATGGTTCCCTTGCCCCTTTACCAAGGCCCCCACTATGGTGAAACAAGACATGTCAGAATCTGACTTACGGGCCCTTCTCTGGGGTCATGGATGAAATCTACAGAGGCACTCTTCCTCCTCCCCACTAACTACTGCTGCTCTTCACTTATGGTATAAGGGGGGAATGTCCTCTCTTACCCACTGACCCTTCACCTTTCATGTCATTATTCGATCAACCTGCTCTACCTAAGGGTAGAGGCTCTTCTAGAGTAGGTCCATTCACGTGCTCCTCTTGGTCTGTAGCTTATTCCTTTATAGGTTTGCGTAACTGGCTCACTGCACTCCGAATATCCACATTCTGCTCCACTTTATTCTCTTCCTCTCAGACCAATAGGTCTTTGTCTGGGTATGAACAGCTGTGCTCTCTCTCAGAAACACCTAGACATCTACTCTCATCCATTTATAAATTACTACATGCCTTATTACACAATCAACTCCCCCCATACGCCAGGATGTCCACAGACTTGGGGAAAGAGCCTTCTGTGATCAACTAGCAAAAGTCGTTTCACTTTACCCATAAATCTTCTATATCTTTTTATACACAGGGAAAAAATGTTAAACTCCTCTCCAGATGGTACAGGGACCAACACTCTCTACATAACATTTTCCCATCGGTTCCTCTCACCCGGTGGCATTGTGGACCAGCAGAGGGGACCTACCTTCATGTTTGGTGGACTTATAGAAAGATGCAGCCCTTTGGTCTCAGGTTTTTTCCACACATGAGGCCATTTATAACAAATCTCTGAAACCTACCCCAGAAATAGCGCTTTTGTTGATGCTTTTGTCCATGGCTCAATTACATCCCAAAAACACAGTCTGTTACGTTTTTCTCTGTCGACAGCTAGATAATGAATTCTTCTATTTTGGAAAATGACTACCACTCCCCCACTATCACTATGGGTCTCTACCATGAATGACATCATGCGTATGGAAGAAATGCTGGCTTTGGACAATGACACCTTTGATAGGTTCAAAATCCTCTGGCTTGTCTGGATAGATTTTTCCACCTCAGACTCACTGAAAAAAATGTTGACACCAGATCATTGATATGACCACGCTCCTTGTCTACTCCTGCTAAGACATGCCCTATCAGGCTCGCCCGACACCCCCTCTTTTTTTTCTCCCTCCTTTTCTCCTTCCTCTCCCTTCTCTCCCTCCGACCACACCGGGTCTCCTACTTCTTACCCCCCCCTGCTTCTTCTCTCTCTTATTACTTCCCTTTTTTTGTCCCCTCTTCTGACACTCTTGGAGGAAGATTTGTTCATCCCGTGATTTCCCAATTTAGATGTTCAGAATATGTATGCTACCTTTGACCTGATGCAAAAGCCTTTACCGTTCAGTCATACGTAATTTTGTTCTCTTTACCTCTGTTGCATAACTTGTACATTGTCATATGTAAACCAGAGGAGAGGGTCTTCCTCTATTGTTTTAATTGCTTTTATTCTGTATATACAATAAAAAAATATATTTACCTAAAAAAAAAAAAAAAATTCCGATCACTTCCCCAGAGTAGTACAATGTTACTATGGTCACAGTGTGTTAAAAACAAATTATTACAAAATTGAAAAAAAAAATATTAATATTATTATTATTATTATTATTATTATTTTACATACTGTCATCAGTCAGTGTCTGTGATTACTGCAACACCAGTTATACAATGATGCTGTGCTGCACTGGTCACAGTATGTAAAAAAAAATTGGATTTTTTTTTTTTTTTCATGTCTTCATTTTCCAAAAAATTGTGACAAAAAAGTACAGCTTCAAAAAACTTGCCATGCCTCTTACTAAATACTTTGGACTGCCTACTTTCCAAAAAAGGGGACATTTGGCAGATATTTGTACTGCCCTGGCATTTTTGGGCCTAAAGAAATGCCTTGAGTACATCATGACTGATACATTTTCTGATATATAACATAGTTTGTGGACTCTATAAGTTTCCTACAGACTAAATAATAAACACTGATTTGGGTTATTTTCACCAAAGAAATGCAACAAAATACAGTTTGGCCTAAATTTATGAAGAAAGATAATTATTTGCAAAATTTCTATAACAGAAACAAAGAAAAACGTGTTCTGTTTTTCACAATTGTTGGTCTTTTTTAATTTATTTAGCGAAGAATAAAAAACCCAGTGGTGAGTAAAGACTGTAGATGTGGGGGCATGGCTTGCACGCACACCGAGATGGACGCTTGAGCTGGGAGCTCCGTCAGACAGACCGGCAAACAGCAATGAACGGGCACATATACCGCAGCATCCAGCTCCATAAGTGACACGATCACCTCCCCGGAGGCTCACAGCCACAATGTCCCGTAAAAGGAACCAGGAGAAGGAGCCCAGAAGGTTAGAATCTTTCTCCTTCCAACCCCGCCGCTTGCAGCATGGATCCCAAGATGGCGCCGCCGGAGGATCAGCAAGTCACTCACCACGCTATGCGGACAGGCCCGGAGCCTTTTCACAGGTCCCACTCCCTGAACGGATGTCCCATCCACCATCTGATGCAATGCCTGCACTACAGGGCTCAGCAAAATCGAGGATGCGGCTGGATCTCCCTGATCAGGCCTCAGACGCAGTACAGGCCTACACAATAACTCTGCTATATCCTCACTTCAATCTTCCTTAGCACAGTTCCCCACCACAGGCCAGCCGGTGCTAGACACCACCATGAAGGATATGCTCCTATTCTTACAATCATCCCTTATGTCTAACCTATCATCCCTAATTAACCAGTTTTCACTGGAAATGAAACACATGGATAACAGAGTTCAGTTTATGGAACATAAAATGGAGGAATGCACGGACACTGTCAATGACCTAGTAGATGCTTACGCTTCACAAAAGGAAGACTCCATTTGGATCAAAGCTAAGCTCGCGGACCTCGAGGACCGCTCCAGACGCAATAACATCAAAATTAGGGGCATACCAGAATCCATCCAACCTAGAGATCTACAAAATTTTGCCAGCACCATGTTCTCCAGTATGCTTCCTGAGTTATCCCCAATTGAACTCACTATAGATCGCATACATAGACTGCCCAAACCCTGCCACCTAGAAGCGGATGTGCCCAGGGATGTACTTCTGCGAATCCACTTTTTTCAAGCAAAAGAACAAATTGTCATGAAAGCAAGGGAGATTTCCCCACTTCCAGCACCATATTCAGACATCCAACTATACGCTGACCTATCACAATATACTCTCCAAATGCGGAGACAACTAAAAACCATCACCAAAGCCATGAATAACCATAAAATCACTTACAAATGGCGCCATCCAGCCACAATTCTGGCCACCCATATTGGCATACCCCACACCATCTCAACCCTAGAAGGCGGTCTGAAACTTCCTCATACATGGGGAATCATACCAGAACCTCCCAGCAATCTACTGGATCCTATGGGGTAACTAAACCCTTTCTCCTTTGGGATGGATCGAGGAAAATTTAAAGACAAAAGTCATTGATTACTTGGCCCAGCTATGGTTCTGAGCAACTTATAAAGTCCGGTCTGAAAACGTGCCTTCATCTTTACTTACTGAACTTTCCCCCAAAGTTGGCTAGTTGCTCACCCGAGCTGCCTTTTTCTGAATACCCTGTTTGTCCAACAAAAGGTGTGTTTGTTTTGTTATCTAATTACACCTTTTTGTTCTTCTCTTTTTTGTTTTTCTTTTTTCCTTTTCCTCTTTTTTTTTACTTTTCTGGTCATCAAGTTCAAGTATTTAGAACCTTAAGGCATACACGGAAAACCTGTCAAACCGCTCAACTTTGCCTGATCGGTTAAACATCAATTACAGCCTTCTCCTCCAGCATCATCTGGTCTTCTAAGGAACAACCCATCCTCCAATAACTAAGTTTTGACTTCCTTGATACACCACATAACAACCTACCATGGGAATCACCATTCTTTCCCTCAACGTGCAAGGATGAAATCGCCCAGCAAAACGTTCCTCCTTATGGAAAACAGCACTTGCCAACAAATGTGACGTGCTGTTTGTCCAGGAGACACATTTTGTTATTGATGCATCTCCCAAATGTCATCACCATCAATTCTCACATATCTTCCAAACTTCATTTCCGAAAAAGCAATGAGGAGTTATGATCGCCATCAGGGGCAATGTAAATTTTCAATTTCATAAATGTGTCACAGACCCGGAAGGAAGATACATTTTTTTGTCATGTACGATTAATAATATCCCTTACACTCTAATCTCTCTTTATGCCCCCAACCATAGTCAAATTACCTTCTTTAGGAAGACACTGTGCTTAGCACGGAAATTCCAACAAGGACATTTCCTGATATTCGGAGACTTCAACCTAGTCCCGAACAACAAATTGGATTCCACTGCAGTATTCAAACGTCATACATCTCCTTTAGAAAGTTTTATCGCAACTAATGATTTATATGACATGTGGAGGTGTTGTCATGCGAGCGAGAGAGACTTTACCTTCCTTTCGGCGCGTCACAACACCTACTCACGAATCGATCTCTTCCTAGCTGACAAATGGCTACTACAAAGAATATCGCAATCTGTAATCCACACCACCACCTGGTCAGATCACAATTAGTATTAACATTGAAGACAATACGCCCCAACCCAATTCCTATATCTGGAAAGTAAATAACCACCTTCTTAATACACCATGTTATTCAACGCCTATCCAAACACAACTAGAAGAATTCTTCAAGCTTAACCAAACATCAGTGTCTGACCCGCTGGTGGTGTGGAACCCTCACAAAGCTGTAATAAGAGGTGTTTTCCTTCAAATGGGTGCTAGAGCTAAGAAATAAATGACTCAGAAACTAGATAAACTGACCGCTGACATATCCAAAACTGAATCCCTAAACAAATCAAACCCATCTCCTACCGTATCATCTAAACTTTTCAATCTCCGACATGAATTGAGATCCCACCTCCTTGCAAAGTATGAAAAATCATACAAAATACTCAAATCTACATCATGTACCACAAACAATAAAGCAGGTAAAGCAATGTCCTTATGAGTAAAAGGGTACAGAAACAAAACAAAAATCCCTTTCATTTACCACCCCCACTCCAAAGAAAAGCTTCTTAAACTACACTCTATAGCAAACGCATTTAGCACATATTACGAAGATTTGTACAATCTTAAAAATGATCCGACCACCAACCAACCCTCCCCAGAAATAATACAGTCCTTCTTAGATACCATACAACTTCCGTCTATAAGCCAGCAGCAACTCTCCAAACTAAATGACCCGTTCGCGATTGGTGAAATTCTAAAAGTGATTAACAATCTCCCTACATTCAAAGCCCCTGGCCCAGATGGCTTCACAGGAGAATATTATAAACGTTTCCAACATATTCTAGCTCCCATCCTTTGCCATACATTCAACTCAAATGTGCAGTCCGCTTCCTTTCCTACCGAAATGCTTAGTGCAATGGTAGTCACTTTACTCAAACCCGGCAAGGAACCTACAACTCCAAAAAATTTTAGGCCCATCTCATTACTTAGTTTGGATGTAAAGATTTATGCTAAAATCATTGCCAATAGACTAGAAGATATACTCCCCTCTCTAATAAACCAAGATCAGTCAGGCTTCACCAAAGGTCGTCAAGCTTCTGATGCTACTAGACAAATGATTAACATAATCCACCACGTAGAATCCTCTAAAACGCCCTCCCTCCTCCTTTCTCTTGATGCCGAAAAGGCATTTGATAGGGTCCACTGGGGTTACCTATCTGCAGTGCTGAATAAGTTCGGCCTTACAGGACAAATACACAATGCAATAATGGCCTTATACTCTAACCCCTCCGCTCGGGTGTTCTCTGCAGATACCCTATCAGTAACTTTTCAAATATCGAACGGTACAAGACAAGGCTGCCCATTATCGCCTCTAATTTTCAACCCTATCATGGAACCCTTAGCCGAGAACATTAGATCAAACAACAAAATATCTGTAATCCTCTTAGCAACTATAGAACACAAAATTAGTCTGTTCGCAGACGACATGATCTTAATGTTCACTAATCCTGAACGATCCCTGCCTGAGATACAAAAGACGCTCGCCTGGTTCAGTGATGTCTCATACTACAAAATCAATGAAACTAAATCTTATATACTAAATCTGGGTATAGATACGTCAATTAGTGAACGCTGTCAGCGAAATTTGGTTGTACGCAAAGCACACAGCCAAATCTCCTGTTTCTAATCATAATAACAATTTCGTCTAATGATATAATACCATCTCACCTTTTGATCGTATCCATCCTCTGGTGTGTGCCCCATCCAAACAGCTAGACAAAAGACAACCTCATCGTTCCAGCTCCAAGACCACACTGCTAGCCAGCCTGTCTCAGCTGTCTGAGTGAGCCACTTTATTAGCATATCAATAGCAAGTCCCAAAGCTTGAGGGTTGGGCTTCCAACAGCCAAACACACCTCTTACAAAGCTTATGACCTCACAGGATGTAAGTGACCATATAAGGATTTAACAACAGAACACAAAACAACCAATTACTACAGGACATGATACAATATACTAAATGACGATGACTAAAGTTCCTCATGCATGGGAGATTATCTGCAAGTGTACGTCATGGCACCCCAAACATGTTGATCAGGCATACCAGGGGTGACAAGAGCAAAACACCTCTAAACCGATAATGTCTTTGCAGAGTGAACGCATCCCCACCAGACGATCGTTCTGTGCATTGCACAGGGGCCCTTTTGCTGGCGGACATGCCCTCTCTCCGCAAACACCTCTCTCCAAACAACAGGAAGTTTTCCACTACCTAACAGGTCTCAGCCAGCATCGATCTGCCCCAGTCAGCTCTTTAGAGTGGGCTGTGGTTGAACACACACTGGGAGACTTATGACAACACATTAATATAAAATTTTCCACAACAACGCCTCAAAAAACAGTTCCCATACATATGGGCAGACAACAGCATATCGTACCTGGGAATACAACTGACCAAATCAACTAAATCTCTATTTACTATGAACTATCTACCACTCAGGACCAAACTTCAAAATGACCTTATCAGGCTAGCGTCAAATGAAATCTCATGGTTGGGACGCCTAGCGGCGTTCAAAATGTTTCATTTACCTCAAGTACTTTATCTATTTAGTACTATACCCATCCCAATACCCCTTAGATATTTCAAATCCCTACAACAACTTTTATCAAACTTTATCTGGCAGGGTAAGAAAACAAGATGCGGACACTCCCAACTAATTAAAC
The DNA here is from genome assembly GCF_042186555.1 of Aquarana catesbeiana. Taxonomy (NCBI): domain Eukaryota; kingdom Metazoa; phylum Chordata; class Amphibia; order Anura; family Ranidae; genus Aquarana; species Aquarana catesbeiana. The sequence goes on from NC_133325.1 coordinate 496,310,514, forward strand.
ACCGACTAGCGGGTGGAACTGGATATGTAGATTTCTTAGACTATTACACAGCTTCTATTCTCACTCAATCCAGAGAATGGTTCCTACCCCCCTCCCCTCCCCACATTGTGGGGCAAAATAGAAGCATCTGCTCTCCCCGGTGGTAATATTATTTCTTGGTTATTTGCCATTACCCTAGGAGCGAAGATCCCTCCCCACATAACGCAGATGATATTGGCAACTATTAAAGCTTGGTTTAAACTCCAACAATCATCCTTGACCCACTCTATACCCTCTCATGTAAACATCCCTATAGAATCTTTACACCATCTAATAATATCGTCTTCTTACTTAAGATGGAAAGAAAAGGGCATTATCCACCTCTCTGATCTGATTGACAATGGTAAACTCAAATCATTTTCTTTACTACAAAAAGAATTTCACCTCCCGTCCTCTGACCTGTTCCTATACATCCACACCCATCATTGCCTATCATCACTTACAACTTGGAAATGTACTCTTCCCCAAGAAGCATGGATCTACTTCAGATCTCCTATAACACATCGTAAGGGTATATCATTATTTTATAACCTGCTTCAACACAAGACCACATTCACCACATCAACTCAGATACTCAGATGGGAAAGAGATCTAGGACAATCATTCACATTAGACAAATGGGGAAAAGCCTGTAAATCAATCTATAAGGCTACCTGTTGCTCCACCCTTTGGGAGCTAGCATATAAACTAACATACCGTTGGTATATGACCCCTGATAGAATCTCTAAATTTGGCAAGGATCTTGACGACAAATGTTGGAGGAAATGCGGAATTAAAGGAGATCTACTACATATATTCTATGAATGTCCCAAACTCACTCAATATTGGAGCTCCATTTTTCAACTACTATTAGAAATCATACACCTGACCATCAGAAGTAGACCATCTCTGGCCCTACTCTCATTAGGCATAGAACAGTACCCCATTCTGATGAGGAATATTATAACACACATACTCCTAGCAGCCAGACTTAGTATATCCAGGAAATGGAAAGACCCAAATCCCCCCACATTAAAAGATGTAGTCCACACTAACTATGTCCACTTCACACACGAAACAACTCTAGCACTACGCCATGACAAAATGAAAACTATCCACATGTGGCAACCGTGGACTGATTGGACTAGATCTCCGGCATTTATCAAAACCTTTAACCTTACACCTGACGGTAATACCCTATCTGACGCTCATAATTCTTAATTATATAATCCACCCAACATAATCTTTAAAACTCAATTTATATTACATCTATGGTTATATACTTGAACAGGATGAGTCAGAGATTGACATATAGGGGAGGGGAGGGCAGTTCTTCACGGACACAGTCTAGCACCCTTGTGGGGTGTCTGGGTAGAACTGCCACCCTACAACCCCCTCAGGCTAAACTCATAGTCGGTTATCTAGCATTGTTTCTTAAACTTGTAGATTCGTATTTCCAATGATGTTACCACATATACCCTTGTGTATGCCACAATGATATTTCTTTAATTGTTAATTACTAGACAAGATGCACCATTGTTTCATATTGTACCAAATCTCATAATGATGAATATATGTTATGTAAAAATAATGTTGAACATGTTTCTTTAACTTTGTATTGCTTAAACATTTTTCAATAAAAATCTATTGAGGATAAAAAAAAAAAAGACTGTAGATGTGAACCTGGATTTAAACACCTACACACGCATAACATACACAACATTTTATCACAGTGCACACAGCAATGCAGGACCAACACAGCTCACACATGGAATTGTGGATCAGGCTCTACCACAATGTAAAACCAACCTCCACTTTTTTTAGCTTAAGTTGCTTATTTGCTTATTTACAATTTGGCATTTCTTCAATTTTCACCAAAAAGGCACAATCTAAAATTTGCAAATATTTTGATTCATCAACTAAACAATATTATCATTTATATCTAGGTCTGGTTCACACAACAACGCAATGTGAGAAAGGTGAGTTCTGTGCATGTTTCCCATACCACACTCAAACTCCCTGCCTTGTGATCTGCTGTGGGTGCCAATGAATTGTTAATGGCACTCCATACACAGATCACAATTCAAGTGTGTTTCTGGTCATCAAATCACATTTTACCGCAGTGCCATGCGATTTGGTGCAGCACATTTTTAATAGTAGTGCATGCACTACTTTTTCTGGGCTCTGGTGCAACTTCTCTAGACCTTAGCGTGGATTATATTTTTATATATTGGGTTCTGGTGTGATTTGCAGCCTATTCCAATGACTGGACTGCAAAATTTCACTGAAAGGGAATGCTGCATTCCTGTGCAATCCCCAAGTGAACCAGCCCTTAGTAGGAATTGTGTAAGCTATGTTGTGTTTGTGTATGATAATAATGATTTTGGTATATTTTTATAATAATACTGTGAATGAGGTAGAGAGCGGTCGCAGTTGGCTGCCTCTGTCGGCCTGCATCTCAATACCCCATAACGGAAACAACAACCCCTAAAGAGGGGGGAGGGGGGGGGACTATTGCGGTACTAATAAAGTGAAAATTACAGTACATAAAGGTAGAGAAAGAGAGCAATAAGGTAGTATAAAAATTCCATTTTAATAGAAAACATAATTAAAAGATTGTAACAATGTCACATAACAGTTGTAATTTAAAAAAGGAAGCAGTCAATACAACCAATTGGATTACAACCCATAGTGTTAGTAGACACAAATAGAGCTTGAATTCTCGACCGGTTTCGCGGTTTTACCGCTTCCTCAGGAGAGCAATATCTGTGGTGCAACATATGATAATTGTAATGAGTATAACACACAGAAAATTTTTTTTTCCATAGTAACATTATTAATGCAGCACAAACATTTAAAGAGAATATTACACAATTATATACAATTTAGATAGGAAAAGAATGAGCTCACCCGTTCTAAGGCTCCCGGTGGGTGTACATGGCCCCAAACGATTCCCCCCGTGGCGGACACAGGGGATAACTAGACAGCCTCTGAATGGATAAATGGGATGGTAAGATAAAAGGGTATGTACTGGAAAATCAATAAGAAGGAGGATAAGGTGAGGGGGTGCCGATAGTGTGCCTCTAAGATTGGAAACGTGTGCAGGAAAGGGGCCAGGGAAGTGTGAAGGAAATAGGTAGAAAGTGAAAGGACAGAAAGAAAGGGGGGGAAAAAGGACAGGGGGAGGGGGAAGGGAGAGGGGGAAAAGGTAGGGCAAGGAAAGGGGGGGGGACAGGGAAGGGGGGGGGAGGGAAAAGGGGGGGAGGGGGGGGGGAAAGGGGGAAGGGAAGGGAAGGGAGAAGGGGAAGGGAAGAGGAGGGAAGGGGGGGAAAGAAAAGGGAAGGGGGGGGAGGGGAAGGGGGGGGAGAGAAACGGGGGGAGGGGGAGAAGGAGGAAGGGAGGGGAAGGGAGGGAAAAGGGGGGGGGGAAGGGGGAAAGGGGGAGGAGGGAGTGGGGGGAAAAAGAGGGGGGGGGAGGCAGTGGGGTAAGTAGAGTTGGACGAGAGTAGGGAAAGATTGCACACAGAGTATGGAAATGGCACTCACCCCTAGGGTACTGATGTGTTAAAACACATGGGTTTAAGAAGCATAAAACCCAGATACAAATTATAAGATGAACAGCAACGAGGCCAGCTGCTGTTGGATGATAGTAGGGATCCCCCAAAACGGCTGTGATAAAGATATACACTGGCAGCGATTACCATGACAACTGTAACAGTAATAGTCATGGAGTTACAAACACGGTATAAAGGATAAAGGTATCAGTGTAGATTACCCACAGGAGGAAATCTACCTGCAAGTAAGAAGGGTGGGGGGCGGCAGCACTTACCAACAACAGAGGTCCTAAATGCATCCTCATCCAGGGGCTGTAGGCTCACATAGCGGCCATGAATGGCCGCTATAAGAGCACCCCAACCCGGAAGTCAGGGACGGCATGAGAGGCGGTCCCTGACGTCACCGGGTCTGCCCGTCCGCACTGCGCAGGTCTGCCCGTCCGCACTGCGCCCGCCCTCCCCCCCCCCCCTCCCCTCCCCCTTTCCCCCCCCCCTCCCTTCCCCGTCTCCGCACTATTGGGTCTCAACATTTCCATGACACCTGTCCACTATAGGCTAATCTCTCTAGATTGTTATTACTGACTGTTGTTGCTTAAATTATATATTTTTTAGATATTTTTTCCCTTTGTATATTCATTGTGTACTACATCTTTGTACTTGTTTGCTGTGTAAGAAGAATGACCTTCCCCGTTGGTTCCCTGTGGCTCTGCTATGCCTTCGGTCTCCTCTGGGTGGCGGACACATGCTCGCCCTGGCAGCCTTAGAGCTGCTTGCGTCTCTTTGTTCGGGAACTTGATTCCCCCTTACTAGAGCGCGCGCTTGCGCAGTAGCACGTTACACTGCACCTGCGCAGTGCGGACGGGCAGACCCGGTGACGTCAGGGACCGCCTCTCATGCCGTCCCTGACTTCCGGGTTGGGGTGCTCTTATAGCGGCCATTCATGGCCGCTATGTGAGCCTACAGCCCCTGGATGAGGATGCATTTAGGACCTCTGTTGTTGGTAAGTGCTGCCGCCCCCCACCCTTCTTACTTGCAGGTAGATTTCCTCCTGTGGGTAATCTACACTGATACCTTTATCCTTTATACCGTGTTTGTAACTCCATGACTATTACTGTTACAGTTGTCATGGTAATCGCTGCCAGTGTATATCTTTATCACAGCCGTTTTGGGGGATCCCTACTATCATCCAACAGCAGCTGGCCTCGTTGCTGTTCATCTTATAATTTGTATCTGGGTTTTATGCTTCTTAAACCCATGTGTTTTAACACATCAGTACCCTAGGGGTGAGTGCCATTTCCATACTCTGTGTGCAATCTTTCCCTACTCTCGTCCAACTCTACTTACCCCACTGCCTTCCCCCCCCCCTCTTTTTTCCCCCCACTCCCTCCTCCCCCTTTCCCCCTTCCACCCTTCCCCCCCCCTTTTCCCTCCCTTCCCCTCCCTTCCTCCTTCTCCCCCTCCCCCCGTTTCTCTCCCCCCCCTTCCCCTCCCCCCCTTCCCTTTTCTTTTCCCCCCCCTTCCCTCCTCTTCCCTTCCCCTTCTCCCTTCCCTTCCCCCTTTCCCCCCCCCCTCCCCCCCCCTTTCCCCCCCCCCCTTCCCTCCCCCCCCCTTTCCTTGCCCTACCTTTTCCCCCTCTCCCTTCCCCCTCCCCCTGTCCTTTTTCCCCCCCTTTCTTTCTGTCCTTTCACTTTCTACCTATTTCCTTCACACTTCCCTGGCCCCTTTCCTGCACACGTTTCCAATCTTAGAGGCACACTATCGGCACCCCCTCACCTTATCCTCCTTCTTATTGATTTTCCAGTACATACCCTTTTATCTTACCATCCCATTTATCCATTCAGAGGCTGTCTAGTTATCCCCTGTGTCCGCCACGGGGGGAATCGTTTGGGGCCATGTACACCCACCGGGAGCCTTAGAACGGGTGAGCTCATTCTTTTCCTATCTAAATTGTATATAATTGTGTAATATTCTCTTTAAATGTTTGTGCTGCATTAATAATGTTACTATGGAAAAAATTTTTCTGTGTGTTATACTCATTACAATTATCATATGTTGTACCACAGATATTGCTCTCCTGAGGAAGCGGTAAAACCGCGAAACCGGTCGAGAATTCAAGCTCTATTTGTGTCTACTAACACTATGGGTTGTAATCCAATTGGTTGTATTGACTGCTTCCTTTTTTAAATTACAACTGTTATGTGACATTGTTACAATCTTTTAATTATGTTTTCTATTAAAATGGAATTTTTATACTACCTTATTGCTCTCTTTCTCTACCTTTATGTACTGTAATTTTCACTTTATTAGTACCGCAATAGTCCCCCCCCTCCCCCCTCTTTAGGGGTTGTTGTTTCCGTTATGGGGTATTGAGATGCAGGCCGACAGAGGCAGCCAACTGCGACCGCTCTCTACCTCATTCACAGTATTATTGTAATAGTCACTTGGGATGATGGTACTTTTATCTGGTCATTTACCTTTTTGATTTGAACGCTCCTCCTTCCTTTGGTATATTTTTATTGAAAATAATATTTTGATAAACACTTTCACAACTATCACAGAAAATACAAAATTGATAGCACTATTTTTTTAAAACTGTCAGTTTAGGGACCAATTTAAGTGAAAAATGATTAAAAAAAAGAAAGAAATAAAACTGTGTTTTGCTTCAATTGGGCCTAAATCATTACAGAAAATCACACTTGGACTCTTGGGATGTACGCGCATATTACACTATATTTAGTTTTAGCATGTAAAACTTGTAGCCTGGGGAAGTGTGTCAACCATCATCAAGGACACATAGCAAATACCTTGAGGATAAAGTTTTGCTGTCTACAAACAACTGATGCACAGGCATGAGCATATGTTTTTTTTAATATATCAGGCTTAATGAGTTTACTTTAAATTCAAGATAAAGTTGTGTCAAGTGCAGGATGAAAGATAATGAAGGTTGGGTAAGTTTGCATAAAAATAGAATATGTGGATGCATCGAGTGAACAGTGAACAATGAGGTTATGTTCAACACAAGATGTGGTTACATTGGGTGTAGGGTGAACAATGATGTCCCAAGGAGGTATGAGTAGAGTGATTTTGGTGAAATTTATTTTGCCACAAAAAATTACAATTTTGCTGCTTGCATGCAAAAACTACCAATTTCACTCACCAAGCCACTGTGTATTTTTGTTTTCTGTGTATATTTGATATTTATTTGTGTATAATCACCTTAAAGAGGTATTAAGCCCAAAAGCAAAAATGCAATATGTTTCAGCTTACCAATCATTAGATGTGGTGGCACATTAGGTTTCTTTTCAACTGGTAATCTGGCCAGTAACACACCTCTTTTACTAGAGTGCCTCCATTCTGGATGAATAAGCACAGGGGACACCTTTGGACAGCAGCATTGTCAGTCTAGGGTCAGGGTGGTTTTAGATGCACTAACAGATTTAAATACACTAACAAATTGAAGCTAAGCTTCAGATCACACTTTATAAGCAGTTACAGCTTTGGGCTAAGGAATTTATATAAATAAAGAAAACTGATCATTGTATGCATGCATGTCAGTAATGGTTTATCTCATCCCTGTAACTAATACATCTGCAATAGAGGTTGTTCTTTTGAAATACAACAGACTCACTGACCAGGTTACCAGATAAAAACATTAACATTATTTTGCACAGGTGATTTGATCAGTTTCACTGCCTTATGCAGCGCACACACGATCAGAAATTCTGCCACCAAAAGTTGGATGTGAGCTTTTGGTCAGAAATTTCGACCATGTGTATGCTCCATCAGACTTTTACTGGCAGAATTCCAGCCAGTAAAAGATTGAGAGCAGGTTCTCTATTTTTCGGTCGTAAAAAGTTCCTATCCGAAAATGCGTTCGTCTGTATGCAATTCGGACGCGCAAAAATCATGCATGCTAAGAAACAATTCGATGCATGCTCGGAAGCATTGAACTTCATTTTCTCGGCTTGTCGTAGTGTTGTACGTCATTGTACTATGGAGGGGGAATTGGGACTTTATATGAGGCGCACAAGTCGCCTCCATCCCGGTAATACCGAAGGTATATATAGAAAGGGCATGGGACTTTAAAATGAAGCAGTTGGAATGCGGAGGGTTAAAATTGTACATTTATTAGTCATAGTAGATAAAATAAAGGAATTTCATATATATACACATGTACAGATAATTGGCACAAAAATATAGACATAATCGATGAACAAGTACACACAGTTGGATACATAATTTCACAAAGTAGATGGTAGTCAAAGTGGTATTGGTGGACCATAGCATGGGTGCCAATGGTAGCATACCCGGCAGCTAATAGTATAGTTGTACGTCACTGCGTTCTTGACGGTCAAAAGTTCAGAGAACTTTTGTGTGATCGTGTGTATGCAAGGCAAGCTTGAGCAGAATTCCGTCGGAAAAACCATCCAAATTTTCTCTGACGGAAATTTTGCTCGTGTTCACGCAGCATTAGTAATTACCACAGCCGTTTCATCTGAGGGAAATCCTGAAAACATGACCTGTGTGGGACACCTTGAGGACTGGAGCTGAGAAACAATGAGCTATGCAATCAGCAAAGCACATGCTCCCTGCTGATTGGAAAATTGGAAAATTAGGTCTAATGTTAGAACTCTGCTTCAAAATAGAGAGTAAGGGTAATTCTTTACAGAATAACCCCTTCTCGCCGAGCGTACGCAGATATGCAGCCTCGGCTTTCGGGGGTTATACCAGGATGATGCCTGCAGCTGCAGGCATCATCCCGGTACCATTTTTGAGAGTGGGCGATCGGCTTTCCAGGCGTAACAACCAATGCAGCTAAAAGCCACTCGACTGTTATCCCGGAGGAGCGGGAGGGGACAACCCTCCTCCCACCACCTCCCGGCCCTTTGACCGGGCCTCCCATCCCACCAGGAGACCCGATCCATGATTCGCCACTTCTGACAGCTAGAATCAGACTGGCACGAAGCCGGAAACAGCTTCGTTCCAGTCTCCTGAATGTAAACACGGAAGCAACGTCATGGCGCCACTTCCTGTTTACTCGGCTGCCAATGGCACCGGATTAAAAAAAATATACAGTATTCAGAATCACCATTTTTGGCGATCTGAATACTTTGAAGTGCAAAGGAGGGATTGGGGGTCTTTTAGTACTTTTATTACTGTCACAAGGGATGTTTACATTGATCATGCGTGTGAACAAGCTGTGAATGAACAGCATTCACCGCATCCAGGAAATCAATGCTTGTGGGCTTCACATGCCCACAAGAAAGATGGAAACAGCCGGCATCACATTTTTAAAGTTATTCTTCAGTACGAAAACAGACAGAGGCGGAAATATTACACCCAAACTGTGAGTATTATTTTGGGGTTAGCAAAGTGTCTCAATGACCTAAAAAAAAAAAAAAAAAAAAAAAGATTGGTCGCCGGACTCCCGCTTTAATGTAACGTCTGATCCCGGTAATATGGATGAAAATCAGTGAGACAAACGGCATGGGTACCCACCCCCCCCAGTCCATTACCAGGCCCTTTGGGTCTTGTATGGATATTAAGGGGAACCCCGCACCCAAATTAAAAAAAGGAAAGGCGTGGGGCCCCAGGCCATCTGACCAGCAGTATACAGGCGGTGCAAACAAGATAGGGACTGTAATTTTGAACTGGTACATTTTTAAAGTATAGCTCCAGCCAAAAAATGTATTTTTAAGCTTTTTGGAAAACATAGGGAAGGGTTATCACCCCTGTGACATTTGTTTTGCTGTCTGTGCTCCTCTTCAGAAGATTTTACCTCACTTTCTGTCCCAATGACAAATGTTTTTTGACAATTTGGGGTTTTTAGTGAAACAAGGATTGGTGATAAAGCATCAGTGGAAAGGAGACATGTTTTTCCCATATTAACTCTTACAGGAGAGAATTTCCCTTCCTGGGGGTAGATTTCATCTCACTTCCTGTTGTCTCCTTCCGTTTGCAAGTAGGAGTCGTTTGTAAGTTGGACGTTTGAAAGTAGGGGCCTGCCCTATATACTCTGCAGAAATTGGGGCCTTAGGTGTTGGTGTTTCCACAACACTGTAAGCCCTCACGGTTACTCTTGGTGGGTGCAGGAACGGGCTCTGCTGTGAAATATTAGATCAAGAATTGTAATTACATGCACCTGTTGAACAGGGGCAGAAAAATTGGGCCTTAGGCACTGGTGCCACAACCCCTAACAGGTACTCTAGTTGGAGCGCAGGAATGAGCCCTCCTGCAAAATATTGCATCAAAAATTGTAATTACATGGCCCTGTTAAACAGGGGCTGAAAAATTGGGCCTTAGGCACTGGTGCCACAACACTGCAATCCCTCACAGATACTCTAGTTGGAGTGCAGGAACGAGCCCTGCTGCAAAGTATTGCATTAAAAATTGTAATTACACGCCCTTGTTAAACAAGGGCTGAAAAATTGGGCCTTAGGCACTGGTGCTGGTGCCACAACACTGAAACCCCTCACAAATACTCTAGTTGAGTGCAGCAACAAACCCTCCTTACAAAATATTGCATCATAAATTGTAATTACATGCCCCTGTTAAACAGGGGCTGAAAAATTGGGCCTTAGCCACTGGTGGCGGCGCCCAGAACCAAAAATATTCTTACAAGCTATGAGCATGATCATTGAGGAGGAAGAGGATAGTCACTCAGCATAACAGGATAGTCACTCAGCATAGGCAGTCTTGAAGGGATCTGACATTTAAAAAAAAAATATTCGGTTACATCAGCATCAGGTGCTTGGTAGCTGGTGGTGATCCAAGACTGATTCATTTTTATGAAGGTCAGTCGATCGACCGAGTCAGTGGACAGGCGCACCCTGTGATCGGTTACAAAACCTCCAGCAGCACTGAATGTGCGTTTCGAAAGAACGCTGGATGCAGGACAGGCCAGTAGCTCAATTGCATACTGGCCAGTGATCATCCTCAAGACCCATTAACCCAGAGGATTTTCGGTGGGAAAGGTGTCCAAGTGAGATCTTGCCCCTAGGTATTCCTGCACCATGTAAAACAGACATGGTTGCTGGAACCGATCATACCTTGGGGCTGAATTGTCTGAACGCATCGGTTACCTTCTCCACCGCTCCTTCTTTGACTGACTGAAGCCTCAGCAACACATTGTCCAGGAACAGGAGTTTGTAACCTCCCAGTCTCTGGGAACGCATTGCACAGACCATTCTGCAAGGCCTCCCGAAGATGTTTCATCCTCTGCTCCCTCTGCGATGGCAAGATAAGGTCCGCAATCTTACCCTTGTAACGTAGATCAAGGAGGGTTGCCAGCCAGTATTGATCCCTCTCCTTGATACCACGAATACGGAGATCCTTCCGCAGGCTTTGCAGGATCAGGGAGGCCATGCAGCATAGGTTTGCTGAGGCATTCGGTCCGGAGTCCTCTGGGTCACTAAGGACGACATGATCCGCAGCCACCTCCTCCCAGCCACGTACAAGTGCATGGGTTTCTTGGGACTGTAAATGATCCCTTAAAGAGTGCTGCTGATGCTGAGTGCCAGGCTCCACCCTTATGCTGACACAATCCTCCTCTTCCTCCTCCTCCTCGTCCTCTTCCTGTGTGATCGGCGGGCATGCAGGAACACTGTCTGGATAAAGGGGGCCTTGAGTGCTAAGGAAGTCCTCCTCTTCCTGCCTCTGTTCTGCCTCAAGTGCCCTGTTCATTATTCCACGCAGCGTGTACACGTGGACAAGGGGGACAGTGTCACTGATGCATGCACTGTCACTGCTCACCATCCTCGTGGCCTCCTCAAATGGTGACAGGACAGTGCATGTATCCCTGATCATGGCCCACTGGCGTGGGGAAGAAAAACAAGCTCCCCTGACCCTGTCCTGGTGCCATAGTCGCACAGGTACTCATTGATGGCCTTCTGCTGCGTGTGCAGCCGCTGCAGCATGGCCAACGTTGAGTTCCACCTGGTGGGCATGTCACAGATTAGGCGGTTCTTGGGCAGGTTAAATTCCTTTTGGAGGTCAGCCAGTGGAGCACTGGCATTATATGACCTGCAGAAATGCACACAGACTTTCCTGGCCTGCCTCAGGACATCCTGTAAGCCTGGGTACCTGCCCAAGAACCTGCCCAAGATCCACCAAATTAAGGACGTGAGCCAAACAGGGCACATGGGTCAGTTGTCCCTGTCAGAGGGCGGAGAGGAGGTTGGTGCCATTGTCCCAAACCACCATACCTGCCTTAAGCTGGCGTGGTGTCAACCACCTCTGAACCTGCCCCTGCAGAGCTGACAGAATCTCTGCCCCAGTGTGGCTCCTGTCCCCCAAGCACACCAGCTCAAGCACCACATGGCATCTTTTGGCCTGCGTACTTGCGTAGCCCCTTGAACGCCTATGGAGCACCTCTGGTTCCAAACTCAAATCAGCACAGGAAGAGGCCATGGAGGAAGAAGAAGAGGAGGGGGTGGAGGAGAGAGGTGTGGCAGAATCACCACTAGTAGTATTTTTGGAGGCGTGGTGGCAGAACAACCTCCAACACTACTGCACCCTGTCCTGCATCCTTCCCAGCTGCCAGAAAAGTCACCCAGTGCAGAAGCAGTTGAAGTGCTAGCAGCTTAGCCAAGCTAGCATTCAACCACTGGGCATGTGGATGGCTGGGAGCAAACTTAGTTCGGCGGTGCAGCAGCTGGGGTGGGGAAATTTGCCTGGTACAATCTGACGTTGGTGTACCGATAGCAGATTGCCTCCAAGTACTTGGCTGTGACACACCTAATTCTACACCTTTATTCCTCCCAGTGAAGGTCTCAGAGAGGACTGAAAGTATAGTGGGGTTGGAGATCCCAGCTGATGAGGAGCAAAGAGAGGTCCTCTTTGTTCTTTGGTGTGGGTCTTTTAGGTACGCTTGCCAACGAACTGCATGGCAGGTCAACATATGTCTGGTCAAGCATGTGGTGCCCAAGCGGGAGATACGCTTGAGACATATGTTGCAAATAGCAGCGGTGGGATCTGATGCACTCATCTCAAAAAAGGCCCACACCAAAGAACTTTTGGAATAACGTGCAGAGACAGCAGCGCCCTGCACATGCGGAGCTCTGCGGTGTGATGCAGTCGGCGTGCTGCCCTTAAGCTGGCCCCTGGAGGGCATCCTGCCTCGTTGGTGATGTGCGTCCTCCTCCTCCTCCTCCTCTCTCCTATCAGGCACCCACATGGAGTCAGTGACCTTATCATCCCCTCCCTCCTCATCACTGGAGCAAAGCTGGCAGTATGCTGCAGCTGGGGGAACATGACTGCCAGATTGCTGTCCTTCTTGGGCACCCCCTCTCTTTGTTACGTTACTGCCTTCCTCTAGCTAGGTACCATCATCGGAGCCCCTTAGGCATCCTCCTGGATGTTGTACCCAACACTGTGGTCAAACAGTTTGGGGGACTCCTCAGGAGGACATGGTGGGGCTAGGGAAGGAGTGACTGATGCCATTGAGCCGAGGGAAGAGGCCGCGTTGGCAGCTGCTTTGCCAGACAAAGTACCCTGAGCCTGGGTGAGGAAGGGTGAGGAGGATGAGGATGGCTTGGTCATCCACTCTACCACGTCTTCCGCATGTTGCGGCTCAACACGGCCAGCTGCCAAAAAAAAAGGACAAGCATGTCCCATGGCCACGTGCTGATGAGGATGCACCGTCTTCACGACCAGCACTGTTGCCTCCAGACACAGAGCCTGCTTGCCCTCTTTTTTTTTTTTTTTTTTCCACAAAAAAGATTTTATTGAAAAATAAGCACGATTACAAATATAATCAGTTGAACAGATTTGACAGATATTCCATGACATTTTATAGGATAATGATACAATACGTATTTCTGTTATTGACGTCATGGGGATTCAAGCGTATGGTAGGGTAATAGAAATGTATAAAAGAAGAACCGCTTAGATAATTTACAACAAGACATTTTCTGTATACAAGTAATATAGAAAACAGGAGTATCTTACGTGGTTCATTTACACTTGGGTCAGTTACAAAGTAAATAAGATAAGTAAACTTGTGTGAAACTAAAACAGAAAGGTCTGTCTCTATTAGATTCCTGACTGTGTCCAATTGGTACAGTCTGATAATGTGGAGAGGTTATGTCTAGGTCTGAGTAAGAGTGGGATATACATAGGGTGAGATGTGAGTATTGGACAGATTTAGCGGGGGAGATTGTAGGGGTAGGGGAAGTAGAGGGGGAAAGGGGAAAGAGGAGGGACAGGAAGGAGGGATGAACGTAAGGTATTAGGTTAAAGAAGGAGGGGATAGGGGAACCGCCCCCCCCCCCAGCCAGCCCACCCCGGAGCCAAGGGCTGCCGAGGTCTCCACATCTCTTAAGAGAGGGGGAGTACTATATCGGGAAATATGATTTGTAACAATCAGTGCTTTTGAAGTGAATCCAGCAAGCCCATAGGTTGGTGAACTTTTGTATGCGATCTTGTGAGATATATATCAGTTCTTCCATCTCCTCTATCTTAGCGATCTTTGTCAGCCATTCCCTGACAGTTGGGGGGTTGGTTGAGCGCCATTTTACAGGGATGCATAATCTGGCTGCATTTACCATGTGCATGGCCAGTGATCTGTGGTAGGATCTTTTAGGTAAGGTTGTATGATGGAGGAGATATTGTGCTGGGTCAAAATTCAGGGTGTATGTGGTTACACGTTGAATTATGTTGTGAACCTCCCTCCAGAAAACCTGAATGATTGGGCATTCCCACCATATGTGGATCATAGAGCCCACTTCTTTATTGCACCTCCAACAAGTGTTTGGGATCGAGGGCGAGAATTTATGTAGGCGAGATGGTGTTCTATACCATTTGGTAAGTATTTTATATCCATTCTCTTGGATGGCGACATTTAGTGAGCCTTTGTGGGTGTGGACATGAATGGTTTCCCAATCTTCCTTAGTGAGGTCTATGTGTAGATCTTTGTTCCATGATATATGGAGGGATTCAGTGTGTGAGTGGTGTGGTGATTCTTGAAGGAGAGAATATATGATGGATATTAAATGTCTTGGGGGCGTGTTTTGGGTACATAGGGATTCAAATGGAGTTAGTCTTCTCGACCATGCATCACTGGAGGTTGTAGAGGAGAGAAAATGTGTCAGCTGTCTGTAAGTCCAAAAAGGAAAGTTTTTGGTGAGAGATATCGATTTGAGATTGTCATAAGATCGTATCCGGGTTGCATGGAAAAAATGGTGCGCTTGGACTTTTTCGTGTGGCCATTCTTGTTTTAAAAATGTACTTGATGACCCCGGGGGGAAATCTGGGTTTCCCCTCAGGGGAGTCAGAGGCCCTGGTCGTGAGGATAGTTGAAAGGTCGTCATAGCGGAGGTAAAGGCGAGTAGGGACGGGTGTACGAGTGGATGTTTTTTGATTGGTTGTGTCCAATGTTTGGGTGGGAGCCAAGGAAGACTGTGTAAAATGCCAGGCATAAAAGAGTCTTCTAGAGTCACCCAGGGTTTCTCTGTTTTATTGGTGCACCAGTCTACTACCCTAGTTAAGTGACAGGCAATGTAATACTTGTAGAGATCTGGAAGTGCAATTCCACCTTTGGTCTTACTGCAAGTCAGTCGGGAGTATTTGATTCTCGGAGGACCGTTCTTCCAAATGAAGGTTGTACATGCCTTCTTATATGAAAAAAAGAATGCAGGGGGTAGATGAATTGGAATGGTCTGCATTAAGTACAAGAGGCGAGGGAGAATAATCATTTTGATCAGGGCCGAACGTCCGAACCATGATACGTTAAGTGTGGCCCATTCCTTTAGGTCTGTCTGGATTTTTGAGAGGGTATGAAGAAAATTCTGTTCGTATAGGTCTGTGAGTCGTTTGGTGATTTGGATGCCTAGGTAAGTAATGTTGTCGTTTTTCCACTGAAAGGGAAAGGAATGTTGGCAGTGTGTGACCGTCTGTGGGGGAAGGGATATGTTTAGAGCGTGTGATTTAGTGTAGTTTATCTTAAAATTGGATAGGACCCCGAAATGGTTAATATCTTTCAGTAAGTTTGGGAGGGAAGTGTGAGGTGACTGGAGTGTAAGCAGGATATCGTCTGCGAAGGCTGCTACCTTAAATTCTCTTTTGTTTATAGTTATTCCCTGAATGTCTGTATTCGCTCGCAATCTATTTAATAGGGGTTCTAGGGTTAAAATAAAAATAAGGGGGGATAAAGGGCATCCCTGGCGAGTACCATTGGTTATTGGGAAGGCGTTTGACAGGAGGCCGTTTGCTTTGACTCTCGCAGAAGGATTGTCATATAGAGCGTTGATGTAATTACACATGTGTGGCGGCAGACCAATGCTTTTCAGTACTGCCCGCATATAGTCCCAGGCCACCCTGTCAAACGCCTTCTCGGCGTCGAGAGATAGCAGGAATCCCTTCGCTTCTGAGGAGGCGAGCCAGTGGTGTATATTTAAGGTGCGAATGGTATTCTCTCTGGCCTCTCTTCCCGGGACAAAACCCACCTGGTCTGCTGAGATCAGGCTGGGGATCAGGGGTAATAATCTATTTGCTATTATTTTTGCGTATAGTTTGATGTCTACGTTGAGTAGAGAAATGGGTCTGTAATTGGACGCCAGGGCTGGGTCCCTATCTGCTTTTGGTATGACTGCTATATGGGCTTCGAGCATGTTGCTTGGTGAGGTGGAAGGGTCCGATAGGGAGTTGAAGGCATTGAGCATTTGCGGAGAGAGGGTTTTTAAAAAGCTTTTGTAATAGATTAGTGGTAGGCCATCTGGGCCCGGGCTCTTGCCTACTTTCATTTGTTTTATTGCCAGGTCCAATTCTTCTGTGGTCATGTGGCCTTCCAAAGTGGCGGCCTGTTGTGGAGATATCGGTTTAGGGCAGTATTGGGCTAGGAAATCTAATATTTGAGATTGGCGAGGTGGGGTGTTGGGCGAGTCTGTGTGTTGAGATGGCAAGTTATATAGTTTAAAATAAAAGTTTTCAAAATGTGCTGCGATGTCTTCATTTTTTGAGATCATCACGTCCCTGCCGGTACGTAGGTGATGGATTATGGAAGAGGTCTTGGCCGCTTGTATGGTGCGTGCAAGCAGTCTTCCACTTTTGTTGCCGTGTTCGTAGAACACTTTTTGTCTAAGCACATATTGACGCCTTGTGCGTTTCCCTAATTCTTCCAATAGGGCAGATCTAGCATAGAGGAGGTCCTGTAGTGTAGAGTGGGATGTGGATTGTTTGTGTGTTTTTTCGAGTCTATTGATAGTTTCGAGGAGGGATGCAATATGGGCCTGTCTGATTTTTTTTTCTTTTGTGGCTAGGGCTATAAGTTTCCCTCTTATGACACATTTGTGTGCTTCCCAGAGTGTGACCGGGGTTATGTCTGGAGAGAGGTTTTCTTGGAAATACTGATGGAGTCGGGTATTTATTTGTCTCATTATTTCAGGGTCTTTGAGAAGAGATGGGTTAAGTCTCCATGTCTTGGTTCTGTTGTTGTAGTCTGGGAACGTTAAGGTGATCGTGATGGGGTGATGGTCTGATAAGAACATAGGTTCTATTGTGGCGTGGGAGAGGAGTGTTAAGTCCGTTTGGGATAAGAATATGTAGTCGATTCTAGAATATTTTTGGTGAGGGGCGGAAAAAAAAGTATAGTCTTTAACTGTCGGATGAATGGTGCGCCATGAGTCGTGGAGTGTCAGGTTTTGTAGTTGGAGTTTAATTTGTCGCAGTGCCCGATAGGGGAGTGCGGAAGTTCCCGTGGAGGAATCTATATTCGGGTTTAGTGGGACATTGAAGTCGCCACCCAGAATTAATATACCCTCATGGAAAGTGGAAAGAAGGTCACAGATGCGTCTGAAGAAAGTTACTTGGTGTTCATTTGGGCAGTACACATTAGCAATTGTGATTGGTTTTGATGCGTAGGAGCCTTTGATAAAGATGTATCTGCCCTCTTGGTCAATCAGGGAATCTTTCAGTTGGAAGTCAGCGTGTTTAGAGATGAGAATAGATACTCCCTTCGTTTTTGATGTTGGGTTCGTGGAGTGAAGTGCCTGCTTATATATATGATTTGTCAGTTTGGGGATGTGTTTTGCACAGAAGTGTGTTTCCTGTAACAGGAGGAAGTGGGCTTTATGTTTAGTCAGAGCAGATAGTACTTGTGATCTTTTTTCTGGTATATTTAAGCCTTTCACATTTAGTGACAGGCATTTGAGTGAGAGCTGTTGTGTAGAGATTCCAGCTCTATTCGACATTGTGGGTATTCAGGAGTTTGTGGAGTGCTAAGTTGAGTTAGTTGATATCGTGTCCTATGCACTTGGTGTAGAGTAAGTCAGTAGGTAATTGGAGGCTGGGGAGAGGGGGGGAGAGGCGGCCCCCGTCCTATGCGGTAGATGTGAGGTATAGAAAGCGTGGAGTAGACAGAGGGGGTCAGACCCAAAGGAGATAATAGGGTAAAAAGAAAAGTGGGAAAACAGAAAATAGAGGGAGCAGGGGGGGAAGGAGAAGGGACAAGAGAGGGGGTAAAGGGAAGTTGAAGTAGGTAGACTTGAAGTCTGGAGAATGAGGGGACGTACCTCAGAGATAGAGTGGGTACGTAAATGAGGTACACCGGAGGTGGGCGTAGGCTTGCCTATCCACCTATGGGGGAGAAGTCCGGTTTAGTAGCTCTAGTCCGTATGGACAGCTGTGTGGGTAAGCGAGCTGTGGTAGGAATGAGTGCTGCGGCACTATGGAGGACGAATCATGCAAAATGATGATACGTGGGGGGTTGGGGGTGTGTGTGTTGGATTGCCTTCTGGGAGTCTGTGTGGTAAAGGACCATATGCTTGTGAATTTAGAAGAAAAAAAAAAAAAAAAAAAAAAAAGGGGGGGGGGGGGTGGAGCAGAGATACATACAAGTACCCCTCTCAGAGCTTAATAAACATATCTCAGGTAGGTGATAGCAGTCCTCTATGGAGGCCTGATCTCTTGTGGGTTTTTCCATTAGAGAGGGAGAGAAAACTTGCTACTCGTATTTTCTGTGTTTTTTCTGTAATTAGTTTTTCTTGATTTTCCTCTGTATACTAAATTTTCTGCTGTTTCCCCTATCGGGGATATATCTATTATTGTGGGAGCCTGAATCCCCGTTCCAAGTGTAATAGAATGCTTGGGTGAAGCGGAGTTTTAAGGAGGTGGCAATGATGATATGGGTTTACTGTTCTAGGAATGGGTTGGCACCAATTCCTTCTATGTTAGTGATAGAGAGCTTAGTAAAGGTGTATAGGATATAGGTAAGGTATGGGGTGCTTTTGGAGGAGAGAATTAGTTGCTAGTTGGTTGCTAGTACGGCGGTTGTAAATCGCCCGTACACTAAATTGAGTGCTAGCAATGAGTGTAAGGATCCAGGCTCCCACTATTTGTCTCACGTAAACTATGTTAACCATTTAAGACATTTAAACCATGTAGTACAAGCAAACAAACGTAACATAGCTAAGAGTGGTTAAGAATAGTAGAGCCCCTTGCCGTAAGTATAAAAGAACTGTCAGGATGGTTCGTAGGGGTTTTAACCAGGGTAAATGCAAACCAGGTATTGGTGTTAGGAATGTGGTCGGTAGGACCCCAAGTCTGCCATAACTTTGCCGAGGCGTTACTCACAGGTCCAGATGGGATGGTGGCATATCTGCCAGGGTCCTGTATATGCGTCTGGGCTCAAAGTGGAAAGTTTTCGGCGATGGTCCTTGAAAAGACTGGTGTTGTTTCTTCCGCTAGATAAAAAAAAAAAAAAAAAAAAAAAAAAAAAAGGGGGGGGGGAGAGAAAAAACATAGGGGAGAAGAAGAAGAGAAAAAATGAAAAATGAAAATAAAAAGATAACCGGGGGAGGGGGGGTGGATATTGTTCCAGAAGGGGGGAGAAGTTAGAGTCACTGTGTAAAAGCAGTGTGGTCAGATCAAGGGTGGTATCTTCTAGTAGTTCCGACGAGGAGTGTTTGCCAGGCCTGGACTGCGGTCTGGGAGGTCTCGGCGGGATTGGCGATCTCCAGGTGAGGTGGGGTCCAATCTACGGCGTCTGGAGCGTTGTCTCTGGGCCTTGGGAGATGAGTTGTAGGCGACTGGCTTCCATGGATCCGTGGGGAAGTAGAAAGCATGCCACTCAGGTATATCCATCTGAGGAATATCCATTTGTTCGCAAAAGGCGGGTAGATCTTCTGGGGTTCTGAGAAACGCTGTGCGACCCCTTGTGGATGCCGACAGGCAGAATGGGAATTTCCATCTGTATTGGATATTGTGTGAGCGGAGCACCTCCAGCAGGGGGCGCAGGGTGCGTCTGTTCTGTAGGGTAATTTGAGATAAGTCCTGAAATAATTTCACTTCAGTACCATTGAGTAGTATGCGGCCTCTGTTTCTTGCTTTTTTAAGAATCTCTTCTTTTAAGGGGAAGTTAACGATACAGCAGACAATGTCCCTGGGTGGTTCATTATCCCGAGGAGGGGGTCTCAATGCGCGGTGTATGCGTTCCATTTCTATGGGGGAGTCTGCTGGCCGCTCCAACAGATCATTAAAGATGGAGCACACTGTGTGTTGTAGTGCGGCCTGGTCAACTCCTTCAGGGACCCCCCTCACTCTCACGTTATGCCTGCGTCCTCTATTGTCCAGGTCCTCCACTTGTCTATGGAGCTCAAATAGATGTGGAAGATGTGAATCATATGTTTTCTGTACTTGCCTTATAGCGGTGGCTTGTGTACGGGCGTTTTCCTCTACTTCTGCGATCCGGTCGTTCATAGAGTGAATGTCCGCCTTGAGATCTGAGATCGCCGACATCATGGTATGTTTGATGTCTAGAGCGACTCTTTGGAGATCTTTTTGCAGGTCAAGTAGGCTTGGGAGAGGGGTTCCGGATTCGTCTTCGTCCATAATCGGATCCGCGGTGCTTCTAATTGAGTCCGGGGATGAGGCCTGTGAAGCGTGTGAGGCCTGCGTGGCTTGTGAAGCCTCGAGTTGAGCGGCTTGTCTGGTCCGGAATATCTCGGGGATGTTTCCGCTGATCTGCGTGCCTGGATCCTTTTGTGCACGGGGTGTTGAGGTGCTCCTGTTAGGCTTTCCCATCATGGGTAAGTGGTTTTAAGACCCCAAGAAAGGCGTTTTTCGTCCTCCGAGTGCGGGAGCCTTCTGTCTAAGCAGCCATCTCGGTTCCCGTCCAGGCCACGCCCCTGTGCTTGCCCTCTTTTATTGGCTTGTGACTGTCTGCCTCTCCTTGCTGGCCTTCCAGACATACTAATGGCCTGCAGTGAGATGTAGCTGCACAAAGCTGGGATGTATATATATATATACTGATACTGCAGCTAGCAGAATCAATTGCCTGCCTGTAGTATTATTAGTATGAGAACACCAGCAATTGTCTTCAGGTAGCTTTAGGTGCCCACTGTGCAGAGGACGCAGTACACTAACTGTAAATACTGTAACTGTCTGCCTGTGGTATTAATAGGAGCAGAACAACAGCAATTGCCTTCAGGTAGCTTTAGGTGCACACTGTGCAGAGGACGCAGTACACTAACTATAAATACTGTAGTTGCCTGCCTGTGGTATTAATAGGAGCAGAACAACAGCAATTTTGTTCAGGTAGCTTTAGGTGCACACTGTGCAGAGGACGCAGTACACTAACTGTAAATACTGTAGCTGCCTGCCTGTGGTATTAATAGGATCAGAAGAACACCCCCAAATTTGTTCAGGTAGCTTTAGGTGCACACGTTGCAGAGGACACAGTACACTAACTGTAAATACTGTCGTTGCCTGCCTGTGGTATTAATATAGGATCAGAAGAACACCACCAATTTTATTCAGGTAGCTTTAGGTGCACACTGTGAAGATGACCCAGTACACTAACTGTAAATACTGTAGCTGTCTGCCTGTGGTATTAATATAGGAATAGAAGAACACCACCAATTTTCTTCAGGTAGCTTTAGGTGCACACTGTGCAGAGGACACAGTACACTAACTGTAAATACTGTAGCTGCCTGCCTGTGGTATTAATAGGAGCAGAACAACAGCAATTTTTTTCAGGTAGCTTTAGGTGCACACTGTGCAGAGGACGCAGTACACTAACTGTAAATACTGTAGCTGCCTGCCTGTAGTATTAATAGGATCAGAAGAACACCATCAATTTCATTCAGGTAGCTTTAGGTGCACACTGTGCAGAGGACATAGTACACTAACTGTAAATACTGTAGCTGCCTGCCTGTGGTAGTAATATGATCAGAAAAACGCCACTAATTTTCTTCAGGTAGCTTTAGGTGTACACTGTGCAGAGGACACAGTACACTAACTGTAAATACTGTAGCTGCCTACATGAGTTATTAATAGGAGCAGAACAACAGCAATTGTCTCCAGGTAGCTTTAGGTGCACACTGTGCAGAGGATGCACTATACTAACTGTAAATACTGTAGCTGCCTGCCTGTGGTATTAATAGGATCAGAAGAACACCACTAATTTTCTTCAGGTAGCTTTAGGTGCACACTGTGCAGGGGACGCACTACACTAAATTGTAAATACTGCATCTGCCTGCGGTACTGTACTAATAGGATCAGAAGAATACCACTAATTTTCTTCAGGTAGATTTAGGTGCACACTGTGCAGAGGACGCACTACACTAACTGTAAATACTGTAGCTAATAGGACTAATAGGATCAGAAGAACAGCAGCAATTTTCTTCAGGTAGCTGTAAATACTGTAAAAACACCTGCCTGCCTGTCAGTAGTAGGAAGAGAATAACAGGAACGGATCTAGCTAAACTGAATACAGTGTATATTTTATATATATATATATATATATATATATATATATATATATATATATACACATACAACACCTAGGATGTATATATATACACAATACACTGTAAGTGCAGCTAACTGACCCGCCTGCCTACACTATCTAACTTAAATCAAATGACACTGTCTCTCTGTCTATCTATCTCTCTCTCAACGCCGTAACACACTACACAGGGCTGCCGTGCAGGCAGCCTTATATAGTGTGGGGCATGTATTAAACCCCCTGAGCCATAATTGGCCAAAGCCACCCTGGCTTTGGCCAATTACGGCTCTCTGTACAGACAGCGATGTGATTGGGAAATCATGCAGGTCATAGTGCATGCTTGGCCAATCATAAGCTAGCAATGCACTGCAATGCCACAGTGAATTATGGGCTGTGACGCGCCACTCGAATTTGGCGCGAACGGCCCATATCGTTCGTAATTCAGTGAATGACCGAGTAGGCGATGTTCGAGTCGAACATGCGTTCGATTCAAACAGGAAGCTCATCCCTAGTAAACGGTGTTTAAATCACACATGTGAGGTATCTCTGGGATCGGCAGAGTGAGAGCAATAATTCTAGTACTAGACCTCCTCTGTAACTCTAACCTGGTAACCGTAAAAAAAATGTAAAGCGTCGCCTATGGAGATTTTTAGGTACCGTAGTTTGTCGCCATTCCACGAGTGCGTGCAATTTTAAAGCGTGACATGTTTGATATCTATTTACTCTGCGTAACATCATCTTTCACATTATACAAAAAAATTGGGCTAACTTTACTGTTTTGTTTTTTTTAAATTCATGAAAGTGTCCCTTTTCCCAAAAAGTTGCGTTTAAAACACAGCTGCACAAATATCGTGTGACATAAAATATTGCAACAATCGCCATTTTATTCTCTAGATTTTCTGTTAAAAAAAAATAAAAACCTTTAAAAACCTCACTCACCAAAATTGTCCCAATTTTCACAGAAATTTTGTGAAATGCAAACTCTTGATTTTGCTCATTTTTATACCTAAAATTTACATTGTACTAGTGTGAGATGAAAGCAGTTCTTTACTAATTTATGGTACTGCATTTGTTAGCCACTTCATGGCTTAGCTAAAAGGTAATAATTACTGACTCATTGGATCATGAGAGTCACAAACACTTCACAGAATTTAGCTTTAAAGCCCCTTTCACATGGGGCAAACTCTGCAATCTGCTTGCTCAGCAGGGGACCTATCTGCTGATCCCCATTGAGCAGGGGCATGACAGGTCTGTGTCTGTTCCGCTTATGCAGAGTGAACACAGACACAGCCTGCTCTCCTCTATGGGTGGTTGGATGTAAACGGATCTCCTGTCCATTTAAACCCGACTGCCTTCCGATCCAGCCAGATGGAGGGCAACTGTTCCTCATTTGTTTGTTTTTAGTGGATCGGATCAGATTGGATATAGGCAGGTGTAAACGGACATATGTCTGTTTACACCTGTCGCTCTACTGAAGAGAATGGAGGTTCCAATTGGGTCCACCTAAAAAACAGACAAGCGGACCCGATCAGAATATTCATGTGAAAGGGGCCTAAAGGTTAGGTTCCCTAATTTATTACATCACTTCCTCTACCCGTGGAAAGCAAGCCGAGCCGCAGCAAACCCGGAAGAGCCCTTGTACTTTGCAAAGTGATATTTGACTGGATGCTCTGTAAGGGTAATTTTAATTTATTTACATTTATTAAAAATAAATTTGAAATACTATACTATGAGGAATCTCATTCTATTGAGCCTGGCAAAAAATGATTAAAGCGATAGTTATATAAAGAACCAGCGTGTTGGAGGCATACAAAGAAAGAGAAGACTTGTGGTACCCCCCACCACATACAAGTGAGTTTGACCCCCAGACTGAAAAGCTGAGGGTCCATTTTCTCTGGTGAGAAGGGGCACAAGAGGGGTGTGTGCCACACTTCATGGCATGTTTATCTGGAACATATCAGCATTTTATTAATGAACTATTGAGCACCGAGCACTTTATAGGAAGATGGATGATCATGGAATGGATCACTGTTAGGTTTGTATTTTTTTCTTTTGGACTGATTAATTTTATTATATACATTTATTTAACACAAAATTCCTTTTTTTGGTTTATGATGTGGGTTACACTGTATAAGCTGTAGTGATATTTGAGATTGTTAACAAGTGGTATAGCTCTTTTTGAGCAACAGCACAGGAGATTGGATGCACAGAGTTTAATACATAGCGCAAGCATTTAAATGTTATTATTAATATTTCATCATTAACATGGTGGCAACAAAATGAATTTGCAGGAGATGAATATGCATAGTAATCATTGAATATCACTTACTTTTCCTATTCATTTATTCCCTGCACCTCAAGTCATTGTCCCAGCAAACACAGACGATTTTGAATCATTGTAATTGCTTGTTTGCTTTGTCTCTTATTATCAAAATAGAATATGTATTCAGTAAGAGACCCAAGAAAAATAGAGATGGGAATTTAAACAAACAAAAACACAAATACTGAGTAAATGTCTCATCTGATTAAAAAGAAGAAAACAGAGGCTAATTGAGCAGAGTATACTGACAGAATAAATGCGATACCTCTGATACTTAATGCAGGAGATCATTTTGCCATTTTATAGCCAAAAATATTTAGACACCTGATTTTCTTTTAACTCCCCAAAGAAAAGAGCTTTTAAACACCATATATTATATAGAATCTATTCCACAGTAATTTGCATGTGTACCCAACGCAAAGTTCAGTCCTCAGGAAGTTTGGCTAACTCAGGAAAAATTAATTAAACCAACGGATATTGCAGAACTTCATTAAAGTCTATGGGAGTCGAATCTTGCTATTTTTTCTTCCTGATGTTTTTCAAGACCAAAGGCAATGATTGGCTGGGCAATGTCATGGGTAAAAAAACAAAATCAGTGGGAAGAGGGGTAAAGATATGCAACTCCTTTAACCACTTCAGGCCCGGAAGGATTTACCCCCTTCCTGACCAGAGCAATTTTTACAATTTGGCACTGAGTCGCTTTAACTGCTAATTGCGCGGACATACAATGCTGTACCCAAACGAAATTTGCGTCCTTTTTTTCCCACAAATAGAGCTTTCTTTTGATGGTATTTGATCACCTCTGCATTTTTTATTTTTTGTGCTATAAACAGAAAAAGACCGAAAATTTTGAAAAAAAATGATATTTTCTACTTTTTGTTATTAAAAAAATCCAATAAACTCAATTTTAGTCATACATTTAGTCTAAAATGTATTCAGCCACATGTCTTTGGTAAAAAAATGTCAATAAGCGTATATTTATTGGTTTGCGGAAAAGTTATAGCGTCTACAAACTAAGGTACATTTTCTGGAATTTAGTTTATGATGCCTATGTCATTTCTTGAGATGCTAAAATGGCAGGGCAGTACAAATCCCCCCCCAAATAACCCCATTTTGGAAAGTAGACACCCCAAGGCAATAGCTGAGAGGCATGTTGAGCACATTAAATATTATTTTTTTTGTCCCAAGTGATTGAATTATGATAAAAAAAAATTACTAAAAGTTGTCACTAAATGATATATTGCTCACACATGCCATGGTTATATGTGAAATTGCACCCCAAAATACATTTAGCTGCTTCTCCTGAGTATGGACTTTTTGGGAGCCCAGCCGCATATGGGGCCCCGAAACCAAGCACCACCTTCAGGATTTCTAAGGGCGTAAATTTTTGATTTCACTCCTCACTGCCTATCACAGTTTTGAAGGCCATAAAATGCCAAGATGGCACAAACCCCCCCAAATGACCCCATTTTGGAAAGTAGACACCCCAAGGAAATTGCTGAGAGGCATGTTGAGCACATTAAATATTAATTTTTTTGTCCCGAGTGATTGAATTATGATAAAAAAAAATTACTAAAAGTTGTCACTAAATGATATATTACTCACACAGGCCATGGGCATATGTGGAATTGCACCCCAAAATACATTCTGCTGATTCTCCTGAGTACGGGGATACCACATGTGTGGGACTTTTTGGGAGCCTAGCTGCATACGGGGCCACGAAAACCAATAACCGCCTTCAGGATTTCTAAGAGCGTAAATTTTTGATTCACTCCTCACTACCTATCACAGATTTGAAGGCCATAAAATGCCAAGATAGCACAAACTCCCCCAAATGACCCCATTTTGGAAAGTAGACACCCCAAGCTATTTTCTGAGAGGCATGGTGAGTATTTTGCAGCTCTGATTTGTTTTTGAAAATGAAGAAAGACAAGAAAAATGTATTTTTTTTCTTTTTTCAATTTTCAAAACTTTGTGACAAAAAGTGAGGTCTGCAAAACACTTACTATACCTCTCAGCAAATAGCTTGCGGTGTCTACTTTCCAAAATAGGGTCATTTGGGGGGGGTTGTGCCACCTGGGCATTCCATGGCCTCCGAAACTGTGATAGGCAGTGAAGAGTGAAATCAAACATTTATGCCCTTAGAATGCTTGGTTTTCGGGGTCCCGTACGCGGCTAGGCTCCCAAAAAGTCTCACACATGTGGTATCCCCGTACTCAGGAGGAGCAACAGAATGTATTTTGGGTGTAATTTCACATATTCCCATGGCATGTTTGAGCAATATATCATTTAGTGACAACTTTGTGCAAAAAAAAAAAAAAAATGTTGTCTTTTTCCAGCAACTTGTGTCACAATATAAAATATTCCATGGACTCGACATGCCTCTCAGCAAATAGCTTGGGGTGTCTACTTTCCAAAATGGTGTCATTTTGGGGGGTTTTTAACTGTCCTGGCATTTTATGCACATTTAGAAGCTTATGTCACACATCACCCACTCTTCTAACCACTTGAAGACAAAGCCCTTTCTGACACTTTTTGTTTACATGAAAAAATTATTTTTTTTTGCAAGAAAATTACTTTGAACCCCAAAACATTATATATTTTTTTAAAGAAATGCCCTACAGATTAAAATGGTGGGTGTTTCATTTTTTTTCACACAGTATTTGCGCAGCAATTTTTCAAACGCATTTTTTTTGGGAAAAAACACACTTTTTAAAATTTTAATGCACTAAAACACACTATATTGCCCAAATGTTTGATGAAATAAAAGAGATGATCTTAGGCCAAGTACATGGATACCAAACAGGACATGCTTTAAAATTGCGCACAAACGTGCAGTGTCGACAAATTAAATACATTTTTAAAAGCCTTTAAACGCCTTTACAGGTTACCACTTTAGATTTACAGAGGAGGTCTACTGCTAAAATTACTGCCCTTGATTTGACCTTTGCGGTGATACCTCACATGCATGGTGCAATTGCTGTTTGGATTTGACACCAGACCGACGCTTGCGTTCGCCTTTGCATGAGAGCAGGGGGGGACAGGGGTGCTTTTTTTTTGCTTTTTTAAATTTTTTTTTGCTTTTTTATCTTATTTTTAAACTGTTCCTTTCATTTTTTTTTAACCATTTATATTGTTATCTCAGAGAATGTAAATATCCCCTATGATAGCAATAGGTAGTGACAGGTACTCTTTTTTGAAAAAATTGGGGTCTATTAGACCCCAGATTTCTTCTCTGCCCTCAAAGCATCTGACCACACCAAGATCGGTGTGATAAAATGCTTTCCCAATTTCCCAATGGCGCTGTTTACATCCGGCGAAATCTAAGTCATGAAATGCTCGTAGCTTCCGGTTTCTTAGGCCATAGAGATGTTTGGAGCCATTCTGGTCTCTGATCAGCTCTATGGTCAGCTGGCTGAATCACTGGCTGCAATCTCAGGTTCCCTGTTGGGACAGGAGAGCCAGAGAAAAACATGGAAGACGGTGGGGGGCATTCCCTCCCACTGCTTGTAAAAGCAGTCTAGAGGCTAATTAGCCACTAGGATTGCTTTTACATGAAACCCAACCGCTGGCTGAAAATAATGATACCAAGATGATACTTAAACTTGCAGGCATCATTCTGGTATAACCACTCAAATTCCAGCAACATACCAGTATGTTGCTGGTCCTTATTGGGCATATATTGTAAACTTTTTTCATGCAGCCTGTGGGCTGAATGAAAAAAAGAGATTGATCGGTGGGTATGCCCACCATTAGAATACCTCCCTTCATCCACCCATTTCTAATGATGGGCATACATGCACTATTTATATATGCCGAAGCATGGGGGCATCTGCCCCAAAAGGTAGGAGCAAATTGCTCCTCCGCCCCTGCTGCCCCCATGCATATATCCTCTTTTTTTTTTAACTGTGGTGGGGAAATCACCTCCTAAAGCGCTGGAGTCATGGCTATATGTATTGTGGGAGCAAACGCTATTGCTGTCAAGATAAATAAATCTGCGCTGCAACTGAATGGCGTACCTGCTAAGCAAATGATGGTTAACAATAAAACAAATTAACATTACAGTATAACAGTAAGAATTACCATACCTGCAAAACAAATACCAAAAAAAATAGTAAAAAAATAAAACATTTTTTAACTCAACCTGTGCCTAAAATATATATATGCCGAAGCATGGGGGCATCCACCTGCAAAAGGTAGGAGCAAATCGCTCCTCTGCCCCTGCTGCCCCCATGCTTCGGCATATATGCTCTTTTTTTTATCTATGGTGGTGAAATCACCTCTGACACCGCCGGAGTCACGGCTTTATGTATTGTGGGAGCAAACGCTGTTGCTGTCAAGATAAATAAATCCGCTCTGCAGCTGAATGGCGTACCTAAAAACAAAAAAAGGTTAACAATAAAACACAGTAAACAGTAAAGTTTAAAAAAATTGCATACCTATAAAGCAAACATGATAAAACATAATAAAAATAAAACATTGCAGAATAGAATACAGTAAAAAAGAGCAGAACAATAGAGAGAGAATAGAGAGAGCGACAACTATTTTTGGTTTTTTTATTCTATATATTTTTTTGTGTTTTTTTTTTTTTTTTTTTTTTACTTTTTTTTTTTTTACACTTTTTTTTTGTAACTGTAACTTTTGTAACTGTAACCAGTTCCAGGTTCGGGTCTCTCAAAATGCAATGGTATCTTGGGAGACCCTGTGAAAGTGTGCCTAGTCTGAGCAGTGCTGTACCCTACGCTAATACTCAACTAGTGTATGGTAGCGTTCAAAACATTCACCAATGCAAAGACCAGGATTGTCAGGACAGGAGGGACAATAATAGCAGGTGTCACGCCTATATCCGCGCTTGCTGCAGACACGACATCTTTTTGGGGGGGCACGTTGGGTAGGGGTACTCGGAAGGACATAAAGAAAATGCCTCTTATGTAGCCGGCTTACTGCATTTGGTTGGGGAAGGTGAGGTGGAGCACCGTCTGGAAACAGAAGGGCTCTGACGATCTCTTCCTGGAATTTAAGGAAGGATCCAGTCTGTCCTGAAGCTCTGTATAGCACATAAGCGTTCAGCAAAGCCAATTGAAATAAATAAACAGACACTTTCTTGTACCAGCGTCTGGCCTTACGGGCAATTAGGTATGGCGCCAACAACTGGTCCTTGAGGTCCACCCCTCCCATATTTTGGTTATATTCATGGACACAGAGGGGTTTCTCCACAACACCAGTCACCATAGTAATTTGGACCGTCATGTCTGCATGAAGGGAGGTAAGAACGAAAACATTCTTATTATCCCTCCACTTCATAGCGAGCAAGTTATTACACTTCAAGCAGGCTCTCTCCCCCAGCCTAAGACGGGAATCTACAAGCCGCTGGGGAAAGCCTCGGCGATTAGGTCGCACGGTGCCACATGCTCCAATCTGCTGATCAAACAAGTGACTAAAAAGTGGCACGCTCGTGTAATAATTGTCCACATATAAGTGGTACCCCTTTCCAAATAAGGGTGACACCAAGTCCCGCACAATCTTGTCAGCGCTTCCTATGTAGTCAGGGCAGTTTGTCGGCTCTACATGACTATCTTTTCCCTTGTAAACCATAAAACTACATGTATAGCCTGTGGCCCGTCACAGAGCTTATACATCTTGACCCCGTATCTGGCACGCTTGCTGGGAAGGTACTGTTTGAATGACAAGCAGCCAGAAAACTCAATCAGGGACTCATCAACGCAGACAACTTGATGGGGAGTAAACAAGTCTGCAAAACGTTGATTGAAGTGGTTTACGAGGGGCTGAATTTTGTAGAGCCGATCGTATCCAGGGTCTCCACGAGGATGACAGAGTTCATTGTCATTGAAGTGCATGAACCGCAAGATCTGCTCATATCGTGCCCTGGTCATGGAGGCAGAGAACAAGGGCATATGGTGAATTGGGTCAGTGGACCAATATGACCGCAACTCACTCTTTTTAGTTATGCTCATGTTGAGGGAAAGGCCCAGAAAGAGCTTAAATTCAGAAACCGTAATTGGTCTCCAATCTCTGGCAAGGGAGGACTGGGGAATAGTGGTGATGTATTGACCAGCGTACAAATTGCTTTGGTCCACAATAGATCTATAGAGATCTTTGGTGAAAAACAGCGAATAAAAATCAAGTGACGTAAAATCAACTGTTTAAACCTGAATGCCGGGTTGGCCAGTGAATGGGGGAAGTAAGGTGCTGCAGAAGTGGTGGGTTCCCAATTAGGATTGTCGAATGCAGCAGGAAGGGCACTATGGGCCTGTGTTCGTCTTCTTGGTGGCAGCGGGACACTACTTGTGCTTGCCACCTCACCAGCTTGAACTGCGCTTATGAGACTCGCCATGTCACCACGTGTTACTGCAGTGCTGGATGTATGACTAGGGTGTACTAGGCCACTGGTGCTTGCCAGTTCACCGGAAGGAATAGCGGCGCTAGTACTGCTCTGCTCCATACGAGGGACCTGTGGTTCTTGCACATCAACGACAGAAGAAGAAGTTCGGTGTCTGGTATGCCTGACCTTGGCAGGGACCACAACTCTGTCATCAGAGCTGTCACACAGAATAAAGACCAAACCCCTACAACTGTTGCAACAAGATGACACCAGATGTCTCAAAAAATGTAGCTGTGTTCTTGAGCTTCAGTGGGGTAAGACGAAGTCTCAGAAAGACTGCCAAGCAGACATATTTTATCACTCTCATTAACAACATCTCATCCAGTCCCTGTCAACTCTTCTCTACCTTTAACTCGCTACTTCATCCTCTACCCACTAACTGACTGACTGCCCAGGAGATTGCCAATCATTTCAAAAATAGACTGTACAAATATTTCCCCCACTTTACACCCTATGTCTACAGGTACACTCAACACTTTCCTCATTCAACCCCACTCCTAAAGAAAAGGTTGCTAAGCTTTTTTCTAATGTCCACCTAACCACTTGCCCCTGGACCCTGTTTCCTCCTAAATACCACAGTTACTCTCTCGCTTTATTCTACACTTTCTAACTCACATATTCAATCTCTCCCTCTCTTCTGGAATCTTCCCCAACTAGTCACCCCAAAACTTAAAAAGCCTTCCTTGGACCTCTTGAATCTAACAACCTATGCCCCACCTCCTTGCTCCCATTTTACCCCAAACTCAATCTAAGTGACCACCTCACTAGGAATAACCATCATGATCACTAGGGATTCTGAGTACCATAGTAATTTGGACCGTCATGTCTGCATGAAGGGAGGTAAGAACGAAAACATTCTTATTATCCCTCCACTTCATAGCGAGCAAGTTATTACACTTCAAGCAGGCTCTCTCCCCCAGCCTAAGACGGGAATCTACAAGCCGCTGGGGAAAGCCTCGGCGATTAGGTCGCACGGTGCCACATGCTCCAATCTGCTGATCAAACAAGTGACTAAAAAGTGGCACGCTCGTGTAATAATTGTCCACATATAAGTGGTACCCCTTTCCAAATAAGGGTGACACCAAGTCCCGCACAATCTTGTCAGCGCTTCCTATGTAGTCAGGGCAGTTTGTCGGCTCTACATGACTATCTTTTCCCTTGTAAACCATAAAACTACATGTATAGCCTGTGGCCCGTCACAGAGCTTATACATCTTGACCCCGTATCTGGCACGCTTGCTGGGAAGGTACTGTTTGAATGACAAGCAGCCAGAAAACTCAATCAGGGACTCATCAACGCAGACAACTTGATGGGGAGTAAACAAGTCTGCAAAACGTTGATTGAAGTGGTTTACGAGGGGCTGAATTTTGTAGAGCCGATCGTATCCAGGGTCTCCACGAGGATGACAGAGTTCATTGTCATTGAAGTGCATGAACCGCAAGATCTGCTCATATCGTGCCCTGGTCATGGAGGCAGAGAACAAGGGCATATGGTGAATTGGGTCAGTGGACCAATATGACCGCAACTCACTCTTTTTAGTTATGCTCATGTTGAGGGAAAGGCCCAGAAAGAGCTTAAATTCAGAAACCGTAATTGGTCTCCAATCTCTGGCAAGGGAGGACTGGGGAATAGTGGTGATGTATTGACCAGCGTACAAATTGCTTTGGTCCACAATAGATCTATAGAGATCTTTGGTGAAAAACAGCGAATAAAAATCAAGTGACGTAAAATCAACTGTTTAAACCTGAATGCCGGGTTGGCCAGTGAATGGGGGAAGTAAGGTGCTGCAGAAGTGGTGGGTTCCCAATTAGGATTGTCGAATGCAGCAGGAAGGGCACTATGGGCCTGTGTTCGTCTTCTTGGTGGCAGCGGGACACTACTTGTGCTTGCCACCTCACCAGCTTGAACTGCGCTTATGAGACTCGCCATGTCACCACGTGTTACTGCAGTGCTGGATGTATGACTAGGGTGTACTAGGCCACTGGTGCTTGCCAGTTCACCGGAAGGAATAGCGGCGCTAGTACTGCTCTGCTCCATACGAGGGACCTGTGGTTCTTGCACATCAACGACAGAAGAAGAAGTTCGGTGTCTGGTATGCCTGACCTTGGCAGGGACCACAACTCTGTCATCAGAGCTGTCACACAGAATAAAGACCAAACCCCTACAACTGTTGCAACAAGATGACACCAGATGTCTCAAAAAATGTAGCTGTGTTCTTGAGCTTCAGTGGGGTAAGACGAAGTCTCAGAAAGACTGCCAAGCAGACATATTTTATCACTCTCATTAACAACATCTCATCCAGTCCCTGTCAACTCTTCTCTACCTTTAACTCGCTACTTCATCCTCTACCCACTAACTGACTGACTGCCCAGGAGATTGCCAATCATTTCAAAAATAGACTGTACAAATATTTCCCCCACTTTACACCCTATGTCTACAGGTACACTCAACACTTTCCTCATTCAACCCCACTCCTAAAGAAAAGGTTGCTAAGCTTTTTTCTAATGTCCACCTAACCACTTGCCCCTGGACCCTGTTTCCTCCTAAATACCACAGTTACTCTCTCGCTTTATTCTACACTTTCTAACTCACATATTCAATCTCTCCCTCTCTTCTGGAATCTTCCCCAACTAGTCACCCCAAAACTTAAAAAGCCTTCCTTGGACCTCTTGAATCTAACAACCTATGCCCCACCTCCTTGCTCCCATTTTACCCCAAACTCAATCTAAGTGACCACCTCACTAGGAATAACCATCATGATCACTAGGGATGAGCTTTCTGTTCAAGTCGAATATGAGTTCGACTCCAACATCGGCTGTTCGATCGTTCGATGAAGATCGAACGTTATGGGGCGTTCGCGCCAAATTCGAGCGGCGCGGCATGCCCCACAATGCACTGCGTCATCGCAGTGCATTGCTGGCTGATGATTGGCCAAGCATGCACTATGACCCGCATACTTTGGCCAATCACAGCGCATCAGCAAAGAGAGCAATAAGAGAGCCATAATTGGCCAAAGGCTAAGTCCACGCTCCACACTCCACGCTCCACGCCCCACACTATATAAGGCCGCCTGCACATCGGCCCTGTGTAGTGTGTTGCTGGCATTAGATTGAGCGGGCAGTCCGCTACTGGTGTACTGTTTTTAATCTACTTCAGGCAGGCAGGTGATTCAGTTAGCTGCAGTGTATTTAATATATATATATATATATATATATATATATATATATATATATATATACAGTCAGACTGGTATATATATAATATGGTATAAAAATACAGCGCTGTCTGAAAATTGTTCACCAGCCTGATGCAATAGATGTAAATAAAAAGATCATGCAGCAGTTAGAAATGTGAGATACCCACAATAAACAAGATATTAAAACAAAGAAACTGCGCTAAATAAGATCAAGACAAAATAATGTAATTAACCGTTGAATATTGCTGTGACTCAAATTGGGGCAGCAATAAATAAAGATTGCTGTGCTCATCAATGTTCACTCCTATCAATATGTTATTGGTCACATCATACAGAAGAAATGCAACTCAGAAAGTCTATATGGGTGAAGAGTGATAGACAGGTGTTGCTGTTCTTCAGTAAAAGGTCACGATATAGAAAAGTTTCTCCTTCATAAGCAGAGGTGACATCACACATGAAAGACACCGGAGAAAATAGTGATACGGATAGGATAGTCCTTCACCTAAAAAACCACAGTCTCTTACCAGCTGCCCTGATCTCTTGTCAGGAGATCAAATGAGCCTTTTGGCTTATGACCCAGCCACAGTCTCTAGATAAACCGATAGGAAATCACCTCTCCTTTTCTCCAAACTCTTCAATTAGCCCACAGACAGCATCTTACTGACAGCCACCAGTCACATAGGAAAAGAGAAGGACTCCCATAGTGTAAAACTGTATAAGGTTAATAATGTGGAGTAGTTGGACACAAAATATTGTTTAAAAACAACACAGCATAGCGGCCAGGGGGGTGCAAGGAGCCAGACGATGAAAAGCTGTCAAAGATGATGTAACCGTAAACAGGGCACCATAGAACATGCAGCCGCCATGGGGCAGAGTGACAGGTAGACTGGTATATATATATATATATATATATATATATATATATATATATATATATATGTGTATCCACTGTATCCAGTTTAGCTAGATCTCACTGCAGTCCATTCCTGGTGTACTGTTTCTAATCTACTTCAAGCAGGCAGGTGATTCAGTTAGCTGCAATGTATTTAGTATATATATATATAGATATATATATATATAGATATATATATATATATCTATATATATATATCTATATATATATATATAAATATGGTGTACATATTCAAAGACACTTTCAGGCAGTCAGGCAGGTGATTCAGTGATCTGCAGTGCATAAAGATATATATACAGTCTCCTACATATATATCCACTGCATTCTAGTCCAACCAAGCCTATACCTGACTGCAGGCCATTCCTGGTGTACGTTTTCAAATATACTTTCAGGCAGGCAGGTGATTCAGTGATCTGTAGTGCATAAAATACATATACAGTCTCTTACATATATATCCACTGCATTCTAGTCTAGCCAAGCCTATATCTGACTGCAAGCCATTCCTGGTGTACGTTTTCAGATAAACTTTCAGGCAGGCAGTTGATTCAGCTAGCTGCAGTGTATTTCATATATATATATATATATATATATATATATATATATATATATATATATATATATATATATATATATATATATATATATATACATATATATATACATATACAGTCAGTCTAGTGTGTATATATATATGTATATATATCCACTGCAAATAGTTTAGCTAGATCTCACTGCAGTCCGTTCCTGGTATACTCACTGTTTCTACTATACTTCTAATTTTTCTAGTAAACTTCAAGAGGTGTGTTGCTAATCCAATTTTACATGTCTGGAAGGCCACCAAGGAAAGGCAGACACTCGCAGGCCACTAAAAGAGGGCAAGCAGGCTCTGTGTCTACAGCCAATAACGCTGGTCCTGGACATGGTGCATCCTCAGCACGTGGCCGTGGGGCACGCTTGTCCTTTTTTTCGACAGCCATGTGGTGCTTGAGTTGGTCTGCTTAGGGGACAGGAGCCACACTTGGGCAGAGATTCTGGCAGCTCTGCAGTGGCAGGTTCAGAGGTAGTTGACGCCACGTCAGCTTCAGCCAGGAATGGTGGTTTGCGACAATGGCACCAACCTCCTCTCCACCCTCCGAAAGGGACACTTAACCCATGTTCCCTGTTTGCCTCACATCCTTAATCTGGTGGTGCAGAGGTTTTTGTGTAGTTACCTGGGCTTACAGGATCTCCTGAGGCAGGCCAGAAAAGTCTGTCGGCAGTTCCACCGGTCATATAATGCCAGTGTTCGGCTGGCTGACCTTCAAAAGGAATGCAACCTGCCCAAGAACCGCCTCATACGTGACATGCCCACCAGGTGGAACTCAACATTGGCAATGCTGCAGTGGCTGCACACGCAGCAGAGGGCCATCAATGAGTACCTGTGCGACTATGGTACCAGGACAGGGTCAGGGGAGCTTGGCTTTTTTTTGCCACGCCAGTGGCTAATGATCAAGGATGCATGCACATTCATGTCAACATTTGAGGAGGCCACAAGGATGGTGAGCAGTGACAGTGCATGCATCAGTGATACTGTCCCTCTTGTCTTCCTGTTGGAGCACACGCTGCATGGAATAATGCAAAGGGCACTTGAGGCAGAACAGAGGGAGGAAGAAGTGGACTTCCTTACCTCTTAAGGCCCCCTTTTATCCAAACAGTATTCCTGGAGGTCCGCCTATCACACAGGAAGAGGAGGAGGAGGATGGTTTCAGCATGGAGGTGGAGCCTGGCACTCAGCATCAGAAGCAGTCTTCAAGGGATTGTTGTCCCGTGGCTGGGAGGAGGTGGCTGCGGATCAGGTCGTCCTTAGTGACTCAGAGGTCTCTGGACCGAATGCCTCAGCAAACCTAGGCTGCATGGCCTCCCTGATCCTGCAAAGCCTGCGAAAGGACCCTCAGATTTGTGGTATCAAGGAGAGGGATCAGTACTGGCTGGCAACCCTTCTTGATCCACATTACAAGGGTAAGGTTGTGGAGTCTTCACAGAGGGAGCAGAGGATGAAAAATCTTCGGGAGGCCTTGCAGAAAGGTTTGTGCAAAGCATTTCCAGAGCCTGGGAGGTTGCAATTTCCTGGTCCTCTTGGACAACGTGTTGTTGAGGCTTCGGTCAGTCATAGAAGGAGCAGTGGAGAAGGTGGCCGTCTAACCGATGCATTCAGACAATTTTTTAGTCCGCAGCCCCAAGGTCTGATTGGTTCCAGTAACCATCGCCAGCATCTGATTTACATGGAGCAGGAAAACCTTGGGGCAAGATCACACTTGGAGACATTTCCAACCGAAAATCCACTAGGTTACTGGGTCTTGAGGATGGATCATTGGCCAGAGCTTGCACAGTATGCAATTGAGCTACTGGCCTGTCCTGCATCTAGTGTTCTATCTGAATGCACATTCAGTGCTGCTGGAGACTTTGTAACCGATCACAGAGTGCGCCTGTCCACAGACTTGGTTGATCGGCTTACCTTCATAAAAATGAATCAGTCTTGGATCACCAGCTACCAAGCACCTGATGCTGATGTAACTGATTCATTTTTTTAGGAATGTGAGATCCCTTGAAGACTGCCTATGCTGATGCTGAGTGACTATCCTGTTATTCTGAGTGACTATTCTATTCCTCCTCCATGTTCATGTTGATAACTTCTAAGAACATTTTTGTTTCTGGGCACCACCACCAGTGCCTAAAGCTCAATTTTTCTGCCCCTTTTTAACAGGGGCGTGTAATTACAATTTTTGCTGTAATATTTTGCAGCAGGGCTCGTTCCTGCGCTCAACTAGAGTATCTGTGAGTGGTTGCAGTGTTGTGGCACCGCCACCACTGCCAATTCAGTTAGCTGCAGTGTATTTAGTATATATACATCCCAGCTTTGTATATATATATATATATATATATATATATATATATATATATATATATATATATATATATATATATACACTGTATCCTGTGTAGCTAGATCTGACTGCAGGCCATTCCTGGAGTACGTATTCAAATACACTTTCAGGCAGGCAGGCCAGGCAGGTTATTCATACGTTATCAGGTGGCCCCGCCCCCCTCTGATGCCCCGGGAAAGCCATAGGGATGTCCCTGTGCATTAGAGGGGGGCAGAGTCACCCGGGAACGTCACAGTGTGGCCCCGCCCTCAGTTATAAAAGAATTGTTAAAGCGAAGACACGTCATATGGCAGGAGCCTCCCATGGAGGCGGGTCGGTCGTGCTTTTTTTTTTCGGTCCGTCGGCGGAGCAAAAGAAGAAGAAGAAGACTTTGTGGGACATTTTTATTTTTTTATTTTTTAATAAAGGACTTGTCCCAAGCCATGTCTTGTCATTTTTACCATTTTGACACTTTTTTTGAAATGTTAGGGGTACATTTGTACCCTGTTACCATTTCACACGTGGGGGAGGCTGGGATTTGGGGGTCCCTTTGTTAAAGGGGGCTTCCAGATTCCGATAAGCCCCCTGCCCACAGACCCCCACAACTACCGGGCAAGGGTTGTGGGTATGAGGCCCTTGTCCTCATCAACATGGGGACCAGGTGCTTTGGGGGTTACCCCAAAGCACCCTCCCCATATTGATGGCATGTGGCCTGGTACAGTTCAGGAGGGGCGCTCTCGCTCATCCCCCCTCTTTACTTGCGGCCTGCCAGGTTGCATGCTCAGATAAGGGTCTGGTATGGATTTTTGGGGGGACCACCACGCAATTTTTTTTTAAATTTAGGCGCAGGGTTCCCCTTAAAATCCATACCAGATCTGAAGGGTCTGGTATGGATTTTGAGGGGGACCCCACACCATGTTTTTTCTAAATTTTGGAGCGGGGTTCCCTTTAATATCTATACTAGACCTGAAGGGCCTGGTATGGAATTTGGGGGACCCCCACACGATTTTTTTTTTTAAATTTTAGTTCGGGTTCCCCTTAATATGCATACCAGACCCAAAGAGACTGGTAATGGACTGGGGGGGATCCCATACCGTTTTTCTCAATGACTTATTTTATCTGTATTGCCGGGACCGAAAAATTAATTATAGCCGCGAGTAGTTTTAAATGACTTTTTTTCCTTTAGAAATGTCATTTTGTTCTTGGACTGTTCTAAACACGGGAAACATGCGCCACTTTACAGGCATACTATAGACACTCCCCAGGTATGAAATTTAAAGGAATATTTCACTTTTATTGTTTCACTTTAAGCATTATTAAAATCACTGCTCCCGAAAAACGGCCATTTTTAAAACCTTTTTTTGCATTGCAAAACCAAGCTCATAATATTTCCTTTCCACGTGCCCCTTCCCCTGACTTCTGAAGATCAATGGCATGACCATCAACCCCTTCCCCCATTCCAGGGTGCAAGAAGTAATCCTGGACTCTTAACTCTCCTTTCGGCCTAACCATAACTTGGCCCCAGCTACATCACTAACTTTGTCTCAAAATACCAACCAAATAATTCTCTTCATTCCTCCTAATACTTCCTCTTCTCTAGTTCCCTTGTCACCTCCTCCCATGCTCACCTCCAGGACTTTTCCTGAGCCTCTCCCATCCTATGAAACTCCCCACCTCAATATGTCTGGCTATCTCCTACTCTGTCTACTTTCAGGCAATCCCTGAAAACCCTTCTCTTCAGAGAAGCCTATCCCGCTTCCACCTTAAAATCAGCTCATCCCCCACAGTTATTACCTTTTGTATCATTTGAACCTCCCTTTTATATTGTAAGCTCTAATGAGCAGGGCCCTCTGTTTGCTCCTGTGTACTGTAACTGTACCGTCTGCCCTCATGTTGTAAAGCACTGCGCAAACTGCTAGCACTATATAAATCCTATCCTATCCTATAATAATAAATAGTAATAACAAATAGCACTATCACTGTTATAGCAATAGCATTAGCAGGGTAGTAGCACTAATGTTAGCATAGAGGTACTGCTATCACTAATAGATAAAAGGGTGAGTGGTTTGTTTTTGTTTGTACACAAGTCAGGTAACCTAGATAATGTAATTGACCAAACTTGGAGATGGCTATATTTGGTTAGTTACTTTACCTAGGATGCTGACCAAGGATCTGTCTTTTGTGATGGAGTTGTCACAGGCATGCTTGTTGGGTTCTGTGTGTTGTTGTATCATCATGTCAACATTGTGATTGACATGGAACTATTGTACATTGTCTAAATTTGTACATTTGTACAGTTTTTTTTTTTTTTTTTTTTTTTTAGGGTGTGGGTGTTTTTATTTACTATTTACATTACTTCACCTGGCAGGAGCCAGATGTCTGGGGGCCCCATAATCTATTATTTTAATAGATATTAGTATTTTAAAAGCTTGCTGCTATGGCCAATCACAAACCCAAATGCTGTAGCTGCTTCCATAAAATAGCACTCAATGTGTTGTGAGAAAACATTATACACAAACAGTGTAGAGCATTTACCACTACGGTTTTTATAATATGCCATCTTGTGCTTTTATATCTCAAAATAAATAATAATAAGAAAAAAATGATCAAATAAACGTCTTTCTTCGAAAACTTGTTGTGCTTCTCTTTACTTTTCCACCACTTTAATGCACACCACCACTCCTCCATAACTTAGTGCTTCTCTTCCACCAGATATGTACTCTTATCTGTTGCATATGACCTACATGTAAATGTAGGGTCATATAAGGCTTGTGTCCCCTTTAATTGGGATCTTTACACACTCTGTGCCACCATCAGCAATTATTTCCAAGCTGGACACCACCTTGTAAACTGAATTATAACATCAAGATCTCCACAGGATTCCACAGTGCTTTGCCTTTAAAACCATTTCTACTGTCTGGTCCTCTCCCTTTAACCCTCCACATAAAAAAGAAAAACACTACATAATGCTTCATCTTTTAACGAGTTTATTCACACACTCCACCAGAATAAAACTCACATTTAACAGGTCCAAAATGCCACTGACAATCACATGTATATATATATATATATATATATATATATATATATATATATATATATATATATATATATATGTGTATATATATATATATATATATATATATATATATATATATATATATATCTGTCCTTCATTCACATCAATATATTTACACAGATAGCAATCCTCCTCAGCACTCTGTGTATGACGATGTAACCCAGATTAGTCCCGCACCTACATTTTTGTCACAGAGTCATGTGACTTCATTGGGGGAACCTCAGAATAGTGCTCCTCCATAGAGCAGATGACACAGGATTTCTCTTAGATCGGACGGGTAATCAAACGGCAAACTGTTCCAACTGAGAACAATCCTTTGTCATCTGTTTAAAGAGGATTGCTGCTCTGACAGGAGGGGGGAGAGCACAGCACAGCCCTTACCTCCTCCCACTATCACTATTCCTGTAGAGTTCCATCCTGTAAGATTTTGGTTTCAGGTGTCTTCTGCCCTGCTGACCTCTCTTCTCCATCCTGCTGATCTCGGTCCTCTGGCCTTATGACCTCTGTTCTCTGCCATACTGACCCCTATTCTCTGCACTGCTAACCCCTGTACACTTCCTTGCTGACATCCTTTCCTCATCCCTGCTGATCCCTGTCTTCTGCCCTTGTGATCCCTGTTCTCTACCATACTGACCCTGTCCTCTGCCCTGCTCACCCCTATCCTCTGCACTGCTGTCCCCTGTCCTTCATTCTGCTGACCCCTGGCTCTGCTGATCACCTTTCCTTTTACCTGCTGATCCCTGTTTCTTTTTCATACATCATGGGACACAGAGTCAGGCTAATATTCATTACTTCCTGGGTTTCACTTCACTAGGTGAATGGACACTGGTAGAACGAAGGTCTTCAGACAGGAAGTGATCCCTATATAACCCCTCCCCTACAGGAAGTACCTTAGTTTTTTACCAGTGTCTGCAAGGTGGATGGCATGGTTTGTTTGAACTCTCTAAGCTCCAGGTCTCTAGTCCCACAAACGATTCCAAAATTAATCAAGGGATTGACCAATCAAATCCATTTGGCACAGGCTTTTATGCTTAGATAAATGGTACCCGAGCCTCGCAAAGAAGACTCAAGATCCTGCGAGGTTTTGCCTGTAATGTGGCTTCCAACGCGCTAGACCCTGCGGAGTGGAAATCCTGGACACTACAGCGCTAAGGCATTTCCTGCAGGGTGCTGTACAGGTCCAAGGGAGTGGACCCTAAACATGAAAATTGTACCCAGTTCTTGAAGGTCCAAGTGACAGGAACCCGCCGTGAAGGGTAAAGATTGGGCCCTTAGTTTCTAAGTGGCCCTGCGCCTGGACGGGTAAGTAAAACCCCTTTATTTTATTATTGTGGGGTGTCCCGGATTGTAACAATCAGTCAAGCTAGCTAAAAGCTGGACACCTGTGTGTGGGGACCATACGGGGGAGTTTTGGGTTAGCTGTGGGTGTTTGCAAAGTGTACCTTATTTGCTTGTGTCTGGCTGTTTTTTACCTGTATGATGGTGCATGGCAGTGCACCATTTCGCCTTGGTTTGCCATGGTGCATATGCGTTCGCAAGATCGCCCCTGGGCTCAGCAGTTTGTTTGTTTGGTGGCCATGATGCACACTGCTTTGTCGCACATGCACCATAGCCTTTATCTGAGCGCACAAAGATTTGTATCGTGCGCGAATACAGTCACGGCCATTCACCGGGACCATGCACATGCGTGCGCGCGCATGCACGGAACTTTCCGGCGCACACCCAGCTTATTTAAGCTGTGTAGGCCAAGCATGTGGTGCTTCCAGAAGGCAGCTGTGGGACACAGAGCAGGCTCTGAACAGACACTTGCAGTGGTTCATTTTTCCTTACCCGGGTCACGTGAGTCACCAGGTGTTGCTTGGCAGGCTAAAGGTGTTTAGCAGGATTAGCAGAAGGGTCTCCCTTCTGAGGTGTTTTAACACTACACCCAAGTACTCTTTGTTTGCGGCTATTAAATGTCTTCCAAAAAGAAGAGTGGGACTAACACCACAGGGAAGGGCACATCTATGTCGTCAGTAGTTCCTGATGAACCTAGTCATGTCCCTAGTGTTGTATCCCCTGAAGGACCTGAAGGATCTGAGCCACTGCGCCTACGTGGTATTGTGCCTACAGTCAACACTGCTACTTCACCTTTTATCACTAAGGATGAACTGTCCTTAGCCCTAGCCAGGTTAGAGCAAAGAATTGCTGGCATGATTGCCTCCATCTCGCAGGGTGGCAGGAAGCGTGACAGATCCCCCTCCCTGGAGTCTCCTAGTCTGGAGCAGGAATTGGTTGGGGATGGGGAAGAGCTTAAAGCTCAGGATTCGGTGGAGTGCCCGGCAGATGAGTCTGCTTCCGAGCAATCTGGACAAGAAGATATCAAGTTGTTGTCTGCCTCTCAGTTGCAGAGGCTTTTGATCCTGACTCTGACCGAAGTGGTGCGTTCTGCCTTTAAGTTGCCTCTTGTAGAGGTGACTGAGCCCCCCTGGTCTTCTTTCGGATCTCTGAGGCCTTTTCAGGTCGCACAGACTTTCTGGCTACACCCCCTGATGGAACAGGCGGTGTATCCTGATTGGGAACATCCTAACAGGACTTTTTTGCCTCCTGGAAGGTTTTCCCTTTTATATCCCATGGATGAAAAGTTTGTTAAAAAATTGAGCATTCCAGCTGTAGATGCAGCAGTCTCTTCCTTAAACAAGAACTTAACTTGTCCAGTAGATAACGCACAGGGCTTGAAAGATCCTGTTGACAAGAAATTGGAGTTATTATTAAAAGCTTCCTTTTCTTTGGCCAGTTCAGCTATTCAGCCAGCTGTTGCAGCTGGCTGAATAGCTGAACTGGCCAAAGAAAAGGAAGCTTTTCTTTGGCTGGTATTTACAAGTCCATAAAGGATCAGGTCAAACGTCCTGATAGGCCTAAGCAGGAGGATGATCTGCCTGAAGTAAGACAGATATTCCTCGAGCGCTGTGTTTTGCTTTTGAAGCTTTAAAGGATTCAATACAGCAGGTTTCTCGTCTGGCTCTCTTGTCTGTACATATGCGCAGACTTTTATGGCTTAAAGTGATATTAAAGCTTCGTATTTTTTTTTTTTTTAAATAACAAACATGTCATACTTACCTCCACTGTGCAGCTCGTTTTGCACAGAGTGGCCCCAAACATCCTCTTCTGGGGTCCATCGGCAGCTCTCGTGGCTCCTCCCCGCATTAGATAACCCCCTAGGAGAAGCTCTCTCCCGAGGGGGTTACCTTGCGGGCGTACTCCTGAGTCATTCAATCAGCATCCATAGATTCCAAATGTATGACTCAGCCCCGCCCCCTGGCACCCGGGTCATTGGATTTGATTGACAGCAGCAGGAGCCAATGGCTGCGTTGCTATCAATCTATCCAATCAAAGCCGGGACTCCGTGGAGAGAAGGACAGCGCTTCTCTGCCAAAGAAGATGAAGGGGCTCAGGTAAGTAAAATGGGGGGGTTTGGGGACCGGTGACTGCCAGGTGTTTTTTCACCTTAATGAATACAATTCATTAAGGTGAAAAAACACAAACCTTTACAACCCCTTTAAGAACTGGTCAGCCGAGCTTCCTTGTAAAAAGTTATTGTCAGGTTTCCCATTTCATGGGGAACATGTATTTAGTGATCACTTAAAGTATATTTAAAAGATTTCTGGAGGGAAAGTTCTCTACTTCTCGTTTAAAAACCCAGGGACTGCTTCCTCAAATGTCTCCGCTTCAGGGCGGTTCCCCTGCCAACAGGGTGCTAGGGCCAGGGGCAAGCCGCAAGGCCAGGGCCAGAAAAGGCCCTGGGTCCAAAATGCTTCGAAACTGAGCACCAAGCCCTCCTTTTGATGGGAC
The DNA here is from genome assembly GCF_042186555.1 of Aquarana catesbeiana. Lineage (NCBI taxonomy): Eukaryota > Metazoa > Chordata > Amphibia > Anura > Ranidae > Aquarana > Aquarana catesbeiana. Next base: position 496,355,451 of record NC_133325.1, read on the forward strand.
GCCCAATTCCATCGGGTGGGGGGAAGGCTGCTGCACTTTGCAGACATTTGGAAAACAACAATTCAGGGCGAGTGGGTCACCTCAATTCTATCTCGCAGTTACAAGCTGGAGTTACGGGGGGTTCCTCCTCAGAGGTGTCTAAGATCCAGCATTCCCTCGGATCCTCTAAAAAGAAACTTATTGCTTCAGGCACTACAACATCTAGTGCATCAAGGAGTGATTGTAGAGGTTTCTGTATTCGAAAGGGGCACAGGGTTTTAGACAAACCTGTTTAAGGTTCAGAAACCAAACGAGGACACAAGGCCCATTTTGGACCTAAGGTCCCTGAACAAGTATCTATTGATACAGTCCTTTCGGATGGAGTCTGTCCACTCAGTGGTAACCTCACTCCAGAGAGGAGACTTTCTAGCCTCCATCGATATAAAGGATGCATATTTACATGTACCTCTCTTCCAGCCTCATCAAAGGTTCCTACGTTTTGCAGTAAAGGAACATCATTTTCAGTTTGTGGCTCTACCCCGGGTGTTCACAAAAGTCCTAGCACCAGTACTGGGTCTTTTAAGGGCCCAAGGGATTCTGGTGCTCGGGTATCTGGACGACCTCCTGCTCAGAGATCACTCAGTATAGGCTCTAGAACAGAGCATAATATACACAGTGCGGTATTTGAAAAGCTTAGGCTGGATAATAAATACTGAAAAGTCAGCCTTGAGACCAGCTCAAAGTCTAAAGTATTTAGGTCTGACCATAAACATGGTCCAAGCAATAGTATTTTTGCCACCCGAAAAGGATCTGTGCCCTGAAGGATCAGGTGCATCAGATAAGGGGCACCAGACAACCCTCCATTCGGCTCTGTATGAGTCTTCTAGAGAGGATGGTATCCTCCTTCGAGGCAGTGCCCTATGCCCAGTTAAATTCCAGGCCCTTACAACAAGACATCTTGTTGGCTTGGAACAGAGGAAGAAAAGCCCTTGATTATCCAATGTGCTTATCTCCTCAGGCATGCTTAAGCCTAAACTGGTGGTTGCAGGATTAGAACCAGCGAAAGGGAAAATCTTTTCTCCAGGTAACGTGGAGAGTACTGACTACAGATGCCAGTCTCTCAGGCTGGGGAGCGACCCTAGACGGGCTCCTCACAGCTCAGGGAAAATGGTCAAGGACAGAACAGACCCTGCCCATCAACGTCCTAGAATTACGGGCAGTATGTCTGGCCCTACAGTCCTGGACGGTGGAAGTTCAGGACTGCCCCATCAGGGTTCAGTCTGACAATGCCACGGCAGTGGCCTATATAAACCAAGGCGGTACCAGGAGTCGTTCAACTCTGATGGAGGTGAACTATATACTAGCCTGGGCAGAGGGACATATGCCAATTATATCAGCAGTCCATATCCCGGGAGTAGAGAACTGGAAGGCAGATTACCTCAACCTCAAGCAGATCTGCCCGGGGGAATGCTCCCTACACCCAGAGGTGTTCCAGGAAATTTGCCAAAGCTGGGGATGGCCAGAGGTAGACCTACTGACATCCAGGTTCAAAAACAAGCTACAGCAGTTTGTGTCTCGAACATGAGATCCTCTGGCAATTGGAGCAGATGCTCTCATAGTTCCATGGAGCCAGTACTCCCTGGTTTATGCTTTCCCTCCAATCCCTCTCCTTCCTCATTTGTTGCACAGGATTTGGAGAGAGGGGGTTCCAGTCATTCTGGTAGCACCAGCCTGGCCCAGAAGGCCCTGGTTCCCGGAGATTGTGAGACTGACAATAGACGGGTCATGGACGCTTCCACAGCGCCCCGATCTACTGTCTCAAGGTCCTATATTCCACCCCAATTTATAGTCTCTAAATTTGACGGCGTGGCTATTGAAGCTGGGGTGTTTAAGGACCATGGCATCTTTGGGCCAGTGGTGTCTACTCTAGTGAATGCTAGAAAAACTGTCACTAGGAAGATTTATCATAAGGTCTGGAAAAACCACCGCCATCAAAATCCTCCATGCCCGATGATCTTTATCCACTGCTAATCCCATCACAAATGACAGATCCTGGCCAGCTTCTGTATGGAAAATATAGGCGAGATCCTGAGTGATGTCATGTCAATGACATCACCCAGAATCCCTGGTGCTTATTTACAAACAGAAGCCACTAGGGTTCTGTCATGTAATTTATCAGTGGTAGTGGTACCTTGGCTAAATAACAGATTACTGGCTGATCTTTATTTACAAACATCAGCAGGATGTTCAGGCAGTATAATTGGCCAAATATAACATTTAGTTGCACACAGGCTGGGCTACGATAAAATCCATGTTCAGACCTTCCCTAAATACTAGAAACAGATATACAGTATCTACCAAAAGTGAGTAAACTCCTGCCATTTTTGTAAACACATTTTGTAACAGTGTAAAAATTACACTTTGCTACAATGTAAAGTAGTGAGTGTACAGCTTGTCTGACAGTGTAAATTTGCTGTCCCCTCAAAATAAATCAACACACAGCCAATAATGTCTAAATCGCTGGCAACAAAAGTGAGTACACCCCTAAGTGAAAATGTCCAAATTGGGACCAAAGTGTCAATATTTTGTGTGGCCACCATTATTTTACAGCACTACCTTAACCCTTATGGGCATGGAGTTCACCAGAGCTTCACAGGTTGCCACTGGAGTCCTCTTCCACTCCTCTATGGCGACATTACGAAGATGGTGGATGTTAGAGACTTTGCGCTCTTCCACCTTCCATTTGAGGATGCCCCACAGATGCTCAATAGGGTTTAGGTCTGGAGACATGCTTGGCCAGTCAATCACCTTTACCCTCAGCTTCTTTAGCAAGGCAGTGGTCGTCTTGGAGGTGTGTTTGGGGTGGTTATCATGTTGGAATACTGCCCTGTGGCCCAGTCTCTGAAGAGAGGGGATCATGCTCTGTTTCAGTATGACACAGTACATGTTGGCATTCATGGTTCCCTCAATGAACTGTAGCTCCCCAGTGCTGGCAGCACTCATGCGGCCCCAGACCATGACACTCCCACCACCATGCTTGCCTGTAGGCAAGACACACTTGCCTTTGTACTCCTCTCTTGGTTGCCACCACACACGCTTGACACCATCTGAACCAAATAAGTTTATCTTGGTCTCATCAGACCACAGGACATGGTTTCAGTAATCCATGTCCTTAGTCTTCTTGTCTTCAGCAAACTGTTTGTGGGCTTTCTTGTGCATCATCTTTAGAAGAGGCTTCCTTCTGGGACGACAGCCATGCAGACCAATTTGATGCTGTGTGCGGCATATGGTCTGTGCACTGACAGGCTGACCCCCCACCCCTTTAACCTCTGCAGCAGGGATAAGCTTTCTATTCGGGTCGAACATGAGTTCGACTCGAACATTGGCTGTTCGCCCATTCGTCGAAAACCAAACATTATGGGCCATTCGTGCCAAATTCGAGCAGCGCAAAATGTCCCATAATGCACTGCGGGAGCGCAGTGCATTGCTGTATGATGATTGGCCAGAGCATGTACCAAGACCTGCATGTTTTGGCCAATCACAGCGACCTCAGCTAAGAGAGCCATAATTGTCCAAAGGCAGGGTGCCTTTCGCCAATCATGGCTCAGGGGGACCAAGTACTAAATATCCACTGCATACAGTTTAGCTAGATCTCACTGCAGTCCGTTCCTGGTGGTGTACTGTTTCTACTATACTTCTGGCAGGCAGGTGACTCAGTTTGCTGGAATGTATTTCATATATATATACAGTATATACAGTGAATCTAGTATGTATGTATATATATATATATATATATATATATATATATATATCCACTGCATATAGTTTAGCTAGATCTCACTGCGGTCCGTTCCTGATGTACTGTTTCTACTATATTTCTGGCAGGCAAGTGATTCAGTTAGCTGCAGTGTATTTCATATATATATATATATATATATATATATATATATATATATATATATATATACACAGTCTCCTACATATATGTATATCCACTGCATTCCTGCATTCCAGTCTCTAGCCAGGCCTTTATCTGACTGCAGGCCATTTCTGGTGTACATTTTCAAATATACTTTCAGGCAGGCAGGTGATTCAGTGATCTGCAGTGCATAATATATATATATATATATATACACACAGTCTCCTACATATATATCCACTGCATTCTAGTCTAGTCAAGCCTATATCTGACTGCAGGCCATTCCTGGTATATGTTTTCAAATAAACTTTCAGGCAGGCAGGTGATTCAGCTAGCAGCAGTGTATTTCATATATATATATATATATATATATATATATATATATATATATATATATATATATATATATACACAGTCAGTCTAGTGTATATATATATCCACTGCATACAGTTTAGCTAGATCTCACTGCAGTCCATTCCTGGTGGTGTACCATTTCTACTATACTTCTGGCAGGCAGGTTATTCAGTTAGCTGCCCTGTATTTCATATATATACAATCAGTCTAGTATATATATATATATATATCCACTGCATACAGTTTAGCTAGATCTCGCTGTGGTCCATTCCTGGTGTAAAGTTTCTACTATTCTTCTGGCAGGCAGGTGATTCAGTTAGCTGCAGTGTATTGCATATATATATATTTATATATATATATATATATATATACGGTCAGTCTAGTATATATACAGTGGGGACGGAAAGTATTCAGACCCCCTTAAACTTTTCACTCTTTGTTATATTGCAGCCTTTGCTAAAATCATTCAAGTTAATTTTTTTCCTCATTAATGTACACACAGCACCCCATATTGACAGAAAAACACAGAATTGTTGACATTTTTGCAGACTTATTAAAAAAGAAAAACTTAAATATCATGTGGTCCTAAGTATTCACACCCTTTGCTGTGACACTCGTATATTTAACTCAGGTGCTGTCCATTTCTTCTGATCATACTTGAAATGGTTCTACACCTTCATTTGAGTCCAGCTGTGTTTGATTATACTGATTGGACTTGATTAGGAAAGCCACACACCTGTCTATATAAGACCTTACAGCTCACAGTGCATGTCAGAGCAAATGAGAATCATGAGGTCAAAGGAACTGCCTGAAGAGCTCAGAGACAGAACTGTGGCAAGGTACAGATGTGGCCAAGGTTACAAAAAAATCTGCTGCACTTAAGGTTCCTAAGAGCACAGTGGCCTCCATAATCCTTAAATGGAAGACATTTGGGACGACCAGAACCCTTCCTAGAGCTGGCCGTTCGGCCAAACTGAGCTATCGGGGAAGAAGAGCCTTGGTGAGAGAGATAAAGAAGAACCCAAAGATCACTGTGGCTGAGCTTTAGAGATACAGTCGAGAGATGGGAGAAAGTTGTAGAAAGTCAACCATCACTGCAGCCCTCCACCAGTCGGGGCTCTATGGTAGAGTGGCCCGACGAAAGCCTCTCCTCAGTGCAAGACACATGAAAGCCCGCATGGAGTTTGCTAAAAAAAACACCTGAAGAACTCCAAGATGGTGAGAAATAAGATTCTCTGGTCTGATGAGACCAAGATAGAACTTTTTGGCCTTAATTCTAAGCGGTATGTGTGGAGAAAATCAGGCACTGCTCATCACCTGTCCAATACAGTCCCAACAGTGAAGCATGGTGGTGGCAGCATCATGCTGTGGGGGTGTTTTTCAGCTGCAGGGACAGGACAACTGGTTGCAATCGAGGGAACGATGAATGCAGCCAAGTACAGGGATATCCTGGATGAGAACTTTCTCCAGAGTGCTCAGGACCTCAGACTGGGCCAAGGGTTTACCTTCCACCAAGACAATGACCCTAAGCACACAGCTAAAATAATGAAGGAGTGGCTTCACAACAACTCCGTGACTGTTCTTGAATGGCCCAGCCAGAGCCCTGACTTAAACCCAATTGAGCATCTCTGGAGAGATCTAAAAATGGCTGTCCACCAACGTTTACCATCCAACCTGACAGAACTGGAGAGGATCTGCAAGGAGGAATGGCAAAGGATCCCCAAATCCAGGTGTGAAAAACTTGTTGCATCTTTCCCAAAAAGACTCATGGCTGTATTAGATCAAAAGGGTGCTTCTACTAAATACTGAGCAAAGGGTCTGAATACTTAGGACCATGTGATATTTCAGTTTTTCTTTTTTAACAAATCTGCAAAAATATCAACAATTCTGTGTTTTTCTGTCAATATGGGGTGCTGTGTGTACATTAATGAGGAAAAAAATGAACTTAAATGATTTTAGCAAATGGCTGCAATATAAAAAAGAGTGACAAATTTAAGGGGGTCTGAATACTTTCCGTCCCCACTGTATATATATATATATATATATATATATATATATATATACACACACACACATACATACAGTCAGTTTCATATATATATATATATATATATATATATATATATATATATATATATATATATATATATATATATATATATATATACACACACACACACACACATATAGCCACTGCATACAGTTTAGCTATATCTCACTGCAGGCCATTCCTGGTGTACCGTTTCTAATATTCTTCAGGCGTTGTACACAGTACTGTGCACCCCTAGTGCAGTTGCTACTACTTTTCTGCTGGTGTACACAATACATACAGTGCACCCATAGTTCTATTAGACTTCTGGTGGTGTACAAAATACCGTGCACCCATAGTGCAGTTGCTACTACTTTTCTGGTGGTGTACACAGTAGACAATACAGTGTAGTGTGGTGTTGCAAAACAAAATCCCCATCATGTCCAAAAGGCCACCAAGGCAACTAAAAGAGGGCAAGCAGGCTCTGTGTCTACAGTCCACAGTGCTGTTCATGGACATGGTGCATCTTCTGCAGGTGGCCATGGGGCATGCTTGTCCTTTTTTTTTGCTGCTGGGACAGGGGCAGAAAAATTGGGCCTTTGGTGGTAGTGGTGCCACAACACTGTAACACCTCACAGATACTCTTTTTGGGCACAGGAACGGGCCCTGCTGTGAAATATTAGATCAGAAATTGTAATTACATGCCCCTGTTAAACAGGGACAGAAAAATTGGGCCTTAGGCAGTGGTGGTGGTGCCCTAAACCAAAAATATTGTTGGAAGCTAGCATCATCAAGATTGAGGAGGAATAGGATAGTCACTCAGCATAGGCAGTCTTCAAGGGATCCCACATCCATAGAAAAATCAAGCAGTTACATCGGCATCAGGTGCTTGATAGCTGCTGCTGATCCAAGACTGATTCATTTTTATGAATGTGAGCCTATCAAGGGAGTCTGTGGACAGGCGCACTCTATGATCCATTACAAACCCTCCAGCAGCACTGAATGTGCATTCAGAAAGAACGCTGGATGCAGCACAGGCCAGTAGATCAATTGCATATTGATCTAGTTCTGGCCAGTGGTCCATCCTCAAGACCCAGTAACCCAATGGATGCTCTGTTGGAAAGGTCTCCAAGTCTGCTCTTGCCCCTAGATATTCCTGCACCATGTAATGCAGATGCTGGTGATGGTTGCTTGAACCGATCAGACCTTGGGGCAGAGGACTGAAAAATTGTCTAAAGGCATCGGTCAGCTGGCCACCTTCTCCACTGCTCTTCCTCTGACTGAACAAAGCTGTCATGGTTATGCAGTAATCTTTGTCTGTCAGCTTACCTCTCCTCCATGCGTTCACCATTAGAGGCCAGCTACTCTCACCTGGCTACTTAAATAATCTCTCCTCAAAACATGGCTCCACCCCAGCCCCTATCAGAAAACTCTATATTAACTTGTGCACTGCAAGCCTGCCTTGCTGATCAACCTTTGTGCGTTTAGCTTCCTTGTGCATCTTGCTGTGTCTTCTATGTCTGATTACAGTTACCGATCTTGGCTTGTTCTCGACTATCCCTGCCTGCTTGTGACCCTGACCTTTGGCGTGTTCTATGTTTATCCTTGACTGCTACTGCTAGTCTCCCTGACCTTTGGCTTATTGCCTTACTATCTCTGTCCTCCTGTAGCCTACAGTGGGCGTGAGCTGGAAGACCCTGGGGGTCGTGACCTGGAGCCAGTTGCAGCCCAGTCTATCCTCACCACTAGAGGCTCTGGTGAACACCTGCTGGCTCTTAGACTCTGTGCCCTGGAGAATCTTATGCTCTAGCCCCTGTGGGATCCATGTTGGTGTTCCAGCGGACCTGCCTTCCTTAACCACCTGGACTCCCATCCACAGCAGTCAGCCGTAGGGTCCACCATCTTTGCTGTGCACTCCTGATCCCAATGGTGGCCATCTGTCACCTGGCCTCAGGTGACGTGACAGTAGCCTCAGCAACACGTTGTCCAGCACCAGGAAATTGTAACCTCACGGGGTCTGGAAATGCATTGCACAAACCTTTCTTCAAGGCCTCCTGAAGATGTTTCATCCTCTGCTCCCTCTGTGAAGGCAGGATGAGTACTGCAACCTTACTCTTGTAACGTGGATCAAGAAGGGTTGCTAGCCAGTAATGTTTCTTTCTCTTTGATACCATGAATCCTGGGGTCCTTACACTGCATGGCCTCCCTGATTCTGCAAAGCCTGTGAAAGTTTCCAGAAGCATTTAATTCTGAGTCCTCTGAGTCACTAAGGATCACATGATCCTTAACAACCTCCACCCAGCCATGTACAACTCCTTGGGTTTCTGGGGACTGAAAACCATCCCTTGAAGACTGCTGCTGAGTGTTATGCTCCAAGTCCATGCTGACGCAATCCTCCTCCTCCTCCCCTTCTTCCTGTGTGTTTGGCAGGCCTGCACAAATAATATCTGGATAAAGGGGACCTTGAGAGGTAAGGAAGTCCTTCTCTTCCTCATACTGTTCTGCCTCAAGTGCCCTGTCCATTATTCCATGAAGCGTGTGCTCCAACAGGAAGACAAGAGGGACAGTATTACTGATGCATGCATTGTCACTGCTCAGTGTATCACTATCCTCGTGGCCTCATCAAATGGTGACAGGACAGTGTATGCATCCTTGATCAGTAGCCACTGGCGTGGCGAAAAGAAGCCAAGCTCCCCTGACCCTGTCCTGGTGCCATACTCACACAGGTACTCATTGATGGCCCCCTGCTGCATCTACAGCCACTGCAGCATTGCCAACGTTGACTTCCACATGGTGGACATGTCACAAATGAGGCGATTGGTGGGCAGGTTGCATTCCCTTTCAATGTCAGCCAGCCGAACACTGGCATTGTATGACCGTTGGAAAGGACCACAGACTTTTCTGGCCTGCCTCAGGAGATCTTGTAAGCCTGGGTACCTGCTCAAGAACCGCTGCACCACCAAATTCAGGATGTGTGCCAAACATGGAACATGGGTCAAGTGTCCCTGTCAGAGGGCAGAGAGAAGGTTGGTGCCATTGTCGCATACAGCCATTCCTGGCTGAAGCTGGCGTGGCATCAACCACCTCTGAGCCTGCCCCTGCAGGGCTGACAGAATTTCTGCCCCAGTGTGGCTCCTGTCCTCTAAGCAGTGGTTTAACCTTAAACTACGTAGAGGGTTCTTTACTGTAAGAACGGCAAGGATGTGGAATTCCCTTCTAAAGGCGGTGGTTACTCTCAGCTGGGGGCATTGATAGTTTCAAGAAAATATTAGATAAGCACCTGAATGACCGCAACATATATACAATGTAATACTGACATATAATCACACACATAGGTTGGACTTAAATGGACATGTGTCTTTTTTCAACCTCGTCTACTATGTAACTATGTAATTCATGCACCGCATGGCATCTTTTTGCCTGAGTGCTTGCGTAGCTCCTTGAATGCTTACAGAGCAACAAATCTGCAAAAGAGGCTATAGAGGAAGAAGAAGAGAAGGGGGTAGGGAAGAGAGCTGTGGCAGAATCACTACTAGCATTTTAGAGGCGTGGTGGCGTAACAAGCTCCAACAATACTGAACCCTGTCCTGCATCCTTCCCAGCTGCCAGCAGAGTTACCCAGTGCGCCGTGAAGGAAAGGTAACATCCCTGCCCATGCCTGCTAGACTATGAGTCTGCGGTAATATACACCTTACTGCTGACCGCCCTGTCCAACAAGTAAAAAACATTGCCTCCCACATGCCAGTAGAGAGCTGGAAGTGCCTTCCATGAAAAGAAAGTGCGTTTTGGTACCTGCAACTGAGGTACAGCACATTCCACAAATTCACGAAAGGGGGAGTCTATCAGCTGAAAAGGTAGTAGTTGCAGTGCTAGCATTTTGGCCAAGCTGGCATTCAAGCTAGCATTCAGAAAGTGAGCATGTGGATGGCTGGGACCGAATTTCTTTTTAATGTTTAGCAACTGGGGTAGGAAAATTTCCCTACTAAAATCAGATGGTGGTATACTGCTAGCAGATTGGCTGCAAGTACTTGGGACACCTATTGCTAGACCTTCATTCCTCTCAGTGCAGGGTTTCTAGAAGACTGGAGTAGGGTTGGAGATTCCAGATGAGGAGCAAGGAGAAGTCTGCATTTTTCTTTGATGTGTGTCTTTTGAAGTGCTGTTGCCGTAGGATATTGTAATTATGAATATATTTAATTTATATTTCATTTATTTATATTTAATGAATATATTTAATTTATATTTAATTTATTTATATTTAATGAATATATTTAATTTAGCTTGTAGCTATGTAGGGCGGAACATATTATCTTCATCGAAATCTCTGGTAGACCAGACAAGTCGGTGCCTAGGCTTGTGTATACAAACAATGGGATCCAAACCTCATTGTTTTACACATACTCAAGTCAAAGGATCCCATGCTGGGATATGCAATGAAGGGAGACCAACTTGTTATCAATATTTAATTTCCCAGGAAAATTCAAATTAAGCCCCTGCTCAGAATAGTCACAAGGATTTGCATTAAAGGGGGCTGATTTATGCAAAGTATAGGGATTGGAGATGTAGCCAGTCCTTAACCAGGAAAAGGGAAGCTCACCAATCAGAGCCACGCTATGCCAACCAATGAGGCATCAGCATGTAATGATATACACAGACTAGATGGGAGGGAAACACACACTTTTATGGGAGGGCAACCATCAGAATAGATGGAACCTTGGTGCAAAGGGTAATTATGGGAAAGGTCTGCATTTTACTTGTAAGTAACTAAATATGTTTGCAGATTAATGTTTTCAGGAATATACTCTATATTCCTTCATGTAATTCTCTTATTTTAACCTAATATTTTCTTCCTTGCTGTAGACTATAGATATGTAGCAATAACTCTCGGTGGAGCTGCTGGTTTAAAGCGGGCTGTTACCGTCACCTTCGTTACCGCTATTTCACCAGAACCGGGTCTAGGGTCCCGTTGAGTTTAATACCAGACAATGTAGGCACCGGACACTTGAGTATCTTTTCCAATGCTTTAATAAACGTAAACTGAAGGAAGTAGCAGGAAAGCGGTAGAAGGAAAGTTGCAGGGAAGTTCAAATACCTTTTCTTGGTGTAGTATTAGGAATTGAGAGCTTGCAGATGAATGTACTCTCTATATAGTTGAATCTTTGCCCGCCTGGATAGGTTTCTCTCACTAACCTAGCAGTTAGTACGCAGCACAAACAAAAGTATCTGCCACATACTTGATTGGAACAAAACCCATACGATCCTCTGCAACAGGATGTAATGCAACAGGAGGGCCAGCTGGTGGAACGAAAACGAACCCTTAAACATGGCGTCTGTACCATAAATACCCTCTCCCAGAATGCAACTCGGAGGACCACCTCCACTGAGTTATCTCCGGGACAGAGGAGCACACCGACCCATGGTGACAACGACAACCACAGGTACAGTGTGAAACTACATGCAACTCAGCCAAGCTGGAACAGAGGCAAATCTGACTATGTATGAACAGATAACCCACTAAATTTACCTATAAGCAGTAGATTGAAAATCTACCAGTGCTACAGATAGATGGTTGTGTATTAGATAGACTTTCAACTACTCACCAATAAATGTTGTTATTGTGTTAAAGCTTTCACTCATGGTCAAAGAACTCTCATTTAACCCAAATCATATCTGAGAGATATTGAATCTCAAATATAGTATACAGGGAAAAGACTGCATGTTAGGTCATCATATGTCTGGTCAAGCATGTGGTGCTGTTGTGGCCACGCCTGATCCGCTTCAGACATAGGTTGCAAACAGCAACGGTGCGATCTGCTGCATACGTATCCAAAAAGACCCACACCAAGGAACTTTTCAAAATCAGCTGGGAGTCAGCAGCGCCCTGCACCTGCGGAGCTCTGCGGTGTGATGCAGTAGGGTGGCTGCCCTTAAGCTGCCCCCTAGAGGACATCCTGCCTCGTTGAAGTTGTGCCTCCTCCTCCTCTATTCTATCAGGCACCCAAGTATAGTCAGTGACCTCATCATCCCCTCCCTCCTCGTCACTGGAGCAAACTTGGCACTATGCTGCAGCTGGGGGAACATGACTGCCAGTTTCTTGGCCTTCTTGGGCACCCACTCTCTCTAGGCTCACGTTACTCCCTTCCTCAACCTGGGAACCAATATTGGAGCCTTCAAATTGTTGCGCATCCTCCAGCAGCATGTACCCGACACTGTGGTTGAATAGTTCGGGGGACCCCTCCGTGCATGATGGTTGGGCTACAGAAGGAGTGACTGTGGACAAGGAGCCGGTGGAATAGGCCGCTTTGGCAGCTGCATAGGAAGGAAAACTACTCTGAGCCTGGGTGACAGAGGATGAGGAGGATGAGGATGGCTTTGTTATCCACTCCACCAACTGTTCTGCATGTTCTGGCTCAATAACATGGCCAGCAGCAGAAAAAAAGGACAAGTGTGCCCCACGGCCACCGGCAGAGGATGCACCATGTCCATGACAAGCACTGTTGACTGTAGACACAGAGCCTGCTTGCCCTTATTTAGTGACCTGCTGTGAGCATCTGCCTCTCCTTGGTTGCCTTCTGGACATGATGTATATTTTGTTTTGCAACACCGCACTACACTGTATTGTGTACTGTGTACACCACCAGAAAAGTAGTAGCAACTGCACTACTGCTGCACTGTATTGTAATTACAATTTTTGATCTAATATTTCACAGCAGGGCCTGCGCCCAACAAGAGTTTCTGTGAGGGCTTACAGTGTTGTGCCACCACCACCACTGCCTAAGACCCAATTTTTCTACCCCTGTTTAACAGGGGGCCCGTTCCTGCGCCCAACAAGAGTATCTGTGAGGGGTTACAGTGTTGTGCCACCACCACCACCACTGCCTAAGACCCAATTTTTCTGCCCCTGTTTAACAGGGGCATGTAATTACAATTCTTGATATAATATTTCACAGCAGGGCCCGTTCCAGCGACCACCAAGAGTAACTGTGAGGGCTTACAGTGTTCTGGTACCACCAACACCTAAGGCCTAATTTTACGCAGAGTGTATAGGGCAGGCTGTATAGTATATACAGGCGGTCCTCTGTTTTCAAACATCCGACTTACAAACGACTCCTACTTACAAACGGAGGGAGACAACAGGAAGTAAGAGGAAATCTACCCCTAGGAAGGGAAATTCTCTCCTGTAAGAGTTAATATGGGAAAAAGGTGTCTCCACTGATGCTTTATCACCAATCCTTCTTTCCCTAATAACCCCAAATTTTCAAAATCCAATTGGCATTGGGACAGAAAGTGAGGTGAAATCTTCTGAACAAGGGCACAGACAGCAAAAACAAAATGTTACAGGGTTGATAACCCTGCCCTATATTATCCAAAAAGCTTTAACATCGATTTTGGGGTTGGAGCTACACTTAAAAAATATAACTGTTCCAAATTATGAACAGATTCAACTTAACAACAAACCTACAGTCCCTATCTTGTTTGTAACCCGGGGACCACCTGTATACTGCTGTTCAGAGTGTATAGCGCCTGGGGACCCCAAGCATTTTTTTTTATTTGGGTGCAGGGTTCCCCTTATTATTCATACCAGACCCAAAGGGCCCATTAATGGGCTGGCATGGGAGGCTGGGGGCAACATTACATTACAGTCGCAAGCAGTTTTAAATGACTTTTTTTCCTTTAGAAATGTAATTTTTTGCAGGGAAACACGGGAAACATGCGCCACTTTACAGGCATACTATAGACACCCCCCAGGTATGATATTTAAAGGAATATTACACTTTTATTTTTTCACTTTAAGCATTATTAAAATCACTGCTCCCAAAAAAACAGCCGTTTTAAAAACTTTTTTTTGCATTGATACCTGTCCCCTGGGGCATGACCCTGGTACCCAAACACTTTTTAGGACAATAACTTGCATATTAGCCTTTAAAATTCGCACTTTTGATTTTTCACGTTTGAGTTCCATTGACTTTAATGGGGTTTGCGTGTTCGCACAAATTTTTGGTCTGTTCATATGTTTTGCCACAAACCGAACCAGCGAGTGTTCGGCTCCTCCCTACTCTGCAGCAATAGACTCATACGTCTATTTCCCAAAGATAATCTCTGGATATGAGCAAGTGCACTTAACTTCTTTGGTCGACCATGGCGAGGCCTGTTCTGAGTGGAACAGCTGTTCTGTTAGACAGCTGTATGGTCTTGGCCACGATGCTGCAGCTCAGTTTCAGGGTCTTGGCAATCTTCTTATAGCCTAGGCCATCTTTATGTAGAGCAACACATTCTTTTTTCAGATTCTCAGAGAGTTCTTTGCCATGAGGTGCCATGTTGAACTTCCAGTGACCAGTATGAGAGAGTGAGAGCGATAACACCAAATTTAAAACACCTGCTCCCCATTCACACCTGAGACCTTGTAACACTAACAAGTCACAATGACACCAGGGAGGGAAAATGGCTAATTGGGCCAAATTTGGACATTTTCACTTATGGGTGTACTCACTTTTGTTGCCAGTGGTTTAGACATTAATGGCTGTGTGTTGAGTTATTTTGAGGGGACAGAAAATCTACACTGTTATACAAGATGTATACTGACTACTTTACATTGTAGCAAAGTGTCATTTCTTCAGTGTTGTCACATAAAAAGATATAATAAAATATTTACAAAAATGTGAGGGGTGTACTCACTTTTGTGAGATACTGTATAACCCCTTGCCGCCGAGCGTACGTAGATGTGCGTACTCGGCTTTCGGGGGTTATACCGGGATAATCATCAATCATAATCATAATCATACCAGGCATCATCCTGGTACTGTTTGTTAGAGCTGGCGATTGGCTTTCCAGCGATAACAAACGATGCAGCTAAAAGGCGCTCGGCTGTTATACCGGAGGAGCGGAAGGGGACCCCGTTTCAACAATCTGCCGCCTCCGGCGGCTAGTGACAGTCTGGAACGAAGCCGTAAGCGACTTCCAGCCTCCTAATTGTAAACATGGAAGCAACGTCATGACGTCACTTCCCCTTTACTCGGCTGCCAATGACGCCGGTTTTAAAAAAATATGCAGTATTCAGAATCACCAAAAATGGTGATCTGAGTACTTTGAAGTGCAAAGGAGGACCCCCGATCCCTCCATAAAGAGTACCTGTCACCACCTATTACTGTCACAAGGGATGTTTACATCCCTTGTGACAGCAATAAAAGTGATCAATTTTTTTTTTAAACAATTTATTAATATTAAAATAAATAAAATAAATAAAAAAAAAAAAATTTTAAAGCGCCCCCGTCGCCGCGAGCTCACCCAGCAAAGAAAACGCATACGGAAGTCGCGCCCGCATATGTAAACGGTGTTCAAATCACACATGTGAGGTATCGCCGCGATTGTCAGAGTTAGAGCAATAATTCTAGCAATAGACCTCCTCTGTAATTCTAACCTGGTAACCGTAAAAAAAATTTAAAGCGTCGCCTATGGAGATTTTTAGGTACCATAGTTTGTCGCCATTCCACTAGTGCGTGCAATTATAAAGCAAGACATGTTTGGTATCTATTTACTCGGCGTAACATCATCTTTCACATTATACAAATAAATTTGGCTAACTTTACTGTTTCGTTTTTTTTAAATTCATGAAAGTGTCCCTTTTTGGTTTAAAACACTGCTGCACAAATACTGTGTGACAGAAAATATTGCAACTATCGCTATATTATTCCCTAGATTCTCTGCTAAAAAATATATATATAATGTTTGGGGGCTTTAAGTAATTTTCTAGCAAAAAATATGGATTTTAACTTGTAAACACCAAATGTCAAAAATAGGCTTAGTCATGAAAGGGATAATGCCCTCTATAGATAATATTCATATAAAACTAACAATACATAACTGACACTTTGTCAGACTGTTATAAAACTGTAGATAAAAAAGATTAATAATGTTGTCAGTGAATCAAGGAGGCTTCCAAGAATATGTTTCTGAATTTACAGTGGGAAAAGAAAAAGATGTTAAAGTAGGACAAATACCACAAATTGCACTGACACAGATGGTACATATTGCAAAAATCCAAGCTAAAAACATAAGCCTGAGCAAGCACAATATTCTCTGACCCACATTTAAGCTACTTATGTTTCATCAGAATTTCTACTAAAGTTTTTGACTGCCTATTCAGTGCCAAGAGATCTCATGAATATGGACCATGTTTGAATTTTAGCGTTTAATGTTCTCCTTCATTATCTGAAATAGTCAATATTGTTTTAATATGCTTTTTTTCCTAGGTGATGGATATGGAGTTAATTCAGCATACCATCCAAATGCCCTAGATTCCTGGAGTTTCCTGTCCTGAGATTTCCAGAAAATCCCTTTGTCCTGTGCATCACAAAACACAGTGGCAGGGGACCTGCTCATTAGAAGAACATGTGTGCTTTGCACTGAGATTCATTCTTACTGTTTCTTTGAGAGGCTGAGCTTGAGGAACCAATATATTGATGTACCCAGATGCTGGAGACTGTAAAGAAGGAAAGTTAGAGAGGAGCACAACATCAGCATGTTATCTATTGACAACTTGCCGAGATGTGGAGGTGGCAGCCACCCTATAAAAAATATACACCCAGTCAGCCCCATGCCAGGTATCTCAATATTCACTTGGAAAAATTATTGACTTTAGAGCTGCTTTTATTCCAGGTACCCAGCTACAATTACAATTTTCAACCAGAAGGCAATCCATTCCATTCATCAGCATGGGCTAGGTAATGTCTAAGTATCTCTGAAGCGCACAGTCAGAGTCTACATGTCCAAAGACACATGGTCCAGCAAGCATGGACAGTAACATTACATATCCTTCCTAGCCCACTGAGTAAATTTACTGGCAACAGAGAAGAAAGCAGGATGGGGCACACTACTGGAGCTTATGGTTCCACCTTATTTCTTGCATGGTAACAGCTAAGTCACCTTTACTACTCATCTAGTGAATTGTCAAAACCATCAGTCATTCTCAAGGAACTCAGAGGCTATACAGTGGCCAAGGAAATACACTGTCATACTAGACAAAAGAAAGTGACCAGTCGCATAACTAAATATCAATGGCATGCTTCCATCCCGGGTTCATATATAAAAGAAAAAGAGAGGGGCAAGTGGGACTTTAAATGAAGCATGTCAATTGAAAGTATAATAATAATGAATACATGTGAGTAGGTAAAATGATTGGATTTAATTTATAGTCAAGTCCATGATTTTGATGCATACAGTACCAATAAAGTAGTATAGATACAGACATAGTCGCATGAATTGATATATAAGCATATTTAGCAGTAACAATCATTAAAGACTCAGTAGTGTAAAACAAATCAATGGACATACATATATGCAATTCATAACAGAAATACATGAATTAAAATCGCCAATCAAAATCACAAAATCGCATGAAATGAGAAAACTCGATAAAAAATTGATAAATGTCAGGGATATGATTTAGGCTTGATAGGGCATCCTTAGTTTGCGAACCCGACGCGTTTCTTGGCTTCTTGCCAGTCATCAGGGGTGGGATGCATAATTTAACTGAGAAAAACAAAGGAATATCATAAATATTGATACATGTGGAACCTCCAGCTAATAGAGAAAATCGTATCAGAAATGTCCATTGTCTACTTTGAATAGAGAAGCTACTTACAAAATAGCCCAAAAGTCAAGGAGAGTCGCCAGCAATGGGATCTGTTAGGGTGTGAGATATAACCATCTCAACCGGGGTTGAGGCAGGGCACCGACCATCCTCCCAAAGTGATTGGAGGGTGGGCCAGGAGAAACCACAGCCAACTGATTCCTGAGCCCTCAATATACTGGTCAATGAGTTGTAAATGGGAAAATCTGCAGAAAATTGAAGAAAATGGAATGTGTCAAAGAAAGTAAATCTAGAGTAGAACGTGTTGGATGAATAGAATGACTGAAAAAAATATGTACTAGGTACATCTGAAAGAGTAAATGTGTGAAAATGAGATGATAAAGGGGAATAGAAATAAAATAGATGCATAAAAATGCACGTGAAAAGAGATAGAAAAAGAAATCCCTAGGAAATGTGTGAAAATAGAGAGTGTCGTGCGCCAGGTAAATGGGTGAGAGGATGGGAATGTGTGTACTGTAAGCAGAAAAAAAGATATATATAAAAAAAATAAATAAATAAATAAATAAAAATATATATTAATTACCCATGTGTTGAATAGTGGCTGCTTAACAGAGCGGTCCCTTCCTAGCGAAGCACAGTGAGGGAGTGAACCGTCAGTCTGTCGGTCCCAGCTGATATACTCTGGCCCTGGGCGGGTCCCTGCCAGCGTCATGCAAGACGTCATTAGCAGCTGAGAGACGAGAGAGCAATCACAGCTGAGAGTAACTCAGTGGATGTCTACTCATCACAGCTGTAGGCGTCAGATGGAGAGAAAAAAAAAAAAAAATGCATGGCGCCGATGCGTTGAGATCGGGCCCCAGCCGCCCCGAAATAAATGAGGGGAGGTGGGGAGGGAGCTGAGCGCATCGCAACCCCGGACATAGAGACTGCAAAATATCAAAACACCCCAGCCCATATGCTGGATTTAAATCAATAAGTGGATTCCAGGGAATAAAAACCTTGGAATTAGTACAAAATAGTTCTCAATAAACTTAAGGAAACACATGTAAAAATATATTATATAGTCACGGACTGTTACTGTGTTGGAAAATTGGTAACAGAGTTGGGATAAAAATACAAAAAGATATTTGAACTAAGGATGAACAAAAATTAATGATGGTGCGACTTGGTCACCGAGGGAGCGGGTGTCTTCCACCCAAATATAAATATAGACAAAAGAAAGTGACCAGTCGCATAACTAGATATCAATGGCATGCTTCCATCCCGGGTTCATATATAAAAGAAAAAGAGAGGGGCAAGTGGGACTTTAAATGAAGCATGTCAATTGAAAGTATAATAATAATGAATACATGTGAGTAGGTAAAATGATTGGATTTAATTTATAGTCAAGTCCATGATTTTGATGCATACAGTACCAATAAAGTAGTATAGATACAGACATAGTCGCATGAATTGATATATAAGCATATTTAGCAGTAACAATCATTAAAGACTCAGTAGTGTAAAACAAATCAATGGACATACATATATGCAATTCATAACAGAAATACATGAATTAAAATCGCCAATCAAAATCACAAAATCGCATGAAATGAGAAAACTCGATAAAAAATTGATAAATGTCAGGGATATGATTTAGGCTTGATAGGGCATCCTTAGTTTGCGAACCCGACGCGTTTCTTGGCTTCTTGCCAGTCATCAGGGGTGGGATGCATAATTTAACTGAGAAAAACAAAGGAATATCATAAATATTGATTAATATTAATATAATATAATATATATAATATAATATATAATATTAAGGGCTCAGGAATCAGTTGGCTGTGGTTTCTCCTGGCCCACCCTCCAATCACTTTGGGAGGATGGTCGGTGCCCTGCCTCAACCCCGGTTGAGACGGTTATATCTCACACCCTAACAGATCCCATTGCTGGCGACTCTCCTTGACTTTTGGGCTATTTTGTAAGTAGCTTCTCTATTCAAAGTAGACAATGGACATTTCTGATACGATTTTCTCTATTAGCTGGAGGTTCCACATGTATCAATATTTATGATATTCCTTTGTTTTTCTCAGTTAAATTATGCATCCCACCCCTGATGACTGGCAAGAAGCCAAGAAACGCGTCGGGTTCGCAAACTAAGGATGCCCTATCAAGCCTAAATCATATCCCTGACATTTATCAATTTTTTATCGAGTTTTCTCATTTCATGCGATTTTGTGATTTTGATTGGCGATTTTAATTCATGTATTTCTGTTATGAATTGCATATATGTATGTCCATTGATTTGTTTTACACTACTGAGTCTTTAATGATTGTTACTGCTAAATATGCTTATATATCAATTCATGCGACTATGTCTGTATCTATACTACTTTATTGGTACTGTATGCATCAAAATCATGGACTTGACTATAAATTAAATCCAATCATTTTACCTACTCACATGTATTCATTATTATTATACTTTCAATTGACATGCTTCATTTAAAGTCCCACTTGCCCCTCTCTTTTTCTTTTATACACTGTCATACTGTTTTTCAACTAATTTGCTGGGGTACAAGAGGGCAAGAACTAGTTCTGGGGATTTGGGTGTTTCCACTACAGCAGTGGCTTCTCATACCTCAATAATGCATGTACTGTGTTGTCACCATATGAAGAGGTGAGCAGAATGCTGAGCTGTGAGGAGGTAGGAATCAGAAGCACAATCCCTCTTGCATTCCTGCTGACGCGAACACTGCATGATGTAGACCAGGCACTGGGGGCACCATAACAGGGACATTGTTGCCCTTAGTAACATCAAGGATTCTGATACTGAAAATTTGTGATGATTGGGCTCATTATTGCTGCAGTGTCTGCAAAAGGACCACAGGAATCAGGCCATCGGGTAGAGGGGCCATTATTATTGGCCACCCTTTTAGATATAGGTTACCAAGGGAAAATGCTTGAGTTCATCCTGCCATCACAGGGAGAGTGAAAAATGTGAGTGGAAATACACCTTTATGGCCAACACTCAGGTCAGCGAAAGAAAAAGCAGTAGTGGTAGTGGTGGCTGCTTTTAAATCCTTCTTCACTATGCTTTGCCCAGGCTTGGCTGCTGTCAGCTGTCACAGGAAGTGACTAACCCATATGAATAATGATTATCTGCCATCAAGGACAGATGTATATACCCTTAGACCAAACAACCCTCTTGACTACTGGGGGTTAAGTATGGACTACTGGCCTGAACTTGCCCATTATGCACTGGAAGTGCTGGGCTGCAGCCAGTGTGCTTTAAGAAAATAATTTTACCACTGTGGTTTCTTTGTGGACAGGCAAATACTTTTTTTCTGTCATAAAACACAGTTGACCGGATCACCTTTTTTTAGAATCTGGCCCCCAAAACATTATTATACCATAGAGCATGACCATCTCCTGTTGGCATGCCACCTTTATCATCTCCTTCATCATATTATCACTGTTACCATCTGTTGCCACTGCAGAAGGCCTGTCACCATTATCATCTCCTGCCACCATAGCAGGCCTGTCAGCATTACCATCTTGTGCTCCCTGTACTGCTGCTCTAATTCAGCCTATTATTTTATCAATGTCACAGTGCCACAACTAACTTTTCCAATTGCTCCCCAGCTCACTGAATTTGGTAAATTTCTTTCTGCAGGGTTATGCCTACATAATGTTTGCATTGTATTATGCTGTTTTGGCCATGTCAGCGTATCACATCTAATGTTTCCGTAGTTACTCTTGAGCTGCAACATTTGAGATTTTTTATTTTTATGTAGGCTCATTCTTGGATCGTGCCTCAGTTTGTGAGGCTTATTATGTTGCTCCAGCACTGTCAAGGTACCACACATAATGTTTATCCTACTTATAAAAAAAGTTTGTATGTTGTCTCCTATTTTTTGCCCTCTCCTAATGTTTCATTAACCACTTCAGCTCCGGAAAGTTACTCTCCTTCATGACAGGCTAATTTTTTTGCGATATGGCACTCCGTTACTTTAACTGACAAGTGTGCAGTCATGCAACACTGTACCCAAATACATTTTTTATCCTTTATTCCTACAATTAGAGCTTTTTTTAAGTGGTATTTGATCATCTCTGCAGTTTTTATTTTTTGCGCTATGAACAAAAAAAGACAGATAATTTTGAAAAAAAAAAATATATATTTTTTACTTTCTGCTACAAAACATACCCAATAAAAAAATAAAAAAAATTAAATGTCTTCATCAATTTAGGCCAATATGTATTCTGCTACATATTTTTGGTAAAAAATCCCAATAAGCATATATTGATTGGTTTGCGCAAAAGTTAGAGAGTCTACAAACTATGGAATATATTTTTTTATTACTAGTAATGGCGGCAATCAGCGACTTACAGCGGGACTGCGATATTGAGGTGGACAAATTGGACACATATCACACATTTGACACTTTTTGGGGACCAGTGACACTAATACAGTAACCAGTGCTAAAAAAATATGTACTGTCACTGTACTATTGACACTGGCAGGGAAGGGGTTAACATCAGAGGCGATAAAAGGGTTAAATGGATGCCCATGTTGTCCTTACTAACTGTGGGGGAGGTGTTTTGACTAGGGAAAGGCAAAGATCTATGTTTCTGCTTAGCAGAAACACAGAATCAATGCCTTCACATCTGACAGAATAACAATCTGCCTTGTTTACATAGACAAATTGTCGTTTTGCCTCTGTACTGTCTAATCGTTGGGCGCCGGCGGACGTTGAGTCCACGGTACCCACCCATGGGCTCCCAATGTGTATAATCACAGTGGTAACGGGTCGCTGGTGGTGCACGCATGCTCCCCAGACCCAGAAATGTCAGATCACGTACTAGACCATCATGTCGCAGTATATGTGCATGGGGCGGTCGTTACCATTCCTGTGGACAGTCTCCATGGTGAGGGGTCTGGCCCTGGGAAACAAACATCCCCACAGTGACTAAGTAGTTAGCACTTCAACTAGCAGCACTAGTGTCATTGGTTTGAATCCCAACCATGGCACTACTTGCACTGAGTTTGCATATTCTCCTTGTTTTTTTGTTTTTTTTTCATGTTCTCCCTGTGTCTGCGCGAATTTCCTCCGGGTACTCTGGTTTCTTCCCACATTCCAAAGACATGCTGGTAGGATAATTGACTCTTCTTTAATTTGGCACTAGTATGTGTATGTATGAATGTGATTTAGGGACCTTAGATTGTAAGCTCCTTGAGGGCAGGGACTCATGTGAATGTACAATATATACAGTATATATACTGTATGTAAAGTGCTGTGTAAATTGATGCTTTAATGATAATACACATTACCCTGTAATGGTAATAATAATAATATCTCCCAGGGAG
This sequence comes from Aquarana catesbeiana, assembly GCF_042186555.1. Taxonomy (NCBI): domain Eukaryota; kingdom Metazoa; phylum Chordata; class Amphibia; order Anura; family Ranidae; genus Aquarana; species Aquarana catesbeiana. The sequence goes on from NC_133325.1 coordinate 496,378,669, forward strand.
ATAAGGTGATCTCCTGAGTGTAAAGTTTGGCTCCGGCCCCTAACTGCGGTCATACAGAGCTTAGGGGTTGGGGCACTGGAACATGATGCATGTTACGCCCTAAATATAGGTGTTACATGTTACGTTCTAAAAGTGAACTTAAAGCGTTTGTTACCCCAACACTTCACATTCCTGATATGTGTCTGATATACCATGTTCAGTATTATTGATCTGGATAACTTCCTGGATGGGAGAAGAGGCTGTCTGCTTCCAGTTGTGTTCAATAACCAGCCGTGCTGCTATAAGGATATGTGAGATAAATACCCTCAGGTTGGGGGGGGGAGTACTAGGATTCCCACCCCTAGAAGAGCTGTTTGTAGTCAAAGCGGCAAAGGTGTGTGCCCAGAGCCGGTACAAGGGGTGGGCGGGAGGGGCGAGTGCCCTGGCTATACAAGGGGGGGTGTGTGTACAGAGGTGACTATACAAGGGGGGTGGTACAGAGGTGACTATACAAGGGGGGTGGTACAGAGGTGGCTATACAAGGGGGGTGGTACAGAGGTGTGTGCCATGGAAGCCATGAAGCCTGAGACCTCTGACCAATAAGTGGATATAATTGGACAGTCCCACCATATGTGGTGTCCACATTGTTGCCAGCAATTTGGTGAATGATCAGGAAATATAGAGGCAAGCCTGGTCAGAGTATAATACCATTTATAGAATATTTTGTGCAGGGAATACCAATGTGAAATACATTTGGAGTGTTTTAAAGGTATTTGTAGGGACAGGTATCATTGGCGTAGAAGTATTGAGAAAGGAAGTAGTTGCTCCCAGTAAAGGAAAGGAGTTAAGTTAGAGATTTGGGTTTTAAGGGTAGAGTCCAAATTTATGTTAACCATGCTAGACTTGGAGTAATTTGTTTTATATAAGGAAAAAGAGCCCAAAGTCTCCAGTATATGTTGTACTGCAGGAAGAGATACTAGAGAATTAGATAAGGATAGGGGGACATCATCTGCATATAGGCCTATTTGAAATTCTTCAGAGTCAACTGATATGCCTGAGATTTGAGGGTTTGATCTGACTGATGCTGCCAGGGGTTCCATGATTAGGGCAAACATAATAGGGCAAAGGGGGCAGCTGTGGGTGATGTTGAAAGCATTAGATAGAAGACCTGTTGTCCAGACCCCTACACTAGGAAGGGAATACAGACCTAGAATCGCAGAAAGGATGAAACCGTTGAATCCAAATTTTAAAAGGACCTCCCACAGGTAAGTCCAATGTACCCTGTCAAAGGCCTTCTTTGTGTCAAGATAAGGGCAGAGAAAACCTTCAATGACACTTGGCCCACAAAGCGTCTTATCCCATCAGAGACCTGATGCCCTGCTACAAAACCTTGATCTTTGTGGACAAGATTTGGGATATATTGGAAAAGCCTAAATGCCAGTATCTTTGCAAAGGATTTAATATCCAAATTCAACAGTAAGCTATGCCTGTATTTGGCCGGGCTATCTGTGGCTTTGCCCGGTTTAGGAACTGTCACAACAAGAGCTTCTAAAGATTCTCTAGGGAACTTGCCAGTGGTAGCGAAACTAGTAAAGGTTTTTTTGGGGATAGAGTGACAAAAGGTCACCAAAGGATTTGTAATATTCATTACTAATAAAGACAGAGTCAACCAGCGCAAACCAAAAACCCTAATCAGAACAGCAGCTGTGATACTGAGGGTAAAATGTATCAAATCCCAAAAAATTGCATCAGAGAAAAAATCAGTACAGCGCATAAAATTAAAATTAAATAAAGCTAAAAGTCCAATATAAAACAAGATGCAGGCAAAATCCAATGATTCCTCCAGTGACACTAGTGACATGAGAAAAATGCAGGGTGACTGTGGTGACAAACGTGGACCTCCACCTTCGGTGATACTAGCCGCTCACCTCAATAGATGGACCCCTGAGTGAATCAGTCAGGTCAAACACAGCGGTTCCCTCACAAGGGAATTAACAGAAGGAGATGAATGCACGGTATGGCATCAGCAGCAGCAGTTTTCAGTAACCAACATACAGGCAGTGTTCACATGTAAGAGATAAGGAAGGAATCTAGTGCTCTCTGAATAATAATCAAATCGATTTAATAGAAAAGCGAAAGAACTCACAATAAAATGCACTGTACCCCAGTGCGGAGGATAAAAACATGGATGGAGTGGATGTCCCATGCAGGATGGACGAGCGGAGCGCAGGTGACGTCACGATCAGGGCACGTTCTCCTTGCCGTACGCGTTACGTCCCTCAAAGTGGGTGGGACTTCCTCAGCAGCGACGGCTGAGCGTGATGACACCCATTTAAATACTTGTCCGCTCCTCCCAAACAACCAATAAACTACATTGTTTACTAATCACTATGGTAACCGAGACCAAGACTTCAAACCAGGAAGTAACTGTCTCCATAGGATAGTCAAATAGTAAGGCTATTAGTCAATAACCTACAATTAATGTACCGAAGCAACGTATCTCTAAAACTTTATAAAGTAGTGAGACAGCAATGTGGAAAATACAAAAATAGAAAAAATAAAAAATAAAAAATATGAAAGATATAAAAAATAACGACGGCAAAAACCCCACGCATCCGCTCATCATCCCGGGTCATCCAATATCACAATATTAAATACATGTAAAATTATCATATTGAAAAAATTACAAGATTACAAAAATAATTACTATCGATCAAAGATGAAGCAGTTAACATCAAACTCGACATTCAAGCCCCTTGGCACAAGAACCTTAGTCTTGTGAATCCAATGGGATTCTCTACGACTGAGTTGGCGTAGGAAGTTGCCCCCCCTCCAATGTTTATTAACTCTTTCTATACCCCAGAAGCTCAAACCCCTGGGGTTCTGATTGTGTACCAATTTAAAGTGCTTAGAAACATTGTGTGTTTTAATACCTTTTTTAATGTTGTTGACATGTTCCCCTAGGCGAACATGCAAGGGGCGGGATGTTCTGCCAATGTATTGTAAGCCACACTCACACTGTAACATATAGACAACCCCAATGGTAGTACACGTAATGAGTTGATCTATTTTGTATTCTTTACCCGTGGAGGTGGCTCTAAAACTTTTACGTTTTTTATTATTGCACTTAGAAAAAAAAAAAAGACCCCATTAGGAACAGGGATATACAATTTAAGTAGCGTCGTTCTGAGCGAGAGTGAGGTCCAAGTCCTAGACAAGGGGCTCAAGTTTGCTCCCGTTCAGAACCTGAATAAATTTGATACTTATGTTAATATCCATAAATTTATCAGACATCTTAATATGAAAAAGTATTTTTTGTCTAATTCTAGCAGACCAGCCACTATTGCAGGAGGGCATCACTCCAATTTACGCAACAAATCGACTTTCAATCCTCTCAATACCGATAATAAGTATCTTGAAGTATTCAAGAATATGTTATTCAATGATTTGGACAAAATGAGAGTTAGAAAGGCTGTGGACCCATTACCCATCAGGCAAGGTATTAAATCCTTAGAAGCAAGGAATGATATCATCATCTGCCCCGCGGATAAAGGGGGGGGTCTGGTGATTTTGGATAAATCCAAATATTTGGAAGAACTTAATAGGCTATTGGAAGATCGTGACACCTATCAAATTCTGAACAAGGACCCTATGCTAGCCTATAAGGATGAGCTCCATTGGCTAATAGAGGAAGGAAAAAAGGAGAATGTTCTTAATAAAAAGGAGGCTTCCTATCTGGACCCCCTCTTTTGTAGAACCCCTATCATTTACTGCCTCCCAAAAATTCATAAGGATATTAACAATCCTCCTGGGAGGCCTATAGTAAATGGTATCGATTCCATATCCTCCAGGTTAGGTCAATACATTGACCACTTCCTTCAGCCCTTAGTTTTCAAGACGGAGGCCTTCCTTAAGGATACAAAACATATTATCCAAATCATCGAATCTGTTAGTTGCTCCCCTTCCAGTATATTGATCACAGCTGACGTAGGGTCCCTATACTACACTATAATTGGTCATGAGGATGCTTTATCCTCTGTCCAATGGGCCCTATCTGTGTTCTCTGACCTCCCTGAGAAACATAAACAGTTTCTGCTGAAAGGTCTGGCCTTTTGCTTGGCCAAGAATTATTTTTGGTTCAATCGCCAATTTTTTCTTCAAAAAAGAGGCGTTGCGATGGGCGCTCGTTTTGCTCCCAGTGTGGCCAATCTTTTTATGGCCCACTGGGAGGAAGACGTAGTGTTCAAGCATCGCCCTCCGGAGCTAGTGTGCTATAAACGGTACATAGACGACCTTATCATGATCTGGGACGGAGATCAACTTGGGTTGGACTCCTTTATCCAGAAACTTGATAATAACACTAAAAATATTCAATTGTCCTGGAATTTTAGTGAGGAAAAAATAGTATTTCTTGACCTTGAGATCTGGAAAGATAATGAGGGGTTTAGATCATGTAACTACCTTAAACCAACAGATCGCAACTCATACATTCCCCTGGGGAGTTGCCATCATAAATCTTGGCTTTGTAACATACCCAGGGGACAATTCGTCAGACTCAGACAAAATTGGACGTGAGATAGTGATTTCATATACCAATTTGCCCTACTTTCATCTAGGTTTGCAGAAAAAGGATATGATACACATACACTGAACAGCGAGGTTGAGAAGGTTTTGGCCATGGATAGAACTTCCCTGATTTCTGATAGGGTTAAAAATACTGGTTCAGATGTCTCCAATTTTAAAATGGTACTGAACTGGGGGGGCGTGGCTAGCCGGCGCGGTGTATGGACGCTCACTGAAAGAGCTCCTCTCTGCCAAGGGCCATCAGACATCCAAACAGCGACTTACAACCTAGAAAATTTACCACAACCAAAGCGATTCAGCTGGGGGAACACTAAGGATGACTTCCAAGAAAAGAAAAGAGGATACTTACCCCAACAAACTGCCAGATTACTTCATGTGGCAGCGGCGGTCTCCTGAGCAAGATGGTGGCGGCAAGCAGGGGAAAGGCACACGAGGCTCTCATACACAGAACGGCGCTGCACAGGGGAGAAGACCAAACAGAGCTTACAACTCACCCACCGCTGAGCAGTACTCCCTGCCTCCTTCAGCCTCATCCAGCCCAGCCAAAAGCAAGCCAAAGTTGGATCACACAGAGGAGGATGATGAAGAGGTAAGCCTGCATTCATCTCAGGATGATACAAGAGAACTACAAGACTCCATAACTGACTTCCCAACCGCTAATACACCAATAATGGACACTACACTTAAAGACATGCTGATATCTCTCAGGTCCACATTGCATGCTGACATTCAATCACTAACTAGACAATTTAAATCTGAAATATCTTCAGTGAACAAGAGAATCTCACATGTCGAAACAAAGATGGGGGAATTTGCATGCACTTTTAACAATTTAGTGGATGCCCATAATGATAGAGATGACGACATGATGCAACTGAAACTAAAATTAGCAAATTTGGAAGATAGGTCCAGGAGGAACAACGTTAAAATACGAGGAATACCTGAATCAGTTAAAAATCCTGACCTGAAACCCTACTTTATACAAATGCTGAAATCTGCCCTCCCAGAAGTTCCCCTTGATGAACTAGTAGTGGATCGTATCCACAGACTGCCTAAGCCTAAACATGTAGCCGCCCACCTTCCCAGGGACACCATTGTCAGAATACACTTTTATCATGTTAAAGATCAGTTTATGGCTGCCACAAGAAACCGTGATTCCCTTCCAGAGGAGTTCCAAGAACTTTCCTTTTATGCTGACCTCTCAGCCTTCACCATGCAACAGAGGCGTCAATTAGCCTCTATCACGAAGCCACTAAACAACCACCATATCACCTATCGGTGGATATACCCAGCAAAACTCATGATAACAAGAGAAGGAACCACACATGTGATCTCTAACATCAAAGATGGCCTCCGACTCCTGCGAGAATGGCAAATCATTCTCCCTGATGCAGACGACCAAGTCAATCATTGCTAGAAAGGGAGAGGTCCACAAACTAGATATACTTCTAGGCAACCTCTACTGTTATTACATCCCTGATGGCCCCGGGGATTGCCACCTTTCGTTTACCTGTTAAACACCCCTCATTTGAGCGGTTATTCCTACCGCACTGATTCTTTTAAGAATCAAGTTTTGTTTGTTGTTGTTAACTATTTCTTTTCTCCAAGAAGTTTCCAAGACTGGGATCCATCCCTGTACATCCCAAGGAATCGCATACTACTCCAACTGAACGGAAACCCCACCTGCAGTAACGCATCTCAGCATATCCGCAACAGCTACCACCTGAGAGTATCCTAATCCACAAGTTCCACCTTACGGACCACCACACTGCCAGCGTCTGATCATCGCCTTCAGGACCAGAGCCGAACCACTCATCGACCTTAAGGTAACCAACATCTAAATAACTGTCAAACCATATAACTAAGACCAACAGGATCCCACACCATGCCGATCAAAATTGTATCTCTTAATGTAAAAGGCCTGAACAGCCCATACAAACGACAAATGGCCTGGAAAGAAGCTAAAAGTCTTCACTGTGATGTGATTTGTTTCCAGGAAACACACTTTGCAGCAAACAAATCGCCTAACTTTCAAAATCGCCAGTTCCCGCACATTTTCCAAGCAAACTATACCTCAAAAAAAAGAGGTGTTGCCATAGCCATTAAGGATTCTGTGCAATTCCAAAGTCTAGATATTCACTTGGACAGCTCAGGCAGATTCATCATCTTAGTATGTGAGCTTAACGGCAAAAAATTCACCTTAGTGAACATCTACCTTCCAAACTCCAAACAGCTATCTTTTCTAAAAAAAAATATGGAAAAAAGTCTCCTCATACCATCTTGTGTGGAGACTTTAACGCTGTCCCCAACAGAGACTTAGATGTGTCCAGCCAGACCAAGCATTCAAGAAACAGATTGACTCTGAATGATTTCATCTCATCTTCCGGTTTGTATGATGTGTGGAGGTGCCAACATTCCTCAGAAAAGGACTTTACCTTTTTTTCCAGCGTTCACCATACATATTCCCGTATAGATTTGTTTCTAGTAGATAAATTTATTTTACAACAGATTTCTAAATCTGAACTGCATTGTATTACATGGTCGGACCATGCTCCGATTTCAGTGGACGTGGGGGATCGCTGTGCCGAGACCAGGGCTAACAGATGGCGCAATGACATTTTCACATTATCTCAACCGCAAAACCTAGCGAAAATCGAAAAAGCAATTAAAGAATTCTTTGCCATCAACGCCCCCTCGGTCAGCGACCCCTTCACGCTATGGAATGCACATAAAGTTTATGTAAGAGGCCTACTCATACAGATGAGCGCTAGAGCAAAAAGACAAAGATTAGAAAAACTCAATACTATACTAGCTCAAATCCAACAGTTAGAAAACTTAAACAAACAACATACCACACAAAAGATAAGAGAAGCATTGTTTATGTCCAGACAAGAATTGCGAACTCTCCTAATTTCACGCCACAACCACCAATTGAGATCACTTAAAGCTCAAACATATAGATACGGGAATAAAGCAGGAAAGTCCCTAGCCACACAATTAAAAGAAAAAACTATTAAACAAAAAATTTCCTACCTCATTAACCCTAAATCCAACAAAAAAGTTAACAACCCGCAAGACATAGCCGATGCATTTAGCGATTACTACGAGAAACTATATAACCTTCAAAAGGACCCAGACACTGTTCAACCCAATGACAAAGCAATTTCAGAATTTTTGGAATCAATACATCTCCCTAAAATATCTACAGAAGATTTAGCGTACATAAACCAACCATTCACACTAAAAGAAACAAATGACGCCATCAAACATCTCCCCCGCAACAAAGCCCCAGGCCCAGATGGTTATTCTTCAGAATATTATCAATTATTCTCCCCCATCCTAACTCCTCACTTACTCCATGTTTTTGAAGCTGCAACTACTACAGCAAAATTTCCCCCAGAAATGCTTACAGCCACAATTATAACTCTCCCCAAACCAGGCAAAGAACCCAACCTCCCACAAAATTTTCGGCCGATATCCCTATTAAATGTAGATGTCAAATTGCACGCTAAACTGATAGCTAACAGATTATCACGTATCCTACCCAACTTGATAAACTATGATCAGGTGGGGTTTGTAATGGGTCGCCAGACCACAGACGCCACCAGAAGAATGTTAAATCTCCTTCATTTGGTAGAGGAAAGCAAAGAGCCTTCTCTGCTTCTGGCCTTAGATGCAGAGAAGGCCTTTGATAGAGTGCATTGGGGGTACCTGTCCAAGGTCATGGATAAGTTTGGTCTGGTCGGCCCATTGCAGAATGCTATAATGGCACTATATTCATCACCCTCAGCATTTGTTTATACTGAAGGCATGTTCTCTAAACCATTTCCCATTACAAATGGAACAAGACAAGGGTGCCCCTTATCCCCCATAATTTTTACCATGCTTATGGAACCATTAGCGGAAAAAATTAGGTCTCATCCCTCTATACATGGTATCACATCACAAGAACACCACCACAAAATCTCACTATTTGCAGACGATGTTATCTTAGCCCTATCAAACCCAGACAAATCACTACCCGCAGCACACAAAGTCCTTGCACATTTTAGTAACATATCTTATTATAAAGTTAATGCATCTAAATCCAGCATTTTAGGTATGCATATACACAAAAAACTTGAAAACCTCCTCAAACACTCCTTACCTTATCCCTGGACAAACGAATCAATCAATTACCTAGGTATTAAGCTCACCTATCCAGTTTCGAAAACATATACCATTAACTATACCCCACTTCTCTCCTCCCTTCAACCAGAACTGTCTAGACTGGGGAAGCACCACTTAACGTGGCTAGGCAGATTAGCAGCGTACAAAATGCTTATTTTACCGAAACTAATATACATATTCAGAGTCCTACCTATACCAGCACCAGCATCATTTTTTAGATCAATGCAAAAACAATTATCTAACTTTGTATGGGCAGGAAAAAGACCAAGATGTTCCCCTGAAATACAAACTAAAAACAAAACGGTGGGAGGCATGGGTTTACCAATCCTGAAAGACTATCACACAGCGGCAGTTCTGGACCAACTTAAAAATTGGTTCTCCAACCCTATTACTAAACCATGGTGTCACTTGGAGATTGCACGACTAAACAAGACTTCACCATTATCATTTTTAATTGCTACTAAGGCACATAAACAGAATAGAAGACCCCTTCCACAAACAATGCAAGCGATACTACAATCTTGGGAAGAAATCAACAATACAGGGAATGTATTCTACCCCTCAACAATGATACCCATTCCCCTTGACACACTGCAATGGATAATTCCCAATATTAACCTTCGCAACTGGTATAAAGCAAATATACTAAATATAGTGGATATCATGTGTGGCGATGGGCTCCTACCGTTTAGCACAATACAACAGAAATTTAATCTCAACACTTCTGAATTCCTAACATATACCCAGATTACTTCATATCTTCAGGGGTCTAGGGCCACGCATGTGTCCATAGTAGAAAAAATATGGACTTTCCTTCAATCCAAAAACCCCAATATAAAAGGAATTAAAATAATCAACAATTATCTTCACTCTAAAGATGTCTTTACAAAAAATAACAAGATTTCCAAATGGGAAAAAGAATTAGGCAAAGAGTTCACAGATCTACAATGGAAACAAGCGATTGCTAATAATCGCAAATTCTCTAGATGCGCCAATTATGAGGAACTAACACAAAAATTGATGTTAAGATGGTACTACACACCTTACATTACAGCAAAATTCTCCAAAGACAACTCAAATCTATGCTGGAGAGGATGTGGTCAGATAGGGACCCTAGCACACACGCTGTGGTCATGTCCGGTAGTCAAAAAATTTTGGTGGAGGGTATATGATATGCTTTAGAAAATAACTAATAGCACAGTGGTCCCAAACATAGAACAAGCTATTCTAGGATTAAACATGGACCATTACAAACCAGAACTTAGATGTATAGCAACACAAGTCTTACTGGCAGCAAGAATGGAATTAGTATACAGATGGAAATCTACTGATGTACCTACTATTAAAGATATAAAAATAAAAATTAACACTATTATAGAATATGAAAAAATTATGGCTTACAGGGATGGAACCTTTTCAAAGTTTGAATCTAACTGGTCCCCATGGAAACTCCTTCTATCTTCTAATTATTTGTTTTAACTTTTTTCTTTCTTTTTTTTCGTTTCAACATTCCAACTAAGCTGTAGCTGATAAACTATGCAAAGTAATATATCTCAGTGACTCCCGAGTTATACTGTTTATTTTTGAAATGGTTACTGATTTACTAATATAATTAAAGGAAGGGGTCCCAATGTGAGCACAGTGTGTTCCCATTGGGGTGCCCGGGGATCTCCTCCACCGTTATAAAAGCATTGTATTTCCCATTACTTCTCCACTGCTACTCGTGGAATAGAGCAACCAGCATCATCTCACGATCTCTTTATAGTAGTAAAGCTACATTCTTTAAGATACCTTGGAATGATTTCAGACATACTCAATGTTTATAATAAAAACTTGTAATTACTATTTTCGATTACTTTCTGTACAGTAAGTACGGGATTGTTTCATTATACTCCTGTATGACTGCATTTATCTGTATTTGCACTAAAAATTTTTCAATAAAAACTATTTGAACAAAATGGTACTGAACTATAACATCCAGCACAAACAATTTGAAAAACTCGTTTTGAAGAATTGGTCAATTCTCAAACAGGATCGTGTGCTGGGTCCCCTGCTGCCACCTCGCCCCTCTTTCATCTATAAAAAAGCTCCATCTTTACGAGATCGCCTAGCCCCAGGTGTGGTGGATCCCCCTACACAATCTGAAAGTAAATTATTTTCCTTTCTCTCAGGATTCTATGCCTGTGGGCGGTGCACAGCCTGCAGGCACTCTAAGTGCAATAATAAAAAACATAGAACGTAAACGTAAATGGATCAACTCATTACGTGTACTACCATTGGGGTTGTCTATATGTTACAGTGTGAGTGTGGCTTACAATACATTGGCAGAACATCCCGCCCCTTGCATGTTCGCCTAGGGGAACATGTCAACAACATTAAAAAAGGTATTAAAACACGCAATGTTTCTAAGCACTTTAAATTGGTACACAATCAGAACCCCAGGGGTTTGAGCTTCTGGGGTATAGAAAGAGTTAATGAACATTGGAGGGGGGGCAACTTCCTACGCCAACTCAGTCGTAGAGAATCCCATTGGATTCACGAGACTAAGGTTCTTGTGCCAAGGGGCTTGAACGTCGAGTTTGATGTTAACTGCTTCATCTCTGATCGTTGGTAATTATTTTTGTAATCTTGTAATTTTTTCAATATGTTAATTTTACATGTATTTAATATTGTGATATTGGATGACCCGGGATGATGAGCGGATGCGTGGGGTTTTTGCCGTCATTATTTTTTATATCTTTCATATTTTTTATTTTTTATTTTTTCTATTTTTGTATTTTCCACATTGCTGTCTCACTACTTTATAAAGTTTTAGAAATACGTTCCTTCGCTACATTAATTGTAGGTTATTGACTAATAGCCTTACTATTTGACTATCCTATGGAGACAGTTACTTCCTGGTTTGAAGTCTTGGTCTCGGTTACCATAGTGATTAGTAAACAATGTAGTTTATTGGTTGTTTGGGAGGAGCGGACAAGTATTTAAATGGGTGTCATCACGCTCAGCCATCGCCGCTGAGGAAGTCCCGCCCACTTTGAGGGATGTAACACGTACTGCAAGGAGAACGTGCCCTGATCGTGACGTCACCCGCGCTCCGCTCGTCCATCCTGCATGGGACATCCACTCCATCCATGTTTTTATCCTCCGCACTGGGGTACAGTGCATTTTATTGTGAGTTCTTTCGCTTTTCTATTAAATCGATTTGATTATTATTCAGAGAGCACTAGATTCCTTCCTTATCTCTTACATGTGAACACTGCCTGTATGTTGGTTACTGAAAACTGCTGCTGCTGATGCCATACCGTGCATTCATCTCCTTCTGTTAATTCCCTTGTGAGGGAACCGCTGTGTTTGACCTGACTGATTCACTCAGGGGTCCATCTATTGAGGTGAGCGGCTAGTATCACCGAAGGTGGAGGTCCACGTTTGTCACCACAGTCACCCTGCATTTTTCTCATGTCACTAGTGTCACTGGAGGAATCATTGGATTTTGCCTGCATCTTGTTTTATATTGGACTTTTAGCTTTATTTAATTTTAATTTTATGCGCTGTACTGCAATATTCATTACTAAACCGATCTGGGCCTAGGCTTTGTGCAGAGGTAATTTGGATATTGTCTTTATTATCTCAGAGGTTGTAAAGGGTTTAGAAAGATAATTTAGTTGGTCAGGTTCCAGGGACGGCAAGTTTATAAAGGATAGAAATTCCAGAATGGCAGCAGGGGTAGGGTGGAGGTGTAAGAAGAGTTTTTAAAGAGGAGGTCCAGCCTGGGTGAAAAAAATTAAAAGTCAGCAGCTACAAATAGTGCTTATTTTTAATATTAGGGCACTTACCTGTCCAGGGAGCACGTGATGTTGGCACCCCAGCCGATCTTTGGCTTGACTCCCAGGTGCTGCTGCTGCCATTCTTGGTAAGGGAACCCAGGTTCCCTACTGCGCATGCGCAAGTACAATTGATTTCTCAATTTATGCAACTCTGCCTCATCTTTGGGATTGGGATTGAATTTGTGAGAGTGCTCAGCTGCTCTAATGTCTTGTAGTAGTTTAAAGGAAACTTACTTAAAGTATTTATTCTCTTGTGCACCAAATTTGATCAAAAGGCCTCTGATGAAGTCTTTAGGCGCATTCCAGTGCATCATCAGATAAAGTACCAGTGTTGACATTGAAGAAGTTTTCGAGAGATTTGTATCTTACAGCAGGACTTATAACATTTTCATCATTTACCTGAGTTTAAACAGAAGGAAGAGCATCTCTTGAAAACCATGGAAACACTCAAAAGATGACATCACACAGTATAAAAGATCTAAGTTTCTCAGAGATAAAATTAGATTCGTTTCTTGTTCATTCCACTTCATTACAAAATGTTTGAACATTCTGATGTGATATCATGCTACTATTTATCTATGTAAGGTCCTTTTTGGTGATATATAACAGGTTAAATTCCGTTCCCTGTTTATTTCATTTTTGAACAGTCTGAGGTTGTATTATTCAATTATTTTTCTATGTGAGGTCTGTTTGGTGACATACAACAGGTTAATCACACACTATGTATACTAATGCATGATGTTTCACACCTGTCAGGTCCACCCAGGTGTGATCATGTGACCCCATTCATCCAATGGGGAAGGTTGTTTGACAGCACACACCATTTGCTCTTTTGGAATGTTTTTTATAAATATTAGGCAACCTGGAGGGGATGCTGCATGCCCCAGTAGACGATCTATTGATCGAAAAGCTTCGGGCGCTTCCAGCATCCTCCTTGTTGCCCATTTTTGATTTTATACTCTGTGATCACATTTTATTGTTATCTGGCATTTTTAGCAATAAAAATCCTATTTTTGCTCATCTACACTATGTGGAGCTTGTTTATTTTTTCTCCACATACTTACTGAGAGATTCAACCAGCCTTCACTCCAGCCTTTGTACGTGACACATTGTTCCCTCTGATCCGCACCTTGGCCATCCTTTGGGAGGACCCACCTGGCGACCCCGGGAGATCCGCGCAGAGTTTGACCCAGAAGGTTCGCAGAGCTGTGATGTCTGTTCACTGGCCCTGAGAGGCAACCCGCTCGAGTGACTCCCTGTCGCTGACAAGGGAGTCCATCATATCTGGTAAGAGTTTCTTACACACCACCTTTACCAAGTCGCATGTTGTTGAGAGATACAACTTGGGGATGATTGGTTGATTCACCTGCGTTTTAACTTCTGTCTCCCTGCATCCACGCATGGTTTTCAGTGGGACATTCCATGTCATTTGTTTCCCACTCACCGACAGGATTTTATTCACTTATATTGAGAGACTTACAAGTTTTTTCACTGTTATGTTTATTATTTGTTTTTTTCAGTTGTTTTTTTTTTTGATTGAAGACTTTTGGCACCATTTATGCGCTACTTTCTATTTCATTTTCACATGTTTCTTTGGTTGTTGTCACCTTGTAAGTAGCTGCTCCGCACCATATATTTTTTCAATTTAGCGCAGTGTACACTTTTATTATAAAATTAGATTACACCGAAGGGACTGTGTATAGATGGAAAACTTTAATTACAATGCCTGAATTTTTCTAACCGTATTTTATCACAAGTAGAAATCAATATTCTTTCTAAAGGACTGAACTTTGCACCTACAACTGTTTTTTATCCTTTTTTCACACTTATAGACGTTAATTATTTTACTCGTTGACTCACTCTTAGGAAGCATTTTTCAAATATCGAAACACCGCTTTTTTTACCTCAGGATTCTTCATCTGATAATTTTTCTTCACATATGGATTTTGACTTTCAAGATTTTTGTTTGATATACGATATGAGCACCTTGGGTTATTTCGGAATTCATATACAGTATCTCACAAAAGTGAGTACACCCCTCACATTTTTGTAAATATTTTATTCTATATTTTCATGTGACAACACTGAAGAAATTACACTTTGCTACAATGTAAAGTAGTGAATGTACAGCGTAAACATATAGTGTAAATTTGCTGTCCTCTCAAAATAACTCAATGCACAACCATTAATGTCTAAACCGCTGGCAACAAAATTTTCACCCCTAAGTGAAAATGTTCAAATTGGGCCCAAAGTGTCAATATTTTGTGCAGCCACCATTATTTTCCAGCACTGCCTTAACCCTCTTTGGCACAGAGTTCACCAGAGCTTCACAGGTTGCCACTGGAGTTCTCTTCCACTCCTCCATGATGACATCACGGAGCTGGTTGATGTTAGAGACCTTGCGCTCCTCCACCTTCCATTTGAGGATGCCCCACAGATGCTCAATAGGGTTTAGGTCTGGAGACATGCTTGGCCAGTCCACCACCTTTACCCTCAGCTTCTTTAGGCAGTGGTCGTCTTGGAGGTGTGTTTGGGGTCGTTATCATGTTCGAATACTGCCCTGTGGCCCAGTCTCCAAAGGGAGGGGTTCTGCTTCTGTATGTCACAGTACATGTTGGCATTCATGGTTCCCTGAATGAACTGTAGCTCCCAGGTGCCGGTAGCACTCATGCAGCCCCAGACCATGACACTCCCACCACCATGCTTGACTGTAGACAAGACACACTTGTCTTTGTACTCCTCACCTGGTTGCCACCACACACACTTGACACCATCTGAACCAAATAAGTTTATCTCTGTCTCATCAGACCACAGGACATGGTTCCAGTAATCCATGTCCTTAGTCTGCTTGTCTTCAGTAAACTATTTTTGGGCTTTCTTGTGCATTGTCTTTAGAAGAGGCTTCTTTCTGGGATGACAACCATGTAGACCAATTTTATGCAGTGTGCGGCGTTTGGTCTGAGCACTGACAGGTTGACTCTCACCCCTTGGACCTCTGCAGCAATGCTGGCAGAACTCATACATCTAATTCCCAAAGATGACCTCTGGACATTACGCTAAGCACATGCATTCAACTTCTTTGGTCTACCATGGCGAGGTCTGTTCTGAGTGAAACCTGTCCTGTCAAACCGCTGTATGGTCTTGGCCACTGTGCTGCAGCTCAGTTTCAGGGTCTTGGCAATCTTCTTATAGCCTAGCCCATCTTTATGTAGAGCAACAAATTCTTTTTTTCAGATCTTCAGAGAGTTCTGAAGTGCCATGTTGAACTTCCAGTGACCAGTATGAGGGAGTGAAAGCGATAACACCAAATGTATCACACCTGCTCCCCATTCATACCTGAGACCTTGTAACACTAACAAGCCACATGACACCGGGGAGGGAAAATGGCTAATTGGTCCCGATTTGGACATTTTCACTTAGGGGTGTACTCACTTTTGTTGCCAGCAGTTTAGACATTAATGGCTGTGTGTTGAGTTATTTTGAGGGGGCAGCAAATTTACACTGTTAAACAAACTGTACACTCACTACTTTACATTGTAGCAAAGTGTCATTTCTTCAGTGTTGTCACATGAAAAGATAATATTTACAAAAATGTGAGGGATGTACTCACTTTTGTGAGATACTGTACATGATAAAATTAAGCCACCAGACCATTTTGTCAACTCTTCTTTTAAATCAGAATTTTAGCCCATACACACTAGGGGAAAACAATTAAAGGGGTTGTAAAGGTAAAAATTTTTTCACCTTAATGCATTCTATGCATTAAGGTGAAAAAACTTTTGACAATACCGCCGCCCCCAGCCCCCCCGTTTTACTTACCTGACGCCTCAAATCTTCGCTGCTCGTTCTCGTCATCTCCACTGCAGCTCAGCCTGGTCGCTGATTGGCTGCAGTGGATGGATTGAAAGCAGCGCAGCCATTGGCTCGCGCTGCTGTCAATCACATCCGATGACGCGGCGCGCCGGGGGCGGGGCCGAGTGATACAGCGAGCGGCTATAGCCGCCGGCTGTATCACGGGAGCGCGCCCGCAAGCACTCACCACCATGCGAGGGAGCTCGCATTAAGGTGGTGAATGCTTGCGGGGAGGAGCTGAAACAGCCGCCGAGGGACCCCAGAAGACCAGGTTCGGGGCCACTCTGTGCAGAACGAGCTGCACAGTGAAGGTAAGTATAACATGTTTGTTATTTTAAAAAAAAAATTATTTTACCTTTACAACCCCTTTAAGCATCTTCCATAAATTAGTAGAACAAGATTTGGTGAATTTGGCGTAGTCAACTAATGACCCCTCCACACACCATCATAATCTCATCATATCGGAAAGGACAGTTTTAAAATCCTCACAGGATGACTTCTCGATTGTAATCAAGGGATCAGATAAGGGAGGAACTGCCATCATATTAAACTCTTCAGATTATCTTAATGAGGCTCTGCGACAACTCTCTGATAAAGACTATTATGCATGTCCCCCTTCTGACTTCACCTCTCTTTACAAAGAACAACTTAATTTCTTTATCAGTTAGGCTGTACCTATAGGAATTTTGACAGACCTGGAGTCCAAGAAGCTGATGCCACCTCATTTTCCATCATCTTCTAAAAGACACACAAGACAGACATTCAATTTATCGGACACAAGCCTTGGTAAGTAGAATCCCATCTCACATATGTGACACCAAACATACTGTGCAAGCGTTTGAAGGTTTACAATGGGATGAAAACATGAAATGGCTAACCTATGATGTCAGATCCTTATATTCCATCATTACTCATGATTTGGGTCTCCCCATGGTACATTCAAAAACAGGGGGCATCTATAGGCGCTCGCTTCTCTCCCACCTATGCTAACTTGTATATGGGGTGGTGGGAGGAACTATATGTTTATAGCACCAATAACCCATTTAGGGATTTCATCGTCACCTATTTTCTCTACATACAGTAGATGATCTGATTTTCATTGTTAAATATGACACACGCACAACTGAATTTTTGAGATACCTTAAAGGGGTTGTAAAGGTAATTTTTTTTTTTTATTTAAAATAACAAACATATCATACTTACCTTCACTGTGCAGCTCGTTCTGCACAGAGTGGCCCCGAACCTGGTCTTCTGGGGTCCCTCGGCGGCTGTTTCAGCTCCTCCCCGCAAGCATTTACCACCTTAATGCGAGCTCCCTCGCATGGTGGTGAGTGCTTGCGGGCGCGCTCCCGTGATACAGCCGGCGGCTATAGCCGCTCGCTGTATCACTCGGCCCCGCCCCCCGGCGCGCCGCGTCATCGGATGTGATTGACAGCAGCGCGAGCCAATGGCTGCGCTGCTTTCAATCCATCCACTGCAGCCAATCAGCGACCAGGCTGAGCTGCAATGAGGACGAGCAGCGAAGATTCGAGGCGTCAGGTAAGTAAAACGGGGGGGCTGGGGGCGGCGGTACTGTCAAAAGTTTTTTCACCTTAATGCATAGAATGCATTAAGGTGAAAAAATTTTTATCTTTACAACCCCTTTAACAACAATCCCCTAAATCTGAGATTCACATTGGAAGAAAATCATTCCACAATCAATTATCTTGATCTTACCTTATCAGGCTCCACCTATACTGGGACTGTTATAGTTTGAGCATACAGAACACCCACTTCCAAAAGCGCACTCTAATATGAATCCAGTTGTCACCCCACGCACTCCATTAAGTCTATTCCACGTGGTCAGTTTATCAGGATCAGGCACAATTGCTTCAGTCTTACTGATTTTAATAGGGAAGCTATCTCATTGGAAACAAGAATTTGTAAGCGCGACTATAAGAAATCGAATGTCAGACAGGCGTGCCTATACGCTGGGAGATTATCTAGGACTGGTTTATTCACGCCATGCTAAATCAATTGGATCCACCAGTCCACTTGTATTCTCCACATGTTCCAGTTTTAGGATATTAAACGTACAATATCTAAACACCTCCCTATCTTTTACGGGGGCAACAGCTACCACGAGATATTGGGTTGAGGTGTCAGATTTGTAGCTAGGAGGGTATGCACCATAGGAAACATGATATCTCCCAATCTATTTGTTTCTAATTCTCTGCAATGGACTTGGTTAACAGCTTTAATATTGGGCACTTTCACCCCCTTCCTGCCCAGGCCAATTTTCACCGCTGTCACACTTTGAATGACAATTGCATGGTCATGCAACACTGTACCCAAATTAAATTTTTATAATTTTTTTGAGACAGATAGAGCTTTATTTTGGTGGTATTTAATTACCCCTGGGTTTTTTTATTTTTTGCTAAGAAAGACCAAACATTTTGAAAAAAAAGTAATTTTCCTCCTTCACTGATGTGTGCTTATGAGGCTGCACTGATGGGCACTAATGAGGCAGCACTGATGGGCACTGATGAGGTGGCACTGATGAGGTGGCACTAATGAGGAGGCACTAATGATGAGGCACAACTATGCAGCACTGATGGGCACTGATAGGTGGCACTGATTTGCAGCACTGATGAACACTAATAGGCGGCAATGATGGGCACTGATTAACAGCACTGATAGGCACTGATGATAAGGCACTGATAGGAACTGAAAGGCAGCACTGATTGGCATCACTGATGGGCACTGAAAGGCGGCACTGATGGGCACTGTTGGGGCTGAACTGATAATCAGGGCACTGATCATCACTACCCTGATCATCTGAGCAGGTCTCCCCTGTGAGGAAAAGCCGCTGATCGGCTCTCCTCTCCTCACGCTCTGTCAGTGTGAGGACATGAAAGCCAATAATCTGCATTTCCTTGTTTATATGTGATCAGCTGTGATTGGACACAGCTGATCACAGGTTTAAATCATTGATGGTGAGAGTGCACGTGCGCGAGAGCTCCGTTATGGCTGCCTGAGCCGTGAGCTCCGCGCCACCCTGGACCGACGAGCTGCACACGCCGCGCTGTACACTTTCGGGAAGCAATCTGCCTACCTGCACGGGTCCGGGAGCCTTAGGGGATCAATCTGGGATGTCCGGTCCCCCCACACGACGGGACCTCAGGCCGCAATTTGACTCGTGGTGGAGGACAGATGTACTAAGATGGCCACCGCCACTAATTCTTCACAGCCTCATGGGGCCTTCCCGGCCAGGGCACCAGAGAACAGGCAAGTCCTTGCCCCAGCGAAATTGTCTTATGCCCAAGTGGCCCAGGGCAGACCCAGCCTGTCCCTGGTGGTCCCTCATGGCCTCCACATGCCCCAGGCCCCCTCCCTAGCATCCACAGAGTCCTTGCTCGGCCTTCACATGGAGGAGTATGCATTATCTCCGTCTGGGCCTTCTCTTCTCCACTTGGCTGCTGACCCATCCCCGGGCTATTCAGTCAGGGACCTCACCACCCTACAAGAGGACCTATTTGCTAAATTCTCTACACTCTTACAGAGAGGTCTGGCCAACACAGCAGCCCAAATCACTAACACCATTAAATCAGATCTTGCAAGCATGGGATCCAGAATGGAGGCCATGGAGGACAAAATAGAAAATACAGTCTCCAGAACCAACCAAAATGCAGCGCACATTCAGACCCTGCAGGATCAACTTGATACGGCCCTCTCCAGGATCGACGACCTTGAAAACAGGTCTAGGAGATATAATTTTAGAATTTGAGGCCTACCGGAATCTTTCACCGATATCCCCCTCACGGTACGGGACATTATCTCAGAGCTCATCCCAAACATACCGCCGCATCGTCTTGAACTGGACAGAGCACATAGGACCCTGGGACCCCCAGAAAAGATGGCACTCCAAGGGATATCATCGTTGAACTGCACTTTTTTGCCGTCAAGGAGGAGGTCATGTGCCAGTCTCGCATGAAGCCTAAACTACAGCACCAGGGGCACCAGATGCAGATATTCGCAGATCTGTCTCCATCCACCATTCAAAGAAGGAGATCTCTCAAACCACTGCTTATGGAACTAGCTCAACGGGACATTAAGTACCGCTGGACCTTTCCTTTCACTGTGAAGTTCACACTCCTTTTCCAACTTTCTGGAGGGTGAGAAGCTGTTTTTGACCCTTAAATTGATCTCTCAGGAGGCACCCATGGACTTCTCCACGACGTCCTCGGGGTCTTCCAAACGACGAAGAGCAAGGAAGGAAGACCACCATAAGATGACGTCCAAACCTCCTCTCTCCACTGCCCTTTTACGGGCACTTCCTTTTGGGACAGGAGTCCCTTCTGTTGATGGAGCTGGAGCTCCAAACCCAAGTTTTGGTTCGATTTATTCCCCAGTTTCCTGATCTTCATTGTTTCTCATGGTCACTCTCCCACAAGAGACTTCAGCAGCTTTCCACCCATCAGCACTTTAGCCGCTTCAGGAGCAAGATGTCTGTTTACTCTCTCTTCCCGTCTGAGAAGTGGATCCGAATGGAACTGGAGCCCCTGGGTGGCGTGGGTTTTTTCTCCTCCAGGACTGGTCCTTGGCGATCAGAGCAGATAGGTCCAGATTTTTGTGGGGTTTCTTAGCAACTTTACATCAATGATCCCCTCCCCCCCCCCTCCTGTTGATGGGGCCTGGATACTTTTGGCCTCCTGGACCCTGGGTCTATCCGGCCTCTCCCCCCTGTTCGGCGGGGGGGGCCGGAGGGGATCCGGGGGCGACTTGGGCGGGTTGGTTGTCCTAGAGTGAATAAGTGCTATTAATTTTTTTTTATTTGTATTCCATATTATGTGAAAATGGTAGATTGCACCGATGACTAACATATTTTAGTTGTGCAAAGTTTCTGTTTTATTCAGTTTGTTGCAAGGGTCCGGGGTGGCCCACTTGCGCCTCCACCCATTCCTTGGAAACCGAATGTGTTTCTCTGGCATAGGTTGTCGGTCAGCTCCTAGGGGCGACCGACGAATAAGAGTAGGTGGTTCGCGGTTTTCCACTCCACCACTCGCCGCGGGTCTGGTTAGAAGACCCATGTCTTTGTTTTCGTTTTTGTTTCATTTCTCCCCCCTCTTTGTCCCCCATTTATTCCTCTTCTCTCTTCAAGCCTATCAATGGGAGATGACTCCATTCAGTCTTCAAACCGCCATCAGTCTTTTCAACGCCTACCATCAGCACCTCGAAGGTAGAAGTCGTCGAAGGGTAAGTGACTGCCAGTGTGTTGGTTTCCCCCCCCTCTGTTCTAATGGCTGACGAGATAACAAACGGAGTGGATCTCAGGGTGGCATCTCATAACATTCAGGGCCTGAATTCCCCCAGGAAAAGGAGAGTGGCTTTTGAACACTACCGATCCCTTAAATTAGACGTAGTGCTGCTTCAGGAGACGCACTTTCCGATTCGATACAACCCCAAATTTCTCCACTCACACTACCCATTGTTTTTCCTTGCAAACGCACCAAACAAAACGAAAGGGGTGGCAATTCTTTTCTCAAAAAATAGTAAATTTTCCCACGTCTCCGATTTCAGGGATCCAGAGGGCAGGTTTATTCTTGTAAAGGGCATTATAGAGGGAATACTATACTCAATAATTTCCTACTACGTCCCTAATAAGGGACAAGCCACATTCTTCCAGAACCTCTTTACAACTCTAAACCCCCTCCTGGAGGGCAAGGTCATTTTTGGAGGAGACTCCAATGTGGCTTTTGACCAGGGACTAGATAAAACGAAACCCCCTAAGGACCAGCTTACGCGCCCCACGGAACTGAGCAGCAGAATAGCTAAAATCCTCCACTCCAATGGCCTAGTCGACATTTGAAGGGAACTGAACCCCAAGAGCAGAGACTTTACACATTTCTCTTCCCCTCACCTATCCTACGCCAGGATTGACCATATACTAATCCCAACCAACCTCATTCCCTTGACTATTAAGGCATCTATATTGGACACAGCATGGTCGGACCACTCATTTGTCCTCCTTTACTTGAGGAACACATTTAATAGGAAGCGGGGTCCATACTGGCGACTTAACGAATTGCTCCTTAGCGACCCTATACATACCAAGGTAATAGCAGACGCCATCAAAGAATATTTTTGTCTAAGTGATGTAGACAACATCTCCCCCGAAACCCTATGGGCAGCCCACAAGGCTACCATTAGAGGCGAGCTTATCCAGATAGCGACCCAGGTCTAGAAGGAGCGTCTGATCGACATCCAAAAGCTGGAATCATCCTTTGTGGCCTTAAAAGCCAAACACAAAAAACAACCATCTAAGGCCTTAACAGACCGATTGGATGCGATCAGGTTGGAGCCCAATCTAGCTCTAACAGCCAAAGCGGAGAAACACATCCGCTGGAGCGGAGCCAAATATTACTTTCAAAAAGACAAAATTGGCCCAATGTTAGCCGCCAAGCTAACCCCCAAATACCACACACATACTTTCCCCAAACTTTGTATAGCAGGACAGCCACCAACAGCCAATCTAAACAAAATCATGACAGCCTTCCACGAATTTCACTCCAAGCTCTACAATTCTACCCATTCAGATAGAGGCCCCTTGACCACTTCTTTCCTTCAGAGCCTCCAGTTGCCCTCCATCTCCTCGGAACACAAAGACCTAATGGAAGAAGCCTTCTCAGCGAAGGAGATCAGGGAGGTTATCAAAGGTCTTAAGACAGGTTCAGCTCCTGGTCCTGACGGCCTCTCTGTCCCCTACTACAAGACATTTGGTGAAATCTTATCCCCCCACATGGCAAAATTCTTTAATTCCAAAAGATTAGGTTTCCCCTTAGATCCCCACCTGAACATTGCGTTCATTTCAGTAATCCCCAAACCCAACAAAAACCTTGAGGAAGTTGAAAATTACAGACCCATCTCCCTTATTAATAATGACCTGAAAATTATGACAAAAATCCTCTCCAACTGACTAGCCACCTTTATTAATTGTTATGTTCACAAGGACCAGGTGGGATTTATCCCGGGCAGACAAGGGCCAGACCAAATTAGGAGGGCGGTCGACATTGTCTTGCTGCTTCAATCTAATTGGGATGGGGGCTCCAGGCAAGAAGGAATGATCCTATCTCTAGACTTACATAAGGCCTTCGATTCAATTGAATTGCCTTATCTATTCACCCTGCTGGAGAAGTGGGGATTTGGGACACGATTTATGGGGGTCCTCAGATCCCTATATTCCTCCCTGAAGGCGGTGATCCACCTACAAGGCCAGTACTCCATTCCTCTTGGTATTGCAAGAGGCACCAGACAGGGCTGTCCTCTCTCCCCCCTAATTTTTGCAATGGCAATCGAAACACTGGCAATAGCAATACGCGCTAATCCCAACATCCACGGCATGACCTGTGGGACGCAAGTCCATAAATGCGGTCTCTTTGCGGATGATATGCTCCTATTTATTACATCCCCAATCACCTCCCTCCCAAACCTTTGCAAACTCCTGAAGGAGTTCTCAGCATTGTCAGGGTTACAGGTGAACTACACTAAGTCCTATGCCTTAAACATCTCCCTCAAATAAGAAACACTTGTCTCACTCCAAGGCGCCTTTGACTTCAAGTGGAGTGATTCCTCCATTGATTACCTGGAGATTAAACTCACAGCGAAAACGGAACAATTATACTCAGCTAACTTCCCACCCACATACCGCAAGCTTGAAGCTGACCTAGGAAACTGGACCAAGGGGGAGGTATCCTGGCTAAAGAGAATCTACGCTATAAAAATGACACTACTTCCAAGATTCCTCTACCTTTTCAGGACCCTTCCAAAAAGATTAAAAAGGATCACCTGATAGCATTCCAAAGAAAAGTCAACAAATTCATCTGGGGAGGGAGAGGACATAGAATCCAGCAAAAAAAACTTTTTCTATCCAGATCTCAGGGGGGATTAGGGCTGCCCCAGCTATTCTGGTATTCAAGCTGCCAGGATAGCCCAGCTCTCCTCAGTCTACTCCAGGGTGGAGAAACCCGATTGGATTCAAATAGAAAGGCAGGCAGCTTCTTCCTACACCCTAGACTTTTTACTTTGGGTCCCCCCAAAAGATTGTCCCCCAATTCTATCCCCTACTCTCTCCCAATCAATGAAAATCTGGGACAATTTGAAATCCAACCCTGCATTAACCGCAAGCAGCCGCCCCTTAGCTCACATTTTCAATAACTTGGACTTTATTCTGGGCCTAGACATCAAAGCCTTTAAATGGTGGCTGGACAAGGGGTTGTATCGAATTGGACACTTCTTCACTCCCAATGAACCTATTTCCCTGGATTTCTGTGTAAAACAACTAGAGATCCTGGATTCAAAACGTTTTAGATTTCACCAAATCAGCCACTTCCTCCACAAAATCTAGCTGGGGGAACCCTTGCCACCCAATAACCTGTTGGGGCTAGCGAATCAGGTTATAGCAACCCTATTATTTTTGTTAGATTCCAGGCCTGACTAATGATGTTTTGAGAACTGGGGGCTCGTAGAGATTTGGCCTGGCACAGCATGATCCCTTTAGGGGTGCTGGCGGAATCTCTCCTTGTCACCTCCTATTTATGTCCTCAGGCCGGGCAGATACTATAAAGTTGGAAGAGCTATAATAGCTTCTAGGATATCTATCCATCTGTTAGAGGCTTTCCCGATACCTGGTATATGTCTCTTGCATTTATTGTTCCCCCAACGTTATTGTTTTGTTTTGTTTTATATTGATTTATTCTTTTTGAAATTCAATAAAATATTTTGAAAGTAAATCATTGATGGTACATAGTTACAAACTGATCGCTAATGAGCTCCCATTAGGTGTGTGGTTTGGGGAGTCTTGTGTTTTTATTCCTTTTGATTCTGTTCTAGAGCATATACATTCATTGTTTTTCATTTTTTCTTCAATAAACTTTGTTGGCTTTATTCATGCTCACTAGGCTGACACATGCAGGTACACTTACATTTTTTTCTTCTATGTGGATAAATACATTGGTCACTCTTTAAATGAATAACTTATTAATAATAATTGGAGGGCATGCACTGATGCGATTTCTGACTTTTTATATTTTTTCTTCTTTCTGAGCCCATCCTGAGTACACCTCAAGTACGGCTACGAATTTGTGAAACTCTTAGGGGGTTGTCAGCTACAAGGTCCATTTCCTGTGTGTGTCCAGTGGTCATCATTGCAAGCTAAAGGCTGTGGCTGGGTTACAGCCAAATGTCCTTTTTGCTTGCTATCTGGTAAGCAGGCCTTTAATACGGTGGTCGGGCACTCTTTTCAATGTGTGGAGTCACTGTGGTGTCATTGGAGGACTGAATTATATGGACTATTGTTTTTACTAATGTTAATATACACATTGTTATTGGCGCAGCTCTCCTCTATTTTATCTGATTGATAATAATTACATTGATCAAATACCATCAAAGGAATACCATCTTGACCTCTGAACCCTGCGATGTTCCTCCCTTCTGGTAAGCGTGTATCTTTTACGGTGGAGTTTCACTGTCACTGGTGTTTTTTTGCACAAAAGGATCATTATACAAAGACTCACTTCACTGAATGTCATTTCCGTATAGGATTATTTTTAGATGGTATCCCCTTTTATGTGGGGATTTACCATTGTATTTCATGTTTTATGGACTGTCACATTATGCTTATTTAGATTTTTTTTTTTTTCAGAGCAGTCTCCTTCTTCCTTTTTTCAGATATAATGTGTAGTCTCTTTCTGAGGTATGTAAACATCTCTCCATGGGTCATAGAAATCTTCAAGTTATACATAATAGGAAAAGTGCAGTGGATCGTATTCTACTTTTGTTAGACAACTCAAAAGAGTGGTCATTGACTTAAAATCCCCACATATAATAATTTGGCGCTTTGGAAAGGGACAAAGTCTCTTTTGCAAGAGAATTAGTATGAGTTAGATGAGTTTGTGACACTCATTGGGAGCATATATATTAACTAGCACCAGAGGGTAATTGTTAAATGAGGCTGAAAATATTAGAAAGCAGCCGTTGGGATCAAGATCAAAACTATGCAATTGGAAGGAGATTGATTTGTGGATAGCCATCATCACTCCTTTCTTTTTGCAGTCTGCAGAAGCAAAGAAGCAATGGGGGTAGGTATTATGAGGACAGATTGAGGCTTTCCATGCGGTTTCTTGTACACGTACTCTTTCCACCTTTTGGGATAACGCCTTTGGGATAGAGAGGTTTTGGTACGCCCATAAAGAGACTATACTCAATTCATCCACTTCTAAATGGTTTTTAGTTGACATGTACATATAGAGTGACACAAGATAGAACAGAACAAATTGCAAAAGTGAAAGCAAAAAAACATTGAATGATGAATATAACAACAGTTAACAGCATAGTATGCGTAGCACACTAGTAAACTGGGGTGTGGAGGAACATGTGGTGGCTGTCCATTCAGGAGATAAAGTAGCTAAAGTGAATGAGCATGGATGTCTGATATTTGGTAGGTATGCTTGCTAGGTTTTACCAACCGAGGACCAGGACCCAGTATTTTTGGAGGAGCTGAGCCTACATTAGGGCAGTGAGAAGAAGCTACAGGGATACCCCAATTTTGGAACAGTTTTTAACCTTGGGTGTATGCAGCGGCACTATCTGGTTCTGATGGTTTACCAAATGTTTGGTAGGGTATCCCTATTAGTAGGGGATGTTGTGATCTCTGAGGGATTTGGTAATTGCAGAGAATGATTTTAATTTCTGCGCAATTGCTTCAGAGATGTCTGATGTAGGGATGAGGAAGGGTACGCACAGTTCTGTTGTCTTTCGTGAGCTGACCTTAATGTGAAAAAATGAGTATGGGCGAGCATGTCTCTTGGTATGAATGCAGGTAGGTGCTTGGGTTTGTAGATTCTACATCTCCAATCTATTAGGAGATCAGATGAAGAGAAAGTTGGAATATGTTTGAGGAAGAGCTGTTGGAGATATGAAACCAGATCCTTATTTTTGACAGTTTCAGGGATGTCTCTGAATTTAATGTTGTTCCATCTGGAATGATCTTCCAGGTTTGCAATTTTGGCTTTTAGGTATTGAAGCTCCTCCGTGTGGCCAATGTGGGCATCAACCAATTCATTATAGGTTGTAGTATAATCCTCCATTTGCCTTTCGATGTGATCAATACGTTCTTCCACATGGTCTATTCTATTGTGAACATGTGAAATGGAAGAATTAAATTCTGCCCGAAAGCCTTTATGAAGGGTCAGGAATATACATTTTAAAAATTGAGACACTGGATTACTGGAAGCTAGTATAGAGGCAAGAGATCCCAAATCATCCCCCTCCAGACAGGCTGCAGAAACATCATCCCCGTGTGCTTTTTACTCACAGGTGCCTTGAGAGAATGAGCAGATGAATCAGCAGCTCTCTTGTGCCTGTCAGCGGTGTGAGGAGAGAGGCAGGACTGGTCTCCCAATGCTGTCGCTTTCATATCTGCCTGTTCCAGAGAGTCGGTTGGCAGCTGTGATCATGCGGTGTCCTTGGGATCGGCGCCATCTTGGGTCTCTATCGCCGGCTGGTATTAGAATTCAGTCAGTCAGCGTGGGACAGGAGGCTTGAACTTCTTCTTGGACATGTCCCCTGGGGTCCCAGTTATCGTCTGGATGAAGCGGGAGGGTGTTGCGGTGGCTCTCTCTGCAATACAGCCACTGTAAGTCTCCCTTCAGGACAGAGCAGAGGAGTCACCGGCCATTCCACTCTGCAGCCAAGCCATGCTCACATTTCAGATTTTTATAGCAACTTTCTTTTACTTTCTTGACCAACAATGATAATTAAAATCCCATTCCATGCCAAATATAACAAAGCCTTGGATGTGGTAGGTGTAGAAGTTGTGACATTCCTTAATGTACATGTTTAAAGATTTTCTCTAATTTCCATAAGCAATATGCACATAGACAAAAACTTTTCCTTGTCAAAAGAAGTTTATTGAGTATACAATGTTATAAAGATACATAAAGTAAGTTTACAAGGATCTATAAAGTAAGCTCATTGTTTTACAGTAGGGTTTATATAGGTAAATATCATGAAATTTCAAATATTAAACATTGGGTTTACGTAAACCTAAATTAAAGATATATATCATTTCCTTAGTTACTTTTGTAGGTATTTAAATGATTTATACCTACTATACATATTGTTTACAAGTAGAGTGTATATAGGTCAAATAAATTCTGATAATGAGCTTTAATCGTAAGGTGGAGAAAAGGAAAGAAAAAGAAGAAAAAGGGTTGAAAGGTAGAGGTATGGTCCACAAGGTTGTCCCGCTCGTCAGTTTATTATTCTTTTTAGTTCTCTTTGAAGCCTTAGAATGGGTGTCTCTGTAAGTCATTTAATCTGTTACCATGGCAACAGGACAGAGTCATTGAAGTTTGACAGGAACTGTTGTTTTATCCAAGGATGCCAAAGTTTTTCAAATTTTGGAATTTGATTTTGATCGATGGCTACCATCTTAGCATGGGACATTGTATTATTCATTCTGTGAATTGTTTCTGCTAGTACCAATGTAGGAGATTTCCATGCCTTGGCCACTGTTTGTTTTGCAGCCATTATTAGTTGGATCATAAGTTTGAATTGAGAGAGTGTTAACCATTCCGGTTTTAGATTAAGTAAAGTTAAATATGGATCTGGTTGTATTATTTTTTTAAATATTTTAGATGCAATCACGAAGACTTCCTTCCAGAAGGTTTGGATTACTGGACACGTCCACCATATGTGTAAATATGTGCCTATTTCTGGGCATCCTCGAAAACAAAGAGCTGAGGTATTAGGTGAATATTTTGCCACTCTAGCGGGTACAAGGTACCAGCGAGTTAGGACTTTATAATTTGTCTCCAGTGCTAAGATGTTGAGTGAAGATGACTTAGATGTGAGCCATATGTTAGACCAGTCCGTGTCTTCTAAAGTTCGTCCCAGGTCCTCCTCCCACCTCTGAACGTAAGAGGGTCTATTAAGATTTGCTACTCCATATAATTGATTATAAAGTGATGAAATTGTACCTTTAGCAAATGGATCTTTTGTACAGATTGATTCAAAATGGATAATTGGGATAATGGTGTATCCCCCTTTAGGAATGGTGTATAGAAATTTTTGATTTGGAGATATCTAAATATCTCAGAGTTTGGTAGATCATATTTTTCTCTAAGCGATGGGAATGAAAGGAATGATTTAGATGCTATGAAGTCATTTAGTGTCTGAATGCCTGATGTTGTCCAAGCTTTAAAAGAATTTGGGTAGATCCATGCCGGATAAAAGGCCGGATTTCTGATAAAAGAAAGGAGAGGATTGTGTGGAGATTGTAACTGATATTTGGTTTTTAGTTTATCCCAGAGAGATAAGAAGTGTTTAGTTATGGGATTATGAATTTTAAAGCGGTCTTTAGGATCAAGCCATAATAAATTTGATATTAATAGAGGGTCATTTTCTGAAGCCTCTATAAATACTCATAATGGGATTTCCTGTTTTGCATGGTATTTGGACAGACTGGCCAAATGTGCTGCTCTGTAGTAGTTAGTAAAATTAGGGTATCCCAGGCCTCCTTTATTTTTGGGAAGATGTAGTGTGTGTATAGGTATACATGGTTTAGAAGAGCCCCATATAAACGAAGTTGATCTTTTTTGTACTATTCTCAAAAAATAGGAAGGAATTGGAATAGGGAGGACTCTGAATAGATAAAGCAATTTGGGTAGAATAGTCATTTTGATTGCATTAATCTTCCCTATCCAGGATAAAGGAAGTTGCGACCATTGTTTTATTAGATTTGTGATCTGTCTTAATACAGGAGGATAATTGGTTGAGAATAAGTCAGAATGAGATGCTGTTAAATGAATTCCAAGATATGGGATTGATTTTTCTGCCCATGTGAATGGGAGTGCAGCCCTAGCCGGGATCAATTCCATGTTTGTGAGTGAAATATTAAGCATTAGGCATTTCTTAGGATTAATCATAAGGCTGGATAGGGCTACAAATCCATCAAGAGCTGGTATTAAGTTAGGACCAGAGACCTGTGGTGATGATAGAAAAAGTAATATATCGTCTGCAAATATACATAATTTGTGTGTAATACCTCCTACTTCAATGCCAGTTATAGTTTGGTTTGTTCTGATGTATTGGGCCATGGGTTCGAGTATAAGGGCAAATAATAAGGGAGATAATGGGCAACCCTATCGGGTACCTCTTTCGATATTAAAGGCTTCCGATTTGTATCCAGCATATTTTATATAGGCTTTGGGTTTATTATATAATGCTTTGATCCATGTTAAAAAGTGGGGTCCAAAACCCCATTTTTGTAATGAATATTGCATATATTGCCAGGATACTGTGTCAAATGCCCTCTTAATATCGAGAGATAGAAAACATAAAGGGATTTTCCGTTTTTTAGCAATATGTGCCAATAACACTGCCCTGCGTATATTATCGCCTGCCTGTCTATTTGGCATGAAGCCTACTTGATCTCTATGTATTAATTTTCCTATAATGCTATTAAGGTGTTTTGCTATTATTTTTGCTAATAATTTAATATCGAGGTTTAACAGAGAGATAGGCCGATAATTCACACAGGAAGTATCATCAGAAAGGGGTTTTGGGATCATACAAACAATTGCCATTAGTGTTTCTTGCCGAAAAGAATGTCCATCTAGAAGTTTGTTAAAAGTTTCAGTGAGAATGGGAGAGAGTATTTCTGAGAATGTTTTATAGTATAAAGCCGAGTAGCCGTCTGGGCCTGGTCTTTTGTTAAGTTTTAGGTCTTTTATAGCGTTAGCAACTTCATCTATAGTTATAGGCTCATCCAAACTGCTTTTTTGATTCTGAGATAACTCAGGTAAGGTTATTTTTGAGAAGAAGGCTTCAGCCTCTGTAGGATTAAATTCATTGTTTGTCTTGTATAAAGTTGCGAGATGTGAGTGAAATTTATGGACTATTTTAACTGGATTATAAGTGTAAACATTTTTTTAATTTCAAACGTATTGGTTTGAAAGATTTGTTAGTTGAATTTAATGCCCGAGCCAAATATGTACCTGGTTTGTTTGTATTCATGTAGAAATTGTGTTTGGAGCGTTTGAGGGATTTATCAACTGACTCAGTGAGAAATAGATCGTATTCCAATCTAGATTTTTCCAGATGAGATTTTGTACTCTGAGATGGATTATCTTGAAATGATATGTAGGCTGCATTAAAATTGAGTTCTAGTTTTTTTGCTAGATTTTTGCGTTCCCGTTTAAATAGTGCCATTTGTCTTTGTATTGTACCAGCAAGACAGGCTTATGAGCTTCCCACAGTGTTATTGGGGAGATGTCTGTTGTATTATTAATTGATATGTATTCCTTTAAAGCTTGTTCAATGGCCATCTGATGTAGTGGGTGTTTGAGCATTATGTCCGGTAAGTACCACGTTGGGTCATGCGCTTTTGGTATGGCTGAGGCTATAGTAGTATATACTGCATTATGGTCAGACCACGGAATCGGAATTATATCTGATGCAATAATTTCTGGTATCATTCCTATTGTTAGAAAAATATGATCTATTCTGGTGAAGGTTTGATGAGGGTGCGAGAAATAAGTGAATTTCTTTTTCATTGGGTTACTTTCTCTCCACGAATCTACCAGATTGTATTTGGAAAGAAGTTGAGAAAAAGGTAATCTAGAGGTTATTTTGGATGGTGTAAAAGGTGATTTATCTAGAAATGGGAGGAGGACCTGGTTCGAATCCCCACACATTATCACTGTTCCTATTTTGTGTGTATTAATCACTTGTAATATATGTGAGAGGAATGGTGTAGGTTGTTTGTTAGGAGCGTAGTAGGAAATCACTGTGATTGCTGTATCCACTATATAACCCATGAGTATCAGGTATCTACCTTCTGGGTCTTTAATTTCTGATGATAAGGTGAATGGTGTGGATCGGTGAAATGCAATTAGAGTTCCCCTTTGCTTGGTACAGGCAGAAGCCGTGTAAATTTGTTGATAAAAAGGAGAAATATATTTTGGAGTAGAATCTTTGGTGAAGTGTGTTTCTTGGAGGCATACTATGTGAGCCTTCTTGTTATGGAAAGTACGGAAGGCTTTGGTCCTTTTTTGAGGGACATTTATTCCCTGAACATTCAGGGAAAGTATATTCAGTGGTGCCATGGCAATAGATCAAATAGTTTTGACTTACTTTTTGTTATGCAGAGCTGACTGCGCAGATCAACCTGTGTGGACTGAAGAGATGAATAGATAGAAAAGAAACCAGTGAATTCTGGAGTAAAGAGTAAACAAAAAACATATGAGATTAGATGATACATTGTATAAATTATTTTTTGCAAGTAATCACAATTTACCCGTGAAAGAGAATAAATATCTCTCTCAGGGGAATAAGTGCCTTCGTCACACTCCCACATAATATGGTTGGGAGAATGAGGAGGGCTAATGGGGGTACACGGATGTTCCGCTTACAGGAGAGAAGTGCTATGTCAAAAGACATCAAAATGATGTTTCATTAATTGGAGTGCAGAATATAGTTTTTGTTGAAATTATTTATTCCAGGGTGGTTGTATATGGTTAGTCTTGCCCTAGGCTAAATAATTCAGTTAGAAAGGTACTGTTAATAACTTTGGTATTGATGAAGATAGTTTGAATTATTTTGGGATTTTAACCCTTTTAGAGTAAACAATTACATATTTTATTCATATGTAACTGTTTAGATATGTTAACTCATAAAATTGAGGTTGTATTGCTTCAGATTAGAATAAACAAAAACATAATTCTAGGAACTAGTTAGGTAATAATATATTTGTTTTAAGAAAAGAAAGAAAAAGCTTCCATTACTTCTGGATTATTGAACATATTTGTCCTAAAAAGTAATAAATCTGTTGTTATTACCTGATAATATATAACTGAACAAGAATTTCCTTATTTCACTTATATATTCTAAGGCTATATGAATCAGAAGTAATAAGAAATATAACTGGAATGTAACATGATCCCACACAGTGTGTGACTATCAGAATGCAGTTACATTCATTTATAAATATAGGTTTTTTATAGAGAACCATCTCTTAGTATAATAAATGAAGAGATATCAGGAATTAGGATGTCAGTCCATTGAATCTTCTTGGTCCATGGATGATGTGGCATAACGGCCTCTTTTGTGAGAATGATGATTCCCATTTTGTTCTGAAATTTTCTGGGTGCTGCCTGAAGGTGAAGATGATGCCATTCTTCTGCGTGTGGGAGTGTTGCTGCTTGTGGGTTCTGTCAGATTTAATTTTAAAAGGGTTTGTTGTAGTTCATCTGCTGATCTGCTTCTGTAAATTGTACCTTGGTAGTTAAATCTGACTGAAAAGGGGAAGCCCCATTGATACATAATGTTGTGGCGTTGCAGTTCCATTAGTTGGGGTTTCATGGATCGTCTTTTAGTAATAGTAAGTTGGGATAGGTCAGCAAAAATTTGATAATTGTGTCCTTGAAAATTAAGTTCCTTTTTTTCTCTTGCAGCAATTATTATTTGTTCTTTCGTTCTGTAATAATGAAATTTTGTGATTATATCACGTGGGGGTCCATCTTTCTTTTTGGCTGTGAGGGCTCTGTGTACTCTGTCCAGTTCTAAACGTTCAATAGGGATATCTGGCTTTAGTTCTTGTAATAGAGGAGTAATAGTAGATTGCAGGTCTGTCACAGTTTCAGGTATTCCCCTTATGCGCAAGTTTGAACGTTTGGCTCTATTTTCGTAATCTTCGAGCTTAGTTTGAAGTATTAAATTCTCTTTTTTTAATTGTTCCAATTCTGTTATATTTTCTTGGGTTGTAATTTCAATTTCATCCATTTTTATTTCTAGGGCTGCGGTGCGGTTTCCCAGCTCTCTTATTTCTTTGGTTAGGCTTTTTGTTATTTGGTCTGAGGTTTGTTTTAAAGCCTTATGAAGCATCTTTTCAAATTGTAACAATATTACTGGGGATGCTGAGGAGGCTTGTGGAGAAGTTTGTGAGAGGATTTGTTCTGTATCGGACTCAAATGGAGAGTCTTGCTGTGACATTTTCTGTCTGTGAGAGCGCCCTGATGCTGTATCTTGTGAGGTGACTGGAGCTGCTTCAGCTGCAGTGAGTGCCTGTGAGCTCTTTGTGAGGAGATTTTTATTTCTGCCACGGTTTCCTCCCAGTACCATATTTCCTGCCCAAACTTTCACAGTTTGTTCCCAGGGACAAAAAGGTTCAAATGGACACCTTTTGAGCCTGCAGGCTCCGCTTTGTCCTTCTCTTCTCTCCTCAGCGGTGTGGAGCTCTAACAATGCATGTCTGCTCCGCTAGGCTCCTCCTCCTTCCCCCCAGACAAAAACTTCTCATCACTGGAAAAGTATTAGTTCTGGGGTGGGCCTTGCCTAGTTGCCCCCTTATATATGTATAATGCTGAACATTAACACAGCAAGCAGACTTTATTTACAGTTTGACATAAGAACAATGAAAATAATATGTTGAACTTTGTCCTCTATACTTTGTATCTCAGATTGAGCAAGAAGATTTCTTAATGTTTGTGCGAACATGCACATATGCCATAATTATAATACAGCTTGGCGGGGATATTATTTTCAAACACTGAAAACATATTCATTTGCAAACAATACATCGCAAGGACCAAAATTACTTTAGTAATTGAAGCAAGCATTTACAGGTTCCGTAACAATAAATCATGGCCATGCTGGGTGCTCTGGTGGTGGGGTAAACCTGGGTTAATTATATGGCTAATAAGTGTCTTTATCTCTCTCCTGCCCACTGATAAGTGAAAACAGGTCCTAATAAACATTTTTATTTTCCTTTAAACAATTATGGTGGATGACTGCTTTTGAATGCATTTATACTTTGGGTAATGTTTTTTTTTTTACAGCTCACATCTCTTTATATTTATGATTAGTTTATTTTATTGGAGTTCTTTTTAAATCAAACCTGTAAGCAGTTTAAAGAACAGCACTGGAAGTAGATTATAGTGTAACTGTAAATGTGTGAGCATATTTTTCCAACGAGGATGTGGGTTTCACTTGGAAATGTGGTGTGTGCTAGGTCTTTTGGTGTCAGCTAATTGCTCTCACTCCTACTTTAGTTACTTAAAAATTAACATTTACTTTAAAGGTACAGTAGAGATATAAGAAGTCCCAGGAGCACATACCCTCTTAACAGTCTAGGGCATAAATAAACAATCAAATAAATACATGACATTTCATTTTGCCTCTTGTGATACAATCATAAATGAGTGGGATAACCATAAGTGTAATAAAGCATTTCTTAACTGTTGCTCAAGTTAACTATTTTTATCCTTTTTTTTTTTTTTAATTTTGGAAATGTGTTAAGATTGTCTTGCAATTTCACTCTGCTCTATTCACACAATACAGTGGCAATTATTGTATTTTCATTCCAACTTCTACAAAAATGAGCAACATGGGAAATCATCTGTGAATCTTTCTACAGCAACACTGCAAATTATTCTGCATTTTATAATGTATTAAATAATAAAAAGAAAGGATAAGTATTAAACATATTTAATTAAATAAAGAAAAAATGTTGCTCTGTCAAAATAGTGATATATATTATAAAGTCTTTCATCAATGTATTATCGGAGGATATGAACCGTTAAAGTCTTTCACATAATCCAAAACACATTAAATGTATAAAGTGATGAAAGTGTCCAAACACCAGTTAATCCTTAGCTGAAAAAAGGGTGGTGTCCTTCCAGTTAATGACAGGTGTATCACCTCGTGCTCCCCAAGGGATAGATAAGACAAAAATATCTTCTTACCAGATAATAAGACCTTTCAAGGCCTATACACGCATTAGTGAGTATTGACCCCTCACTTCAGGTATAAGCAGGGCTGGCCCAAGACATTATGCTGCCTAGGACCAAGAATGGAATGCTGCATCCCCCCCAAAAAAAAAAAAAAAAATCACCCCTACCAAAAGGCCCCCACATCCATTATTTTAAATCATTAAAACTAAAATAAAATTTATCGGGAAATCAAATTTACATGCAACAGTACTGTTTCTATATGGAAAATGATATATCATACCATTATGTTCAATTCCAAACCTCAGACTCCCCTCATCACAGATCATCCAATCATATGCTCCCATCACAGACTCCCCTCATTATAGACCATCCCATCACAGACCCCTCTAATTTCACAGATCCCCCCATCACAGACTCCCCTCTTCAGATTCCCCCCATTCAGATTCCCCCCCCCCCATGCAGACTCCCCTCATCACAGATCCCCCATAACAGACCATCACATGACAAGTCCCCCCTCATCACACACTCCCCTCATCACAGAGCCCCCCATCACAGATCCCCCATCAGACTCCCCTCATAAAAAACCCCTCTCCATCACAGATCCCCCCCTCACAGACTCCCCTTATCACAAACCATCCCATCACAAATCCTCCATCACAGATCCCACCCCCCCATCAGACTCCCCTAATCATAGATGATAAGCCAGCTCAACTGTTCAGCCTGTTAAGGGAAACCAGTGATGCATGTATCAATCTCAGAGGAGCCTCAGACCCGATCATGCTTAACAGTCCTCCCTGGGTAAACCACAGCCTCCCACAGAGCTCTCCTTGGCACTGTGTCCGCTCCATTGCCCCCTCTTCCTCCCCGCTTCTCACTAATACTCACTCTCTCTTTTAGTTATATTGTTGCTATTTCAGGTTAATGATACGAGTGTATCATGAGATCTGAAACACACATAAAACATTGTGTGTATGTATACAGTATATACACATATATAGCGGGTAAAATAAGTATTGAACATGTCATTATTTTTCAGTTCTTATATAGGTAAGGGCCATCTGGTGACATCACCTAGTGGCACCGCCCCCTTGTGACATCACTGACCCAGCATGCACTGGTCAGGGCAGAGCCCCTCATAACCCAAAGCACCAAACCCCCCATGTTGAGGGCATGTGGCCTGGTAAGGTTCAGGAGGGGAGGGGCGCTCGCTCAACCCCTCTTCCCTGCATGCTCCGATAAGGGTCTAGTATGGATTTTGCAGGGGACTTCCCTTAAAATAATACTAGACCTAAAGGGGGCTCGGGTACCCCATGCCATTTTTTTTTCACTTTTTATTTTTATTGCTGGCAATGTTTTTTTTATTCAGTTGTCAGTGGGGAAGCCCATTTACAGCTGATGACTCATTGGTCGTTAAGGACACTGCAGCCAGTTTCCTGGCCCACTCCTTAACAACCAGCTATTCCCTTTGCCCAGATCTGGCAAAGCTTTGCTCAATCAGGGCTTAGAAGGCACTGTGCAGTGGCCTGCAAATTCGGGTGTTTCCCCAATGGGCAAACAGGCAAGGGCTGTACGGGCTAAACATTTGCTCAGCCTGAACTGTTCACCCAACTCTAGAAAGTAATCCTGCTCCTTGTCAGTGCAAATTAATTTCAGCTGGTTCAGTCTCAACCGATGGCCTATAAATAGGTATCTCATTACCAAGGTGTCGCACAAGAAACATCTCATTATGGGTGAAAGCAAAGAGCTCTCTCGTGTCAATAGCAATAGCACCTTTTGATGTGTATATATACATATACACTGTATATACATACACACATGCACATACAACTATATATATATATATATATATATATATATATATATATATATATATATATACATATACACTTTTTGTATAAATGATAATTACTGCAAAGAAAAGGGTGCTGTGCTAAACCCACTGTGTAACATCAATTATACACATCAATATAAATAAACAGTAAATTCCATAAGTGAGAAGCAATTTCAAATAAAAGTAAATAAGCATCCAACCTAATAAACAAGATACTTTGTAAAATGTATTTGCAGTCCTGAGTGTCACATAAACTGTTTCCTGTCGCATCTCATGGCAGCATACACCTATGGGTTGTGGCTCCGCCCCCGCAACCTGATAGGACCGCGTAGCTATTAAAGTCTGAGAGAGCCCCTGCCCCAGCATTCTCCTTTTTTTCCTCACCTGTCAAGGACCGAAAACATGCATCACTTACCTAAAACATTCGCCCCAGCCAGGTTCTAGCCTCTCCTGGGTGGAAGTCCTATCCTGTACAGCCTCTAAATGAGCTCAATGGAAGGAACCCCACTCTGATGGTCTCAGGGGTATGTTACAATACATTACAAACCTTAAACAGGTTTATGGATCGCAGCGGTCTCCAGCTCCTTTCTGTGCACCTGTGGGTAACTTCCCCTCCTGTCTTTCTCCATAGCTCCAGCTTGTCAGGACATCCCACTTTCCAGCTTCCAAAATGGCGTCGGAGGCCTCAGAGCGCATCTGAGCATGCTCGAGCGTGACGTCATTACCCCAGGACGGCGGCAAGTTTAAAAATGCTGTAATGTCAGCATTTTCTTGTCTCTTCTCTCCTGAGCCTGTAAGGAGGAATTTTGACCGGATTTCTTTTGCTACTCTACCCAGCTGTTCTACCCTGTCTCTCTCTTGCTATCTCCACGCCCAGGTAAGATCTATGATGGCTTTTTTCTTTGCTTGTTTACTATCTGCTATCCCATGCATGCTAAGCCACCTATATAATTATAGGTTGATTCATCACCTTTCATGGAGACCGTTGCCCAGGTAGACCATCGCCAGCCTACTAGGTAAGAGGGGATGATGGGTAAGTATGAAGAGAAGGAAAAAGAGAGCCCTCACTAATGCTGTTTAAATTGAACAGCCCCACCAGGTCTTCCAGATCGTCACATTCAAGACGAGGGGAGCCTTCAAGAAGGAGCCGCTCAATCCACAGGCAGAGTCGCTCAGAGCGCGGCAGAAGTCGCTCAAGTCGCAGAAGCCGCTCAAGTCGCAGGAGGAGCAGATCAAGTCGCAGGAGAAGCCGATCAAGATCAAGGCATAGTCGCTCCCACCACAAAAAATCCCCTGCGCGCAGGAAATCTCCTGTCACCCAGCCTTCCCGTCCACCCGGGAACTCCTGCTGGATTTGCGGTGCTACAGCACTTCCAGACAAACTGGCCTGTCGCACATGCTTCATTGAGGCAACTAAGGACAGAGAAACAGAGGCAAGAGAATGGAACACCAGACCTCTGCAAGCATCATTGTTAAAACAATGGAACGGGGTATCATTGTCTCAGCCGATCGCAGTCCAGAAAGAAATAAAACAATCACTCTGGTGGTGGACCAGATTGAACAATCTGAAGAGATGCAGGCATATAGTCCCTCTTCCTCAGGAAATAATCACTTCAGACGCCAGCCTGAAGGGCTGGGGGGCACACTACCGCCATCACGCAGTCCAGGGCCTTTGGACATTCAGAACACAGAACGTGGTTTCAAATATATTGGAGATGAAAGCAGCTTTCCAAGCTCTGTTAGCCTTCAGCCCCCTCCTCAGGGGGAAAGAGGTCCTGCTAAAATTGGACAACAGAGTGGCAGTTGCCTATATCAACAGGCAGGGGGGCACCAGGAGTCGCTCCATGATGCGGGAAGTCCGTCCAGTCTTCGAGTGGGCACAGCTGAACCTGTCGGGATTAACGGCAGCGTATGTCCCAGGAGTCCAAAATCAACTAGCCGACTCTCTAAGTCGGACCTTTGTATCAAACAACGAGTGGGCCTTAAGTCACCAAGCCTTTACCCTCATAACCCAGACCTGGGGGATACCGGATATAGACCTGGCGGCAACACCGGTCAACACGAAATGCCAGAGATATCTAGCCAGAATTCCTTTCCCATCGGCAGAAGGCACGGATTGCCTACAACACGACTGGAACTTCCGTTTGGGGTACATATCTCCTGCTGGATTTGCGGTGCTACAGCACTTCCAGACAAACTGGCCTGTCGCACATGCTTCATTGAGGCAACTAAGGACAGAGAAACAGAGGCAAGAGAACCAATTGATCCATCACCACAAGTCGCAGAGCCAGAAGCCAGCAGACCTATACAAAGTACCTCATCCACTGCCCCATCATCATCAAAGACGTCAGACCCTCTCTCTGACACTGATGATCTAGAGGCATCCACCGGCTTCGACTTCTCATTGATCGACCCATTCGTGAAGTCAGTAAAAGAGGTGATCGACTGGGTGGAAGAAAAAGAAACTCCTCAAAAAGTGAGGAAATACTTTCCAAATCTTAAAAAAGACCCAGAGAACTTCCCGTTCATTGAGGAACTTGAGGATCTAATTAAGGATGAGTGGCAAAAGCCAGAGAAAAAAACTGGCCTCAGCAACAGATTATCAAAACTCTATCCACTTAAAGAGCCTAACGTCAACCCACTAATATCTCCTCCAGTGGTCGACTCCTCCCTAATGCGCCTCGCCAGGCACGTAACACTTCCAATAGAGGATGCAGTCACATTCAAAGACTTCCTGGATAGAAAGATCGATCTGGATCTTAAGAGAACCTACCTCTCGGCAGGTGGGACTTGCAGGCCAGCAATAGCATTGGCTGCCGTCGGTAAGGCTATCTCAAGCTGGTCCACGATGGCCGAGAAGCTGGTATCGGAAGGAATAGAGCAGGAGAGAGTTATCTCAGCACTCCAAGAACTTAGTCTTGCAGGCGACTTTGTCG
Organism: Aquarana catesbeiana; assembly: GCF_042186555.1. NCBI lineage: Eukaryota > Metazoa > Chordata > Amphibia > Anura > Ranidae > Aquarana > Aquarana catesbeiana. The sequence continues at coordinate 496,419,614 of NC_133325.1, forward strand.
CAGAAGCCTCTGTGGATATAATTAAAACCACTTCAAGAGCAATGTTAAGCTCAGTAATGGCCAGAAGGGCGCTCTGGTTAAAACCCTGGTCGGCAGATCCCTCATCAAAATCCAATTGGTGCAAAATACCCTTTGATGGCGTAAACCTTTTTGGAGAAAAACTGGACGTGGCTATTTCTAAAGTCACGGGGGGAAAATCGGGACTCATCCCTTCAGATAGGAGGCCCAGGCAGCAGAGACCACCGGTTTCTAGAAGAAATCTGCCAGATAAATACAGAGAGGCAAGATCCTACAGGCCCGGAAAAGAGTATAGGAGGAACTGGAAGAATCCCCAGTCATCATTCCTCAAGCTCCAAAAGTCTAAGACCCCTGCGTCAGGGGAACAAAAGTCTTTTTGAAGGTGCGTCCGCCCAACCAGCTTTAGTGGGGGCCAGACTCATGAGTTTCAAGCAGGTCTGGGCGGACACAATAAAGGACCCATGGATGATAGACACTGTCCAGTTCGGCCACAAATGGAAATTCAAGACACGGGCTCCAAGAGACCAATTCTCTGTAACCAGATTACCTGCATCTCGGGAAAAAAGGATGCTACTGACAAAGTACGTCCAAGACCTGTTACAAAAGGAAGCCATAGTGGAAGTTCCAATATCCCAAAGGTCAACGGGATTCTACTCCCCGTTGTTTCTGGTGAAGAAGAAATCGGGGGATCTACGCCCTGTCTTAGATCTAAAGAATCTCAATCGCTCAATCTTAGTCGAGACATTCAAAATGGAGAGCCTCCAGTCAATTCTTCGGGCCATGAATATCGGGGATTGGATGCTTTCCGTCGATTTACAAGACGCCTATCTGCACGTCCCCATTCACATCTCATTCCAAAAATTTCTCCGCTTTGCGGTAGGTCTACATCATTTTCAATTCCGAAGCCTCCCGTTCGGGATCTCCACCAAGGACATTCACAAAAATCTTACTGCCAGTAATAGCCTTACTAAGAGAACAAGGATTGAGGGTCCATCATTACCTGGACGACATCCTTTTGCTAGCAGACAATCAGGATTCCCTTCTACTGCATCGATCCATTCTGATTACCACCCTACAAAACTTCGGCTGGATCATAAACTGGGGGAAAAGCAATCTGCAGCCCACTCAGAGAATATTCCTGGGGGCGGAACTAGACACCCGTCTCAATACGGTGGAACTTCCGCAGGAAAAAATTCCCAGCCTCATTCAGAAGGCAAGAAAGTTATTAGCCTCTACCACACTACCAGCCCGGGAGTACCTCAGCATACTGGGGTCATTCTCAGCAACCATCCCAATGGTACAATGGGCCCAATGGAACACCAGACCTCTGCAAGCATCATTGTTAAAACAATGGAACGGGGTATCATTGTCTCAGCCGATCGCAGTCCAGAAAGAAATAAAACAATCACTCTGGTGGTGGACCAGATTGAACAATCTGAAGAGATGCAGGTATATAGTCCCTCTTCCTCAGGAAATAATCACTTCAGACGCCAGCCTGAAGGGCTGGGGGGCACACTACCGCCATCACGCAGTCCAGGGCCTTTGGACATTCAGAACACAGAACGTGGTTTCAAATATATTGGAGATGAAAGCAGCTTTCCAAGCTCTGTTAGCCTTCAGCCCCCTCCTCAGGGGGAAAGAGGTCCTGCTAAAATTGGACAACAGAGTGGCAGTTGCCTATATCAACAGGCAGGGGGGCACCAGGAGTCGCTCCATGATGCGGGAAGTCCGTCCAGTCTTCGAGTGGGCACAGCTGAACCTGTCGGGATTAACGGCAGCGTATGTCCCAGGAGTCCAAAATCAACTAGCCGACTCTCTAAGTCGGACCTTTGTATCAAACGAGTGGGCCTTAAGTCACCAAGCCTTTACCCTCATAACCCAGACCTGGGGGATACCGGATATAGACCTGGCGGCAACACCGGTCAACACGAAATGCCAGAGATATCTAGCCAGAATTCCTTTCCCATCGGCAGAAGGCACGGATTGCCTACAACACGACTGGAACTTCCGTTTGGGGTACATATTTCCGCCAACACCACTCATTCCGAGATTCTTACTCAGACTCAAGAGGTCGAAAGCCACAGTGCTAGCAGTCCTCCCATTTTGGCCGAGACGACCATGGTTTACGACGCTCCTCCAATTGAGCACAGCAGAACCACTGACACTCCCAATGACAGCGGATATACTGTCGCAGGGGCAACTCCTTCACCCATTTCCGGAGAGGCTGCATCTAACAGCATGGAGATTGAAAGGACTAGGTTCTTAGTCCAAGGTTGCTCCCAGAAAGTGATAGACACTCTCCTCCAGGCCAGAAAATCCACGACCAATAAAACCTATAAAAGGGTCTGGGAGAGTTTTCTCTTAGTCGCACAGCAGCAATCCTGGAACCCGGCATCTCCATCAGTTCCTCAGATCCTTGAGTTTCTCCAGTTAGGTCTAGATAAAGGTCTTAGGTCTAGTACCCTGAAGGTACATGTATCAGCCCTATCCGCTATGACAGGAGTGAAATGGGCTCAAGAACCCCTCATCATCCAATTTCAGAAGGCTTGCCTAAAGCTGAGACCACCTAGGAAACCTTCCTTCCCGACATGGGATCTTTCAGTAGTGTTGGAAGCCTTATCCCATGAGCCATTTTTTCCGTTAGAGAATGTTTCCCTGTGGGACCTAACTCTCAAAGTCACTTTCCTAATAGCAATTACATCAGCTAAAAGGGTATCGGAAATTCAGGCCTTACAGGCTAAGGAACCATACTTGATGTTCTATCCAGACAAAGTAGTCTTAAAACCATCGGATCGCTTCATCCCGAAAGTGTCATCATCCTTCCACTTTAACCAAGAACTATGTCTCCCCACCCTATCCACAGAACAGGGTGATCCACATCCGCTTGACATAAAGTCAAATATCCAGGCCTACCTCCTGGCAACCAGCAATTTAAGGAAGACAGAGGACCTACTGGTCATTCCTCATGGGTTTAGAAGAGGACAAGCAGCAACCTCTCGCACCATCGCAGCATGGTTGGTGAAGATCATTAAGAGAGCTTACGCATCTAACAATGCACGAGTACCTGAGGGCTTAAGGGCACACTCCACAAGGGCAATGGCGACCTCCTGGGCGGCCTACTGCAGGGTATCAGCCGAAACCATCTGCAAAGCAGCCACTTGGTCTTCGAAAACCACTTTTATCTCTCATTATAAAGTGGACTCCGCTAGATTGTCCACGGTAGAATTTGGGAGAGCAATTATTCAGGCTAACTCCTCAATACCTTCTAAATAAAAAACTTATCTTTTGCTCATACCCACCCAGTTTGCGAGTTATTCCCCATAGGTGTATGCTGCCATGATGCGACAGGAAAACGGAAAATTGTATACTCACCTTTCCGTAATTTTCCTTTCCTGTCGCATCTCATGGCAGCATACAAATGCCCACCCATTTGAGGTGAGGTATATATACACGGAGAATGCTGGGGCAGGGGCTCTCTCAGACTTTAATAGCTACGCGGTCCTATCAGGTTGCGGGGGCGGAGCCACAACCCATAGGTGTATGCTGCCATGAGATGCGACAGGAAAGGAAAATTACGGAAAGGTGAGTATACAATTTTCCGTTTTTGTACTTTGAATTTTGTCCATAACTAGTTACTTCCAGGTGTGCTTGTGCAGAGAAATTGTATGCCAAAAACAAACACCACTCCACCACTGGGATTCAAGAGGGTGCTTACCAAATAACAAATGACCCCCTTTTCCCCCCATACACTGACCAGTTGTGTGAGCTGTAATAGTACAAACATCCACAGAATAGGCAGAGAGTTCCACCAACCTCCGCTGTCAATAAGGCATGTATTAGAAGAAATGGACACAAGGGAAGTGCTCCCAAAAGTGTCAAACCATAGCTACAACTTTATTGAAACTAAGCATTGGAAACACTCACATATTGCAAATAGTATCAGTGCTAGTCATGAATAAAATAAAAATAATAGAATCCCAGCCTAAAAGCTCTGGTTGCTGGGTCAGCATGCGTGCTGATGTCAGCACACCCTAGCTCTTTCCAATGGACTTTTTCATACTTGACAACATTGGAGGCTTCCTGTGTGTTTATTTCTTCTACTTGCAATACATGCCCTATTGAAAGTGGAGAGGAGGCTGAAGGATCTCTATTCCTGTTTTGCGGATGTTTGTACTCAAGATGACTGCTCAGTGTATAGGTCATTGTTATTGCTAAGCAGCCTCTGAATCACAATAGTATGGCGTCCATACAATTTGTTTTGGCGATACATTTTCTCTTCACAAGCAGGGGCGTAACTAGAAATCACAGGGCCCCATAGCAAAATGTTGTATGGGCCCACCCTCACCCAGGGGCGGGTTCAGAGTCTAGTCTCGGCAGGGGCACTGCCAGAAAATAAGTTTTTTGGGGGGAAATTTATCAGTGAAATGGCTGATGTTGGCGCTTCAATTATCACGGCACCATGGTTGTTATGGTGTCAGGATGATTGAAACACATTATTTCTATTATTACATTGTTATAGAAAATGAAATAGTTCAACTCACCATAATGCAGAATCAGTGGGAGCCCAGAGTGTGTCACTTGCCACATCGCCTGCCACCAGATGCAGATTGTCACTTGTCACGCGTTGCAGATTATCACTTGCCACGTCACCTGTCACACATTGCGGATTGTCCACTTGCCACGTCACCTGTCACAAGTTGTGGATTGTCCACTTGCCATGTCACCTGCCACAAGTTACAGATTGCCCACTATCACCTGCCACACATTGCTGATTGTCCACTTGCCACATCACCTGCCACAAGTTGCGGATTGTCCACTTGCCACGTCACCTGCCACAAGTTACAGATTGTCCACCATCACCTGCCACACATTGCTGATTGTCCACTTGCCACGTCACCTGTCACAAGTTACAGATTGTCACCCTCCACATCACCTGTCACCCATTGCATATTGTCCACTTGCCACCTCACTTGCCACAAGTTGCAGATAGTCACTTTCCTGCTAAGGTGGGGAATGGGGATTGTCACTTCCTGTGTCCCAGTCTGAGTCAGGCAGCAGAGAGATGATCTAATCTCTCTGCTGCCTGCACAGTGAGTGAGGGCGGAACTGCCAGGATGCAGGGTGGGCGCCGGGCAGTGAGAGATGATGTCATCTCTCTGCACCGCCACCCGCTGATTGGCCAGTCCACCCACCGAGCCTCCCAGTTGGCAGCTTCCCGTCCATCCCTCCCCTGCCGAGCCACCCAGCTGGCAGCTTCCCGTCCATCCCTCCCTCCCCTGCTGAGCCACCCAGCTGGCAGCTTCCCATCCATCCCCCCGCCGAGCCACCCAGCTGTCAGGTTCCCGTCCATCCCTACCCCCCCACCAAGCCATCCAGCTGAGCCCGCTCGCACAGTCAGTGTGACTGTACGAGCGCCGAGCGGGTGAGCCGCTGGGCAGCTCAGCGGCTCGCCCGCTGCCCACTCACTTACACGCCGACTCGCCAGGCCCTACTCGACTGCGGGCCTCATAGTGCCCACGTGGGTCGCTATGGCGGTAGTTCTGCCACTGTTCACAAGCATACCTGGAAGTAACTACAGCATTTATGGACTCTCTGATATTTGCAATACTAAATGATTTTTTTGCACTTTGGAGTTTTTTTACCGACAGAGTGGGGTTGCTTTATTAAAATCTGGTGCAGCTGTGCATGGTAGCCAATCAGCTTCTAACTTCCACTTGTTCAATTAAGTTTAAAAAAAAAATGGAAGCTGATTGATTTCTCTGCAGAGCTGCACCAGATTTTGCACTCTCCAATTTTAGTAAATCAACCCCAGTGTCTTGTTTAATATGTTTTAGGTTTAATAACTTACATATGAGTCTACTTCTCACGTATGGAATTTATTGTTTATTTATATTCATATAAATAATTTATTTTACACAGTGGGTTTAGTGCAGCACACATTTTTTTCGCATTTATGTTTTATCTCTATGTATCAAGCTATTGTGTAGGCAGCTTCCCATTATTTATGTGTTGGCCCTAGCACAGATTATCCTACTATCTAAATTATAATTACTGCATATGTATCCTACAGTATACAGTATCTATGTATACCACACGTTATAAACTGGTAGTGTACTTTATGAGCATTTACTTCACTTAAAGCGGAGTTCCACCGACATATTCCAATTTTTTTTTCTAAAGGCATCTGCTGGTATTATCCTAATGTAATGCTGCAATCACTAATCTCATTTATAGCGCTGCTATATTTATTATTTTATTTATAAAACTAACCTTATATTTCTCTCTGTAGCGCTGTTCCATCTTGCTTGTGGGCATGTGAAGCTCACTAGTATACTCTTCCGGATACGGTGCTGCTGAATAACCAGTATGCACAGCCGGGTCTCGCGCATGTGGATTATCCACAACTCGCAGCGCAAGAAACTTCTCTTGATGATGAGAATCGGTGATGCCCACTGACTCTTGGAAATTATGAACAAACATCTTCCAGGAGCCAGTGCGCAGCCAAATATTGCGCTCATAGCCCCGGACAGGATTGACAGGAAGTGCTGAAAAATAGCCTTATAATCAAGGTAAAGACAGTGGGGGGGGGGGGGTTGGGGGGTGGATGCCCATTGCAATGTGTATATCAAGGTCTGAAGCGGATAATGTAGAGATCAAAAAGTGGGTGGAACGCCACATTAATCTCCAGCTCATTACTGAACTCATTATTCTCTTATGCCGCGTACATACGACCGGTCTTTCCGTCAGAATAAACTCTAAAGGACTTTCTGTCGGAGTTCTGCTGAAACTGTCTTGCCTACACACGATCACACCAAAATCCGACCGCCTAGAACGCGGTGATGTACAACACGTATGACGGGACTAGAAAAAAGGAAGTTCAATAGCGAGTAGCCAATAATTGTCATCTCGTACTTGCTTCAGAGCATGCGTCGTTTTTGGTCAGTCAGAACAGCATACAGACCAGGGGTTTTCCCGATAGGAACTGATTCTGTCGGAAAGATTTAAAACATGTTCTATTTCTAGGTCCGTCAGAATTTAAAAAAAAAAAAAGTCCGATGAGGCCCACACACGATCGGAATGTCCGATGAAACGATTCCGTCTGACTTTTCCTGCCGGAAAGTCCGACCGTGTGTATGCGGCATTAGAGTATAAATACCAGCAGAACAAAATTCCTCTATAGGCAGCATCTACATAAATACCTAATGAAGCCTAGCAAAAGATGGGTTCATTTAATATCATGCTATGTGTTACATCACTGCATTTCTCTTGGTGGTGTCATAATTGAATAATTCTTTGAAAGCAAGTTAAAGGAGTTGTAAAGGCAGAAAGTTTTTTTTGTCTTACCACATTTTATGCATTAAGATAAAAAACCTTCTCTGTGTAGCAGCCACCCCAGCACCTCCTAATACCTACCTGAGACCACATCTCCACGAATGTCTAAGCCATCCGGGACTCTCCTCCTGATTGGCTGAAACACAGCAGCGCCACCATTGGCTCCTGCGACTGTCAATCAAAGTCAGTCACCCAAATCAGGGGAGGGGGGGCAGGGCTGGATCGGGGCTCCTTTTCTGAATGGACACACAGAGCTGTGACTCGGCTCCAGTGCCCCCATAGCAAGTTGCTGGCTATGGGGGCACTCAATAGGAGGGAGGGACTAGGAGAGCAGAAGAGGGACCTGAGAAGAGGAGGATCGGGGCTGCTCTGTGAAAAACAAACTGCACAGAGGAGATAATTATAACATGTTTTTTGTTTTTTTTGTTTTTTTTTTAAAGAGGTGTCACGGAATGTCCCACACTCCGCTTGAGTGCTTCCGTCAGTATACCGCTTCCTAAGTTCTGGAACACGAGCCCAATGGATCTGGCTATAGGAACCCCCAAGAACTAGACAACACCAGTCTTGGAGTACATCAGAACTAACGCTTTATTTGAGATCTCACACACATTTATACACCAGGCTGACTCAACGCTAACCTAATTAACCTAATTAACATGAGCTCCAATAGGAGTCATCCCGTCTCCTACATTGTATAGAGGACAATGTGATCAGCTCATTCAATTAACATACATTACCATAAACATCAACACAGGGTTAATTAGAACAAACAACAATGAGTTGAATACCCTTAGAACCTAGACTAAACTTATTTACATTAAACCCATTATAGCTGACATCAGACAGGTGAGTGGAGTTGATGGCATTAGCATCTCCTCACAGGATGTGTCCCAACAGTATAATTCAGTCTTATTCTAATATGGCATATAACGGGTTCCAGAGTCTGTGTGTTTTGGGGGGACATGGAGCTGAATCCAAAGTAACACCAACCCCAGGCATACAGCTCACAGAGAGCACCATTCCCCCAAATGCTAGGGCCCATAATCGGTGGCAAGAGGCTTGCGTTCAGTCCCCTCCAATAGCCTCTGTCCCGGGTGAGTTTGTCACAAGAGGCTTTACAATCACTTTGACAAGCTATCACGTGTAGAATTTGTAGGAAGTGTTGAAACACTAATGGCTGAAGAGGTTTTCTAATTGAGTCATAGCTATATCCAATTTCTTTTTGTTTATATTTAAAAAGGTATTGGCTTAAGTTCCTTTGCCATTCAGTTTTTCATGATATTATCTGCACCCTATGGACCTGATTTACTAAGGGAAATGAAGAACAAGGATACATCTCTATAGTACTCTTGCTTCATGGGGTCATATGAGTGAACCTAAACCTTTCTAACAAAATTGTACACTGAGGTTTAATTATTTTTTAGTTTTCTGTGTCATTATTCAACTAATATATGATTAGTAGTGAAAAATGTTTTTCTTAAAGTGGTTGTAAACCTTTAGATATGCCCAGTAAAGTGACTATCCTCAGGTGATTCACAGAGATCAAACAAATTCTCCCACATAAGTCGTACCTGTTTATCTGCTGTCTTCTCTACATTCATTCAAGGTCCAGAATTTATAAAGTGTGTCTGAGCATTTAGAAAAAAGGGGGCAGAGAGATGAACTTACACTCTGCAGAGCTTAGTGAGGAGAGCTCTGAGAGCTGATTGGAGGTAATTGACACACCCCCGTTCACACAGCACACAGGAACAGAGTTGAGGCTGTCAATAAGCTGGAGCTCCCTTCCTTGTCACCATTTTTGTCTTTGTGTCAGGAAAACTTATCAGAAGTGACTTGTGCTGATAGCAGAGGAATGCAGAAGCAGACAGTAATTGAGACAAGTGCACATTATAAAGGGATATGCTTTGTTCATATTTCATGTGTGAGGTTTACAACCATTTTAATAGACAGCACGTGGAAGTGATGTCACAGCAGGTGCCATCTCAACCCCTCGCATGGTTAGCACAATGTGGCGCTATCCTGGGAGAACACCTGCCGAGTATTGCAGAGTTCTGTTGTCCCCTTGATGGAGTAAGCTAATTTATTGACATTGTATAATTTTTCCCCTCCAGGTATGGATTTACAGTATGCTAATGGTGTTTTTAGTTCGCCATCAGGAATAACCTTCGAGTTCAGTCTAAACCTAGAAGTTAGCTGTATTGCTTGGCCAATGAGCTCACATATAAATTACCCTAATATCCCTGTCCAATTGTATATGTGAAGCTATGGGGCAGGAATCTTCTACCTGCAGCTCATTGGGCCAGTGGGCATGTGATCATGAAACAGCACTCCGTGGGTGCTGGCAAACTGAGTTCAGACCAAGAGTGAATCTAAACCCAGATCATCTCTTTTACCCATACACACAGGCTGAGCAGGAGAAATTTAATAGATTTCCTTTATCCACTCTAAAGAGCATAGATGGAGGAATCTCCCGTTAGTTATTGTATTCTGAGAACTGGCACCTGCAGGAACTTATTTATTTCATGGCGGGGGCAGCCCTTAAGGGAGTGGGATTACATGTTTCATTTTCAAATTTTAAGCAGTGTATACATCTACTCTGGTTAGCCGAGTATAGAGTAGGGAAACTCCAATATTTAGGTAGGTTAATTATTTAATCAAGACAATTACATTTTTGTCTGAAAGTGTATCCAGCACACCCATTTGGTTCCAAATTTATTAGGGGTATCCTGTGCAATATGAATCAGTTCTTCCATTTCAGCAATTTTTTTAATTCTACTAAACCATTCTTTGATTGAGGGAGTGTTGGAAGATATCCAATGTATTGGGATGCATTGCTTTGCTGCATTTATCAGGTGCATTGCTAGTGATTTGTGGTATTATTTGTGTGGTAGAGGAGAGTGGTGTAGAAAAAACTGAGCTGGAGAATCATCATAGGATCAAAATCATAGGATGTCACCTGAGAGGTGATACGTTGTACTTCCTTCCAGAAGGTTTGGATACGTGGGCAGGTCCACCAGATGTGTACTAGCGTGCCACGTTCTTTGTGACATCTCCAGCAAACTTCTGGGATTTTTGGTGTAAATTTGTGCAATAGGGCTGGTGTGCGATACCAAAGTGATTGGATTTTGTATTCATTTTCTTCTGTGGAAACATTAACAGAGCCCTTATGGATATTAAGGTAAATTTGTTCCCATTCTTCCAGTGTAAGGGATAAGGATAAGTCCCTTTCCCATGCCTTGCAGGCTAAGGTGTCATTGGGGTGATAGTCTGTGAAGAGAAGGGTGTGAATGGTGGCTATGAGGTGATTTGGGGGGGATTTTTGTGCACAAAGGCTTTCAAAAGGTGTGAGCTGCCTTGAGCAGGAAGAATTTTTGTCCAAGGATCCTAGGTAATGTGAGAGCAATAGGTACGTCCACGGGGGAATGGTGGGCTTAATCATTTGGGTGGATAGGATTTGGAGAGGCAGATTGGAGTTTCCCTCGATTGTAAAAATGGTTGGCTAAAATTTGGTCATCTTACCAGTACTCTGTTAAGAAATGATTATTCATGCCTGGGGGAAATCTGGGTTAATTTTTTTCGGGGTCAGTGGGCTTGGTATGGATGATAAGGAGGTGTGTTTACACACTTTGCGTAAGCATTGGATAGTAGGCCTGATTAGCGGGTGGGAGTCTATCTTAGGAGGGCTATAACATTCTAGTGTCCATGGTGGAGACTTAAGGGAGTAGCCTGTAAAAGATGCTTCTAGACCGACCCAGTCTTTGTTGGGTGCATGAATATTCCAGTCAATTATTCTGGTCAGGTGTACTGCATTGTAGTAGTTTAGAAGATCTGGAAGACCTATCCCTCCTAGATGTTTGGGTAAAAAGAGTTGTGTGTAGCTTATCCTAGGTATGTGTCATAGAAATTTAGAGCAAAGGCTTTTGTAAGTTTTGAAGAAGGTCGGTGGTATGTGTATAGGTACCGTCTGTATTATGTACAGCATTCTTGGTATGACGTTCATTTTTAATATTGCTGCCCTGCCAAACCAGGAGAATATCGGTTTGGTCCAGGTTTTAAGGTCCATTGTCAGCTTGTTTAGGATTGGAATGTAGTTTTTTGCTTACAGATCAGCTAGTTTGGCGGGGATTCCTAGGTATGTGATCGAGTCTGATTTCCAGTGGAAAGGGAAGATATCTTTGCATTTGTCCACTAGGTGTTGTGGTAGAGATATATTTAAAGAAAAGGACTTAGAAAAGTTTATTTTGAGATTGGAGAGTATTTTAAAGTGTTGGAATTCCTCTAGTAGGACGGGTAGTGTGGTGAATGGTTTTGTGAGGAATAGTAAAATATCGTCTGCGAAGGGCGCAAGTTTGAATTCTTTCTTACTATCCTGGATCCCTTGGATATTAGGGTTATGTCTTAAGTTGCAGAGAAACGGTTCAAGAGTGAGTATAAAGAGAATAGGAGATAGGGGGCAGCCCTGCTTGTCCCATTGTGGATGGGGAAGACATTCGACAGGGTGTTATTAACTCTTATCCTGGCTTTGGGATTAGTATACAAAGATAGAATGAGATTGAGCATGTATGGACCTATGCCCATGGTCTGTAGAACAGCTTTCATGTAGTCCCATACCATGCTGTCGAATGCCTTCTCCATATCCAGGGAGAGAAAGAAGCCTTTTTGGTTTGATGACGTTATCTGGTGATGTAGATTAAAAGCTTTTATAGTGTTATAGTGCTTCGCGACCAGGGATAAAGCCTACTTGGTCACGGGAAATGATTGAGGGAAGGAGTGGCAATAGTCTGTTGGCCAGAATTTTGGAAAATTTTGATGTCAACGTTGGGTAACAATATCGGTCTATAGTTTGCAGCTTGTGAGGGGTCTTTTCCTTCTTTGTGGATGACCGTTCAAGCATTCCATGTGTGAGGGGGTTGGAGTGTGATAAGGAGTTGAAGGTCTTCAGGAAGGGGGAGCTAAGTGTTTGTGCGAAAGTTTTGTAGTAGACAGCTGAGAGGCCATCTGGGCAAGGGCTTTTGCCTGATTTTATTTGTTTTATTACAATGTCCCATTCCTTTTGAGAAATCGGGACTTCTAGGTTGTTAGTGGTATCTGGAGGAATTACCTTGGGGCAGAATTTGTCTAGGAATGTTTTGATCTTGTTAGATCTAGTCGTGGGGGAGGGGGTAGAGGGGTTTGGAACATCAATATTATATAAATCTGAATAAAATCTTTCAAACTCTTGGGCAATGTTGTTGTTTTTCGTAAATGTGTTACCGGCCGGGGAGTTTAGTTTATGTACTGACGTTTTTTCGAGCCCAATGCTTGGGCTAAAAGGTATCCACATTTATGACCAAATTCGTATAAAAAGTTTTTGAGATAGTGTGAACTTTTTCCTGATGTTGCGACCTAGCTTGTCTTGTAGTAGTGTAGTTTACTTCTAAAAGTTCCTGATAGGATTGTTGGGCCAGGGTGCGCTTGTGGAGAGTTTCAAGTGACTTGAGTTTGGCGAACTGTTCTTTAAGTCGAGCTTGTTTTTCCTTTTTAACCCTAGCTGCCAACAAGAAGAGTTTCCCTCTCACTACACATTTGTGTGCCTCCCATTGAGTTAAGCTTGATGTGTCCAGTGTATTATTCTCCCTGAAGTAGTCATTAAGACATTTACGTATCTCTGTTGTGTGGGTTTTATCTGTTAAAATAGTGGAGTCTAGTCTCCAAATCTGCGCATGTGGGGTCTTGTCTGGGAAGGATAGTGTGACTGATAAAGGGTGGTGGTCAGAAAGTGTCATAAGTTCTATAGTTGCCTTTTGCAGGTAGGAGAGGTCTTGTTGTGTTAAGAAAAATAGACTAAGTGGGAGTATTATGTGTTATGTGGCGTAGAGAAGAAGGTGAAGTATTTTTCTTTAGAGTGGAGTGTGCGCCACGTATCATGGAGTAGAAGGTTTGGAGGCATAGTCTGATTTGACGTAATGCCCTGTAAGGTAGGTATGATGTGCCTGAAGAAGTATCGAGAAGAGGATCTAGAGGGACGTTAAAATCTCCACATAAATATTCCCTTTTGGAACCTGGACAGGTATTACATTATAGTACGAAAGAATGGGACCTGGGATGTGTGTACAATTGTTATTGTGATTGGTTTGTCTTTTAAGTTCCTTTTAGAAAAATGTATCTTCCCTGGTTGCCAATGAGGGTATCTGTCACATGGAAGGGTACGTTCTTAAATAGGAGGATAGAAGCTCCTTTAGATTTGGAGATTGGAGAAGTAGCATGGTAGCTGTAGGGGAAGAAATTGTTAATTTGTGGACCGCTTTTGAGCAAAAGTGGGTCTCTTGCAAGAAGACAATATCTGCCTTCATGCTCCTCATACTGGACAGAAATTGCAAGCGTTTCTCTGGTATGTTTAAGTCTTTGCCATTCAAAGAGATCAGCTTAAGGGCATGGTTTTTAGTCATGATTTTAGGGGAGGCCATGATGATTTAGGATCGATGTATATCTAGTAGTTACTTGTTTGGAGAGGGAAGAAAGAGAGGGTGACTTGGACAGAAGGGGGAGGCAAAAAAAAGGGGGGGTGTTGGGGGGGACGGGAGGAGAGAGAGAGAATGAGAAAGTATAGAAAATGAAAGGAAGATCTCTTTTGAGCTGAAGAGAGAGGGGAAGGGTGGATTTGGGAAGTTGTGGGGTATGTGGTTACGGTATCCGAATGTGGGAATGAACCTGCAGTCCTACCTTTGAAAAAGGCATCCAGAAAGGATCAGCTGGAACTTCCTGAGTCTGCTATGGGTGAGGGTGGTTGGTTACAGTTCCAAAAGGGAGATCTCGTGTTCCTAAGAGGTCTGATTGGTTTAAAGGGGTGCTGAGGGCAGATACAGGTGGGGAGTTAAAGGAAGCGTGTCCCCATTTGATCTCCCTTGTGAATCTTCGGTGTGTAGCGGGGGTAGGTAGCTTGTTTAGTGTAAGGGACAGCCATTTTGGGTATTAAGTTATATAACTCAGTAACTACAGTGTACCTTGAGTGTGCAAAAACAAGAATTAGGCTACAAACTCAGAAACCCGTTATCTATCAAAATAGGAGGTGGCTCACCTGACTAGTCTAGTAACAAAAGAAGACAGCATCAAATGGGAAAATGTATAACTGTATAACCATACATGACCCAAAATTTGAGTATTATCACAAAAAACCAACAACAGCAACCACAGAGTGTATAAGTAGGTCAGATGGGTCCGAGGGGGACGCATGCAAGTGTATCTAAGTATATGCCCATGGGAAGTACTCTTGTCAAGGTCATCCAGTCTCTGATGCAAGATGGTAAACAATACATTTTTTGGGGTATAGGTGGTGAATTTCATAGTGGGGTTAGAGTGGAACTTGTCCATGGGTAAATTTAGTCTAGTGTTGGGACTGAATGCTGTATGTGTCACCCTCAGATATCAGACCATCTGGCATAAACAAGAACAAAATTGAGCAACTGGCAAATTAAGGTGTAGCCAGTTACTGATAGGTTTGGGAAAGATACTGTCTTGTAGCAATAGGTGGCAACACAACCCCTTTCTGCTATATCAAAAAATGAGGGCATGGTAAAATAAAGCAGTAACACTTAATCTTTATGTATAGGTGTAGGGCCATGGCCCAGCAGGTTACCTGCCCTCTACTTCTGTCACCCTGGAGCTACAAACTTTTCACTGCGTGTAGCTAAAATAGAAAGGGGGGAGAAGGTGAGATTATATTCTACAAGAAAGAAGGGAAGAAAAATTAGTAAGATGTGGCTATTCTCGTCTTGTGGAGTTTGGTGTCCCATGGGTGCAGTCCGGAACAGTAAAACTTGGGGGTATCCAGTGCAAAATATTGAAAATGTCTTTCCGTAATCCGGGGTGCAGTAGGCAGCCTTGGATGAGGGAAGTGCTTTTGTGGTGTAAGTGATGGCATGGGAGAGGTCTCTCTCCTCTCTCATCCTTTTTTGTCTAGGTAGCAGGGGATATTGAGGTGTTCTGTGACGTTGGTTCCGTGCATTAGTTCGATGGTTCTTGTAACAATGAAGGAGGATTACAAGGGGGTAAAAGGTTATATATGATTGCCTCTGGCATAAAATACTGGTGGTTTGGGTAAGCTGGAGTAGCTAGGCTCCCATTCTGACTTTAGTATCCAAGAAACTGAGTTCCCGGTAGTTTTCGGCATAGGGTATAGTGAGGTTTAGCATGGAGTTGTTGAATAAGCTTGCATAGAGAAAAGAAAACAAGGGCAAAGGTTTTTATGTCATGTGAAAAGTGGAGTAAGTAGCAGATCCATTACCTTATTATGAGTGGTGTGCTTTACGGTGCTCTGGTGATGCCGTGGAGCTGCCATTTCTCGGAATCCCTTAGGCTTGTGAGAGTGTGCAATCAGTGTTTCAGGGGGCCTCTCAAGGAGATGATTAAATAGGGCGATGACAGAGCGAGAGAGCTAGTTGGGATCTATGGACTCTTCTGCTCAGATTGCGGCATCTCCCACGGTTATCCAGATCCTACATGTGGCGGATCATCTCTCTCAGGTGTATGGCATGGGATTCTGTGACCTGCTGCACCTGGCATAGTGAGGCGTCATGGTGAGCTTGCGTCTCCTCGACTTCCTCCACTCTCAGCACAATGGCCTGGATGTCTGCGTGCAGGTCTGAAATGGCCGCCGAGAGTGTATTCTTGATGTTCCCCGCCACAGTGCAGAGGTCGGCTAGGCTCAGTACAGAGGCCGAGCGGGTATCTGGTGAGGGAGGGCTGCAGGTCCGGGTGTGTGGTGTGTCTCTGCTCGAGGAGCGGGACTCATGGGAGGAGGCTTGCGACGCAAGGCCAGCGTCCCTAGGCCATGTCTGGAATATTTTGGTTATATGGCAGCTTAGCTGTGTGTCTTGGTCTCAGGGAGACCACAACCGTGTTGCCGAGGCACTCCCCAGGGGTGTGCTCCCCATGGTGGATTCATGGGTTGGCTTCTTTAGGCAGATAGCAGGATCTCGTGGAACAGGAGCTCAGTGATTAAGCGTCCATCTTGGAACGGAATCAGGCCACGCCCCAGTGATATGTATTGTTAACTGCTTCCTGTCCGCGTTATTGTAAAATGATGGATGGGCAGAACCCTATTGTTCTGGGAGGATATCATATGATGTCCTCCCAAGAACAAGCCACGCTCCAGCACGATCTGTCACTTGCTGGCCCACTGCAAGTGTCATGTAATCGTTGTGACCAATTGCAGTAGATCACAAGACAGTTGTAAACAATGAATGGCTTCCTTTCATGCCATTCATTGTATACAATTGTGTTGGTAGCTGTGATTGGTCACAGTGATCACATGGTACAGACAGGGATAATCACAGCCCATATGTACCATGTGATTAGATGTGACCAATCACAGCTAATCAGAACAATAGACAGTGTCTACACACTGTCATTCAGTAAAAATATTTGCTTATAGCAGTGAAATTCACTGCTACTGCATAAGCAAGTATAGTATGTAAAAAAAAAAATCCTAAACAACTCCCAAGAGTGGTAAACATTGCTCTGGTCACAGTATGTAAAAGAAAAATGTAAAAAAATAAAGAAAACATATTTATTTATTTTATTTTTTTTGCATACTGTCACCAGTCAGTGTCCCTGGTCACCGCCACACCAGTTATATGATGACACTGTACTGCACTGGTGAAAAAAAAAGATTTCTTAATTTCCAAAAAAAGTGACAAAAAATTACAATTTCAAAAAACACCCCATGCCTCTTACTAAATACCTCAGACTGTCTACTTTCCAAAAAAGGTCATTTGTGGGTATTTGCACTGTCCTGGTGTTTTTGGCCCTTAAGAAATTAGATAATCCTTCGGTACATCAGTATTAATCGATTTTCAGATATACAGTGTGTGTATATATATATATATATATATATATATATATATATATATATATATATATATATATAGATATATATTTTATATTATATATCTATATATATATATATATATTCGTTTGTGGACTCTATAACTTTCCTACAGACTACATAATATACACTGATTTGGGTTTTTTTCATCAAAGAAATGCAGCAGAATACATTTTGACCTAAATTTATATTTATATTTATTTGCAAAATGTTATAACAGAAACAAAAAAAAAAAAAGCATTTTTTTTTTTTAAATGTTGGGCCTTTTTTGTTTATTTAGCAAAAAATAAAATCTCAGTGGTGATTAAATACCACCAAAAGAAAACTCTCTTTGTGTGAAAAAAATTATAGAAATTTCATATGGGTACAGTGTTGAATGACCACACAATCGTCATTCAAAGTGACAGCGCTGAAACCTGAAAATTGGTCTGGGCAGGAAGGGAGTAAAAGTGCCCTGTATTGGAGTGGTTAAGGGAAAGCTCACAATCTTTTTATCTTTATTATTTTTCTGGTGGGGTCACTCTGAAATATTTTTTCAAATTCTAACTTGAGAGTTTATAAAATCAGCGTACACTGTATTCTTTTTCCAGGCTATACATGAAAATTCCTTCCTAAGGAAACCTGAGAGCTGATGAGTAGCTGATGCTGGTTGGGAAATAGTTAGCTTAACCTGGCAGTATGATTATGTCAGATTTTTGATGCTGAAAGTGGTACATTGTTTTGCATGGAAATTTGGCATTTTATATTGTAGGCCTGTAATTATTAGGAATAACACACTTAAATATGTCCAAACAAGAGGCTAGTAGACATCCCGGGTATGATAAAGTTTGAAACACAAAATCATAAATTATAAAATAATAAATAACTATAAATAATTATAACAAATAATAATATAACAATAGTAAAATGTATTCAATAATATAATCAAATCAAAAACATTGAAATTTGCTCAGTTGCAGAATTGTAGCTGTCATTACTTTCAGTTTTTAACCACTTCAGCCCCGGAAGGTTTTACCCCCTTCCTGACCAGAGCACTTTTTACAATTCGGCACTGCGTCGCTTTAACTGCTAATTGCGCAGTCATGCAATGCTGTACCCAAACGAAATTTGTGTCCTTTTCTTCCCACAAATAGAGCTTTCTTTTGATGGTATTTGATCACCTCTGCCGTTTTTATTTTTTGCGCTATAAACGGAAAAAGACCGAAAATTTTGAAAAAAAATGATATTTTCTACTTTTTGTTATAAAAAAAATCCAATAAACTCAATTTTAGTCATACATTTAGGCCAAAATGTATTCGGCCACATGTCTTTGGTAAAAAAAATGTCAATAAGCGTATATTTATTGGTTTGCGCAAAAGTTATAGCGTCTACAAACTAGGGTACATTTTCTGGAATTTGCACAGCTTTTAGTTTATGACTGCCTATGTCATTTCTTGAGGTGCTAAAATGGCAGGGCAGTACAAAACCCCCCCAAATGACCCCATTTTGGAAAGTAGACACCCCAAGGAAATTGCTGAGAGGCATGTTGAGCCCATTGAATATTTATTTTTTTTGTCCCAAATGACAAAAAAAAAAAAAAAAAAAATTTACAAAAAGTTGTCACTAAATGATATATTGCTCACACAGGCCATGGGCATATGTGGAATTGCACCCCAAAATACATTCAGCTGCTTCTCCTGAGTACGGGGATACCACATGTGTGGGACTTTTTGGGAGCCTAGCCGCGTACGGGGCCCCAAAAACCAAGCACCGCCTTCAGGATTTCTAAGGGCATAAATTTTTGATTTCACTCCTCGCTGCCTATCACAGTTTTGAAGGCCATAAAATGCCATGATGGCACAAACCCCCCCCAAATGACCCCATTTTGGAAAGTAGACACCCCAAGCTATTTGCTAAGAGGCATGGTGAGTATTTTGCAGCTTTCATTTGTTTTTGAAAATGAAGAAAGACCAGAAAAAAAAATTTTTTTTTTCTTTTTTCAATTTTCAAAACTTTGTGACAAAAAGTGAGGTCTGCAAAATACTCACTATACCTCTCAGCAAATAGCTTTGGGTGTCTACTTTCCAAAATGGGGTCGTTTGGGGGGGGTTGTGCCACCTGGGCATTCCATGGCCTCTGAAACTGTGATAGGCAGTGAAGAGTGAATTCAAAAATTTATGCCCTTAGAAAGCCTGAAGGTGGTGCTTGGTTTTCGGGGTCCCGTGCGCGGCTAGGCTCCCAAAAAGTCTCACACATGTGGTATCCCCGTACTCAGGAGAAGCAACAGAATTTATTTTGGGGTGTATTTTAACATATTCCCATGGCATGTTTGAGCAATATATCATTTAGTGACAACTTTGTGCAAAAAAAAAAAAAAATTTGTCTCTTTCCTGCAACTTGTGTCACAATATAAAATATTCCATGGACTCGACATGCCTCTCAGCAAATAGCTTGGGGTGTCTACTTTCCAAAATGGGGTCATTTGGGGGGTGTTTGAACTGTCTTGGCATTTTATGCACAACATTTAGAAGCTTATGTCACACATCACCCACTCTTCTAACCACTTGAAGACAAAGCCCTTTCTTTTCAATCTTAGTTTATTTCAATATAGAGATATAACAGAAAAAGAAGGTACTGTAAAGTATAGTAATGTATACAATGCAAATAGAACAATAAAGGTATATCTTATTATATATGTATGGAGTAATATGTCTTTGTATATAGCTTCCAGTAGCATACTGTATTAACGCATTAGATATATAGGCCTGTAATGTAAATAGTAGAATAATATGTGTGGGGGAATCAACCTATTACCACTTTTATAATTTTGCGTGTTGACGTTATCAGGAGATTCTTCTTTTTCCAGCTAACACTCTGAAGAGACCCTCCAATCCTTTATTATAGATATTCTATTGGGCATTTCTGGAAGTATAATTGTTTTTAATATATATTTGAGTGACTGGTTCAGTACAAAAAGAAAGAAAACAGAGAGAAAGGTATGAGAGAAAGCATGTGGAAAGATAGGGCACCCCAACATGGCTAATCAGCGGGTAGGGACGGGGCATCTCTGATCCATATGAGGAAGTCATCAGAGTATCGAAACATTGACCATGAGGTCCAAGTAATGGAGAACTGTTCCTCTTTCCCTGCTTCCTGTGCCAGTAAACGCTCCAGATCTCTTATCCGGTCCACTTCGACAGCCCAATCCCCCAAAGAAGGCACAGCTATTGTTCTCCAATGTCTGGGGATCACTGTCCTAACCGCGGCCAAAAAGTGGCGCAGTATATCTTTTTTAATCAGCTTGAGTGGGCCCGGAAGCATAGATAGTAGGGCTATCTCTGGTGTGGGCTCAATTGAGGTCGCCATCAGCCTGTTGTATAGATCAAAGACCTTCTGCCAAAATTTCCGAATTGGAGGGCATGCCCACCATATGTGGAGCATTGTCCCACTAGAGGACAGGCATCTCCAACAAGTACCTGAGATAGAGGGATTAAATTGTTGGATAGTCACCGGGCATCTGTACCATCTCGTTAATAGCTTAAACCCCTTTTCTTGATTCTTAGTTGCCAAAGAGATCCTATGTGTTAAAATAAAGCTTTTTTGCCAGTCAGTCGGGGAGATGGAGTGCTGTAGATCTGATTCCCATTTCTGTGTGTATATTGGAAGGTCAGGGGTAGATACTTTTAACAGAAGGGAGTATAACAGTGATACTACATGTGTTGGGGGATCTGGCTGCAGGAGCAACTCATCAAAGTCTGTCGGGTTGTCTAGGATTTCTGAGATGGGGGAGAAAGTACGTATGTATGATATTAATTGACTCCTTTGTAACCACATGGTTGGGGGCCCCACACTCGTCCGGGGAGGTACGTCTGGTCTCAAGGATTGGTCATCGCGTAGTACCTGTGCTAAACGTCTATGACTCTCCCTATTCCAGGGTCCAAATCTCTCTTCAGCCTCCGCCGGGGGGGAAAGCCGGAGTCCCAAAAAGAGGAGTCATCGGGCCTCGGGGTTGGGATAATTTACTTGCTAATAGCAGTCGGTCCCATATCTGGAGAGTCTGACGGGTGAGGGCAGCAGAGAGGACACCATCTCTACGCCGAGCCGCAGGTGTCCACGGCAGGGCGCAAAGATCAGCCTCATTGAGATGTTTTTCCAATTGAACCCAAAGCTTGGAGGAAGGGTGGTGAAACCAATCCACAATGCGTGAGAGTACCGCTGCTTTGTGGTAGAAAGAGGCATCTGGAACCCCCACCCCCCCCCGGGCCTTCGGAAGAGTCAATGTGTCATATTTTATCCTAGGGCGGTTTCCTTGCCATATAAATTTAGAAAAAATCTGGCGTAGCTTTTTGAAAAACGGGGTGGGGATGTGAATAGGTAAAGTTTGGAAAAGGTAAAGGAATCGAGGGAGGACATCCATCTTTAAAACATTCATTCTACCCAACCAAGAGAGCTGTTTAGATGCATATGTGGTCAGATCCGCTTGTGTTCTAAGAAGTAGAGGGGTGAAGTTTCTGGTGAATAATTGGGAAGCGTCTGTTGGGATATGAATTCCTAAATAGCGAATAAATGTGGAGTTTGTCTTAAAAGGGAAGGAAGACGCTAGTTGTTGAAGGGTTGCTTCTGGGAGTGAAATATTGAGTATTTCTGACTTACTATGGTTAACTTTAAAGTTACTAACATCTCCATATCTCTGGAACTCCTGCATAATGGAGGGTAATGAGACTTGTGGTTGGGTCACAAATATGAGCAAGTCATCTGCAAATAGGGCAAGTTTAGTATGTATGGGGCCTATACTGACCCCGTGGACAGCCGGGTTGTTTCTGAGGGCAATGGCTAGGTGTTCCATAACAAGAACATAGAGAATGGGGGATAAAGGGCACCCCTGTCGGGTTCCATTGCGAATAGTAAATTTTGGGGCTAGAGATCCATTTAGCCTAATCCTGGCGGATGGTGAAGTATAGAGGGACATTATTCTTGAAAGCATATTTTGGCCCAGACCCAGCTGTTGTAGTGCTAGACGCAAAAATTGCCAATCGACACGGTCGAAGGCCTTTTCCACGTCCACCGTGAGAAGGCACAATGGGACATTGTGAGCTCGAGCATAATCTGTAATGAGAAGTGTTTTCAGGGTGTTATCCCGTGCCTCTCATCCACTCACAAAGCCTACTTGATCTAGGTGTATTAATCGGGGTAGTAACGGTTGTAATCTATTAGCCAGCATCTTTGCATACACTTTCAGATCGACCCCTATCAGAGAAATGGGTCGGTAATTAGCACATATGGTCAGGTCTTTGTCTGGTTTTGGGATGAGAGTGATATGTGCCTCTAGAGTTTGCGGTGGGAATACCGATCGCTCAGAGATTGAGTTAAATACTTTTGTTAAGAAGGGAGTGAGAAGGTGAGCAAATTGTTTATAAAATTTTGGGGTGAAGCCATCAGGGCCCGGACTTTTACCAGATGGGGTAGAAGCAATAGCGGGGGCAACCTCATCTTCTGATATCGGAGCTTCCAGGTCCTCTATCGTTTCGTCATCTAGAGTAGGTAGTGCGTTTTGTGTGATATATGAGGCTTGCGCGTCTGCTCTAGTATAGAGGGGTTCAGTGGGGCTTGTTACAGGTATGTTATAGAGGGATTGGTAAAAGTCCCGGAAAGCCTGTCCCATCTCAGAGGGTGATGAGACAATTACCCCAGAGCTGTCCCGTATGTGGGGTATAAAGGTGTTAGGTTGTTTGGTATGTAGGGTGCGAGCTAGTGATCTACCACATTTATCCCGGAATTTGTATTGGTGAAAGGCTAGTTTGTTCTCAAATGTACGGCTGAAGCCTCATATAATTCCCTAAGTTGAGAGCGGGCGGAAGATACCTCCGCAAGCACCTCTACAGTCGGAGAGCGCTTGTGGGTAGTCTCTAGTGTCCTGAGTTTGTTTACAGCCTTGGTTATCGCAGCCGAGCGTTCTTTCTTCATGCGGGCACCCATTTGGATAAAACTACCCCGTAAGACCGCCTTTAAAGCCTCCCATTTAACGGGTGGTGCAGTGTCATCGGAGGCGTGGTCTGAAAAAAAATTTGAAATAGTCTCCGTTATCCGAGTATCGAACCCTGGCTCAGTCAGAAGCGAATCATTCAACCGCCATGTCCATTCTTTTATTGGAGTAGAGGGGACTGCGAGTGTCAGGAATACAGGGGAATGGTCGGACCAGACCATAGGGTCTACTTCACAATTTGGGGACCAATCTAAACAGCTGTGGTCGACCAAAAAATAGTCTAAACGGCTGTACGATCGGTGTACGTTGGAAAAGTGCGTGTAGTTTCGTGATTCTGGGTACAAAATCCGCCATATGTCTACAAGATGCATATTGTAGATGGCAGGTTTTAGGGCCCGTATTTTAGGGAAGGATATAGAGGAACGGGATGTCGATGAATCTAGAAGTGGGTCCAAGGGAGTATTGAAGTCCCCCCCCGAGTATGAGCTTGCCCTCTGCGAAACCCGATAAGATCTTGAAATATTGTAAGGCCGATGGGACTTGGTGTGTGTTAGGTAAGTATAGATTAGCTATTGTAAATTTGATCCCCCATAGAGAGATTTTTACAAAAACGTACCTGCCCTGGGGGTCCACCATATGATCAAGCAATTCAATAGGGAGTGTTTTATGAAATGCAATAGATACTCCCTTAGATTTTTGTGTTGGATTGGTACTGTGGATCCATCTATTAAAATATCTACTGGCGCAGGAAGGGGTGGATTCAGAATGGAAGTGGGTCTCTTGCAACAAAAGCACGTTAACTCGTCTTTTGTGCATCTGATAAAGTATTTGCCCACGTTTCGAAGCAATGTTCAGCCCGTTGACGTTGTAGGAACAGAATTTCAATTGGGGGCGTGAGGTTACCGTGTGAGCCATGTCAGGGTGCTAGAGACCGAGTAGGGGGGAGAACAATAAAATATATAAAATAAATACGCAAAACAATTCGGGGTAGAACGAGGAGAAGAGGTGGGGTACTTAAGTAGGAGGAAGAGAAGAGAAAAGAAAAGGAGAGGGAAGAAAGGTGAGAGAAGAGTTTGAAGACAATAGAAAAAATAAGGTGTAAATGAAAGGACACCTAAAAAATGTGTCTAGAAAACAAATGTGTTTGCTAACGCAAAACACTGCGTGATATAACACGCTTTAGGCACAAACAGTGCCTGTCCTACTGTGGGGGGGAAGGTCGAAATGGGTGAACCTGAGCCGTGATCCCGACAGCGAATCAGGCATGTATATAGTATATGTGGCACATTAATCATGTAAAACATATGTGAAGCATAAGGCAGCTTAACGAGAACAGGTGGGAACAATCAACTAAATATCAACAATGAGTATAAGTAGTTAACCTGGGATCCTATAAAGAATAAATAGCAATTACATTAGTATCCTCTTGTAGATGACTCAGTTAGTCACAACTGTAGTACGCACACAGGGGTACAGGGAGGGGGGGGGGAGGCGGGGGCCCACAGGGGGGAGGCGGGGGCCCCACCCAAGGAGGCACCCAACCGCATCAAGCATGGTGCTTTTTAACCTTACATTCTCCCGAAATGGGGACAATCAAGACCGATGGCGAGACCTCCCCCCGCAGCGCCCCCCCACCCCCGCCCCCCACCACACGCCACAGAGGGAGGGGCCGAGAGGAAACAATCTGACACAAAGCAAAACATTTTATATAAAACTTTTGTTGTATTGTAGCAGAACCTGACTCCCTTCATAGTGAGAGTCCTTAGGTGACCTTAGACTATGTTCTCTCCCGAACCCCAGCCATATAATAAATTGGCAAAGAGCAGGGAAAGAGCTAAAAGGTCCGATCCCCGATGTCACTTCATCATCTACCAAGTGTTCCAGGGAGCTCATGTAACTTCTGACTTAATCTTCTGGAGAGGTAGGTCGTCTCATCCCTGGGCCAGAGGAGACTGACCTAGACCTAGGTCGTCTGCGACGCTGTGGGAGTGGGCCAAGGCCCAATTGTCTCGATCCATCGACTGGAGGGTCTAGCCAATTTAAGACGTCTACCGGCTCTTGCTCAAGAAAGAGGAAAAAGTCAGGCAGCTGATCTGGGTCGGAGAGCGTGAACCTGCTATCTCCCCACGTCACCTTGATGCTGAAGGGGTGGCCCCATGTATAGGAGGCACCGGCTTGTCGTATAAGATCTAGTAGAGGGCGCACCACTCGACGCATGAATAGCGTGTTGCGAGACAAGTCTGGGTACAGTTGGATAGAGGCTCCAAAGAATTCTACTGGGCCCACGTTCCATGCTTTTCGCATGATCTCCTCCTTCAAGGTATAATAATGGACCCTACAGAGGACATCACGGGGGTGACCTTCTCGGGCTCTCCCCGGCCCTCCCACCCTGTGAACACGGTCCAATTCAATTGGTGAAGTTGCCGCTCTTGCCAGAACTTTATTAAGGATGGATATGACAGTGGGCTTCAGTTCTGCTCCTGATGTTGCCTCAGGAAGACCTTGCAGTCTAATATTGTTTCTGCGACTGCGATTTTCGCTGTCTTCTATGCGAAGCTGTTGGTGGCGTAGGCGACGGAGGTGTGTCGCGGAAGCAGATTCCAGGGCTGTTATACGTGCCTCATGGTCATCCTGAGCAGTATTTAAAACCGATACCGCTTCCTCATTAGCTGTAACTTTTTGTCTCAGCGCGTTCAGCTCTACTTGTAGGGAATCCTCCATCTTACTTGCCCATGATTCGAAATCAGATCTGAAAGCAGACAATAGGGCTGTAGTTTCCGTTCTAATAGGCACTCCTGTCAGGGGGTGAGGCGTTGTCTGTAGTTCCCCGGTGTCTGTGTCTTGCGATGTGACTGCTTTTGTAGAGGAGGCTGATGTCTCTCCTCTGGGTTCTTGGTGTTTCTCATTTGCGTCTAGAGTCATGCAAGCTGTTGCGGGAATGGCGGTGGGTGGCTTGGTCTTTCCTGGGTTGCGGCCAGGCGCCATCTTGTCTTTAGGTGTTCGGGGATCAGTCGGCGCTGTTCTAAGTAGAAATCTTTGTATGGTGCCTTGTTGAGGGTCAGCAGGTTCCGAGGAGTGTGAGCTAGCTGCCGCCATGTAAATTGCAGGTGTGCTGTATTGCGGGAATAGCCTGCGGCTGTCGGGATGGCACGGGTCTCAGGGGTGTGTGGCTTCAGCCATCCATGGTTGATTGCTCTCTATCAAAGCCCCCTCCTCCACAAAAATAAGGGGGGTCTGGGGGGGGGAAGGGCAGGCCCGAGAAAGCAGTAATGTCCCCCTGCCAGCACGGATGGCGATTCTAAGTGCTGTGTGCTCAAATGCAATGGGAGGAGAGCACAATCTAGGTGCGATTCATCACCTTACAGTGTGGGCCCGGCATCACTGTTAGGCCGCAAGATGGTGGCTGAATGTTCTCAAAGTGAAAAAAAAAAAAAAATTAAAAAATGGCCTGTACCTTAGTCTCTGGTGTAGTGGAGGGGTGTCCACCGTACAGGATGGTGTGTTGGGGGTCTCCTGTGCCTCTGATTTCGGCCCCAAGGCCCGGTATTCGTGTAGGCCTCACAGGCCTCGGATCCGATGTAGGCCGCGGATGCCTGAGGCCCACATCCGTGGCTGCTGTAGTGGGATCCTGGGTGCCCGGTCCGTGCGGTCAGCTCCGGAGGCAGCGGTCCTGAGTATGGGCCGATCGGTCGCCCCCCGCACCGCCGATCGCGGTACGCGAGTCTGGGGATTCCGGCTGTCTTGTAGGCCGCAAGATGGCGGCCGGTGTCTAATGCAGGGCCGGCGACGGCCTTAGATGTAGCTAATCCTCCGGGTGGACGGAGTAATTTGCCCCCAGATTGATGCAGCTAGCCCTTGGCAGTCGTAAGGTGCAGCTGGGGGAAGGTTTTAGGGATTTTAGGCTCCGGATGGCTCTGGATTGCAGAGGGCTCGGCGGAGCTCCTCTGCAGCACGTCCACCCACCTCGACGTCCGGACACGCCCCCCCAGACAAAGCCCTTTCTGACACTTTTTGATTACATGAAACAATTTTTTTTTTTTGCAAGAAAATTACTTTGAACCCCCAAACATTATATATTTTTTTAAAGCAAATGCCCTACAGATTAAAATGGTGGGTGTTTCATTTTTTTTTTCACACAGTATTTACGCAGCGATTTTTCAAACGCATTTTTTGGGGAAAAAACACACTTTTTTAAATTTTAATGCACTAAAACACACTATATTGCCCAAATGTTTGATGAAATAAAAAAGATGATCTTAGGCCGAGTACATGGATACCAAACATGACATGCTTTAAAATTGCGCACAAACGTGCAGTGGCAACAAAATTAATACATTTTTAAAAGCCTTTAAAAGCCTTTACAGGTTACCACTTTAGATTTACAGAGGAGGTCAACAGCTAAAATTACTGCCCTCGATCTGACGTTCGCGGTGACACCTCACATGCATGGTGCAATTCCTGTTTACATTTGACGCCAGACCGACACTTGCGTTCGCCTTAGCGCGAGAGCAGGGGGGACAGGGGTGCTTTTTTTTTTTTTTTTTTTTCTTTATTATTTTTTTTGCTTTTTTTATCTTATTTTTAAACTGTTCCTTTCATTTTTTTTTTTTAATCATTTTTATTGTTATCTCAGGGAATGTAAATATCCCCTATGATAGCAATAGGTAGTGACAGGTACTCTTTTTTGAAAAAATTGGGGTCTATTAGACCCTAGATCTCTCCTCTGCCCTCAAAGCATCTGACCACACCAAGATCGGTGTGAAAAAATGCTTCCCCAATTTCCCAATGGCGCTGTTTACATCCGGCGAAATCTAAGTCATAAAATGCTCGTAGCTTCCGGTTTCTTAGGCCATAGAGATGTTTGGAGCCACTATGGTCTCTGATCAGCTCTATGGTCAGCTGGCTGAATCACCGGCTGCATTCTCAGGTTCCCTGTTGAGACAGGAGAGCCAGAGAAAAACACGGAAGACGGTGGGGGGGGGCATTCCCTCCCACTGCTTGTAAAAGCAGTCTAGAGGCTAATTAGCCGCTAGGATTGCTTTTACATGAAAGCCGACCGCTGGCTGAAAAGAATGATACCAAGATGATACCTAAACCTGCAGGCATCATTCTGGTATAACCACTCAAAGTCGTGAATGGCGTACCTGAAGACAAAAAAATGGTTAACAATAAAGCACAGTGAACAGTAAAGTATAAAAAATTGCATACCTGAAAAGCAAACATGATAAAACATAATAACAATAAAACATTGCAGAATAGAATACAGTAAAAAAGAGCAGAACAAGAGAGAGAGAGAATAGAGAGAGAGAGAACAATAAAACGACAACTATTTATTTTTTTTTATTTTTGTTTGTGTTTTTTTTTTTTTTTTTTACACTTTTTTTTGTAACTGTAACTTTTATAACTGTAACCGGTTCCAGGTTCGGGTCTCTCAAAATGCGATGGCATCTTGGGAGACCCTGTGAAAGTGTGTCCTAGTCTGTGCAATGCTATACCCTACGCTAATACTCAACTAGTGCATGGTAGCGTTCAAAACATTCACCAATGCAAAGACCAGGATTGTCAGGACAGGAGGGACAATAATAGCGGGTGTCACGCCTATATCGCGCTTCGTTGGGTAGGGGTACTCGGGAGGACATAAAGAAAATGCCTCTCATGCAGCCGACTGCATTTGGTTGGGGATGTGAATGGGGGAAGTACAGGTGCTGCAGAAGTGGTGGGTTCCCAATTAGGATTGGCGAATGCAGCAGGAAGGGCATTATGGGCACGACGGGCCTGTGTTTGTCTTCTTGGTGGCAGCGGGACACTACTTGTGCTTGCCACCTCACCAGCTTGAACTGCACTTATGGGACTCGCCACGTCACCAAGTGTTACTGCAGTGCTGGTTTGACTACGACCGGGGTGTACTAGGCCGCTGGCGCTTGCCAGTTCACCAAAACGCTACAAAAAAAAACTGTTAGCGATCGCAGGGATCAGGCCTGACTCTGCGAACGCTGCAGTTATGCGTTTAGTGTTTTGTAAGTGACAGTGATCCATCGATACTGCACTTGGGTGGGCTGGGCTGGGCCGGGCAGAGGGGCAAAATGCAGGTGCTAGCAGGTATCTGGGCTGATCCCGCTAACACTGCGTTTTTGGGAATCCTAAACTGCTGGGGACGCTAGTATAGATCTGATCGGATCAGATATTGATGCGTTCAGATACTATACCACTAAGGGAGGTGTACGGTGCGTGGGTGTTAGCGCTACTGGCACTAACCTGACGCTGCCTGGGGCTGGTGCTTGCCATTTCACCAAAACGCTACCAAAAAAACTGTTAGCGATCGCAGGGATCAGGCCTGACTCTGCGAACGCTGCAGTTATGCGTTTAGTGTTTTGTAAGTGACAGTGATCGATCGATACTGCACTTGGGTGGGCTGGGCCGAGCCGGGCGGAGGGGCAAAATGCAGGTGCTAGCAGGTATCTGGGCTGATCCCGCTAACACTGTGTTTTTGGGAACCCTAAACTGCTGGGGACACTAGTATAGATCTGATCGGATCAGATATTGATCCGTTCAGATACTATACCACTAAGGGAGGCGTATGCTGCGTGCGTGGGTGTTAGCGCTACTGGCGCTAATCTGACGCTGCTTGGGGCGACGCATATCACCGCCGGGCAATCGGGGGGGCTAAACCTTTATTCGGTAATAAACGGCAGGTGCCCTGACACTATAAAAAATAAACAAACTAACCAGCGTCACCCGTAACGGTTATACAGTGATCAGTGGTGAAAGGGTTAACTAGGGGGCAATCAAGGGGTTAAAACCTTTATTAGATAGTATATGGGGGTCCCTGTCGCTATAAAACGCTGACGGCAAACCTAAATATTTACGTCCCTAACTAGCGTCACCAGTGACACTAATGCAGCGATCAGAAAAATGATCGCTTAGCGACACTGGTGACAGGGAGTGATCAAGGGGTTAAAACTTTATTAGGGGGGGTTAGGGGGATACCCTAGACCTACAGGGGGCTAATACTCACTGACCTAACACTTCTAACTGTCACAAACTGACACCAATCAGTAATCAGGAAAAAAAAAAAAAAACAGCTTGGTGTCAGTTTGTGACAGGGGGGGGTGATTGGGGGGGGATCGGGGGGCGATCGGGGGGGATCGGGGGTGTTTAGTGTGCCTGGCATGTTCTACTGTGTGTGTTTGTGTTTTACACTTACTTGGATGTCTTCTCTCCTCGGCGTCGGAACGGACACTGCCGAGCCGAGGAGAGATGACATCACATCCTCTGCCTGTGTGTACTATACACAGGCAGGGGATGTTTCTCTTTGGCTGGCAGCGATCGCGAGGGGGGGGCCACGATCGGATGGCCTCCCCCTCATCTCTGATCGCTTCCAGACAAATGCCGACTGCCGCTGGCACCGGGGGGGGTCCGATCGGACCCCCCGCCAGCGGGAAGGCAATCACGTACCAGGTACGTGATTTTGCCTGCCCGTGCCGCTCTGTTCACGTATATATGCGTGAGGCGGTCGGCAAGTGGTTAATGACAAATTTCCCCAGGGATCACTATCGCTCAATTCTGCAAGTCATTCTAATTTACTATCACTGTTTTCTAGCTGGTCTAAAACTGCTTTTGACATAAAGGGACACTTTTTGGGAGTGGTCGGAGTCAGGCGTTCACCAGGAGGAAACGTGAGAGGGCACTCAGAACACTTAGATTGTCCTTCTATTTTGCTTGTTTTTAATTGCAACATTGTAAGAGTCCACTTCTTTGACATTTAATAAACATACTCAAGTTTTTAAAACATACTGCACTAGTGGAGGCTTCTCTCTGTCTTCCTTCCCCTCTATATGCTGTGGTGATACCAGAGCAATCCATGACACATATGTGGAGGACTATGAAGGGGAGAAATATCCATGGTTACACCTGCAACACATATTAACCCATTAGGAGCCGAATAGAAGGATGTGGATAATACCAATTATCTGTTGATGCGAGACACTACACAGCAGTAAGGTGAGACCACAATTGATGAGAGAATTCATGGAATTTAACATGGACATCATCTTTCACCAATTCTAATCCACACCACCAAGTCACTCATTTGGAATCACTACCCAGTTGTTCTACTTACTTGGAGGACTTTATACAGTGGGGCAAAAAAGTATTTAGTCAGCCACCAATTGTGCAAGTTCTCCCACTTAAAAAGATGAGAGAGGCCTGTAATTGTCATCATAGGTATACCTCAACTATGAGAGACAAAATGTAGAAACAAATCCAGACAATCACATTGTCTGATTTTTGAAAGAATTTATTTGCAAATTATGGTGGAAAATAAGTATTTGGTCACCTACAAACAAGCAAGATATCTGGCTCTTACAGACCTGCATCTTCTTCTTTAAGAGGCTCCTCTGTCCTCCACTCATTACCTGTATTAATGGCACCTGTTTGAACTTGTTATCAGTACAAAAGACACCTGTCCACAACCTCAAACAGTCACACTCCAAACTCCACTACTCCACTATGGTGAAGAACAAAGAGCTGTCGAAGGACACCAGAAACAAAATTGTAGACCTGCACTAGGCTGGGAAGACTGAATCTGCAAAATGCAAGCGGCTTGGTGTGAAGAAATCAACTGTGGGAGCAATAATTAGAAAATGGAAGACATACAAGACCACTGATAATATCCCTCGATCTGGGACTCCACGCAAGATCTCACCCCATGGGGTCAAAATGATCAAAAGAACGGAGAGCAAAAATCTCAGAACCACACGGGGGGACCTAGTGAATGACCTGCAGAGAGCTGGGACCAACGTAACAAAGGCTACCATCAGTAACACACTATGCCGCCAGGGACTCAGATCCTGCAGTGCCAGATGTGCCCCCCTGCTTAAGCCAGTACGTGTCTGGGCCCGTCTGAGGTTTGCTAGAGAGCATTTGGATGATCCAGAAGAGGATTGGGAGAATGTCATATGGTCAGATGAAACCAAAGTAGGACTGTTTGGTAGAGACACAACTCGTCATGTTTGGAGGAGAGAGAATGCTGAGTTGCAACCAAAGAACACCATACCTACTGTGAAGCATGGGGGTGGCAACATCATGCTTTGGGGCTGTTTCTCTGCAAAGGGAAAAGGATGACTGATCCGTGTACATGAAAGAATGAATGGGGCCATGTATCGTGAGATTTTGAGTGCAAACCTCCTCCCATCAGCAAGGGCATTGAAGATGAAATGTGGCTGGGTCTTTCAGCATGACAATGATCCCAAACACACCGCCCAGGCAACAAAGGAGTTGCTTCGTAAGAAGCATTTCAAGGTCCTGGAGTGGCCTAGCCAGTCTCCAGATCTCAACCCCATTGAAAACCTTTGGAGGGAGTTGAAAGTCCATGTTGCCCAGCAACAGCCCCAAAACATCACTGCTCTAGAGGAGATCTGCATGGAGGAATGGGCCAACATACCAGCAACAGTGTGTGACAACCTTGTGAAGACTTACAGAAAACGTTTGACCTCTGTTATTGCCAACAAAGGATATATTCAAAAGTATTGAGATGAACTTTTAATATTGACAAAATACTTATTTTCCACCATAATTTGCAAATAAATTCTTTCAAAAATCAGACAATGTGATTGTCTGGATTTGTTTATACATTTTGTCTCTCATAGATGAGGTATACCTATGATGACAATTACAGGCCTCTCTCATCTTTTTGAGCGGGAGAACTTGCACCACGTGGTGGCTGACTAAATACTTTTTTGCACCACTGTGTGTATATATATATATATATATATATATATATATATATATGTATATATATATATACCTTGTGTATCATTCACTTTTTATTTTCACTTATTTGGACTATTTGATC
This sequence comes from Aquarana catesbeiana, assembly GCF_042186555.1. Taxonomy (NCBI): domain Eukaryota; kingdom Metazoa; phylum Chordata; class Amphibia; order Anura; family Ranidae; genus Aquarana; species Aquarana catesbeiana. The sequence goes on from NC_133325.1 coordinate 496,452,644, forward strand.
ACCCCCCTTTTTTATTTATTTACATCAGTTATTATTTATTGATATTTTGGAAGAGATTTTCACCGCCTTTTTACTCATTGCTTTATTTTCTTGAAGAGACTGTTATTGCACTTTTTACATGATTATATGTATCACTCCATCTATTGATATTTACTATTACCCGCACTTTTATTAATTTATTAATCATTTTTCATTTTATTGACATCTAATATTATCTGTACTGTGACACTTTATTATCTCACTAGACATTATTACACCATCTCATTAGAAGTCCTTTATTCATTTTTATTCATTTGATGATCACGTTCATCGTTTTAGGTGATATTTATTTTTGCGCAAGATCATTTTCTGCTCATACACTTTTTGAGTTGCTATGGACATTCTCAAGTTTCCAGGCAGAAAGAACAGTATATATAATACAAAACTACATGCAGGGCACTGGACAAAGCATTAGGGACAAAGGGAGGTGAAATAATTTGATACAATAATGTAATCTGTAAGATTACAGTGTACTGTATGTATTATGTGTTTTTCACTTTTTAAATTTGGCGTCGGGCTCCGTCCTCGTGCGTTGCGACGCTCGCAGGAAATGGATCCCGGCATCGTGATAGATTGAGTGGACACAGCTCGCACACACAGCGGGGCAACATTGCAGGATCCTGGGGACAAGTTAAAGTGGAGTTCCACCCACTTTTACAACTCTTCAGCATCCCTCACTAAACTGTGCACTGTAAACGAATTGGATATTTTTTTTATTTTTTTTCTCAGCACCTACTGTATATCTGCTGTATTCATTTTTCACTTCCTCCTCCCTGGCCGTGGCCCATCACATCATTTCCTGTTTGCAATGCCTTCTGGGAAGGGGCGGCAACTTCCTCTGACACTGCCGTTGCTATGGAAACCTGACCTGAAACCTATTACACTGCTTGTGCTGCACTGAGCATGTGAGAGATCTGCAAGGATGAGATCGAGGAAGAAATACAGTCTGGCTTCAGATGCCCACACTTAAGATGGCCACCGCCTGCTGTAAGTTTATAAAATAACAAACTACTGCTATAAACTAACAAAACAGACCTTAGTTTACAGACTAACTTTACTAGAATACATTAAGCTTGTGTATTATAGGGGTATTTTTAATTAAAAACTATAATTTCAGCTGGAACACCAATTTAAGTAACTTAGCCTGGATACTGCGATGCAATCCTGAGTGTGGCTCGGGGTTACGGCTTTTGATAGTGAAAATTCACCCCGAGCCACACTCGGGATTACCGCTAGGGGGGTTAAGAAAGCTATTAACTGAATGTGGACAAAGACAGCTGAAGTGAGTTTATATCGTTCTTTTAATCTGTGCATCTTATTGCCGAATAATGTTTGCAGCCAGATGTTGCATTATTAACTGCTTCCCACATGACCTATTGTAATAATCTCAATAATCCCAATCCCATGATTGGCCCATGCTGCAGCACGATCTGTCACCTGGTGGACACAGCAGGTGACGGATCAGTGTACTGGACCGCTGTCGGTACCATGTGATGGTTGTGACTAGGGACGAGCTTCGAGTTCGAGTCGAACACTGGCTGTTCGCAAGTTCGCTGAACAGCGACCAATTTGGGGTGTTCGCGGCAAATTCGAATGCCGCGGAACACCCTTTAAAAGTCTATGGGAGAAATCAAAAGTGCTAATTTTAAAGGCTTATATGCAAGTTATTGTCATAAAAAGTGTTTGGGGACCCGGGTCCTGCCCCAGGGGACATGGATCAATGCAAAAAAAAGTTTTAAAAACGGCCGTTTTTTCAGGAGCAGTGATTTTAATAATGCTTAATGTCAAACAATAAAAGTGTAATATCCCTTTAAATTTCGTAGCTGGGGGTGTCTATAGTATGCCTGTAAAGGGGCGCATGTTTCCCGTGTTTAGAACAGTCTGACAGCAAAATGACATTTCGAAGGAAAAAACCCATTTAAACCTACTCGCGGCTATTGCATTGCCGACAATACACATAGAAGTTCATTGATAAAAACGGCATGGGAATTCCCCACAGGGGAACCCCGAACCAAAATTAAATAAAAAAAATGACGTGGGAGTCCCCCTAAATTCCATACCAGGCCCTTCAGGTCTGGTATGGATATTAAGGGGAACCCCGCGCCAAAATGTAAAAAAAAAAAATGACGTGGGGTTCTCCCTAAATTCCATACCAGACCCTTCAGGTCTGGTATGGATTTTAAGGGGAACCCCGAGCCAAAAAAAAAAAAAAACGGCGTGGGGTCCCCCCAAAAATCCATACCAGACCCTTATCCGAGCACGCAACCTGGCAGGCCGCAGGAAAAGAGGGGGGGACGAGAGTGCGCCCCCCCCTCCTGAACCGTACCAGGCCACATGCCCTCAACATTGGGAGGGTGCTTTGGGGTAGCCCCCCAAAACACCTTGTCCCCATGTTGATGAGGACAAGGGCCTCATCCCCACAACACTGGCCGGTGGTTGTGGGGGTCTGCGGGTGGGGGGCTTATCGGAATCTGGAAGCCCCCTTTAACAAGGGGACCCCCAGATCCCGGCCCCCCCTGTGTGAAATGGTAAGGGGGTACTTACCCCTACCATTTCACTAAAAAACTGTCAAAAATGTTAAAAATGACAAGAGACAGTTTTTGACAATTCCTTTATTTAAATGCTTCTTCTTTCCATCTTCTTTCTTCTATCTTCTTTCTTCTATCTTCTTTCGGTTTCTTCCTCCATCTTCTTCTTCTTCTGGTTCTTTGTCCGATCCTCTGCTTCTTGCTCCAGTGTCCTCGTCCGGCATCTTGCTCCACGGCGTATTCTTCCCTTCTTCGTTCTCGGGCCACTCCGCATCCATGATGATTTACTGGTCCTACTGCACTTAACCACTTCAGCCCCGGAAGGATTTACCCCCTTCCTGACCAGAGCACTTTTTACAATTTGGCACTGTGTCGCTTTAACTGCTAATTACGCGGTCATGCAATGCTGTACCCAAACAAAATTTGCGTCCTTTTCTTCCCACAAATAGAGCTTTCTTTTGATGTTATTTGATCACCTCTGCGGTTTTTATTTTTTGCGCTATAAACGGAAAAAGACTGAAAATTTTGAAAAAAAAAGACATTTTCTACTTTTTGTTATAAAAAAATCCAATAAACTCAATTTTAGTCATACATTTAGGCCAAAATGTATTCGGCCACATGTCTTTGGTAAAAAAAATGTCAATAAGTGTATATTTATTGGTTTGCGCAAAAGTTATAGCGTCTACAAACTAGGGTACATTTTCTGTAATTTACACAGCTTTTAATTTATTACTATTTATGTCATTTCTTGAGGTACTAAAATGGCAGGGCAGTACAACCCCCCCCCCCCCCAAATGACCCCATTTTGGAAAGTAGACACCCCAAGGAAATTGCTAAGAGGCATGTTGAGCCCATTGAATATTATTTTTTTTTGTCCCAAGTGATTGAATAATGACAAAAAAAAATTACAAAAAGTTGTCACTAAATGATATATTGCTCACACAGGCCATGGGAATATGTGGAATTGCACCCCAAAATACATTCAGCTGCTTCTCCTGAGTACGGGGATACCACATGTGTGGGAGTTTTTTGGAGCCTAGCCGCGTACGGGGCCCGAAAACCAATCACCGCCTTCAGGATTTCTAAGGGCGTAAATTTTTGATTTCGCTCCTCACTACCTATCACAGTTTTGAAGGCCATAAAATGCCCAGGTGGCACAAAACCCCCCCAAATGACCTCATTTTGGAAAGTAGACACCCCAAGCTATTTGCTGAGAGGCATGTTGAGTCCATGGAATATTTTATATTTTCACACAAGTTGCGGGAAAGTGACACATTTTTTTTTTTTGCACAAAGTTGTCACTAAATGATATATTGCTCACACAGGCCATGGGCATATGTGGAATTGCATTGAAAAATACATTTAGCTGCTTCTCCTGAGTAAGGAGATACCACATGTGTGGGACCTATCACAGTTTCGGTGGCCATGGAATGCCCAGGTGGCACAAAACCCTCCCAAATGACCCTATTTTGGAAAGTAGACACCCCAAGCTATTTGCTGAGAGGCATGGTGAGTATTTTGCAGCTCTCATTTGTTTTTGAAAATGAAGAAAGACAAGAAAAAAAAAATATTTTTTTCTTTTTTCAATTTTTAAAACTTTGTGACAAAAAGTGAGGTCTGCAAAATACTCACTATACCTCTCAGCAAATAGCTTGGGGTGTCTACTTTCCAAAATAGGGTCATTTGGGGGGGTTTGTGCCACCTGGGTATTCTATGGCCTCCGAAACTGTGATAAGCAGTGAAGAGTGAAATCAACAATTTATGCCCTTAGAAAGCCTGAAGGTGGTGCTTGGTTTTCAGGGTCCTGTGCGCGGCTAGGCTCCCAAAAAGTCTCACACATGTGGTATCCCCGTACTCAGGAGAAGCAACAGAATGTATTTTGGGGTGTAATTTCACATATTCCCATGGCATGTTTGAGCAATATATAATTTAGTGACAACTTTGTGCAAAAAAAAAAAAATTGTCTTTTTCCCGCAACTTGTGTCACAATATAAAATATTCCATGGACTTGACATGCCTCTCAGCAAATAGCTTGGGGTGTCCACTTTCCAAAATGGGGTCATTTGGGGGGGTTTTGAACTGTCCTGGCATTTTATGCACAACATTTAGAAGCTTATGTCACACACCACCCACTCTTCTAACCACTTGAAGACAAAGCCCTTTCTGACACTTTTTGTTTACATGAAAAAATTATTTTTTTTTTTTTTTGCAAGAAAATTACTTTGAACCCCCAAACATTATATATTTTTTTTAAGCAAATGCCCTACAGATTAAAATGGTGGGTGTTTCATTTTTTTTTTTTCACACAGTATTTGCGCAGCGATTTTTCAAACGCATTTTTTGGGGAAAAAACACACTTTTTTAAATTTTAATGCACTAAAACACACTATATTGCCCAAATGTTTGATGAAATAAAAAAGATGATCTTAGGCCAAGTACATGGATACCAAACATGACATGCTTTAAAATTGCGCACAAACGTGCAGTGACAACCAAATAAATACATTTTTAAAAGCCTTTAAAAGCCTTTACAGGTTACCACTTTAGATTTACAGAGGAGGTCTACAGTTAAAATTACTACCCTCGATCTGACCTTCGCGGTGATACCTCACATGCATGGTTCAATTGCTGTTTACATTTGACGCCAGACCGACGCTTGCGCTCGCCTTAGTGCGAGAGCAGGGGGGGACAGGGGTGCTTTTTTTTTTTCCTTTATTATTTTTTTGCTTTTTTATCTTATTTTTAAACTGTTCCTTTCATTTTTTTTTTTTAATCATTTTTATTGTTATCTCAGGGAATGTAAATATCCCCTATGATAGCAATAGGTAGTGACAGGTCCTCTTTTTTGAAAAAATTGCGGTCTATTAGACCCTAGATCTCTCCTCTGCCCTCAAAGCATCTGACCACACCAAGATCGGTGTGATAAAATGCTTTCCCAATTTCCCAATGGCGCTGTTTACATCCGGCGAAATCTAAGTCATGAAATGCTCGTAGCTTCCGGTTTCTTAGGCCATAGAGATGTTTGGAGCCACTCTGGTCTCTGACCAGCTCTATGGTCAGCTGGCTGAATCATCAGCTGCATTCTCAGGTTCCCTGTTGAGACAGGAGAGCCAGAGAAAAACACGGAAGACGGTGGGGGGGCATTCCCTCCCACTGCTTGTAAAAGCAGTCTAGAGGTTAATTACCCGCTAGGATTGCTTTTACATGAAAGCCAACCGCTGGCTGAAAAGAATGATACCAAGATGATACCTAAACCTGCAGGCATAATTCTGGTATAACCACTCAAAGTCGTGAATTGCGTACCTGAAGACAAAAAGATGGTTAACAATAAAACACAGTAAACGGTAAAGTGTAAAAAATTGCATACCTGAAATGCAAACATGATAAAACATAATAACAATAACAATAAAACATTGCAGAATAGAATACAGTAAAAAAGAGCAGAACAATAGTGAGAGAATAGAGAGAGAGAGAACAATGAAACGACAACTATTTTTCTTTATTTTATATATTTTTTTGTGTTTTTTTTTTTCGGGTCTCTCAAAATGCGATGGCATCTTGGGAGACCCTGTGAAAGTGTGCCTAGTCTGTGCAATGCTGTACCCTATGCTAATACTCAACTAGTGTATGGTAACGTTCAAAACATTCACCAATGCAAAGACCAGGATTGTCAGGACAAGAGGGACAATAATAGCGGGTGTCACGCCTATATCTGCGCTTGCTGCAGACACAACATCTTTTTTGGGGGGGTTCGTTGGGTAGGGGTACTCAGGAGGACATAAAATGCCTCTCATGCAGCCGACTGCATTTAGTTGGGGGTGTGAATGGGGAAAGTCCGGGTGCTGCAGAAGTGGTGGGTTCCCAATTAGGACTGGCGAATGCAGCAGGAAGGGCACTATGGGCACGACGGGCCTGTGTTTGTCTTCTTGGTGGCAGCGGGACATTACTTGTGCTTGCCACCTCACCAGCTTGAACTGCATTTATGGGACTCGCCAAATCACCAAGTGTTACTGCAGTGCTGGTTTGACTACAACTGGGGTGTTCTAGGCTGCTGGTGCTTGCCACTTCACCAAAACGCTACCAAAAAAAAACTGTTAGCGATCGCAGGGATCAGGCCTGACTCTGACACTAGTATAGATCTGATCGGATCAGATATTGATCCGTTCAGATAGTATACCCCTAAGAGAGGTGTATGGTGCGTGCATGGGTGTTAGCGGTACTGGCGCTAGCCTGACGCTGCTTGGGGCTAGTGCTTGCCAGTTCACCAAAATGCTACCAAAAAAACTGTTAGCGATCGCAGGGATCAGGCCTGACTCTGCAAACGCTGCAGTTATAAGTTTAGTGTTTTGTAAGCGACAGTGATCGATCGATACTGCACTTGGGTGGGCTGGGCTGGGCTGGGCCAGGCGGAGGAGCAAAACGCAGGTGCTAGCAGGTATCTGGGCTGATCCCGCTAACACTGCGTTTTTGGGAACCCTAAACTGCTGGGGACGCTAGTATAGATCTGATCGGATCAGATATTGATCCGTTCAGATACTATACCATTAAGGGAGGCGTATGCTGCGTGCGTAGGTGTTAGCGGTACTGGCGCTAATCTGACGCTGCCTTGGGCAACGCATATCACCGCCGGGCGATCAAGGGGCTAAACCTTTATTCAGTAATAAACGGCGGGTGCCCTGACACTATAAAAAATAAAAGAACTAACCAGCGTCACCCGTAACGGTTATACGGTGATCAGTGGTGAAAGGGTTAACTAAGGGGCAATCAAGGGGTTAAAACATTTATTAGATAGTATATGGGGGTCCCTGTCGCTATAAAACGCTGACGGCGAACCTAAATATTTATCTCCCTAACTAGCGTCACCAGTGACACTAATACAGCGATCAGAAAAATGACCGCTTACTGACACTGGCGACGGGGGGTGATCAAGGGGTTAAAACTTCATTGGGGGGGGTTAGGGGGGTATCCTAGACCTAAAGGGGGCTAACACTAACTGCCCTACCACACTAACTGTCACAAACTGACACCATGCAGTAATCAGAAAAAAAAAAACTTCTTGGTGTCAGTGTGATGGGGGGGGGGATTGGGGGGGATCAGGGGGGGATCGGGGGTGTATTGTGTGCCTGGCATGTTCTACTGAGGAGAGGAGAGATGACATCATTTCCTTTGCTGCTGTTTAGCATACAGCAGCAGAGGAAAAATCTGATTGGCTGGGAGCAATCGCGAGGGGGGGGGCACGAATGGATGGTCTCCCCCTCACCTTTCATCGCTCCCAGACACAAGCCAACCTCCTCGGGCACCGGGGGGGGTCCGATTGGACCCCCGCCCGCGGGAGGCAGATCACGTACAGGTACGTGATTCTGCCGCAGTATATCTGCGTGAGGCGGTCGGCAAGTGGTTAAAGGAATTTTTTTCCCTTTGTTCTTTTCTTCAATGTACTTTAGAGACTATTTCAGCTCTTATATTTGTAGGCATATTTTGTAAGCTAAGTTGTGTTCTATTGTTCATCCTACAGTTTGTATGTGCAGATTTTTCCCTGTTTAGTAAAGCATTGATACACTTCAGAAGTCTAAGCTTCCTTGGTTTTACCGCAAGAACTTAATAGATAGACAGAAAGCATTACAATGGGGCTCGTGGCCTGGATTTGTGCTAAAATTTCAACTGAAGCATATCTGTTTTCTGTGGTGTATTTTGTTGCTTGTGCTGGCGGAAGATGCTGCGTACACTGTTTAGGAAGAGTAATGCCGCGTACACACGAGCGGACTCTCTGGCATACTTGACATAGATTTGAAACATGTTTTAATATCTTTCCGTTAGTTTCTGGTGGAAAGTCCACTCATCAGTGTGCTGGTCCGACGGAAAGCCCGCTCATCTGTATGTTGGTCCAATGGACAGGGTATTGCATTTTGCGCTCGCGGCAATAGGAAAAACAAATTTTCCTATTGCGGCGAGCGCGGGGCATACCAGGCCCTTAGGTCTGGTATGGATTATAAAGGGTCCCCCCTAAAATCCATACCAGACCCCGATCCGAGCACACAGCCCGGCCAGTCAGGAAAGGGGGTGGGGACGAGCGAGCGCACCCCCTCCTGAACCATACCAGGCCGCATGCCCTCAACATGGGGGGTTGCCTTGGGGGAGGGGGGCCCTGCGGGGCCCCCACCCCAAAGCACCTTGTCCCCATGTTGATGAGGACAAGGGCCTCTTCCCGACAACCCTGGCCGTTGGTTGTCGAGGTCTGCGGGCGGCTTATCGGAATCCGGGAGCCCCCATAATAAGAGGGCCCCCAGATCCCGGCCCCCCACCCTATGTGAATGAGTATGGGGTACATGGTACCCCTACCCATTCACCTAGGGAAAAAGCGTCAATAATAAAACACACTACACAAGTTTTTAAAATAATTTATTAAACAGCTCCGACTGTGACGTTTTAGGGGCGTGGTCAACATCACCCGGTGACCACGCCCCTTAAAACGTCACAGTCCCAGCATGCCCAGGGACTGTGACATCATAAGGGGACAGGGTCTCCGCCTATATAAGTCACAACGGAGCGCTCAGAGAGCAGTCCAGCCGGAGAGAGCGTCGTGTCAACATCTGGAGAAGAGAAGTGGGAAGAAGACAAGAAGCCCAGAAGTCCGGACCTCCGCTGGCAAAAGAGCGGCCTGAAGACAGCGGAGGAGCCGGCCGAAGAACTGTAACACCGGGAGAAGAGGCCGGAGGGAGCGGAGAAGAACCAACCGGACGCCGGGAGAAGAGGAACCAGAGGGACCCCCGAAGCCAGAAGAAGACCCCCGAAGCCGGAGGAAGACCCCCCCGGAGCTGTTTAACAAATTATTTTAAAAACTTGTGTAGTGTGTTTATTATTGACGCTTTTTCCCTGGGTGAATGAGTAGAGGTACCATGTACCCCATACTCATTCACATAGGGAGGGGGGCCTGGATCTGGGGGCCCTCTTATTCCGATAAGCCCCCCGCCCGCAGACCCCGACAACCAACGGCCAGGGTTGTCGGGAAGAGGCCCTTGTCCTCATCAACATGGGGACAAGGTGCTTTGGGGTGGGGGGGCCCCGCAGGGCCCCCCTCCCCCAAGGCACCCCCCCATGTTGAGGGCATGCGCCCTGGTATGGTTCAGGGGGGGCGCTCGCTCGTCCCCACCCCCTTTCCTGACCGGCTGGGCTGTGTGCTCGGATCGGGGTCTGGTATGGATTTTAGGGGGGACCCCACGCCGTTTTTTGCGGCGTAGGGGCTTCCCTTTATAATCCATACCAGACCTAAGGGCCTGGTATTCCCCGCGACGGGGCCCGCAAGGTGTCAATCTCGCCGATAAAAGTGGCAAGATTGACTTCCTTTTCTAGTCCCGTCGTACCTGAGTCACGTTCAAAATGAATGGACTTGTCCATGTGTGAGCAATTACGTTCATTCTGAAAGTCCGCCGTAACTCCGGCGAAAGTCCCTTGGAAAGATGGGCAGATTTAGCCCGCCGGAAAGTCCGGTCGTGTGTGGGCAAGTCCGTCCGTTTTAAAGTCCGGCGCACCTGGCGGACAAAGTCCGTCGGAAAGTGTGCTGGACCAAGTATTCCAGAAAGTCTGATGGTGTGTACGTGGCATAAGGCTGCGAAGGTTTCTGGTGTCCAGGAGGACTTGAAGGCATGCACCCTTCCTATCTGGGCCAGAAATAGTCAGTGGATGTCTGTTGCAAAGGAGCTGGCTGGATATGCTTCTCCTTTGAACAGAGCTTGGGGGGATGGAGTCCCTGATCTTTCCTCAGATTTTAGTCTCAAAAGTTTTGGGTTCAGTAAGGGAGAGATGCGGGCAGTTGCTGTATTTGGTTTGCATTTCTTGCATGCTCTACATATTGAATCTGAAAAGAGGGAAAAGGCAGAATTAGAAAGAGATTTACTGAAGGAGCAGCTTGCAGTAGCATCCAAGTGTTTGATAGAAACTGCAAGCAAGGCAAAAGAATTAGAAAGGAGGGTAATCAAAGTTAAACCTGCAGTGGCTTTGAAGTGTGTTCAAACCCCTGTAGGCCGAGCTGAAGATTTGAATGAGCGGTGTGCAGCCCTCATGAACAAGTCTAATGATGCTCTGACAAAGGCCCAAAGCCTGTAAGCAGAAGTAGGACACGTGCCACTGTTACTTCTCATAACCAAGAAGCAGAAGATTTGATCAGCTCAAATGACTGAGTTGATTCAGATACAAGGAAGGCAAGGCCTATGATCTCCAGGAGACATATGTGGATTGATTTACTTAAAGCGGGGTTCCACCCAAATTTTGAACATTATCTCTATGCATTCTCTTCCTTGCCTAGATGCTGACATGCTGTGTAAAAAAATTTAAATTGCCGTAATTACCTTTTTTTTCTAATCTTCTTAGCACTTCCTGGTTTTCCTCCCATGGGAGTAGGCGTGTTTCTAGCCTCTCCCAGACCTCCCACAGTCCCCTGGGAGCTAGTCTCAGGCTTCCCAGCATGCATTGTGCAACAGCGTCATCACATCTCGGTGAATGCTGGGAGCACAGCATTCACCGCATCCAGGAAATACATGCTTGTGGGCTTCAAATGCCCACAATGAAGATGGAAACCGCCTTCAGTGAATTTTATAAGTTATTCTTTACAATGAAATCGGACACAGGTGGACTTATTACACAGAACATGTGAGTAGATAATCATGAGAAGAAAAGTTTGTGAATGAACTCCAAAAAAAAAAAACAATAGATAGGTGGACCCCCGCTTTAAGGTGGGGGTCCCTAGAGAGGAAATAGATGGGATTCCTACACCAGCATTGTTTAAGAAGTGGAAGCAAATGTTTGGGAATGTTGGATTCATTCCCATTAAGTGTTTCTATTGCCATAAAATGGGACATTTTGCAAAAATGTGCCATGCTGTGAAGACTGGACAACAGCAGACCTGTGTGCTTCCCAGGACAGCACAGAGAGACATGCAAGTTTATTCATTACATTGGAAGTCAATGCCTTTCCGTGAAATTGTTTCAAGGCAACAGTGGGCACCCTACAATAGGTTTGCAGTTAGAAATGGGCAGATAGAGAAATGTGAGCAGTGAGCTATGTTTTTTGGCACAGTTGGAAGGAACATATAATCTGCTTTATCTCTTACTCTTTTCAGGTATTGAGCATCGAGAGGTGGAACAGGCAGAGCAGATGACCATACTGGATGGGAGGAGGCAGACCAGAAGAGAGCCTGAGTAAAGGTGGCTGAATTGAAGTGGACTTTCATCTGAGCATTTCCTTATGACCAAGAGACTTTCATCTGGGACTTTCTTTGCAAACTGTCAAAAGACATTGTTAACCCTGCTCAAAAGTAATGTTGCAGCCTTCCAGGAACAAAACAAAAGTCTGACCGCCCAGATGGGGGTCGAAAGGGAATTTTTTTCCTCCCATTTACAATGCAGGGGGTTTATTTCGCCATTTCCTGGACAAAAGGCTTTATAATATAGAGTTAGGTTTAATAACAGCATGTGTTTACAGAGGCCCTCCCCCCTTCATTGATTTGTAAATAAACCAGATGGATAGGTTTTGGAGCTGAGCAGAGGAAGTTGGTGTATGCAGGAAATGGGTGGGAGGGGCTTGGGGAGAGTTGGAAAGAAACATGTGTTTGGACAACAGAGAGGGTTTTTGGGAGGACAAAGAGGAAGACATGGCTGCCGAAAGCTGGATAACTTTGGAGACGCTTTTGTGAGTTGGACTCTGAGCAAGGAACTATGAAGGACATCTTGACCCCTAAGTTGAGTAACTGTTTAGTTTACTTAATGTGTACATATTTTACATGCTTATATTTGTAGGCATATTTTGTAAGCTATAAGTTGTGTTGTATTGTGTATACTACAGTTCGTATGTGCAGATTTTTCCCTGTTTAGTAAAGCATTGATACACTCCAGAAGTCTAAGCTTCCTTGGTTTTACCACAAGAACTTAATAGATAGATGGAAAGCATTACACTTGCCCTAGTGACAGACTTTTTATACTTCCTCCTATTATCATTTTTATTTATATTATTACTGTAGTTGCTTATCTCACAGAGGGACTCTGCCATTGCGCCTACTACCCCCTTCCTTTCGTGCTGATGGCACTGCTGGACGTCTCTTGATGTTGAAGGGAAGTAAGCATGTGTCTTTAATCTGCTGCATTAAGTTTCTTTGGCAGACCACTGCAGCTACGATCCTCAACATTGCCGTTTCTTTATGCTTCTTCAAAAAAGCTTGAACAGCACATCTTGAAACTCCAGTCTGTTTTGAAATCTTTACCTGGGAGAGACCTTGCTGATGCAGTATAACAATCTTGTGTCTTGTTGCTGTACTCAGTCTTGTAATGGTGTATGACCTGTGACATAAAACTGTCTTCCACAAGCTCACCTTAGTAGCATATTGTGGCTGTTCCTTGCCCAGTTTAAGCCTCCTACACAGCTGTTTTTGTTTCAGGTAATGACCTATATATGAAATTGATGATCATTAGCACCTGTTTTGTATAATTTGTTAATCATACAACTGACTTTAATCCTACAAAATCCCTGACTGTGCAAGTGTACAAAGTGTGTAAGTGTAAGAATTGATGCTGGTTTGAGGCCAAGGGGTAGTCACACCAACTATTGATTTGATTTAGATTTTTCTTCTGATCGCTAACTTTGAATTTTGTAAACTGATCAAAATAAACACTTAACCTCTTGCCGCCCGCCATATAGTAAAATGACAGCGGCAAAGTGGTTTCAATATCCTGACCGGACGTCATATTATGTTGCCAGGATATCAAGCCGCTGCGTGCCCCCGGAGACTCTCTGACGGAGACTCTTTACCATGTGATCAGCCGTGTCCAATCTCAGTGTAAACAGAAAGAGCCATTGAATGGCTTTTCCTCACTCGCGTCTGTCAGACGCGAGTAGAGGAGAGCCGATCAGCTGCTCCTCTGATGGGGGGGTCTGTGCTGATTGATAATCAGTGCAGCCCCCCCGAGGATGCCCACACTGGACTACCAGGGACGTCACTAGGACCCCCAGGGATGTCCCCACCAGGTATGCCACCCTAGACCACCAGGGATGCCAATCAGTGCCCACAATGGATGCCAATCCATGCCCACAATGGGCATCACTGATTGGCAGGCATTATTGTTTTGCTCTGATTGGCATCCATCTGTACCATCAATTAGTGTACATCAGTACCACCTATCAGTGCCCTCCATGCCCATCCGTGCCACCTATCAGTGCCCATCCATGCCACCTATCAGTGCCCATCTGTGCCGCCTATCAGTGCCCATCTGAGCCACCTTTCAGTGCCCATCTGTGCCACCTATGTGTACCCATCAGTGCTGCATATCAGTGCCACCTATCAGTGCCGTATATTAGTGCCCATCATCAGTGCCACCTCATTGGTGCCGCTTTATCAATGCCCGTCAGTGCAGCCCCATTAGTGCCCATCAGTGAAGGAGAAAACATACTTATTTACAAAGTTTTGTAACAGAAACAAAAAAGAACTTTTTTTTTGCTAAATTTTCTTTTTTATATTTGTGTAGCAGAAAATAAAAATCCTAGAGGTGATCAAATACCACCAAAAGAAAGCTCTACTTGTGGGAACAAAATGATAAAAATTTAGCTTGGGTACAGGTGTTGTATGACCGCACAATTGTCATTCAAAGTGCAACAGCGCTGAAAGCTGAAAATTGGTCTGGGCAGGAAGGTGTATAAGTGCCCTGTATTGAAGTGATTAAAATATATATCTTTGAACGCATTCTTACCTTACAGCATTTCCTCAGACCTGGCTAAAATTATTGCATAGTACTGTATATGATGAATATCATTTTATCAATGTATGTAACAATGTACAATGTATGTAACATAACAATGTATGTAACATACATGTATCAATGTATGTTTATTTCCCTTAAAAAAACTTTTTTCTATACATGGTTTGTAATTTTGCAACATATGTACAGTACATGGGTAAAACTATATTTAAAAGATTATGATTGCAGTGCATGCTCTGCTTTCTTCTTTCCAGTATTGCACAATGTTTTTTTGTTGTTTTTATTTTTTTTACGAACTTTTATTTAAGAAAAGGCAATATCCAAGGTAATCAAACTAAAAGACGTAAGATACAAAAGAAGGTACATATGCAAACATCAGTGGACAGCAGTAATATTAAGGCTGGGTTCACACCATCGCCGCATACGGCTCCCAGCAGGGGTCCGGTGCATACTGGTTCGTCGTTTCAGGACTGACTTCAGCCTGAATTTTTGGCTTAATTCTGTCCTGAAACAGACCAGAAGGTGCACAGGGCTCCTGTGCAAATTCGCACCAGAGCCACAGTGGAGATATGTGAACCGGCTCCATAGAGAGCCGGTCAAAATCTCCTGCTATTGCGAATTGGATGTGGAGAAGCCGCATCCAATTCGCAATGGTGTGAACCCGGCCTAAATGTTGGCAAATAAGAGATGGCACAGTTATACCGTAAACAGAATGAAAGCACACATAGAGCTGACAGGGAGTCCGCACTGCAGTAAAAGAAAAACCTTGAATAACCATCAATGACCCCATACCATCTGCGCAAGGATGGTTTTATCACATCAAAAAGAAAAAAGAACAGACACCATGTACAGTGCTGTGTTTTGGCCTAGGCCGACAAGGCCCAGGCCTAGGGCGGCACTTTGCGGTGGGGGGGTGGCAAAAAAGCCCCCGCACAAAAAAAAAGCACCTGCACCCTCCTGGCTCCCGCATGCAGGGCCTCGACCACTATCAGGGGAGTACAGCTGAAGGGGGTGACACCAGGAAGCAGTTTTAGTCAGTGTCATTGAGCCCTCCACATCCTGCTCTGTTTGTCAGAGAACTCGGCTGTCTGTGTATCTCCCCTGCTCGCCCCCTCCCCTTTCTCCTGTCAGAAGAAAGGAGAAGAGAGAGCGGCTCTAATCTGGTACGCCGTGACGCCACCCAGCTTCCTTCCCGCTCTGTTTCCCTCCCCATTGATCACAACAGAGGTCCAATCAGAAGACACTGGGGGGATCAGGGGAACTGTAGTCCCTTAAGATTGGTGGCCCCAGGGGGTCCACAGACAGCAGGCTACAGCCACCAGCATGCATGCATTCTGCGGGGGCAGAGAGAGAGAACCTTGAACCCGGAGTGCTAAAAAGAGAGAAAAAGAGAGGACTGTGCTGGGGAAAGCCAGGGAGAGCCACGCTGTACACCTGTACCCGCACCACCAGAGAGGGAGCCGTGCTGTAGCCGCACCACCAGAGAGAGCCACGTTCTACCCACACCACCAGAGAGGTAGCCAAACCACCAGAGAGAGAGCCACGCTGTACCCGCACCACCAGAGAGAGAGCCACACTTTATCTGTACCACCAGAGAGGGAGCCACATTGTACCTGCACCAGAGAGGGAGCCAAGCTGTACCCACACCACCAGAGAAGGAGCCACGCTGTGCCCACACCACCAAAGGGGGAGAAAGACGGATCCACTGCCAGGGTAAAGACATGCTACACTACTGACTAGAGTCGGCCTGGGCAACCCAGAGTGAGCGAGCATCCAGCCAGAGGGATCACTGTTGCGGTTTTGCTGGGTCTAGTAAGAGGGCCTGTTGGCCATTATCCATCACTGTTCCTAGGGACTGAGCCATTAGGAAGTGCCTAACCTGCTATCCTCTAGGCCTTATTGACCGCCTCAAACGAGCTCCAATGCTGGGCCACTGACCTAAAAATAGGGGGGTGACACCATTTTTACCTCACCATATGACGCCACTGTCCCGGAGCCCAGTGTCACAGCAAGTTCAGGCACTGAGCTCTGGTTACTGACCAGACAGGGGTGCGCTAGCATGGGCACCCGGGACATCTGCCGCCCACGGTCCCGCAAGCGGCGATCGGCTTTCCGTAGCAGCCAACACCTCTCTCCCTATTGACAGCCGAACACACTCCTCGGCTCCTCCTTGGCTCCTCCTCCTCCTCGGCTCCAATGTTTTAGTGTACACAGGAGGAGGAGTCACAGAGGAGGGAAACAACTTTAGTGCAAGAGCCACATTGCTGGTCTGGGGTCTGTGTATAGTTTACAGTGGAGGGGGACGCAGTAACCGGGAAGGGGGAGGGGCAGATAACAGATGCACACATGGAGTTATGGCAGGGGAGGGGGTAGGGGGATATGTGCTGGGTGCTTTTGGAGTGGAGAGGATATGTGCTAGTGGGGTGGGGTCTGTCCTCTACCTCACAAAGATTAGGTTTATTAAAAAGTATTGCATAGTGTAAGAAAGGCGGCAGCCACAGAACATCCGGACATGTAAAGGAATGCACAATAACAGGAACAAGCAGCTCAGCCCGACCGGTTTTGTCGGCAAAAGGACTTCTTCCGGGGCATGTCTTCAGGTAAGTGAGATTGGCCTATAATTACAAAGCAAGGAGGAATCTTTATCAGGTTTAGGTATTGTGATGACTACTGCCTGAAGCATCTCTTTAGGGAAGAGGCTATTAGTCAAAGCTTCACTAAAGATGGCTGCAATTGCTGGGATCGTTTCTTTTCCCAGGAGCCTATTTGAATCAATATTCCACTGAGGTGTCATGTACAAGGTGTGACCAGAACTGCGTGGTTAGCTACAGAGGAACACCAAACACATGTAAGTGAAAATATAATGATTTATTAAAGTAAGTGAATAATATAAGTACAACCACCTCCAATTTGACACAGTGCAATAACCAACCAACAGACAGAGACCCACAAATAACAACAGACAGATAAGTACAATAAATGGGAAATACCAGAATCATAAACAATAGCAAGGCCAGGGTCATACAAAGCAGATCAGCAGATGGGCAGGGGATGTTCCAGAAACATAAACATAAGCCAGGCCAAGGTCATACACAGGGAGATCAGCAGATGGGGAAAGGAACACAGGACAGGGAGAGGATGGACGGATCAGACTGCAGGGCAGGGATGCAAGGTAACAGGCAGGACAGGATAGGGATCAGGACAGGGAGACAGGATCAGATACATGGGTCACAGGTTCAGGGCACAGGAACAGGTTCAGAATCAGGATCAGATAACAAGCTAGCAGGGCAGGGCGCAAGGACGGAACCAAGGCAAACATGTGAGTGCTTGCCGGGTATTTATATGCCTGTAATTGGCCTCAAGTGACACCTGATTGTAGGAGGTGCTGTCTGCTCCACACTGCCAGGATCCATCCGCTGGTGGACGCCAGTACTGCGGCCCAAAGATGACATAACATCAGCAGGGAAAATCTCTCCTGACAGTTCCAAACTGCCAGGAGACACCTGCTAGTGGACCTCAGTACTGCACGCCAAATGACAGATATTACCAGCGGATGGAACTTTTTCTGACAGTACTCCCCCCCTTAAAGGAGTGGCCTCCGGATGCTCCAACTGGTTGTAATTGTTCATAGTCTATGGCATCAAGCAGAACAACGGATGGGGGTATGTCAGGCTGGGCAACAGGCACTTCAGGTTAGGCATCAGGCACATCAGGGCAGACAGCGGGCACATCAGGGCAGACAGCGGGGTCCAGGTCATTGAGCTGGGTAGCAGGCTCTGGGTCATCAGGCTGGAAAGCAGGCTCCGGGTCATTGAGCTGGGAAGCAGGCTCTGGGTCATTGAGCTGGGTAGCAGGCTCTGGGTCATCGAGCTGGGCGGCAGACACAGGAACATCAGGCCGAGCAGCGAGCACCGTAACGGCAAGCTGGGTAACAGGCACTGGCTCAGCAAGCTGAGTAACGGGCCCCGGCCCAATGGGCTGGGTAACGAGTCCCGAATCAGTGAGCCGGATGCCAGGCACTGGTTCAGAAATCTGGATGACAGACACTGGCATGACAGGCTGAGACACGGGCACCAAAACTACAGGCTGAGACTGGGACACCGGATCTTCAGGCTAGAACACTGGGACTTCAAGCTGGGCAGCAGGCACTTCAAGCTGGGCAGCAGGCACTTCAAGTTGGGCAGCAGGCACTGGCAACTCAGGCTGGGCAGCAGACAGGGACACATCAGGCTGTGCAGCAGACAGGGACACATCAGGCTGTGCAGCAGACAGGGACACATCAGGCTGGGCAACAGACAGAGGCACATCAGGCTGAGCAGCAGGCAGGAACACATCAGACTGGGCAGCAGACAGAGGCTCATCAGGCTGGGCAGCAGGCAGGAATACATCAGGCTGGGCAGCAGACAGGGATACATCAGGCTGGGCAGCAGACAGGGATACATCAGGCTGGGCAGCAGACAGGGATACATCAGGATGGGCAGCAGACAGGGATACATCAGGATGGGCAGCAGACAGAGGCACATCAGGCAGGGCAGCAGACAGAGGCTCATCAGGCTGGGCAGCAGACAGGAATACATCAGGCTGGGCAGGTAAAACTGGCACAACAGGCTGAACAGCAGACACTGGTATAACAGGTCGAACAGTAGGCACATCAGACTGGTTGGCAGGTATTGAAACATCAAACTGGAACATGGACACAGGAACATCAGACTGGGGCACAGGAACTTCAAGCGGAGATACTGGCTGGATAGCAGGCAGAGGTTTGGCTGAATAAGGTGGGTTATCAGGTTCAACTGGCATGCAAGCAGACTGGAGCAGGTTGGTTGGTGTGGAGGCAAGTTGGGTTACTGGAAGGATCGTGTGGGTTGGAAAGAACTTCCTTTTCTTCTTTGGCTTAACTGCTGGAGATCTGTAGGTGACTGCAGGACTGTAGGTAGGAGGTGAGGCATACTGAAGAGTAGGGCTGGGATATGGCAAGGAAGAGGGAACAGCGGCCAGAAGAAGTTCTTGTGGGGAAGTTGTAGGTAGCAGAGAAGAGGCAGGTGAGTTAAAGGCAGAATAAGTGCAGCGGGTAGAGACAGGGTATTGATATTTGGTGGGAAGTAGGGTATATTGGGCTGAAACGGAGGTTGCCATGGGTGAAGGGAAAAAGGACTCTTGGGCAGGCAGGTGTCTGGCAGCAGAGATGGTTTGTTGTGGGCTAGCTGGGGCAGATTGCAAAATACCGGACCATGTTAAAAGTAGTGGTTGCACAAACTGCAGTTTACATACTGCCTGTCTGACAAGGGATTGTACAGAATCAACACATTATTTTATCATCTGTTGGGAACAGGCTGCGTAATGTTCAAACAAGTAAGGGGAGTCATCTTCCAGAAGCCATACCAGTGATGTGACCTGATTAATACTGAAAGGGGGAGAAAAATCATCCTGGCCCTCTGGGATGCAGGGCAAAGCCAGCTCTGTGCAAATTTGAATTAAAGGCTGAACATCCCCAAACAGCATACAGCCCTGATCAACCCAGGAGTGAGCAAAACGAATGATCTCTAGCAGCTGATCCCTGGTTCATTCCTTCAGTGTCTGGTGGAGATATTCACTACTCTCTGATGCCAGCAGAGCATAATAATGAATCACATCAGAATTAATTGCAGCAAGCAACCTCAACCAAGATGGTTCCTCTGTGTAGCCACGTCTGGTCAGGGATGGCTTTGGTTTACTGTCATGTACTAGGTGTGACCAGAACTGCGTGGTTAGCTACAGAGGAACACCAAACACATGTAAGTGAAAATATAATGGGGATCAGGGATCAGGACAGGGAGACAGGATCAGATACACGGGTCACAGGTTCAGGGCACAGGAACAGGAACAGGTTCAGAATCAGGATCATATAACAAGCTAGCAGGTCAGGGTGCAAGGACAGAACCAAGGCAAACATGTGAGTGCTTGCTGGGTATTTATATGCCTGTAATTGGCCTCAAGTGACACCTGATTGTAGGAGGTGCTGTCTGCTCCACACTGCCAGGATCCATCCACTGGTGGACGCCAGTACTGTGGCCCAAAGATGACATAACATCAGCAGGGAAAATCTCTCCTGACAGTTCCAAACTGCCAGGAGATACCTGCTGGTGGACCTCAGTACTGCACGCCAAATGACAGATATTACCAGCGGATGGAAATTTTCCTGATATGAGGTATGCCTTATGGGCAGTCCAGAGTGAAAATCTATTGATATCACTGGTGTCATTTAGTTCAAAGTAAGAGATAAATGCCTTTGTAATCACTTGGTTGTGATCAGGGTCAGAAAGGAGGTACGTATTAAACCTCCATAAAGGGGTGCCTTTTGAAGTACTAAAGCCATAAAAACGTAAAGTGATAGGGGCTTGATCTGACCAAGTAATGGGAGAGTCCATATGTCAACTACAAACATACTCTATCTATTCTTGAATATGAACAATGCGAGGTGGAGAAAAATGAATAGTCTCTCTCAGCACCATGTTGACATCTCCAAATGTCAAACAGACCATGCTCATGAAAAAGTGCATTCAGACAGATGGAGGGCCTTCTATATTTAGGCATGGTGTCAATAGAGAGATCAGAAAAAGCATTAAATTCACCCCCTATAATTCAATAACTTGCATGGCATAGGTCAATTTGTTTGAGAAGCTTTCTCAAGAAGGCAGTCTGCTTCACATTGGGAGCATAAATATTAACCAAAGTATGTAACGCATTATCAATATCACAGACCAAAATGAATCTACCGTTGCTACCGTTATCAGTTAGGGAATATTTAAGCTGGAATGTAATGCCGTGTACACACGAGCGGACTTTTCGACCAGACTGGTCCGACGGACCGAGTCCGGCGGACAATTCAACCGTGTGTGGGCTTCATCGGCCCTGCAGCAGATTTTTTCGGTCCAAAATCTGACGGACATTAGATTTGGAACATGTTTCAAATCTTTACGACGGACTCGAGTTCGGTCGAAAAGTCCACTCGTCTGTATGCTCCGACGGACGAAAACCGACGCTAGGGCAACTATTGGCTACTGGCTAACAACTTCCTTATTTTAGTCCGGTCGTACGTCATCACGTACAAATCCATCAGACTTTGGTGTGATCGTGTGTAGGCAAGTCCGTTTGTTCGGAAAGTCTGTCGAAAGTCCGCCGAAAGTCCGTCGGATAGACCGTCGGACCAGTCCGGTCGAAAAGTCCACTCGTGTGTACGCAGCATAAGAGTCCTTAATGGCTATCATCACACTTGCTTTCCTCTTGTCCACATTAGCCATTTATTATCATTGAAAGTGTTTAAGGGAGAGTTGTGGAGGAGACTGCTTAAGGAAGGGGGGGTCTCTTGAAGAAATATGATATCCCTGTGTAAGGAGTGGATTTCCTTCTGTAAAGTCCTTCGTTCCCATACCAAAGAGAGATGCGCCCTGATGCACGTTTGAAACAAGGTATCATGAATGTCCAAGTTTTGTACTGGATGATAATACATGTAAAGGAAGTGCTTCCAATGATTTAGAGCTTGATACGGTACAGTACATCATGAAGTTCAGCCTTGGTCGTAATGTGGCGTGGAGAAGCTAGGAAGGTTTAAAACAAGATGGTTCATAAAACGTAAAAAAAAAAAAAAAAAACTCAGAGCAAAAACCGAGCCATGTGCAATAGGGAATTCATATTGCAAGGCGGGGGGAGTAATTTAAAAAAAGGAATACAGTCCGCTGAGGGGTCCTATCAAGCACCGTCGGTAAGGTAGAACCAGAGGAGAGAGGCTCTCCAGGTATACAGTTAAAAGAGGTAATGGAATGTCGCCTGGTTTAAGACCAGTCCACTGATATTTTAGCTGGGGCTGGTTTGTTTGGTATCAGAGCATCCAATGCCAAAATGTTCCAGTCTTTCAGGAGTTTTATGCCTTTGTCAAGAGAATGCACCGCATGTTTCTTGCCTTGGTGGGTGATAATCAATTCAGTAGGATGACCCCATTGGAAAGATATCTTGTGGTTGTGGAGAGCTTTTGTTTTGATAGGATAAATACTGCATATTCTGGAAAAATACTGCATGTGGCATTTTAGAAGCACTTCTTAGTGCATGAAAACATATTTTTTGAAAACCGATATGTGGTATATTACCGCATTTCCTAAAGCTGTAGATACTGCTTTTTGAATAGAGCCGAGCATGTTAAAAGTGCATTTAAAGTAAGCAAAGGCAAAAATAAATGTGTTCCCTAAAAATATACATTGATTTTTATTTAATGTCAGAAGAGAGCCCCAGCTTCTAGTGACAAAATAGCTACACATAATAGTGAATAGAGATGCATAAATGAGAAGCTGCGAAGACAGAAAACCACACAACTACGTGGCATACGAATCAAAGATTACAAGGACTCTCCTAGTCACTTAGCCACATATAAGATGGGAGGAAAAGCAGTGGGAGGCAGCATAGAGATGCCAAATGAAACTTGTAATGAAAGACATGCATAGTGTGATATATTTTTTGGAGATATGGCATTGGATTGTCTTGGTTGGGACCTACAGTAATACACCTGGATACCAATATTCTTTGCCTTGTGTTCTCTGCCTTATGCAGTAGGAATTTGAAGAAACTACCTATATCCTGTTTTTTGCCCTACCTCCTAGGGAATCATTGGCTGTGATCCACCCAAGTGAATTGAGACACCTGTAAAAAAAACCCTGAAAAGTCCTACATGACAGATCTTTTTTTTTAAGCTGTATTGCTTATCACAACACTGCAACCATACATTTTCTAGTCTTATTTTATCCCCTTCTATACTTCCATTAACTGCCAAATGTTTTTGCTGGGCTTAACCTCCCTGGCAGTATGATTATTTCAGATTTTTGCGTCTCAAAGCGGTACAATTATTTTGTATAGAAATTTGGCGTTTTATATTGTAGGTCTGTAATTCTTAGCAATAACACACTTATATCTGTCCACCAAGAGTCTAGTAGATATCCCAGGTATGATGAAGTTTGAAACACAAAATTATAAATTATAATATAATAAATAAATATAAATAATTAAAAAAAAAATAATATAATAATAATAAAATACATTTCCCCACGATTCACTATCACTCAATTCTGCAAGTGTTCTAATTTATTATTGCTGTTTTCTAGCTGGTCTAAAGCCACTTTTGATGTAAAGGGACACTTTTTGGTTGCTATGAACAATCTCAAGTTTCCAGGCAGAAAGAACAGTATATATAACATAAAACTGCATGCAGGGTATGGGCCAAAGCACTGGGGACAAAAGGGAAGTGAAATGATTTCATACAGTACTGTAATCTGTAAGATTACAGTACTGTATGTGTTATGATATTGACATTTTTTTTAATTTGCCGCCAGGCTCCGCCCCTGTGCGTTGCGACGCTCGCAGGGAACGGAGCCTGGCACAGAGAGGCTTTGGGCAGAGGACAGAGCCCACAGACAGTGCGGGGGGACATCGCAGGATCCTGGGGACAAGGTAAGTATACCGCACCAGGATCCTGAGATGTAATCCCGAGTGTGGCTCGGGGTTACCGCTAATAGTGCTGAACTTTAACCCCAAGCCACACTCAGGAATACCATCAGGGAGGTTAACATATTTATTGCCACTTGTAAATTAATTTACCTGATGTAACCTTTTGTGGTTGATTGCCACAGGACATGGTGACTTAGGTCAGGTTTACATACGGTATGTGTGGCTGCAGTTTGTAGTATGGGGTCCGGTGCGTTCCTGTTCAGGTGCGATTCAGGCTCAAATTTTTTTCCTGAATTCACACCTGAACCAGACCCCAAAATGCACAGGACTCTTTTTGAAACCACATTGCAGCCGCCCCGGACATGTGTGAAACGGCTCCATTGAGTGCTGGTCACATTCACATATCATGTGAATTGGAAGTGGTTTAAAACACATCCAATTTGTATATATGTGAACCCAGCCTTAATCTATTAGCTGCAATTGTAGTGTTTTGTTTCCAAGTCTCTAATAAAGGGGTTTCTAATTCTTGACATACACTTATAATATATGTGTGTATATGTAGCAGGTGGATATGCGTGGTGCACTTTTTTCTTAAAGTTTGAGAAAAACACAGAATATGGAAAATTCAGAGGATCGCAGAGGGTGGTGAAGGTTTTTTGTTCCAAGAAGATATAAATAAAATATTTATTACACATATTCGGACTGTTTTATTTTGGACAATGCATTATTCTGTATGATATAGTTCTTTGTGGCCGTATATGTTTTTGCTGTTATAACTGGATAATGTTTGATACTCATAGTTTTCATACAGCATGGTTTGTTTTCTATGAGGTGCAGGGTACATTGTTAGTCTAAGTTTGCATTACAAAGGAATATAACAGTAAATATTTCATATATATATATATATATATATATATATATATATATATATATATATATATATATATATATATATATATATATACACACACACACTATATATTGTGGGGATCAGGAGGGTTGTAAATAAGGCCACAGAAATACAGTCTTGCAAAAAACAAAGTCCCTTTTATTTTTTCAAAAAAATTGTCACAAATGAAAAAGTGGGCATTAATTAAGTGCCCACGGCATGGGGACTGTGGCTGGCAAAAGAAATATTTAAAAAAAAAAAAAAAAAAAATTTTTGTTGGTTACTGTTCCTTTAAGAAATGGAATATGAGAGGCAGGTAAAAAAAAAAAAAAAAAAAAAAAAAATCAACGTGACCTACGGGCGGGAAAAACACGTGTATTGTGGAATAATACACGTGTTCTGGAGGCTATATAAGACCCCCGCACTCAGGTTTCCAGTCACTGTTGACCCCACAGCGGCTTGACGAGCTCAGCTCAGCTCCATAGGTTCTAGGTTACAGGAGCTCGTCTGCCGTTTAGGTCATGAAGACGCTTGTGAGGAGGGTCCTTGAGAGGGCGGCGTCGGAGGGGGGTGAGGAATGGCTTATGAAATGCCTGGCTGAATTTGAAGCGGACCCGGCGGAGGAAGTGGGCATGAGAGACCCAGAAGAATGTACGCCGGCCCCAGCCGCAATGGACATGCAGAGCCTATCACCACCAGTGAGCAGTCCAGCGACTTACCTCAGAGCAGCAAGCAGGCAGCGACGAAGCCGCCCGCCGGAGCGTCCGGCTATGGCAGCCTCTGAAGGAAGAACGGAGTCCCGCCCAGCTGAAGAGGTTACTGCGGATGATGTCATGCCGCCTCAGCGCTGTGGAGGCCGTGTCCGCAAGAAGAAGAGGACTTTCTCTCCGTCGCCTCTTAGTAAAGGGGGGCGGGGTAATACTCATCTATCCCCGCCTCGCGGGGATAATCTCTCTTTCTCTCCACAGGTTACTAGGCAAGCTGTTGCCATGGCGACGGGTTCGAGAGTGTCCAGGCTTGATCAGCTGGACGAAAGGATGACAGAAGCCCGTATTGAAACAGCTGCTGCAGATAGACAATTTCAACAGACACCTGATCTTCACTCTACTACAGGAACACCCCCTGCTGGTGAGTCAGCACAACAACTTTTCATAACCCAACTTCTTGATTCTTTGTCTAAATTTACAGCTTCTTTAGGTAATACAAATTTATCTGCACCTGTTATTTCACCAGCTAATGTTTGGTCACATAATACTTCGTCATCTGTCAATTCACATGATATGGTTAACACGAATGTGGTTAATAATACCCAAGATTGTGTTACTAAGGCACATATACTGTCCCCTGTGCCGGAAACATGTTTTAAGGAAGTATTACCTTGCGAGATGTCTCCGTTAGGTTTTCATTTAACTTCAAATATAAAAGAAAAAATATGGAAAGGTGAATTCATTGATCTTTTGACATTATTACCTAGCAACAAGGAGTTACCTTTTAAATATGATAAACGGAATGATGATGAGGATAGACGCCGTACAGCTCCCAAATCTTTTCATAACTGGTTGCAAGCATTCTGTATTTTTTCAGCAATAATGGGCGAAAAGTTCCCGGAAAAATGTAGTGGTTTATTTCAACATCTAGAAAACATTTTGGAAGCTTATAGAAATTTTGGCGGTTTTGGTTGGTACAACTATGATGAATCATTCCGCCAAAAAATGGCTGTTTTCCCTTCTTTGAAGTGGGGAATGAAGGATGTTGGCTTATGGTTAAACTTAATTCTTCCTCAAAAACAAGCATTCAACAAACAGCCTCTTGTCAATCAAAACACGTCATCAGTCTATAAAAAGGGCATTTGTTATGCATATAACGAGTCACAGTGTAAATGGTCAGCTTCGTGCCGTTATAAGCATGAATGTTCTTTTTGTTTCGGGACTCATCCTTTAGTGAAATGTTTTAAAAGAAGTTATTCCAATGTGCAATCCCGGGACAATTCAAAAAGCTCACACGCCAGTGAGGCTGGAAAACATGTACCCGTGGCTACTTCTGTACCCAGACAAGGAGAAAGCGGGAATTTTAATTAACGGTTTTACTTTCGGTTTTGAACTCCCTGTTTTTTCTGGTAATGGGTGCCATGTAGTGGATAATCTGAAATCAGTCTTTCTTCATAGACAGGTGGTTAGGAAAAAGTTGATCAAAGAGATCATAGCTGGTCGGGTAGCCGGTCCTTTCGTTTCTCCACCTTTCGAAAATTTTCGTATATCCCCATTAGGTTTAGTGCCAAAAAAAGAACCAAACTCTTATCGTCTTATTCATCATCTTTCCTTTCCTAAAGGTAACTCTTTAAATGATGAAATTGACGATTCTTTATCATCAGTTAAATATGCTAGTTTTGACGACGCTGTTTCGCTGGAGCCTTGTTAGCTAAATCAGATATCAAGGCTGCTTTTAGATTATTACCCATTGCACCAGAGTCCTTTAATTCTTTAGGTTTTTGTTTCGAAGGTTATTTTTTCTATGACATGTGTCTACCAATGGGTTGCTCTTTATCATGTCAGTATTTTGAGACGTTTGCTACCTTTTTGCAATGGGTTATTTTGCATGTTTCAGGTTCGGAAGGAATAATCCATTACTTGGATGATTTCCTGTTTATAGGACCGCCTGATTCCCCAATTTGCGCTCTGCTGTTGCAATTATTTTTAGCTATCTCTAACAATTTTGGAATTCCTATTGCTGATGAAAAAACGGTTCTTCCTTCTCCGGTTATCGAATTTTTAGGTATTACGATCGATACTGTTTTATTTCAGTTTCAACTTCCCGTGTTAAAGATTAATAGGATTCAGGAGTTGATCTGTCTCTTTTTGCGCAGGAAAAAGGTTTTATTGAAAGAACTTCAATCCTTTTTAGGATTGTTGGCTTTTGCGTCTCGAGTTATGCCAGTTGGCAGAATATTTTCAAGAAGACTGTCTATGGCTATGTCGGGGTTTAAATCTCCTTTTTCACATATTCGGCTTACCAATGATCTTAAAGATGATCTATTGGTATGGTCTCAATTTCTTTTAGATTACAATGGTCGTACGTTTTTTCAGGAAGAACTCGTTTTTTCAGCTGATATGGAGTTGTTTACTGATTCTGCAGGATCATTGGGTTTCGCAGCAATATGGCGCACTCATTGGTGCTCTGGTTCTTGGCCTCCTTTTTGGGTTTCTACAAAAGCCACGAAGAATATTGTGTTACTGGAGCTTTTTCCGATTGTTGTGGCTTTTGAGCTATGGGGTGAATTTTTCACAAACAAGCGAATTCTGATTCATTCTGATAACAAAGGAGTACTTTTTGCAATAAACTGCCTATCTTCTAAATCCATTTCTGTCATAAAACTTTTGCGTTACTTTGTATTTTTATGTTTAAAATGGAATATTTGGGTTAAGGCAAAATATGTTCCTGGTAAGCAGAATGAGATAGCAGATGCATTATCTCGTTTTCAGATGGCTCGTTTCAGGCAGCTTTTTCCCGAAGCGGACCTAGTTGGTTACACATGCCCAAATCATCTATGGGATTTGATTTAACCCCTGTCTGTTCAGCTATTCAGCATTCTTTAGCTCCTAGAACATGGACCGAATATTTGGTTGCATGGAAAAAATGGCTATTGTTTAATGATGCAATGGGCTTCTCCGGTTGTTCACCAACGGAACAAACAGTTTTAGCATATTTTTGTTTTCTTATGCAAAAGAATTTTTCTTATAATCATATTAACAAAAGCTTGGCTGGAATTTCCTTTTTCTTAAAACTTCATAACTTGCCAGTTTGCACGAGTTTCTTTACAGTTCGCCAAGCTCTTAAAGGTTATAAGAAAAAAACGTTCACACCGGATATGTGTAGGCCTATTTCATTGGATATATTACGGGATATTTGTTTAGTGACGCCTAAAGTATGCAATTCAGAATATGAAGCGATATTACTTCATTCAGCCTTTGTTTTAATTTTCTTTGCTGCGCTTCGAATTTCAGAGATGGTCCCGGCCAACAAAAAAGGTAATTCTGGGTTATTCTTTAACGAAGTATTAATTTCACCAGGTAAGGTACAAGTTTTTATAAGTCGATCTAAGACGGACGTGCATGGTAGAGGTAATTGGCTCAGTCTATATGCCTGTGGTGACTCTATTATTTGTCCTTATGTAACCCTTTCTACATATATCTCTATTCGTCCTTCGTGTTCGGGTAATTTTTTAGTTCACTTGGATCATTCCCCTCTTACTAAATTTCAATTTTCCGTTTTATTACGTCGTTTATCTCATTTAGGTCTCTCTCATCTTAAATTTTCGTCACACTCTTTTCGCATTGGAGCCGCCACAGAAGCAGCTAGATTGGGTCTTGAGGATACAGTCATTATGAAATTAGGGAGGTGGGAGTCCAAGAGGTT
This sequence comes from Aquarana catesbeiana, assembly GCF_042186555.1. Taxonomy (NCBI): domain Eukaryota; kingdom Metazoa; phylum Chordata; class Amphibia; order Anura; family Ranidae; genus Aquarana; species Aquarana catesbeiana. The sequence goes on from NC_133325.1 coordinate 496,481,725, forward strand.
TAATTTGTATGTTCGCCCTAATTTATGTCTTTGATTTCATAGGTCGCAAGTCTTACATTTGGATCATTGGACATTCGTTTGTTTATTGGGCTCACAAAAGAGCAGGTCAACGTTGTTATACTTCCAATTTATCTTTACCCCATGCTTCTTTTAAAGTTCTTTGGAAGGGCATTCGTGGGCTTCAATGGAACAATCTTTTCTGTCATCTCTCTGCATTATCTCAGCGATGGCCCTCTCCTGATATATTGATAATTCATTTAGGGGGTAATGATGTAGGTAAACAATCCACTTTGGATTTAATTTTTATGATGAAACAGGATTTACATCGCATACATCTTTCTTTTCCGGGTACTCGGGTACTATTTTCAGAAATGGTGCCACGTCTTGTATGGTTGTCTTCCCCAGAGACAAAGCCTTTGGAGAAGATTAGAAGACGTGTGAACCATTCTATTGCAAAATTTATGCCTTTTTTAGATAGTTTTTCTTTCAGACATGTCGATTTGGAAGGAGGTTTTTCAGGCCTTTACCGACAAGATGGAGTTCACTTGTCGGATGTAGGCTTGGATATATTTAATTTAGATTTGCAAAACATGATTGAGATGGCCGCGGTGGTGGGGTAGGCCGTTTTTGTTTTTGCTAAACACAAACGGCTGGTGGGGACTTTGAAGAAGGTTTTATTTATGGTACTCGCTCGAGTTCTATAACTGAGTGAGATATTGATATATGTTTTATTGAAAATATTAATTAAATGAACAAATAAATAAATAAATATAAGAAAAAGAAAATTTAAAAGAATTTATTTATGTTTTAATTATAAAGTTTATTTATACCAATAAAGGTGCCGCGGCCATTTATCACCATTAAATAAGTCTCAGTGTGGATTATTCTTTATTTAAGATTCTTTTGTACAGCCTACATTCCCATGAAAAAGTGGGCATTAATTAAGTGCCCACGGCATGGGGACTGTGGCTGGCAAAAGAAATATTTAAAAAAAAAAAAAAAAAAAAATTTTTGTTGGTTACTGTTCCTTTAAGAAATGGAATATGAGAGGCAGGTAAAAAAAAAAAAAAAATCAACGTGACCTACGGGCGGGAAAAACACGTGTATTGTGGAATAATACACGTGTTCTGGAGGCTATATAAGACCCCCGCACTCAGGTTTCCAGTCACTGTTGACCCCACAGCGGCTTGACGAGCTCCCCATCCCTCCCACCCTTGTCGCAGCACCGTTTATGTGGTTTGTCACCCTTAGATCAAGGGGGGACTTTGAAGAAGGTTTTATTTATGGTACTCGCTCGAGTTCTATAACTGAGTGAGATATTGATATATGTTTTATTGAAAATATTAATTAAATGAACAAATAAATAAATAAATATAAGAAAAAGAAAATTTAAAAGAATTTATTTATGTTTTAATTATAAAGTTTATTTATACCAATAAAGGTGCCGCGGCCATTTATCACCATTAAATAAGTCTGAGTGTGGATTATTCTTTATTTAAGATTCTTTTGTACAGCCTACATTCCCATGGCTTACTTCATCAAAAAGCAAAACAATAGGCTTATCTTTGACGCAAGAAAGGAAGAAAGCCCCAACAGAAAAGTTGCACTTCCCTATGTACTAAGGTTTAATTTTGCTGTCATCATTATCCCCCTGCTTCTTATCAATATAGCCTTCCTCCTTTCTGCGTCTGTTACTCCAACACACTATCTGTAAGTTCAGCTGTCTGTCCTAAATCAGCAGGGCTGGAAGGGAAAGGGATCACTAACTGGATCCCGAGCAGAAGGTATTGTGAAGCAGCATTCACAGATATTCATATACAGTACATTTAACCATCTTATATTCAATGTTTACCTGAGGACTGACAAACTCAGCTGCCAACGGATAGAAAGACTGTAAACCATGAGCGACACTCTTTACTGGCTTGTATAGAAGAGGGAGCAGGATCACAATAACCTCCTTTAAACTGCCAACCCAGCTCAAATGAAACACTGCACACTCTGCCGCTGACACCAGTCAGAAAAGGGGCAGAGACGCTTTAGACACAGCTGCTGACACAGAAGCACAAACTGGTGGAGATATAAGATAAGGGGATCAGGATCAGATGACCTAATGAGACATGGCAGACCAGTGGAGGCTCGTCCATAGGGGCTCCTGGGGCAGCGACCCATTAGTCTATTAGTTTTGTTGCAGAAAAAACAAAGTAAACAAATAAAAATAAACTATATTTATTTTTTCTGTTGTGTTTCTCTCTAGCTGTGCTGCTGTTGCTACTTGCTAGGTAGATTAGGAAAAAAAGTCTAATCTGCCTAGCAACAGGACGTCCGTCTGAAAAATCATTAAAAAGTTGTATTTAGAACACTGTAAAATGAGTTATCCATCCTAGTTTCCTATTCTGTTAATAGGAGCCTATTAGGGTGGGCCAAAATACTGATCCTGGCCCGCCTAGTATATTAAGCCTAAATTGTTCCCTCCCTGGGGGGAGGAGAAGATCTTCCCTGCCTGCAGTTGCACAGCCTGGCTTGCTGCCAGCCATGTCCCCCCCCCCACCGCCGGTAGTCATACTCCGACAAATGGCCTCTCCCTTTCCAGTCTCCACTCTCCACCCTGGGCTAGAGCACTCTCTCATTGAGCAGGCACGCATGGGCAGTGCCCAGGGGCACATGGGGGCTCATCAGGGCTGGTCAGATCTAGGGGATGCTGCTGGCAGTGCTAAAGTGACATTGTAAACTGCAGTCTTTTGTTAGCAGCCCAGTTGCGAATTGTCATCACTGCTGCTGGTCTCCGTCGGGAACAGGTACCCTGTCACTGTTCTGTCTGTGGCACATGGCGGAGCAGGATAAATGACCTATGAGTGGGGGCAGCTATCTAGTACTGGTTAAAGTATAGTCCACAGCAAATATAATGAGTGGTGACAGCAGTGAAGTGATTAAGGCAGCTGGTGTACCAGCAAATCTGACTGAACGCAAATGCAGCTTCAGCAGAGAGTGCAGGTGAACCTACCTACATATATCCCGGATGCAGTGAGGGTGAGGTACCAGTCATCACAATCTTATCTTTCCTACTTGGTCTCTCATACCCCACTGTTATCTGCAATACTGACTCTCTGGAAATTAACCCTCTGTGTTCTTGGTTGCTAGAAGAGGACTGTGCTTATCTACTCTGACACTCTTTAATTGATACATATATATATATATATATATATATATATATATATATATATATATATATATATATATACCGTATATATATATATATATATATATATATATATATATATATATATATATACACATATACAGTGTATATTTATTTTTTCATGAATATTTAAAAAAAAGTTATACATTTATAATATTGGCATATATATATTTTTAGATGGTTGCAGGGGGGTGCGCATCGCGGCGATCGTTGTTGTGGTGTGTCAGTCTGACACACTGCAACTCTGATCTAGGTAAATAGTCTCTGACGGAGGCTCTTTACCACGTGATCAGCCGTGGTTGGACACAATGTAAATAGGAAGAGCCGTTATGGGCTTTTCCTCACTCGCGTCTGACAGACGCCAGTAGAGGAGAGCCGATCAGCTGCTCTCCTGATGGGGGGGGTCTGTGCTGATTGTTTATCAGCACAGTCCCCCCTCGGATTCTGCCTAGGACCACCATCATGCCGCCCAGGACCACCAGGATGGCCATCCACACTGGACCACCAGGTATGCCCCTCCTAGACCCCCAGGGAAATACTAATCTGTGCCCAGGCAGTTGCCAATCAATGCCCAGGCAGCTGCCAATCAGTGCGCACTCACAATGCCTACCACTGCCAGTGCCACCAGGGATGCCTATCAGTGCCTCATATCAGTGCTGCGTATCAATGCCCATCAGTGCCGCCTATCAGTGCCTATCAGTGCCCAGCAGTGCCACCCATAAGAACCCATCTTTGCAGCCTTTCAGTGCCCATCAGTGTTGCCTATCAGTGCCCACCAGTGCCACCCATGAGTGCCCATCAGTGCCACCTATCAATGCTGCATATCAGTGCCACCTATCAGTGCCGCCTACCAGTGCCCATCAGTGCCACATATCATGCCCATTGTCAGTGCCCATCAGTGCACGCTCATTGGTGCCACCTCATCAGTGCCGCCTTATCAGTGCCTGTCAGTGCTCCCTTATCAGTGTCCATCAGTGAAAGAGAAAACGTACTTATTTACAAAATTTTATAACAGAACCAAAAGCAAAACTTTAATTTTTTTCAAATTTTTCAGTATTCTTTTATTTGTTTAGCAAAAAATAAAAACTGCAGAGGTGATCAAATACCATCAAAAGAAAGCTCTATTTGTGGGAACAAAATGATAAAAATTTGGTTTGGGTACAGTGATGGATGACCGCGCAATTGTCATTCAAACTGCGACAGCACTGAAAGCTGAAAATTGGTCTGGGCAGGAATGTGTATAAGTGCTCTATATTGAAGTGGTTAAAAATATGTGTAAAATGTAAGATAATGTAAAATAAGTTGAAAATGTGACAAAAATGATCACTTAAAGGGTAACTCCACTTTCATGTGAAAAAAAAATGGCAAATAAAAAAAATAACAATTGCTAATCAAACCATATTGTAATTAAATGTTATAAAAAATAGTTGTTTCAATAGCATAGCAGCCTGCTTAGCCTTACTGAATATGTGTGTTTGTATTGGTCCAGGAACGCACCAACACCTTTGCAGCCATTGTGCTATTGATGGGTGTTTGGTGTGCTCCTGTACCTTTTAAGGAGGGGTGGGCTCCCCTTCAGTCCACCTGCTCTCATTTATCCATTAGAATGCATGTCCTTCCTCTGTGGGGACACTCATATTTTAGTGTTAGGACCACAGATACCAGGGTACCGTGACGTGGCTCTGTGGTTCACGCATGCGTTTGCAAATGCGTGTGGACTAAACCCCTGTTTTTAATGCATACTGTTAGACAGGTCAATTTGGTTGTCTGCGAGCTGGTGGTAAGTAGGCTTTGGTTCTTTTCCCGGGCATTCCCCAGACTTTGTTGATACCTGTTTTAGCCTTCCAATGCCGCTTACTGCGATAGCCAGCTATAGATGAGGGCGGTGGCAAGCTTTTGTTATCACGTGTGTGTTTGTATTGGTCCAGGGACACACCAACACTTTTGCAGCCATTGTGCTATTGCTGGGTGTTTGGTGTGCTCCTGTACCTTTAAGGAGGGGTGGGCTCCCCTTCAATCCACCTGCTCTCATCTATCCATCAGAATGCATGTGCCTGCACTGTGGGAACATTCATAATTTAGTGTTAGGACCACAGATACCAGGTTGCCGCCACGTGGCTCTGTGGCTCACGCATGCGTTTGCAAATGCGTGCGGACTAAACCCCTGTTTTTAACGCATACTGTTAGACAGGTCAATTTGGTTGTCTGTGAGCTGGTGGTAAGTAGGCTTTGGTTTTTTCCTGGGCATTCCCCAGACTTTGTTGATATCTTACTGAATATGGCATGTTAACTTTTGAATAAATAAGTGTCCAGCTTTAAAAAAAAAAAAAACTTTTTTGATGGGCTATAAATGAGCATTATTAGGAAGGAATGTTAGTAAAACTAAATCTAGTAGTGTCACCAATTGTTTGCATCTTAAGAGCTTTCCCTATTATAGCCCATCCAATTTTTTTTTTTTTTTAAAGCTGGTCAATTATTTATTCTAAAGTTAATACATGCCCCATATTCAGTAAGGCTGCTATTGAAACTCTTAACCCTCAGTCTGGTGACCTGACATCAGATACACAGAAAAAAGAAGGTTGGAACGGAGTGGGTGGAGTCTATAATGGGTGAGTAGGGCCTCTGAGAAGAAGGAGAGGTTAAAAAGGAAGGTCAGGGTCTGGCGCACCACCATCTTAAAACTTCACCAGACGCCACTGTGGCAGACATTGCTTCTTAAAGGTATGAAGCATGGGAGAAGAGAGTTTCACTGAATCACTGGTCTATTTTACACACACACACACATCTTTGGCATGGAGCTGGGAGCTCTGTCTCTCTCCGCCTGTTACTTGTTGCACTGAAACCAAAAGCAGAGCTTTATAGTTTTGCCGTGGCATCCTTGAGGACTCTTTGCAGCACACCGCGGTTCTGCGGAACCTGAAACTGAGCAATACCATATACAGATGGTCATGATTTATATTATGTACATACTGTATGTACTGTTCTTTCTGGGGGATATTTTGACAACACTTTTAGATTTGTATCTTTAATTGGCAACTTGCTGGAAGAATCATGCCTTTTTTTTTAGTTTCCTTCTTTTTTGGTGCATTATAGTTGAATAGGCACACACATAAAATTTAGGAGATACTGAAACTTATATATAATTTATTAGGTTCGCCTCATTTTAAATTTCTAATTTGTTATGAAGAAATATATGCCAAGTATGCAAAATAATTTGAATATAATCCTTATGATGCCCGTCATTACTGCAGATGTACAGATGTCTAGGACATGGCAAGATCCCAGACATAAACATCAGGAAAACCAGCCTTTTTGAGTGGAGATCTAAAACTTTAATCAGCATTTACAAAAAAAAAAATTATAGCCTGAAAATGTTCTTGAAGGGTGTGCAAAATAAATCATACTGAAGTATATGCATATTCAACTAACAAAAACCTATATCTATCTGCTCGTATGACCCCTCTCTTTAGGGGGTCCACCGGTTCCGGTAAGGGTTATCACATACATTTCATCGATCTGTCTTTCATTTGTGGACATTTTAAGGCTGAATATCTGGACCTTGATACCTGCTGTGGACATGATTTTTTTCAACTGTCGCTATTTTGTTTATTTCACAATTCATTTATGTATACATCACCTGAAGGAGTTTAGGATGCTCAGGATGCACTCTTGATTCGAGTGTGTCCTGGTTTTCTGTATGGTAATGGTTCACACTATTTCTTACATAAGAAATATTTAATGTAGCGCAACTTTTCTTACTTTGACTGCCAAGCACACTGGAAGAAGAGGAGGAGGAGGAGGATCGTGTCAGCATGGACGTGGAGGATAACACTCAGCAGCAGTCTTCAAGGGATGGTTTTCAGTCCCCATAAAACCAAGGAGTTGTACGTGGCTGGGAGGAGGTTGTTACGGATCATGTGATCCTTAGTGACCCAGAGGACTCAGAATCGAGAGTTTAGGATGCTCAGGATGAACTCTTGATTCGGGTGTGTCCTGGTTTTCTGTATGGTATTGGTTCACACTATTTCTTACATAAGAAATATTTAATGTAGCGCAACTTTTCTTACTTTGACATTTTTTAGCACCATTAGGTATTAGATGGTTTATTGTTGTTGCTTTTTTGCTGATTTTGCTTTTGTCTTAGCGCGGTATTTACACTTTATTTAACTGTTAACCTGTCCTGTTAAACTGCTGTATGGTCTTGGCCACTGTTTCAGGGTCTTGGCAAACTTCTTATATCCTAGGCTATCTTTTTTTCTTTTTTGAAAAATATTTATTGAGTTTTACAAAATACAGTAGTATAAAACAAAACAGAATACACAATGACCATAAAGAAGGTACACGCAAATTCTCTAAGCATCAAACTTGTTTTATACCGAAACCCAGGTAGGGGGGAAGGGGGGGGGGGTAGGGAGGGTGGTCAGTAATTCGCATTTACCATCTTGTCAGGGTTATTTAGCAATATAGTGCCCGAGAGGCAGTACCTTTATAACTTTGTACCTTTAGGAGTGGAAGCAACGTTTGGACATAGCTAGCTAGATAACATCTAATATGGTCTAGTTGAAACAATAAAATTTAAATGATAATACTGAGGTGGAATATACAAAAATAGTGGATGTCAAGGAGCATTAAGGGATTGCGCACATCTTACAGTGGCTTAAAAGTAGAGATGTCAGGAGCTTGAGGTATTTTGAGGTTGCCAAGTGAGTTGGTAAGATCTCCCTTTAGGTACCAATCCGTAAAACGGAATGGGTGCATTATATCTTGTATTGTTTGTTGAGTAAATGTGGCTTCCATGTATCTTCTCCATCTCTTGAAAAAACACGAGGTAGAATGAAAGTTTGATGTGATGGTGTCTAGTCTTTCCAAATAAAAGAGTGAAGACATGGCTTTTTTAACCACTGGTAAATTAGGTGGTGTTGCTGTGATCCTATGAGACATAATAGTCCTATGGTCAACTAGGAGACATATATGGGCCCACTCTGGTATGTTTCGTAAGTCCATCGCTGACGAGGAGGAAGATGATGGTGGTATACTGAACAAGCATAAGAGACAGTCTTTGGTTATCCACGTGTTATTGATTTTGTTGATGTAGGCTATCACAGAGTTCCAATAGGTAGTGACAGTAGTGCAGTCCCAAAGTCGGTGCAGTCCCAAAGCAGTGTGGGGTGAGGTGTGGAACACCAGGGACACTGCGCTTGAGATGGGTCTGTTTTGTTGAAGCGAAACGGGAAGTAGGCCCTATGGATAATTTTAAATTGCGTCTCACGCCATGTTTCTGATGTTGTACGTTTGTGGATATGCCTGTATCCCTTAAGAATTTTTTCCGGCAGGTCATTGTCACCCAGAAGGTGAGCCCATTTTTGGAATGGTTTAAGGCAGTATTTCCATGATTGGTGTTGTATGAGGTGGGAGTAGATATTGGAGATAAAATAATCCTTGCTCTTAAGTATATTGTCGATGAAGGATGTTTGAAAAGGATCAGACTCAGACCCACAGCAACATCTTAAATAATCGATGAGTTGAAGATAAAAGAAAATGTGTGTTGGTGGTAGCGAGAATTCCCGCATCAGGGTTTGAAAGGGTTTAAATTTACCTGTTTTTTCCTGGTAGATGGATGTTTTGCTCATAAGGCCCCTGGTTTTTCACTGATTAAAAGCTTCATGCAAAGTGGATGGAAGAAACATAGGGTTTCCTTGGATTTTTAAGTGGCGAGAGACGTTAGAGGACAGTCCAAGTACACTTGTCTTGAGGTGGGGAGGCAAATTATTAGGATTAGAATGAAGGATGGCTGAAAGATCATATGGGGAAGCCATAGCGTCTTCAAGTGCAAAGTTGGAGTATTTAGATCCTCCAGTCAACCAATCTAGGCCCTGTCTAAATAGACAAGCTAGGTTTCAGAAACGTAAATTGGGGAGTTCCGCCCCACCCTCGCCCTTCGGGAGACATAGTTTTTGTATCGCAATGCGTGTTTTTTTGCGAGACCAAATAAAAAACAGTTAGCTCTTTCTGGATTTTTTGAACATCAGAGTTTCTCAATAAAAGAGGTATGGTCTGCATTGGGTAAAGCAGGAGCGCAAATGATACCATTTTAAAAAGGTGGCATCACCCAAAAAGCGAGATGGGGAGGGCTCCCCAAGCTTCCAACTCCTTCACAATTTTGGTTATTAAGGGGGGGTAGTTGAGTAGATATAAAGAAGATGGTTCACGTCCTATACGAATACCCAAGTATGTGATATGTTGAGTTACAATGGCAAGTGGAGATAGATGTTTCCATTTATTAGACAGGTGTGGGTGTAATGCTAAAATTTCACTCTTGTCAAAATGTATGCGGAAGCCAGAGCACAGTCGGAAGGCCGCAAAGATTTGTTTGAGTCTGTTGAAGTCCGATATGGGATCGGTAGAGAATAAGAGTATGTCGTCCGCGAACAGGGCAGAGCGGAGAGTTTGGTTGCCTAAAGTGATGCCACTAACCCCATTTGATGAATTAAGTATTCTGGACAAGGGTTCAATCGCAATGTTGAACAACAGCGGGGATAGGGGGCATCCCTGCCTCGTTCCCTTTGCTAAGGGGATTGTGTCAGAGATAAAGTCAGGGGTGACAAGACGCGCCGTTGGGGAGGTATACATTTGTAATAGGAATCGCATAATTTGACCCGAAAAGCCAAATTGTTCCATTACCGTGAAAAGCCAGGAGAAACTGATGTTATCAAAGGCTTTTTCCGCATAGAGAGACATGATAGCGACTTCTTGGTCAGGGTGGGTCTTAGCGTATTCTAAAGCCATTAAAACTTTGCGAATGTTCTGGGTAGCTGACCGTCCTGAAACAAAGCCTGATTGGGCCAGGTGCAGTAAAGATGGAAGTAGGAGAGCTAGGTGCAATGCAACTATTTTGGACAAGATTTTTACATCGACATTAACTAATGAAATAGGATGGTACGATCCTGGTAATAGGGGATCTTTACCTATCTTGGAAATCAATTTGATGTGAGCCTGTGTCCCTGTGGGAAGATAGGGGCCTCCATCCCACATGCCTGCATATACATGTTTCAGGGTGTCAGGTATAAAGTCGCTTGTTAATTTGAAAAATTCCGCTGTGTAACCATCGGGGCCTGGGGCTTTGGCAGATGTCAAGGATTTAATCGTTTGTCTGTCGTCTACAGTAATAGGAGCGTTAAGTGCCTCTAATTGTGTATTTTGAAGTTTGGGCAGACGTATCTTGGTTAGCAGAGCTTCTGTCGCAAGTTGGTCGGTTGGGTCAGCTCTGTATAAATCAGTGTAATACTCTGCAAGTAATTTGCTAATTTCAGCAGGCGAGGTAACCAGAGAGCCAGCCGCGTTTCTCAGTGTAGAGATATGTGTAGGACGTCTCGGTTGTGAACATAATTTAGCCAGCAGCTTGCCCGCTTTGTTACCAAACCTGTGAAAATGAAGAGTAAATTATGATGTTTTAGCAGCTTTGTGCTGTTCTGCCCAAAGATCAAAAGTGCGTTTAGCTTGCCGCCACTCTTGTATATTGTCAGGAGTACGGTTTAATGTTAGCTTCTCATGGGCCAAGCGTAGAGCTTCGCTGGCCAGCCTATATTGTTGGTGGGTGCGTTTTTTGAATTGGGTAGTGTACGAGATGATTTTACCCCGTAGGAAGGCTTTGCCAGCTTCCCAAAAAAGGTTTGGGTTAGAAATGTGCGCTCCATTTGTGGAGATATGTTCTTCCCATGCCTCATAAAGTACGTGTCAGAAGTCTTCTCTATTCCGCCAGGTACGAAGGGAAACGCCAGGTAGGGGAGGGAGCTGAGGATTTAGCTTGAGTTGTTATGTATACAGCAATAGGGCTGTGATCTGAGATTCTGGCGTCATTTATGTCCGGGGCACTGATTGCGGAGATTAAAGCAGGGGATGCAAAAAAGTAGTCTATGCGGGAAAAAGTATTATGTGGGGGCAAAAAAAAAAGTATATTCCCGATCCGTAGGGTGCATTAGACGCCAGATGTCAACAAATTGCATGGAAGCGATGGATTGTGCTAGGGGAGTAGAGTCTGGCGCAGGGGAGGTAGCGGTACTTGGCCTATGTGTTGGACGATACATGCGGTCTGCCAGTGTGGACATAACGGAGTTAAAGTCCCCACCCACTAAGTGTAGCATCTCAGGAGCAGTGAGCACCCACTGCACCATGTCTTGAAAAAAGGAGGTGTCAGGCGAGTTAGGAGCATAAATGTTAGTGACAGCAACTGCTTTGTCGCCTAAGGTCATATGTAGGGTTATTTTGCGACCTAAGGAGTCAGCCCTGACATTTCTGACAGTATGACGTAGGTTTTTGTGCAATAGTATAGCAACTCCAGCTTTACGGCCTACAGCCGGCGAGCCACATACAGAGCCTACCCACATTTTTCGAAGGCGGGTTAAATCGTCTGCGGACAGGTGTGTCTCCTGAAGCAAAGCCACATCTGCCCAGAGATGCCATAAGTGTCTAAGGATTGACATGCATTTATTTGGAGAGCGAAGCCCCTTAACATTCCACGAAACAAACTTCAGGTTACTCCTATCGGTTGAGGAAGACATATCTGGAGCTAAACAAAGTATTGGGTTAGAGGCTTGCAATGGAGCCTCTTTGTGGGTACAAAATCAACCATACGGGAGTCACCAAAGCGCTGTATGTCACCTGAGAATGTAGGTACTAAACAGGAAATGCGAATAGCATATCTTCTAAACAATAGAGAATAAACAGTAACGAAGCAGAATTTCGGATAAAGAAAAACAAAATACACACCGTGGACTTCACTTTTTTCCACATGAAGTACTACTACCTATTATATCCCCCGCCAGCCGCTAGCTCCTCACGTAGGGGCAAGATGTAAGCCATGGGGAGTGGAGGGAGGGAGGAAAAGAAGGGAAAGAAGGGAGGGGGGAGGGAGGGAAATAGAGAGGGGGTAAAAGAGAAAGGAAGGCAGAGGGGAGAGGGTCAGGGAAAGAACCTCTTACATGTGGACCATGGAGTAGGCTCAGATGAGTGAGGGCTCAGCCTTTGGGCCTAAGCTGCAGAGGGGCAGTGGCTGCGATCATTACATGGGCCTCTAGAGTGACCCCTTAAACAGACAGCATGCGGTCATATTAGCGACTGGAGTATCAGGCTGGAAAGCAACTAAACATTAAGCAACAGGCTGACACCAACATTTTGTCCGAAAGTTCAGTCATGAAAAAATGAGGTATCAATAAAAGTAATAAAAAAAAAAAAAGAGAGAGAAAAGAAGAGACAAGGGGGGTAATATTAAGCGTCTGTGCAAGCACGACTGGTGAAAGTGAGACTCTGAAGTCCTTCAGCGATTCCCAGAGCGGTCCTCTGCAGTGTTGCTGTGTTCTATCTCGGTGCTCCAGGTGGTTATGTAATTTTCCGCCTCCTCCGGTGTGGTGAAAGTGAGGTGTTCTCCGTTGTGAGTTTGGATGCGGAGGATAACTGGGTATGCTAGGGAGAACCTGATTTGGTTGTTGTGTAGGGTTGAGCAGATCGGCGAAAACGCTTTCCGTTGTTTCATCACCTCCATGGAATAATCCGCAGAGTGGAAGTTTTGCGCCATCAACCGTTAAAGAGCGCGATCGGCGAAATTTTTGCATTATGGCATTTTTGTCAGCATAGTTAAGGTATTTGACTATAACATGAAGACGTTTGGCACGGGTTTCTGAGTATTGACCCATGCGGTGTGTGCGCTCAATAGTGCAGGGTATGCGGAGGCCTAGTTGGTCGGGGATGATTTTTGCGCAAATATTGGTGAACTGGGCCGCTGATATCAATTCCGGCAATCCAATTATGCGTAAATTTTCTTCTCAAATGATTTTCCAAATCGTCGCGTTTATCCAATTTGTGTCCCTGCTCATAGCAGTCATGCGTGCAATCGCAGCAGAGGAAGCTGTGAATTCGTCTTCCAGGGATGATATCCTCTGTTCCACATGAGTGATTCTCTGAGCCTGCGCTTGGATCTCTATGTGGAGCTACTCCAGTCCTCTGTGAACTGCAGCATCCACAGTGGCTGTCAGTGTGGGGCCGAGCAGTGTTACCACTGCTTGTGCGATGCCGGCAGGGGAGGCAGGATCCATGCCTGTCAGATCTGGAGCTCAGGGCGGTTGTGGCTGCATCTGAAGCAGCTCTGTCATGCCTGCAGCGGCCGCCATCTTGGCTGTGTCTGCCAGCTGTCTCTCCCACAGGGGTATTGTGGAGGATACTGCCCGAGCATAGGATTGATCCACAAAGCGATCCATGTGTGCCCACTAGGGATGAGCCGAACACCCCCTGTTCGGTTCGCATCAGAACATGCGAACAGGAAAAAAGTTCGCTCGAACACGCGAACACCGTTAAAGTCTATGGGACACGAACATGAATAATCAAAAGTGCTAATTTTAAAGGCTTATATGCAAGTTATTGTCATAAAAAGTGTTTGGGGACCCGGGTCCTGCCCCAGGGGACATGGATCAATGCAAAAAAAAGTTTTAAAAACAGCCGTTTTTTCAGGAGCAGTGATTTTAATAATGCTTAAAGTCAAACAATAAAAGTGTAATATCCCTTTAAATGTCGTACCTGGGGGGTGTCTATAGTATGCCTGTAAAGGGGCGCATGTTTCCCGTGTTTAGAACAGTCTGACAGCAAAATGACATTTCGAAGGAAAAATTCCATTGAAAACTACCCGCGGCTATTGCATTGCCGACAATACACATAGAAGTTCATTGATAAAAACGGCATGGGAATTCAACACAGGGAAACCCCGAACCAAAATTTAAAAAAAAAAATGACGTGGGAGTCCCCCTAAATTCCATACCAGGCCCTTCAGGTCTGGTATGGATATTAAGGGGAACCCCGGCCAAAATTTTAAAAAAAAATGACGTGGGGTTCCCCCTAAATTCCATACCAGACCCTTTTCCGAGCACACAACCTGGCAGGCCGCAGGAAAAGAGGGGGGAACGAGAGTGCGCCCCCCCCTCCTGAACCGTACCAGGCCACATGCCCTCAACATTGGGAGGGTGCTTTGGGGTAGCCCCCCAAAACACCTTGCCCCGTGTTGATGAGGACAAGGGCCTCATCCCCACAACCCTGGCTGGTGGTTGTGGGGGTCTGTGGGCGGGGGGCTTATCGGAATCTGGAAGCCCCCTTTAACAAGGGGACCCCCAGATCCCACCCCCCCTGTGTGAAATGGTAAGGGGGTACTTACCCCTACAATTTCACAAAAAAACTGTCAAAAATGTTAAAAATGACAAGAGACAGTTTTTGACAATTCCTTTATTTAAATGCTTCTTCTTTCTTCTATCTTCCTTCTTCTTCTTCTTCTTCTTCTGGTTCTTCTGGTTCTTCTGGCTCTTCTGGTTCTTCCTCCGGCGTTCTCGTCCAGCATCTCCTCCGCGGCGTCTTCTATCTTCTTCTCCTCGGGCCGCTCCGCACCCATGGCATGAGGGGAGGCTCCCGCTCTTCTCTTCATCTTCTTCTTCATCCTCTTCTCTTCTTCCTTCTTCATTTTCTTCTCCGGGCCGCTCCGCACCCATGCTGGCATGGAGGGAGGCTCCCGCTGTGTGACGGAGTCTCCTCGTCTGACGGTTCTTAAATAACGGGGGGCGGGGCCACCCGGTGACCCTGCCTACTCTGACGCACGGGACATGACGGGACTTCCCTGTGACATCACGGGGAATGCCACAGGGAAGTCCCGTCATGTCCCATGCGTCAGAGTGGGCAGGGTCACCGGTTGGCCCCGCCCCCCGTTATTTAAGAACCGTCAGTCGAGGAGACTCCGTCACACAGCGGGAGCCTCCCTCCATGCCAGCATGGGTGCGGAGCGGCCTGGAGAAGAAAATGAAGAAGGAAGAAGAGAAGAGGATGAAGAAGAAGATGAAGAGAAGAGCGGGAGCCTCCCCCCATGCCATGGGTGCGGAGCAGCCCGAGGAGAAGAAGATAGAAGACGCCGCGGAGGAGATGCTGGACGAGAACGCCGGAGGAAGAACCAGTAGATCCAGAAGAACCAGAAGAAGATGAAGGAAGATAGAAGAAAGAAGAAGCATTTAAATAAAGGAATTGTCAAAAACTGTCTCTTGTCATTTTTAACATTTTTGACAGTTTTTTAGTGAAATGGTAGGGATAAGTACCCCCTTACCATTTCACACAGGGGGGGCTGGGATCTGGGGGTTCCCTTGGTAAAGGGGGTGTCACGGAACGCCCCACACTCCGCTTGAGTGCTTCCGTCATATACCACTTCCTCCCAGTCTGTATACAGATATCAGATATTCCAACCTCTTTCTGAGCAGAAAACAAGGCGACACTTGCTTCACTGCTAACATGGACTCACTTTATTCAGAACCAGAATACAGTCTTATATACACAGGCGAAGATTACTCTAACAATACAAACGTAACCTAATTAACATGAGCTAATTATCTCATCCTTTATACAGCCTAGGTGGCTGAGACATGACCTTTTGCCCAGACTTGTGGTCACCGAGCTTCACACAGGAATATAAACACAATAGCTGGATCTAATTACAATTAACAATACAAACATAACCTAATTAACCTAATTAACATGAGCTCCAATAGGAGTCGTCCCGTCTCCTACATTGTATAGAGGACAATGTGATCAGCTCATTCAATTAACACACATTACCATAAACATCAACACAGGATTAATTAGAACAAACAACAATGAGTTGAATACCTTTAGAACCTAGACTAAACTTATTTACATTAAACCCATTATAGCTGACATCAGACAGGTGAGTGGAGATGATGACATTAGCATCTCCTCACAGGATGTGTCCCAACAGTATAACTCAGTCTTATCATTCTAATATGGCATACAACGGGTTCCAGAGTCTGTGTGTTTTGGGGGAACATGGAGCTGAATCCAAAGTAACACCAACCCCAGGGTCCCCAGGCATACAGCTCACAGAGAGCACCATTGCCCCAAATGCTAGGGCCCATAATCGGTGGGCAACAGGCTTGCACACAGTCCTCTCCAACAGCCTCCGCTCTGGCCTTGCCCGTGACAGGGGGCTTCCATATTCCGATAAGCCCCCCGCCCGCAGACCCCCACAACCACCGGCCAGGGTTGTGGGGATGAGGCCCTTGTCCACCCCAAAGCACCCTCCCAATGTTGAGGGCATGTGGCCTGGTACGGTTCAGGAGGGGGGCCGCACTCTCGTCCCCCCCCTCTTTTCCAGCGGCCTGCCAGGTTGCGTGCTCAGATAAGGGTCTGGTATGGATTTTTGGGGGGACCCCACACCGTTTTTTTTTTTTTTTTTTGGCTCGGGGTTCCCCTTAAAATCCATACCAGACCTGAAGGGTCTGGTATGGAATTTAGGGGGAACCCCACGTCATTTTTTTTTTTTTTAATTTTGGCCGGGGTTCCCCTTAATATCCATACCAGACCTGAAGGGCCTGGTATGGAATTTAGGGGGACTCCCACGTCATTTTTTTTTTTTTAATTTTGGTTCGGGGTTTCCCTGTGTTGAATTCCCATGCTGTTTTTATCAATGAACTTCTATGTGTATTGTCGGCAATGCAATAGCCGCGGGTAGTTTTCAATGGAATTTTTCCTTCGAAATGTCATTTTGCTGTCAGACTGTTCTAAACACGGGAAACATGCGCCCCTTTACAGGCATACTATAGACACCCCCCAGGTACGAAATTTAAAGGGATATTACACTTTTATTGTTTGACTTTAAGCATTATTAAAATCACTGCTCCTGAAAAAACGGCCGTTTTTAAAACTTTTTTTTGCATTGATCCATGTCCCCTGGGGCAGGACCCAGGTCCCCAAACACTTTTTATGACAATAACTTGCATATAAGCCTTTAAAATTAGCACTTTTGATTTCTCCCATAGACTTTTAAAGGGTGTTCTGCGGCATTCAAATTTGCCGCGAACACCCCAAATTGTTCGCTGTTCGGCGAACTTGCGAACAGCCAATGTTCGAGTCGAACATGAGTTCGACTCGAACTCGAAGCTCATCCCTAGTGCCCACAAGTGTGCAGCGCTGGAGGGGGGGTCTCCCCAGAGCAGTAGCCAGGTTAATTAGCCGAATATGTGAGGAGCACTGCGGGAGCTGGAGATATCTACCTCCTCCTCATGTGGCTCCAGAACCGGAAGTCTCCTAGGCTATCTTTACGTACAGCAAAAATAATTTTTTTCAGATCCTCAGAGAGTTCTTTGCCATGAGGTGCCACACCTGCTCCCCATTCACACCTGAGACCTTGTAACACTAAAGGGTCACGTGACACCGGGGAGGGAAATTGGTTAATTGGGGCCAATTTGGACATTTTCACTTAGGGGTGTACTCATTTTTGTTGTCAGTGGTTACGACTGGCAACAACTCGACTCTAACATCGGGTGTTCACCCATTCGCAGAACAGAGAACATTATGGGGCAATCCCGGGAAATTCGAGCGCTGTGGAGCACCCCATAATGCAATGCGAGATCGCAGTGCATTGCTGTATGATGATTGGCCAAAGCATGCACCTGATGCAGGCGGTGTGTGTGTATGTATACATACATACATACATACATACATACATACATACATACATACATTCTAGTACAGCCCTCAAAAATTCCACTCGCTTGCTCGCATTTTTAGTGTGGGCCGCCTGGGAGCGGGGGGCAAGCACCTCCGGCAGCCTGGGTTCCCAGTGATTGTAGGGGAAGAGAGGAGAACCACCGCCGGCTGGTTTATCAGAGCGCCGGGGAACATAATAGCTTTCATTTCAATAGCTGTGTGTTCCCCGCCACGTGCCGTCATATACAGCCCCTCCTCTTTGTCTGGGCACTATGATAGACAGATCACCCGTCATCTGTCTATCAAAGTTCCCTGGACAAGGGGGAGGGGCTGTATATGATGGCGCGTGGTGGGGAACACATAACTATTGAAATTAAAGCTGTTGTGTTCACTGGCGCTCTGATAAACCAGACGGCGGCGGCTCTCCTTTCTCTTCCACTGCACAGGTAGGCTGCATTGGGGACACACGTTGCATTGATGGGCACAAGCTGCATTGGTGGGCACAAGCTGCATTGGTGGGCACAGGCTGCATTGGTGACACAGACTGCACTGGTGACACATCCTTCATTGGTGGCACAGGCTGCACTGGCGGGCACAGGCTGCATTGGTGATACAGGCTGCACTGGCAGACACAGTCTGCACTGGCGACACAGGCTGCATTGGCAGGCACAAGCTGCATTGGTGGACATGGGCAGACTGCATTGGTGGACACGGGTAAAGTTATTGTTAATATTTATTTTTATAACTTAATTCTGCATAAAACATTTAAGCTTAATTTCATGAGATAATTTGAGGGCATGTTTAGGGGTGGAATTAAGGGCGGGGCAGGGTAGGGGTGGGCGGGGCAACTGGTGACGAGTAACCCTTGAGGCCCGGCTGGTAGCTCAGGACTTGAAATTTTGAGCCCTGGTCTAGTATAAATCTGCAAAAATGTCAACAATTCTGTGTTTTTCTGTCAATATGGGGTGCTGTGTGTACATTAATGAGGAAAAAAAATGAACTTAAATGATTTTAGAAAATGGCTCCAGTATAACAAAGAGTGAAAAATTTAAGGATGTCTGAATGCTTTCCGTCCCCACTATATACTCTGCATTCAGTGTAGCCTATATATACAGCGCATTCGATGGTGTATAGTTTCTAATACACTTCAGGCGGTGTACTCAGTATCTAATGCAGTATAGTGTGGTGTTGAAAAACAAAAAATACATTGTGTCCAAGGAGAGGCAGATGCTCACATTTCAATAAAAGAGGGCAAGCAGCCTCTGTGTCTACGGTCAACAGTGGTGGTTGTGGACATGGTGCATCCTCTGCAGGTGGCCGTGGGGCACGCTTGTCCTTTTTTCTGCTGCTGGCTGTGTTATTGAGCCGCAACATGCAGAAGAGTTGGTGCAGTGGATAATAAAGCCATCCTCATCCTCCTCCTCCTCTGTCACCCAGGCTCAGAGTAGTTTGCCTTCCAACGCAACTGCCAAAGTGGCCTATTCCACTGACTTCTGGTCCATAGTCACTCTTTCTGTAGCCCCACCATCATGCACGGAGGAGTCCCAAGAATTATTTTACCACAGCATCAGTTACATGCTGCTGAAGGATGCGCAGCGATTTGAAGGCTCCAATGTTGGTTCACAGGTTGAGGAAGGGAGTAACGTGAGCCTGGAGAGAAAGGGTGCCACAGAAGGACAAGAAACTGGCAGCCATGTTCCCCCAGCTGCAGCATACTGCCAAGTTTGCTCCAGTGATGAGGAGGGAGGGGATGATGAGGTCACTGACTGTACTTGGGTGCCTGAGAGAAGAGAGGAGGAAAGTGAGGAGGAGGAGGAACAACTCCAATGAGGGAGGATGTCCTCTAGGGGGCAGCTTAAGGGCAGCCACTCTATTGCATCACACCAGAGAGTTCTGTAGGTGCAGGGTGATGCTGACTCTCTGCTGACTTTTAAAAGTTCCTTGGTGTGGGTCTTTTTCAACACGAGTGCAGCAGATTGCACTATTGCTGTTTGCAACCTATGTCTGAAGAGGATCAAGCGTGGCCCGAACAGCAGCCGCTTGGGCACCACATGCTTGACCAGTCATATGACGACCTGCCATGCAGTCCATTGGCAACAGCACTTGAAAGACCCACATCATAGAAAAAGGCGGACTTCTCCTTGCTCCTCACTTGGGATCTCCAACCCTAATATACCTCCAGTCCTCTCAAAAACCTGCACTGAGAAGAATGAAGAAATAGCAATAGGTGTCCCAAGTACTTGCAGCCATTCTGCTAGCAGTACACCACCAATTGATTTTAGCAGGCAAATTTTCCCTACCCCAGTTGCTGAACCGTAAAAATAAATTTGGTCCCAGCCATCAACATGCTCAGCATCTAAATGCTAGCTTGGCCAAACTGCTAGCACTGCAACTGCTGCCATTTCAGCTGGTAGACTCTGCCCCCTTTTGTGAATTTGTGGAATGTGCTATACCACAGTGGCAGGTTCCAAAACATTTCTTTTCACAAAAGGCCATTCCGGTTCTCTACCGGCATGTGGAAGGAAATTTTTTGGCCTTGTTGCACAGGGCGGTCAGCAGTAAGGTTCATATTACAGCTGACTCATGGTCCAGCAGGCATGGCCAGTGACGTCACCTTTCCTTCACGGTGCCCTGGGTAACTCTGCTGGCATCTGGGAAGGATGCAGGACAGTGTTCAGTGTTGTTGGAGCTTGTTCCACCACCACGCCTCCAAAAAGCTAGTGGTGATTCTGCTACAGCTTTCTCCTCCACCCCCTCCTATTCTTCTTTCTCTATGGCTTCTTATGCAGATTTGTCCTCTGAACCAGCAGTGCTCAGTAAGCGTTCAAGGGGCTACGCAAGCAGTCAGGCTAAAAGATGCCATGTGGTACTTGAGTTGGTCTGCCTAGGGGACAGGAGCCACACTGGGGCAGGGATTCTGTCAGCTCTGTGGGGGCAGGCTCAGCCAGGAAAGGTTGTATGTGACAATGGCACCAACCTTCTCTCCGCCCTCCGACAGGGACACTTGACCCATGTTCTATGTTTCAGCACACATCCTGAATTTGATGGTGCAGCGGTTCCTGACCAGGTACCTAGGCTTACAAGATCTCCTGAGGCAGGCTAGAAAAGTCTGTGGTCATTTCCAAAGGTCATACAATGCCAGTGCTCGGCTGGCTGACATTGAAAGGGAATGCAGCCTGCCCACCAACCGCCTCATTTGTGACATGTCCACCAGGTGGAACTCAACATTGGCAATACTTGGCATTCCTGCGGGCCTGCCAAACACACAGGAAGAAGAGGAGAAGGAGGATTGTGTCAGCATGGATGTAGAGTATAACACTCAGCAGCAGTCTTCAAGGGATGGTTTTCAGTTTCCAGAAACCCAAGGAGTTGAAAATGGCTGGAAGGAGGTAGTTACGGATCATGTGATCCTTAGTGACCCAGAGGACTCAGAATCGAATGCCTCTGCAAACTTAAGCTGCATGGCTTCCTTGATTCTGCAAAGCCTGTGAAAGGACCCTAGGATTTGTGGTATCAAGGTGAGGGATCATTACTGGCTGGCAACCCTTTTTGATCCATCTTACAAGGGGAAAGTTGCAGAACTCATCCTGCCTTCACAGAGGGAACAGAGGATGAAACATATTCAGGAGGCCTTGAAGAAAGGTTTGTGTAACACATTTCCAGACCCTGGAAGGTTACCGCTTCCTGGTGCTGGACAACATGTTGTTGAGGCTTCGTTCAGTCAGAGGAAGAGCGGTGGAGAAGGTGGCCGGCTGACCGATGCCTTTAAACAATTTTTCAGTCCTCAGCACCAAGGTCTGATCAGTTCAAGCAACCATTACCAGCGTCTGCATTATATGGTGCAGGAATGTCTAGGGGCAAGAGCAGACTTGGAGACCTTTCCAACAGAGCATCCACTGGGTTACTGGGTCTCGAGGATGGACCACTGGCCAGAACTTGCTCAATATGCAATCAAGCTACTGGCCTGTCCTGCATCCAGTGTGCTCTCTGAATGCACGTTCAGTGTTGCTGGAAGGTTTGTAATGAATCAAAGAGTGCGCCTGTCCAGACTCCGTTTATAGGCTCACATTTATAAAAACGAATCAGTCCTGGGTCAGCAGCTATCAAGCACCTGATGCTGATGTAACTGATTGAATTTGCTATGGATGTGGGATCCCTTGAAGACTGCCTATGCTGCCTACCTTATTCCTCCTCAATTTTCATGCTAGTTTCCAACAACATTTTTGGTTTACGGCACCACCACCACCACCCAAGGCCCAATTTTTTGGCCCCTGTTAAACAAGGGCATGTTATTACAATTTTTGATATACTATTTCACAGCAGGGCCTGTTCCTGTGCCCAACAAGAGTAACTGTCAGGGGTTACAATGTTCTGGCACCACCAAAGGCCCAATTGTTCTGCCCCTGTTTACCAGGGGCATGTAATTAAAATTTTTCAAATAATAGTTAAGCAGGGCCCGTTCCTAAACCCAACAAGAGTTACTGTGAGGGGTTACAGTGTTCTGGAGCCACCAAAAGGCCCAATTTTTCTTAGTGCAGTCCATATAAAATATATACTGCTGTTTAGAGTATATAGTGCCTGGGGGGCCCCCACGCCATTTTTTAAAAACATTTTGGTATAGGGTTCCCCTTAATATCCATACCAGACCTGAAGAGGCTGGTATAGATTTTTTGGGGGGGACATCCACACCATTCTTTTTGTATTTTTGGTGCGGGGTTCACATGAATATTCATACCTGACCCATAGGGCCTATTAATAGACTGGGGGGGGGGGGGACGCACGCCAATTTTTTCAATGATTTTTATCTATATTGCCGGGATCTGACAATACATTACAGCCACAAGCAGTTTTAAATTATATTTTTTTTCCTTTTAGAAATGTAATTTTGCTGTGGTACTGTTATAAACATGGGAAAGATGCGCTACTTTACAGGTAGACTAAGGAGACCCCCCCCCAGGCATGATATTTAAAGGAATATTTTATTTTTATTGTTTCACTTTTGTTTAAAACTTTTTTTGCATTGATACATGTCCCCTGGGGCAGGACCCATGTCCCCAAACACTTTTTATGGCAATAGTTTACATATAAGCCTTTAAAATGAGCACTTTAGATTTTTCACATTCGCGTCCCTTAGACTTTAACAGTGTTCGCACAAATGTTTTAGCCTGTTTGTATGTTCTGCTGCGAATAGAACTGGGGGTGTTCGGCTCATCCCTACCAGCGGTTTAGACATTAATGGCTGTGTGTTGAGTTATTTTGAGGGGACAGCAAATTTACACTGTTTATAGAAGCTGTACACTCACTACTTTACATTGTAGCAAAGTGTCATTTCTTCAGTGTTGCCACATGAAAAGATATCATAAAATATTTACAAAAAATGTAAGGGGTGTACTCACTTATGTGAGCTAGGAATATAACAATACAATCCTAGCAAATATGACAGGTATGACAAAAACCTCTGCACGCTATTCAAATGTATATTCAAAACTTTATTGAAAGGTAGCTTTCATATGTATGAGGTAAGTGTATGAATCCCTGAGGAAAGCGTATGAATCCCTGAATCAGTGATATGACATTTATGTGAACAGTTATCATACCAGCATTCCACTTTTCAAGCATATTTATAAAAAGCCGACCATAGAGTTTGGTACTATTAAAACAAACAGAGTTATTCCTGAAACAACTCATTACTGTCACTGTGATATGCTACAGACCTAGGAAAATATCGAAAAGGCTGTATGTATACCAGATTATAACATATACATTACTGTAGTGGGCTATTCAGATCAAATCTAAAGCATGATACAGAAAAGATTGGGATTTACTTACTACAGCTGGCTATGTTTACTATATTGTATATAAGCTAGCAGACAATTGGACAATGTTTTTAAAATACAGTACATTGAAGCAGTCATGACATTTGGCAGAACAGTCACAATCAGTGGCCAGTTTGCCAACAAAGGATTGGCACTTTCCATCTGTTATCCCACCTTGCAATACAAACCAAGGACTGCAAAGGAGATTTTGCTTTTGTTCAATAAAAGGGTAACTCACAGTACTATTCCCAGTGTTGCCCTGCCAACACTGGTCTTTGTCTGGACAAATAAATGGATCAGTACATTACCTCCTTGAGTGTTTAACTTTTTTTTTTTGTGTATATATGATCGGACTTACCGACAACAAAGTTTTTTAGTGGAAAATTTGAGAACCTGCTAGCAAACATTTGCTGTCGGACTTTCCACCAACAAATGTTCGATGGAGCATACACGCGTTCAGACTTTCCGACAACAAGCTCACATCCAACATTTCCCGAAAATCCGACCGTGTGTATGTGGCCTTACACGTCAACCTTTTTTCTGTTCAAAACGGTTCAATTTTTGTGGTCTTTCAACACATTTTCAAAGAGAGTATTTGTTGTCATATCATTGTGTGGGAAAAATGCTTGGAAAATAACATTTAACATATGCACCATTGTTTCTACACAATTCAAGACAAATCTCAAAATCTAAAGTTGTAACAAACAAGGATGGTACAGGACACAGATATATGACAACAAATGTAAAACATATGTTATGTTTGGAATCGCAGTTCTATAAGGTAGTATACATCAAACATTAACTGATGATTAATTAATTAATTAATCAAACAAACAATTGTCAAGGTGGAGGACACAAGGCCGTCCACAATCACCAAACTTGGTTAAACTTAGTGCAGATGAGGGAGTTGATCACCAATAGGCACTCATACTCATGTGAGTGTCACTTTGTAAATATTTTAGAATTCCTGGGACTTCTATTCCTCTATTTCTTAAGTATGACGCTACGTTTAAGTGGTTAACTTTATGGCTTGGGTTAAGGTGTTTTTTTTTTTTTTTTAAAGAACAGTACAGAGTAATGCCCTGTACACACGATAGGATTTTCCGATGGAAAATGTGTGATAGGACCTTGTTGTCGGAAATTCCGACCTTGTGTAGGCTCCATTACACATTTTCCATAGGAATTTCCGACACACAAAGTTTGAGAGCTTGCTATAAAATTTTCCCACAACAAAATCCGTTGTCGGAAATTCCGATCGTGTGTACACAAATCCAACGCACAAAGTGCCACGCATGCTCAGAATAAATTAAGAGACGAAAGTTATTGGCTACTGCTCCGTTTATAGTCCTGACGTACGTGTTTTACGTCACTGCGTTCAGAATGATCGGATTTTCAGACAACTTTGTGTTACCGTGTGTATGCAAGACAAGTTTGAGCCAACATCCGTCGCAAAAAATCCATGGATTTTGTTGTTGGAATGTCCGATCAATGTCCGACCGTGTGTACAGGGCATTACTCTTTTGGCATATACACATAGCACAAAAGTGTTAAATTGTACCCCAACAAGTAGAGGGGAATACAGAGCACGATGAAAATATACCACAGTAATAAAATGGTACAGCGGTTATAGTGGAGGCCGTTAAATCGAAAAAGCCAATGCAGAACTTTGTTACAGTCATCTCAAAGTATATATTTTATAGAGGTTATATTAAGGGTCAGATAAGCTATCAACCAGTTTGTGTTACTTGGTTAGAAGTAACGCTTATCAGCATAGGATAGCAAAGTGGATGAAAGAGCATTGCTCTGGAGATAGAATAATCCAAAGGAGCTGAGGATTACTAGACATCCTTGTTAGATAGTATTTTCTGAAATGTTAATGATGAACAGAAATGGATCCAAGGACTCCATGTTTCCCAATTTTTGGTATATAAGGCCTTAAGGAAGAACTGCAGGAGACCCCTCTTGGAGGTAATCCCCTGTCCCAGTTTAATAGAGAGAGCAATGTGGGGTGAGCAAGGTATGGTCAAACCCGTAGACATCAAACACGGTGGGGCCAAAAATAGGATTTTTAAATACAGCTTACCTGTAAAATCCTTTTCTTGACAGTACATCACGGGACACAGAGTATTCATTACATAGTGGGTTACTAAGCCATCGGTGATTGGACACTGGTTAACCCCAATTAAGGAGAATTCCTCCCCTATATAACCCCTCCCATACAGGGAGGACCTCAGTTTTGTAGCAAAGCAATAGGTAACCACGTAAAACCCATAGAAGGGCAGGAGCTCTGTGTCCCGTGATGTACTCTCAAGAAAAGTATTTTACAGGTAAGCTGTATTTAAAAATCCTATTTTCTTGATCATACATCACGGGACACAGAGTATTCATTACATAGTGGGATGTCCCAAAGCAATGCTCATTTGAGGGGAGGGAGACACAGATCAGAAAATATAGACCGCAAACGGACCAGAGGAACTAAACTGCAGCCTGCAGTACACTGCACCGAAGGCGATATCCACTTGCCCTCTTACATCCACCTGATAGAATCTGGTGAATGTATGGACTGAAGACCAAGTCACAGCCTTACAGATCTGAGCCATGGAGGCCTGGTGATGCACTGCCCAAGAAGCACTAACAGCCCTAGTTGAGTGCACTTTCACATGAAAAGGAGGAGTCTTCCTCTTTATATCATAAGCCTGAAAAATAATCTGTCTAATCCATCTAGAAAGAGTGGATTTCGACGCTGCTTTGCTTTTCTTATGGCCATCTGGCAGAATAAACAAACAATCAGTTTTCCGTATCTGAGCGGTTGGCTGCAAATAGACACTGACTGCTCTAACCACATCAAGAGTGTGCAAACATTCTTCCTCCACGGACTGCGGATCTGGAAAAAAGGATGGTAGGATTACATCTTGATTCAAATGGAATCCTGAAACCACCTTAGGTAAGAAGGAACGATTAGGACGCATAACAATCTCTTGTCCTTGTGAATAATTAAATATGGCTCTTTACAAGAAAAAGCTGTCAATTCTGATACTCTCCTAGCAGAGGATATGGCTATCAAGAAGACTAACTTTTTAGTCAAAAGCGCTAAAGGAACCAGGTGCAGTGGCTCAAAGGGTTGTCTCTGTAAAGCCGACAACACCAAATTCAAATCCCATGGGCATGCTGGAGGTTTGACTGGCGGATTCAACCGCAGTGCCCCCTGAATAAAGGCCCGGACAAGGGAACATGAAGCAATTGGCTTCTGAAAAAATACAGACAAAGCCGAAATTTGGACTTTGATAGTGCTCAAAGCCAATATCATTTCTAGGCCTGACTGAAGAAAGGTCAAGATTCTGCTAATCGTATACCTTCTAGGATGCCATCCCCTGGGTTCACACCAGGAAACATATGCCTTCCAGATTTTGTAGTAAATAAGCCTGGAGGCCGGCTTTCTGGCATTGACCAGAGTGGAAAGGACTGACTCTGAGAGCCCACAGTCTTTTAAAATATGGGTTTCAGCAGCCAAGCCATCAAATTTAGACTTCGTAAAGCAGGGTGGCAAATCGGACCCTGTGTGATCAGATCTGGCCGGAATGGGAGGACCCAAGGCCTGCCCACTGCCATCTTTACGAACTCTGCATACCAAGGTCATCTGGGCCAAGCTGGGCTACTAAAAGGACCGACTTTGCTTTCCTTTTGACCCTTCCCAGGAATCATGGAAGAAGTGGGTTCGGAGGGAAGGCATACATTAGATTTTACTGATCCCATGGGATTGTCAGAGCATCTGACCACTGAGCAAGTACATCCCTTGTTCTGGACACAAATTTGTCCAACTTCCTGTTGAATATGGGCGCGAATAGATCCATATCTGGTGTTCCCCACTTTGACATATGGTCTGGAATATGTTGGGGTGTAGGGACCATTCTCCTGGGCATAATTGCCGGCGGCTTAAGAAATCCGCTTGCCAATTTTCCACTCCTGGCATGAATACCGCAGACAGGCAGGGAACATGGCTTTCTGCCCATGCAAGAATGCGATTCACTTCCCTTTGGGCATCCAGACTTCCGGTGCCTCCTTGGTGATTGATGTAAGCCACAGTCGTGGCATTGTCGGATTGTATCCGAATAGGATGACCCTGTAGCCTGTAAGACCAGTCCATGAGGGCCAAGTAAATTGCCCAAATTTCTAGAATATTGATGGGCAAGCGTCTCTCGGTTGCAGACCATCTTCCCTGCGTGCATGTTTCTTCCAGAACTGCTCCCCAGCCTGTCAGACTGGCATCTGTGGTTACGATCTACCATTGTAGTGGAATAAAAACTTTGCCTTTCAAAAGATTTTTGGTTCGTAACCACCAATGAGGCTTTTGCGTATTTTTGTAAAAATTCGAGGAGGTGTAGCGAGACCAAAAGGAAGGGCCACAAACTGGAAATGGCGCTGGTCTACCACAAACCTTAGATATCTTTGGTGAGTGGAAAAAATCGGCACATGAAGATATGCATCCTTGATATCTATTGATGCCATAAATTCTCCCCCTGCAGGGTGGAGACCACCGAACGAATTGACTGCATTTGGAAGGATCGAACGTGTAGAAACTGATTCAGATCCTTTAGATCTAGGATGGGTCTGACATCTACATTTTGGCTTTGGAACGGTGAAGAGATTCGAGTAGAACCCTGAACCCTGATCTTTTGGGTTCATTTCTACTATCACTCCCTGGGATAGTAAGCGATCTAAGGCCAGTAGTAGCGGTTCTCGCTTTACTGGATCTTTGGGAACTCTTGACCTTAGGAAACGAGCTGGTGGAAGCTCTAGGAACTCTATTTTGTAACCTAGATACTGAAGAGACCACCCACTTGTCTTGAACCTCTTCCTGCCAGGCTCCTGAAAACTGTAGGAGCCTTCCCCCCACTTGGCCGAGTGGGGGCGCCCCTTCACAGGGATGTTTTGGGGCTCTGCTTGGCAGGCTTTCGTCCTCAAGCCTTTTTCTGCCCTTGGGTGTGACCCTGGGCCTTTCCTCTGAAAGTAGATTGGGAAGGCCGTCGCCACTGCTTAGAGCCTGATGTTCCAGGGAAAGGGGAAAGAGACCGTTTGAATGGTGGAAGTTTACTCCTCTTAATTGGTAGGAGTGTAGATTTACCACCTGTAATTTTTTGGATAACATTATCTAGGTCATCCCCAAATAGGTGTTCCCCTTTGAATGGGAAGCCAGCTAAATATCTTTTGCATGAAAGCTCTGCTGCCCAACTTTTAAGCCAAAGGGACCTGCGCATGTGTACCAACAGGAGAGACAAACGAGATGCTTGCTGAGCAGAATCCAGAATGGCATCAATCATAAAACACAGCACCTGTGGAAGGTCTGCATAGTTCTCCAATTCCTCACTGGGAAGGAGGCCAAGCATCTGCTTAACCTGTTCCTTGAGGAATTGACACAAACCCACAGTTGCGACTGTAGGTTGGACTACAGTGCCAGCCATGGAGAAGGAGGCTTTTAATAAAGTTTCCAGCTTTTTATCAGTTGGATCTTTAAACACCTGAGCATTGTCCAAGGGACAGGTCAGGTTTTTATTCACACAAGAGACAGGCAGTGGGAATTCCCACTTCTTGGTGAAGCTTTCCTCCAGAGGATAAAGCATAGAAAACCTTTTAGGAGGAGTAAACAGTTTATCGGGATGTCCCCAGTCCTCATACAACAATTTATCCATTACAGGATGAATTGGAAAGGAAAAGGCAGTCTGTGGGATCCTTCTGACCCCCAGGGAAGAAACAGAGGATGTAGCGGCCTCAGCAGAGGGCATTTTAAATGTGGAACGCACTAGTTCAGTATAATACTGGACCTGCTTCTTGAGTGCCTGAGAGAAAGAAGCTCTCTCCTCTTCCTCTGAATCCTCAGACTGCTCTTGATCTCTATCTCTGGATAGGGATCTCTCCTCATTGTCAGAAGAAACATCTGAAAGAGAGAGTGCAGCAGAGGGAGGGGATCTACCCCTTTTTCTGTTATCTTTTAAGGAAACTGAAATAAAATTCATAATTCTTCCCTCAAAACCCTCCAATGTAGCCCTAAGGGAATCCTCTGTGACATACGCTGGGGCTGTAACATTAGGAGAGGATGAAAAACCCGACAGGGGCACTGACTCATCCTGTGAGGCTGGCTCCAGTCTTGCAGGGGGGGATGGTAATCTGCAGGCATCTTTAGGACCCCTAGACACAGGCGGTGACTTTCTTGTGCCTTTGTTACCTCCCCCCGAGACCCTCTTACAAGGAGACATAGTCCCAAGCTACAAAGCAGAGGTACTAGTACATATGCAATCACTGTTGTGCTAAAAGTCTCACAATATACATATATTCTTAATACTGCACAACCTGATGCCAAGTAAGTGTCTTAGGATTAGCCTGGATCTGACCACTTTAGGATGTTCACTGCCCACACTCTGTGTCCATCTGTTTACAGAGTTCTGAACACTCTGGGCTTTTAAATTAGCCACCTGGCGTCTGCACACCTGCAGTGGAGGAAGTGAGCGATTGGACACCAGCTTCACTGAATGTGTATCTGAAAAGCACGTAAGTTTGCTCCTTACTCCCTCTAGTGGTGGAAATCAGGTAAGATATGCAACTACTCATTGAAGAAAATCCATTTGTAATATAAATATATATATATATATATATATATATATATATATATATATATATATATATATATATATATATATATATATATTTTAGGATTAACTTCTCTTACCTGTCCCCACCACAGGAGCTGCTGAGAATAGACAGTGTCCAGCCTTCACCTATCACGGCAGGTAGCGTTGTGCCAACTTTCAGGGTTTTTTGGGTTCCTACTCAGAGAAACCTCTTACCTGGACCTGTAAAAGACTTTGCCAGAAATTTTGTGCCACTGTTAATAGTACAGCAAGCCTGGTTTTCTCAGAGCCCAGTCCTCCAAAGAGAGACTTACAGGCAAAACCTCACTTCTTCGGATGACGAGGCCCAAGTACCATACCATCTTAGGAGTCAAAATATCAGCCCAAGATATGGATCCGGTCAGCATAGCCCTTTAAGCCCCCGCAGGGACCAAACTGGAGCTTTCTTCACAGCACATGTTTTACATGACCAACCACCTTAGACACTGGTGAAAAAACTGAGGTCCACCCCATATGGGAGTGGTTATATAGGGGAGGAATTCTCCTTAATTGGGGTTAACCAGTGTCCAATCACTGATGGTGCCTATCTAACCCACTATGTAATGAATACTCTGTGTCCCGTGATGTATGATCAAGAAAGATAGTATTTTGATAAGGTAAGTAAGACATGGGCAGTCCCACCAAATGTGGAGCAGTGTCCCTCTATTTCGGTGTCATCTCCAGCAAGTGTCTGAGATATGTGGAAATATAGCATGTACTCCTACTCAGAAGTTTTAATTTTTTTCCTGGATTCAACAGTGTTAAGATCAGGTGGGGTGGACTCGGAGTATATGTTCTCAAAACGTGTCAGAGGCCTATGAACCTGGCCTCTCTTGAGAAAAAACAAATAGTAGTCTGTAAGTTGAAAAAAAGTCATCCACTGGCCTGGGCTTGCTCTGTGTTATCTATTTGAAAGATGTAAAGCCACAGTTAGTCAGTGGATAGAACCCTGTATATTGTGGAAACCATAGTGTAGGACCATTTGATCAATTTGCATGCTGAGAGGCTAGAGGGAAAATAAGGGACGCCCAATATGGAGGATATTAAAAATTCCATCAAATAATCTGGATAGAAGGAATGCCTTAAAATACATGATTAGATTGGATAACCCCAGGCCCCCTTCAGTTTTCCATCTGCTAAGTGTCAGGTCACCTTGAGGCTAGGTGACAGATGCACTCTGTAGGAGTCAGAAGTGCACCGCTAAGGTAGTGGACCCTGGGACTGACTGCTGCGGATTGAACCCTGGGAGGTTCAGGAAGCAGGTCTACTGGATCACTGACACAGATCCCACTGGGAGCTAGAGCATAGATTCCCCAAGGCGCGGAGTCTAATAGCCAGCAGGTGTTCCCCAGAGCCTCTAGTGGTGAGGATGGACTGCGCTGCAGTCTGGCTCCAGGTCGTGGCCCCCAGGGTCTCACAGCTCATGCTCACGGTAGACTACAGGAGAAGAGGAAGGAGGCAGCAGGCTGGAACAACAAGGAAAGTAAGGGACAAGCTAAGGTCGGGGCCACAAGCAGACAAGGACAACAGAGTTCACGCCAAGGTTCAGGGTCACAGGCAGCCAGGGATGGTCAGGGACACGCCAAAAGGTCAGGGTCACGAGCAGACAGGAATAGTTAAGAACAGGCCAAAGTCGGTAACTGGAATCAGACGTAGGAAACACAGCAAGTACACACGGAGGCTAACACACAATGGTTGATCAGCACTGCTGGCTTGCAGTGCACAGGTTAATATAGGGTTCCCTGATAGGGCCTGGGGTAGGGCCATGCTTAGAGAAGAGGTTATAAAACCAGTCAGGTGAGAGGCAGCTGGTC
This sequence comes from Aquarana catesbeiana, assembly GCF_042186555.1. NCBI lineage: Eukaryota > Metazoa > Chordata > Amphibia > Anura > Ranidae > Aquarana > Aquarana catesbeiana. Next base: position 496,513,733 of record NC_133325.1, read on the forward strand.
TTTAGAGATGAACACATGGAGACAGGTAAGCTGACAGAGAAACTCTATTGCATAACCATGACACTAAGGATAATGGATTTGGTGCCTGCCAAATGTATCTGAGGAGGGGGGATCTGATCGTGTGAAAGAACATATGTTGTACTTCAATGGGTAAGGTTTGAAAAACATACAAAAAACGTGGGAGATTTTCCATTTTGAATGTCAATCCATTTATGGTGAAAAGGTGACTAACATTTACATTTCTGTGCCTTTCTCTGGATTAATTGAGGTAATTAGTTAAAGTATAGCATGTTGGGATTTGAGGATAGGGGGATTTCCAAATATTTCAGACCTTTTGATTACTATCAAAAAGGGAAACACGATCAGAGGGCAGTTATCACTTCTGCAGGTAAGGAGATATTGAGGGCTTCTGTCTTGTGGGTATTTACTTTGAAATGACTAAATTATGCAAATATAGCAAATTCCTGTAATAGGACTGGGATGGCAATTCGAGGGTTGGAGGCAAGGAGTAGCAAATAATCAGAAAATAGGCTTAGTTTAAACTCATGGTCCCCGACATGAATGCCTCGAATAGATTAGTTATGATGGATTGCTACGGCCAGAGGAATGGGGAAAGGGGCATCCTTGATGCATCACATTCTTTATCTTTATTGAATTGGAGAGCAAACTGTTTATTCTTACTTTCAAAGTGGAAGCTTGGTAGAGTTTACTTATACATATATAGTTACATATGTAAACAATAGTATAATACCATACATTGATATTCAAGGGATAGTTAAATACTAGAAACAGCGCTGTTGTTGAGCAAAATAAATGATTGTGTGGCCAACTACACACAGAACAATGTCCATAAAAGTGATGAAGTAATAGTAGTGGTTCATAGGTAGTTCAAAGCAGATCATAAGTTTGTCACAGCATGCACCATCTACCGATTACTCCACTCCACCAGGTGTGAACACACTCCCCTCAGGGGGTTAAACTCACCAGAGATGAGTATATCACAAGCCTCCAAATAACAGATATCCTGGGATAGATAAATACGCTTTTCTCCAAGTGATGGATAAAGGGATTCCAAAGCAATGAAAACAAAGGAGAGCACACATAGCGTAATTCCATTTATTATTAAAACAAACCAATCACATTAAAATTCCCCCATCACTAACTACGTACTAGATATATGCAGTCAACAAGCAAAAGGATAACATCACCGTGCACCGCAGCGTAGGAACTCCGGTCACCGCCTCAGCCCACAGAGAGCGGAGTCACTTCCTAGTTCCGGGTCCACCACGATGGAGCGCACGTGTCACTTCCGGCGTCGTGTAGGTCACGCCCTGACGCGTTTCGTCATATCCTGACTTCAACAGAGGGCGTGACCACACGACACAGACGCCGGACTTAAAAACAAGCCGCCCCTAGCTCCACATCCAATCACGTTCCTCAGAGCGCAGACTAGCATACGTCACGTCAGCGCAGCTGAGGAACAGGAGGGGAAGAGGGACAAACCTACCCACATTGCACTTATATCGGCTATAAAGAGTCACGGTCATAGATGAAGATAGGGGATGCGGATAGCCGTAAATAGAGACAGCATAACATCACATATCCCAAATATCCAATCCATGCCTTCAAATTGTGCCACAGTACATTACGCATGATACAAACAAACAATGTCAAGCACATATATAATGCTGTATCATCATCTGATAGCACCCACTGTTCAAATACACTGTAACCACTCATACTGCCTATAGGTGGAGTCATATGAACTCTATACTTAATATAGAGCTTCCACATAGTATATCTCATACACAGAGCTCATATATACAACAAATCTGGATCATATCATGAATTAAAATTATATAAAACCATCTACTGAGAGCTTCATAAAAAAGTTCCCATTTAGTAAACTAAACTAAAAAATAGAATAGCATTAAAAAAATTAGAATAGCATTAATAAAATTAACATGCAGGCTTGAACATTAAAAATAGTGGGGAAATTGGACTACTAAAATACTCACAATCAGGAGAATAAAGAAGGGAGTAAAATAGGAAGGTAAATAATGCTAGCTCAGATAAGTCAACCCTATGAAATTTTAAAAGTCACTTATAAAACAGTTAATGTCTAAATCGACATTCAACCCTTTTGGCGATAACGTGTCAGCCAGAAAAATCCATTGGGTCTCTCTCTTAGAAAGATCCCTAACCAAGTTGGAGCCCCTCCACACAGGTTTAAGATGATCTATGCCCCAAAATTTCAGACCAGATGGGTCACGATTGTGCATCAATTTAAAATGGAGCGAAACGTTGTGATCCTTAAAGCCCAGCTTTATATTAGCTATATGCTCTGCAATTCTAATTTTTAAACGTCTTTTAGTTCTTCCTATGTACATAAGACCACATGGACATTGCAGCGCATACACCACATGGGTAGTATTACATGTGATTAATTCCTTGATGGTAAATTCTTTATTGTTAGACGTCGACGTAAACCTCTCAATTGCCCTCAGCGGCATAGATCATCTTAAACCTGTGTGGAGGGGCTCCAACTTGGTTAGGGATGAGTGGATGACTATGGTAAGTTCTTGTAAGGTAAATGGGAAAGCTAAAGTTCCAATAGCTGTGTTTGAGAGTGTAGGAAGGCATGTTGACTTTATGTAGTCTGATCTTAGAGTTCTTAGAGGGTTCAGGAGAGGGTATCCCAGGCTCAGAAGAAGAAATACAATGCACATTAATACTGATGGAATGCCCCTGTGATGGCCTCAGAGGTATGAACAAGGTCTTGCTCTTGTGGACATAGGTACGGATCTGTTGTTTATGGATGGTTCATGCAAGCAACTTACTAGATTTCTTGCCAAACTTGTGCAGTGAGTGCATTGCTAGTTCCCTATATTTTGTGTATGATTGGTCAATAAGGGCATGTAGGTCTGAGCATTTATTCACCAGCTTCTGGTATACAGTAGCTGAGGTTTGTTTTTTTTCTAAGACAGCAATAGTAGTGCTAAGGATGGGGAATTGGGTGGATCTCTCTTTCTCTTTGACATGGCTCGTTGATGGAACAGAGTACCTCGCAGAATACACTTTACCTCTCTCCCGAGTTAATGTGAGACTTTAGAGTCTGTGGCATGAGTAAACTTGAACTCCGGTTTCATGGAGTAGGGATTTGTTTACTCTCCAAAAGCATGGTGTGAGGGACGGGTAAGGTCAAGAAGTGCAGACAGTGGTAGTACTACAGTTGGATGTCTATAGGGGAGGAGGGACTCCAGCTTAGTAGAGCATGAGAGATAAAAAAACAAAATATTCTACTGTAAGAGATGTGTGGAGCTGAGAAAAACATAGTCTTTTCCCCTAGGGTGACGTGTGCACCAGCTGTCTGCTAACTGCAGGAAATTCTATCTCTTACGTATTACTTAATAATATTAATAAGGTAACCTTGTGTAAATTGTTCCAGTTAGGACATGATACTCTGGAAGGCTCCCTTAATTAGGGAGATAAATGTTTTCAAGGGTAAAACATTTATTGTAGAGAATACATCGGAAGAAAAGGTACCTACTGTCGGGTCTTTAAGCTCATGGGTGATTTTATAGTTTGTAATATCTGGAGAGGTGGGATCTTTTGGGTTTGGAAATGTGTTTACTGTAAGTAAGAGTATCTGTATTTTTTGCTTATGAATATGATAGAATACATGAGATTTTTTTTTGTTTTTTGTTTTTTTATTGAAGCCCTGGACATTAAGGGGGGGTCTGCAGTCAGGGTGGTCATGGTAGTCTATCTAGAAAAGCAGGAAAGTATGGCATGTCCCAGCTAAGCAGAAGAGTGTCCTGCAAAGGATGGTGGTGAACAGAAGAGGAGGGAAGGAGGAAAGAGTAAAGAAATAGTAAAAGGAGTATGAAAAATAAAACAAGCCAATTAGAGAAGGTATATATCCATAATTGGAGGGTTGGGGTCTGATAACTATCGTGTATAGGCAGAGTGAGAAAAATCCCATGATGCAGGTTCAAGGTACTACTTCAGGTAGTATGGGAGTGCCGCCTATTGGGGGAAATGAGGGTGGTAATGACCCAGATCAGGCTGAGACACATGAAACATTAATGTATATCAACATGAAATATAAAAAAGAAAACCCATATTATAGCAAGTACCAAAGATTCAGCTGACGTCAAATGGGGTGAGGTATACCTACATATCAGAATATAAGCCCAATAGTCCTAAAATGGGGAACATTTAGGGTGATTTACTAAGAAGAAGGCACTGCACCAGTTCATACATTAATTGGTGCGCCGGAAAAGTCACTAATCGAACCAGCGCACATTGAAGCGCAAATAGCGATAATAAATACCTGCATATGTAAACTGCAACTGTCGCAAGGGTAATTGCGGTTTTCCCATTGATAATAGCGCACCCCCAATACAATTGGTTAATTTCATCTCAGTGTGGCAGGAAAAGCCCTCTTGCAAATATCCCAGCAAACTAAGGTTTAAAGGAATGCCTGTGCACAGAAGCGCCACCCGGCGCTCGCGCGCGCGCAATAGCGCCAACAGTGCTAACGTGCGTACGCGCATGCGCAATAGCGCCAATAGCGGTGCCCTGTGACAGCACTTGGCGCCAAAGGGGCTATTTAAAGAGGACTGTTCCACTGCTGCCTTGCTGTCCGGTCTACAGCGTTCCTGAAGACCCCTTGTGCCCTGTTACTTGCATTTGCTACCTGATACCTGTTGGACTGTTCCTGACTACTCTGTTTGCTGCCTGCCCTGATCCCGGCTTTTGGACTTTGACTACTCTGTTTCTGCCTGCCCTGATCTCAGCTTTTGGACTTTGACTATTCTCCCAGATTTACCTTCTGTACCTGATCTGCCTGTCTGTGTTTGACCCGGCTTGCCTGCACCCTGCTGTCTACATCCTGCTGCTGGACTACAAGACACCTCCCAGCTGTCTACATCCTGCTGCTGGACTACAAGACACCTCCCAGCTGTCTACATCCTGCTGCTGGACTACAAGACACCTCCCTGCTGTCTGCATCCTGCTGCTGGACTACAAGACACCTCCCTGCTGTCTACATCCTGCTGCTGGACTACAAGACACCTCCCAGCTGTCTACATCCTGCTGCTGGACTACAAGACACCACATGCTGTCTACATCCTGCTGCCGGACTACAGGACACCTCCCAGCTGACTATCTGATTCAGCTCTCTGCTCCAGCCTTCCAGTCAGGCACTTGTGCCCCTTCGCACTCCCGAGCCCCTGTCATCACTACCAGGGGTTCCCGAGTCGGAGGTATACGAGAGGCCGTTCCCTGCATTCCGGGCTCCACCTACCAGGTACGTGACACAGTGTCTTGTTAGGCAATTAGTAGGTGTTCTCACTTAATTAACCCTTTTGATGCTAATCTCATTCCTATAACTTTATTACTTTTTTCCAATCTTGATCTTTAAAGGTGACCATACACTGCAATCAGTTAGATCTTAACCACATCAGCCCTGGAAGATTTTAATCCCCCTCCTGACCAGAGCACTTTTTGCGATTCGGCACTGTGTCGCTTTAACTGAAAATTGCGCAGTCGTGCAATGTTGCACCCAAACAATATTGACATCCTTTTTTTCCCACAAATAGAGCTTTCTTTTGGTGGTATTTGATCACCTCTGTGGTTTTTATTTTTTGCGCTATAAACAAAAAAAAAAAAGCGGCAATTTTGAAGTTAATAATAATTTGGGGTGTACACAACAAAGTGCTAGAGTGCAATTTGCATAATGGGGACACTAGTTAGATTGACCTGTGTGTCCCCAAGGAAATACATTGGTAGGGTTTTACCCTCACTTCCTGTTTGGCTATGTGACAGGAAGTGAAGCCAATTTTCAGAAAAGGGACACAAAGCCCCACCTAAAAAAGACAAGCAGGGGTTCCAACACTCACTTGGTTTCCCTGAAATGCCCACAATTAGAAAAGGATTGTCTTGAGTTAAATTTTAGCTCAGTGCTCTAAATCCAGTGTTTCTCAACCCTGTCCTCAAGTACCCCCAACAGGCCATGTTTGCAGGTTTACCTTCATCTTGCACAGGTGCTTTAAATCAGAGTCAATGGCTTGGTATTTTAGACAGAAGATACATTCCCAAAACATGTCCTGTTGTGGGTACTTGAGGACTAAGGAATCACTGCGCTAAACTGGAAAATTGAATACTTACCTCTCTGTAATTTTCCTTTCCTGGTGCCTATCCATGGCAGTAGGGATGAGCTTCGAGTTCGAGTCGAACTCATGTTCGACTCGAACATTGGCTGTTCGCAAGTTCGCCGAACAGCGAACAATTTGGGGTGTTCGCGGCAAATTTGAATGCCGCAGAACACCCTTTAAAAGTCTATGGGAGAAATCAAAAGTGCTAATTTTAAAGGCTTATATGCAAGTTATTGTCATAAAAAGTGTTTGGGGACCTGGGTCCCGCCCCAGGGGACATGGATCAATGCAAAAAAAAGTTTTAAAAACGGCCGTTTTTTCAGGAGCAGTGATTTTAATAATGCTTAAAGTCAAACAATAAAAGTGTAATATCCCTTTAAATTTCGTACCTGGGGGGTGTCTATAGTATGCCTGTAAAGGGGCGCATGTTTCCCGTGTTTAGAACAGTCTGACAGCAAAATGACATTTCGAAGGAAAAATTCCATTGAAAACTACCCGCGGCTATTGCATTGCCTACAATACACATAGAAGTTCATTGATAAAAACAAACAACAAGGAGAGGGGCGCCTCTGAGTATAAATCATAAATACATTTTATTAAAACAACAATATCCACTCACATGGAAGTTGGAGAAGTTGCATTAGGGTCGGTTGGCTGGGCTGGAGAGATGCGGTGGAACTACAGGTCACAGCGGTTCCTGCAGGGCATGCCAGGTCCAAAGAGGATTAGTTCTTGCAGCCAGGTTCAGTCTCTTGCAGCGAACAGTCCAACACAAATCCTGCTGGGTTGGGAGCCAGGTTATGTCCCAGATGCACAGATAGGGGTTCCAGGGAAGGAAGGGAGAGATGTGTAGGACGCCAGAGCATCCGTTCAGCCGTGCTGCTGCTCACTGATAGAATGGTGCGAAGCCTCTAGGAAGGGAAAAAGGCCGGCCGAGCCGAAGATCTCTAGCGAGGCTTGGAGAGCAAGTACAGCGTGGCGCCCGGTGATGACGTCACACGCATGCAACGCGTTTCAGAATAGGCTTGCCATTGGTGGACGAATGGCCGCATTCCTTTGTCAAGCATAGGGAGAGGAGGACACAGTGGGCTTATATAAGCTGAAAAGAGGGGGGGGGCGGGGCCGGAAAGTCAGTGATTTGCATAAAAAATAGGTAATGGGCGGCATTAAATGGCAGGGGGGATAAAAACAAAAGGACCTTACAATGACATAGTGCATAAAAAATAAAAGGGAGAATATATGTATATAATTTTACAACAGGGCTCCAATTAAGACAAAACATTGTGAATAAAACCAGATAAGGTAAGATAAATTCAGGAACAAGCATTTAAAACATTGTGAATAAAACCAGATAAGGTAAGATAAATTCAGGAACAAGCATTTAAAACATCATGAGGAAATAAATCATAAGGTACAGTGCAATAAAATAGATCAAATAAATATAAATAAATATACAGTAAATACAATAGATTGCCATAAGATGTTATGTATAGAGAGTGGGAGATGACTGTCAAGGATAGGTGATTAATAGTTGTAGTCTGCACCGTCTGGTGTGCAATATGGAATAAAACAATGTCAATTTAATTAATAAATTATAAATTGATCCTGGGACTATGATTACAGAGAATATGGAAATAAACACTGATGGATTTTAGTATTTCGGGGTAAGTGGGGGGAGGGGGGGAGGGGAGATATGTACATATATAAATGTGTGAGGGGGAGATGCACATATATAAAAAAAAAAAAAAAAAAGGAAAAATAAGGGGGGGGGGGGGTAAAAAAAGGGGGGTAAAAAGAGGGGAAAAAAAGAGGGGTAAAAAAAGGGGGGTAAAAAGAGGGAAAAAAATAAATAAATAAAAAATAAGGGGGGGGGTAAAGAAAGGGGGGTAAAAAGAGGGTGAAAAAAAAAAAAAAAAAAGGGGGGTAAAAAAAGGGGGGTAAAAAGAGGGAAAAAAAAAAAAAACTACAACTGAGACAAAATTTCATGGTAGCTGTAAAGTGGTAAGAGGAAAGGTTGTTATAGGACTGTGGATATCTCTATTCCTTCATTGAGGCCGCCAGGGGAGAGTACATCTAAGCAGTATATCCAGAAAGTCTCTCTGGCGCAAAGCTTTTTGAACCGTTCAGCTTCTGACATGTGTTTAGGGATTTGTTCAATAACCCAAACAGACAGACCGGTGGTAGATTTGTTGTGACACTCGGCAAAGTGCCGAGGGACACTGTGTTTGTCCTTACCACCCTCAATGAGTCGTCGATGCTGGCCGAACCGCTGCCTGAGTGGGCAGATAGTTCGCCCAACATAGATTAACCCACAAGGGCACGTGAGGCCATACACTACAAAATTAGACGAGCAGTTATAGAATTGTTCCAATGTATAAATTCTGCCTTTAGATAGAAAAGATTTTTTGCCATGTTCCACAAACATACAAGTCTTGCAGCGGGCTTTCTTACACTGATACATGCCGACTAGTGGTATGAGGGTGGTGGGGTTGGAACTGGGCTTGTCGATGGGCAATTTACTTGGGGCAATCCTATTTTTGAGACTCGGAGCCTTTCGGTACGTGATTCTGGGTATAAGCGGAAGGGAGGTTTTCAGAAGTGGATCCTGTAGCAGAATGGACCAATGTTTCTTTAGTATATTTTCCATTTTTTTGTACTGAAAATTGAAGGTAGTGATAAACCTAGTGGAATGATCTGTTATCTCTTTATCTTTTTTGGCAGGTTTGCCTTTAGCGTAATAGTTGCATGCTTGATCAACTAGATCTTTAGGATAGTCCTTGTCGGCGAACTTCTTTTTAAGTTGTATACTCATGGTGTCATAGTCGCTGTCTAGGGTGCAGTTCTGTCGTAGGCGGCAGAACTGACCTTTAGGTATGTTTTGTGTCCATTTTGGATAGTGGCAACTCCTATAGTGCAAATAGGAGTTGCCAGCGGTAGGTTTGATGTGGTTTTTTGCGATAATCAGGTTGTCTAAATGACCCAGATCTAAATCTAAGAAGGCCAGATTAGTAGGATCGACAACGTGAGTGAAAGACAAGCCGTATGGATTGGAATTGCAATGTTGGACAAAAAGGGAAACTAGGTCGACAGGGCCATCCCAAATGATGATTATGTCATCAATGTAGCGGCCAAAAAATACAATATTGGCACAGTGGGGGTTGTTTTGTATAATGAAATTCTTTTCCCAATAACCCATCGCCAGGTTGGCGTAGGAGGGAGCGAAATTCGCTCCCATCGCAGTTCCCTTAGTTTGTAGGTAGAAGTCGCCATTGAAATCAAAATAGTTATGGGTGAGGCAAAAATTGGTTGCCTCCAAGATGAATGCAGCTTGTCTGGGGTTGATAGAGGGATCTTGTGCGAGAAAAAATTCTAGCGCAAGTAAACCAAAAGAGTGTGGGATTGAAGTGTAAAGTGATGTGACGTCCAGAGATAACCAGAGGTAAGATGGTTCCCACTTGTAAGATGCAAGTAGTTCCAACAAGTGTGAACCATCTCTGATATAGGACGGTAATTGTTTAACAATGGGCTGGAGATATAGGTCAATATATTGACTGAAACCGGTAGTAACACTCTCCATGGCAGCCACAATGGGCCTGCCAGGGGGAGAAGTGAGACTCTTGTGGATTTTAGGTAAGTGATAGAAATATGGGATCTGGTAAAAGTTTTTGGTGAAGAAAGAGGCTTCCGTTTTGTCGATCACTCCGCCATCAAGAGCTGATTTTACCAAAATGTTAACTTCAGCGGCAAATTCAATGGTGGGGTCCTTGGAAAGTTTTTTATATGTAGTCTCATCTGAGAGGAGTCTAAGGGCTTCGTTAATGTAATCTGCCTTGTTTTGCAGGACAATACCTCCCCCTTTGTCCGCTGATTTGATGATAATGTCAGCCGAGTGTGTTAGGGAATCCAGAGCCTGGATTTCAGAAGCTGAAAGGTTGTGCATATGAGAAGGTATCGTGGTAGAAGTCTGGCAAAGTTTCAGGAAGTCAGCATATACTACCCTGTAAAAACTTTCAAGGTAAGGGCCTTTTGACTGGGCCGGATAGAAGATGGATTTAGGTTTTAGTGATGAGTGTAAAATAGGTGGTGACGTAGCAAGGTGTTGAGTAAAGAGACTAAGAGTGTCTCCTTCATTCGTTATGGAATCTAATATGTCTATGATGTCCCCATCATATTCAAACATATCTGTGGAAGGACTGGTGGGAAGAGGGTCCAGGCACACTTCAGTAGGTTTGTGTGATTTGGCATGGAAAAACCTTTTGAGGGTCAAGTTGCGAATGTATCTGTTTAAATCTTTAAATAAAAGGAAAGGATTGGGCTTATTAATAGGGGCAAAATTAAGGCCTCTGCTAAGTAGGCTAATGTCTGCGGGGGAGAGTTCGAGAGATGATAGGTTGAAGATTTTTACAGTTTGCGGAGCTTCGGTGTATTTGTTTCGGAACTTTTTTCGTCCTCCTCTGCAGCCTCTCCGGTGAGTTTTCGTTTTCTCCGGTTGGCTCGAGGAGGACTGGGGACTAAAAAAGTGTTGGACTCTGTGGTGGTGGGGGAACCCGATGTGTGAGGTTTAGGACATTCAGTCGAAGGTTCGATAGTAACAATGGGGGTGTTGGAGGCAGATTGGACATCCATAGCTAAATCTAATGATTTCCTGACTGAGATAGATGTAGACATCATTTTGGAAACAGGGTTGGACACAGGGGCAATATCTCTTGTGATGTTATCACGTCCCCTTCCTGTATGGGAGGGCCTGTTATAAAAATGATTAAGATCATTAAGCAGTTTTCTGGATTTGGTTGTAGGGATTCTGTTAGTTGGATGACTAATGCGAGTCATAGGAACAGTACCAAGTGAAGAATTTCTATAGGGAATAGAAATGCTCATAAGGGGTGGAGGCGGATGATGTTGGGACAAGGGTGTGGTGGGAAGTAATGGGCGGGGGCGGGGGGGACAAGTGGGTCTGTGGGAAGAAGGGGCCAGGGGGGGATGGGAGGAAGAGGGTACAAAAGGTGGTTGGTTGGTGGTGGATGCGGGGGGGAAAAGGGAGGGAGGGGGACAGGGTAATCTGGTATCAGATGGGGGAGGGGGTTGTTGAGATTTAGATTTCCAGTTGAAAATTCTATTCAAATTAAAGTCATCTAGATCTCTTTTGAATTTGCCCAATTTTGTTTGAATCATATAGTCCTCATCAGATTTGGTGTTTTTCTTGAGGATATCAAGCCAAGAGAGTGGGACTGTAACCCTACGATCTGTGATCTCTGTAGCTATAGTGTTAGCTTCAAGTTTAAGTTTCTCGAAGAGATGTAATCTATGCTCAATGAGTATTTCCATCCATTTGGATGTACAAAATTCAGATATGGTTTCCCATTCTTTTTTACTGGTGGAGTTTAAAAATGGGCAGTCTTTTGTAATTCTGAGGCCTCGAGGGGAGATTTTGGTCGAGATATATTTTTCCAAGAAAAACCTATCCCACCATTGCTGATTTAGGTTTTTGATGATTCTCTCCAGGTGTTTAAATTTCCCGCAAAGAGTATATCTAGTGGCACCTGTTAATTTTATATCGTTAGAAAAAATGGTAGATGGGAGGATGGTGTACATATCCTCCAGGACATTGTGTCTATATGTCTCTATGTCTTTAAGAAGGTCCATGATGTAAAAATAAACTTTAACAATAAAATATTGGTATGTTCAACTATATAAGGGATTATTATAAATAGACCGGGGGGATAGGTCAATAGGAAAATCAAAACAAAAAAAAAAAAAACAAAAAAAAGGGGGGGGGAGGCACTTAGAATCAATATCTGTGGGGGTAGTGTTGGAAGGAAAATTTACCTTATAAACAGATATACAAGTGCAGTTTCAATATACGATAAAACAACAAGGAACCATTTGTTGCAGGTATACACAAAATTATATATACACAGAATAGGAATAACAAAAATGGTGGTGGTGCAGATTAATATTGATGGACACGGTAAAAAATATACATATATACACACGTATATTCCTTTGGCAATAGTGCAATATGTGCATCTCCCCCTCACACATTTATATATGTACATATCTCCCCTCCCCCCCTCCCCCCACTTACCCCGAAATACTAAAATCCATCAGTGTTTATTTCCATATTCTCTGTAATCATAGTCCCAGGATCAATTTATAATTTATTAATTAAATTGACATTGTTTTATTCCATATTGCACACCAGACGGTGCAGACTACAACTATTAATCACCTATCCTTGACAGTCATCTCCCACTCTCTATACATAACATCTTATGGCAATCTATTGTATTTACTGTATATTTATTTATATTTATTTGATCTATTTTATTGCACTGTACCTTATGATTTATTTCCTCATGATGTTTTAAATGCTTGTTCCTGAATTTATCTTACCTTATCTGGTTTTATTCACAATGTTTTAAATGCTTGTTCCTGAATTTATCTTACCTTATCTGGTTTTATTCACAATGTTTTGTCTTAATTGGAGCCCTGTTGTAAAATTATATACATATATTCTCCCTTTTATTTTTTATGCACTATGTCATTGTAAGGTCCTTTTGTTTTTATCCCCCCTGCCATTTAATGCCGCCCATTACCTATTTTTTATGCAAATCACTGACTTTCCGGCCCCGCCCCCCCCCCTCTTTTCAGCTTATATAAGCCCACTGTGTCCTCCTCTCCCTATGCTTGACAAAGGAATGCGGCCATTCGTCCACCAATGGCAAGCCTATTCTGAAACGCGTTGCATGCGTGTGACGTCATCACCGGGCGCCACGCTGTACTTGCTCTCCAAGCCTCGCTAGAGATCTTCGGCTCGGCCGGCCTTTTTCCCTTCCTAGAGGCTTCGCACCATTCTATCAGTGAGCAGCAGCACGGCTGAACGGATGCTCTGGCGTCCTACACATCTCTCCCTTCCTTCCCTGGAACCCCTATCTGTGCATCTGGGACATAACCTGGCTCCCAACCCAGCAGGATTTGTGTTGGACTGTTCGCTGCAAGAGACTGAACCTGGCTGCAAGAACTAATCCTCTTTGGACCTGGCATGCCCTGCAGGAACCGCTGTGACCTGTAGTTCCACCGCATCTCTCCAGCCCAGCCAACCGACCCTAATGCAACTTCTCCAACTTCCATGTGAGTGGATATTGTTGTTTTAATAAAATGTATTTATGATTTATACTCAGAGGCGCCCCTCTCCTTGTTGTTTGTTTTAGCTTGCTGGACCCTGCTTTTGGTTCCTTTGGTGGCCGCCCTGACTGACCTCTTGTATATACTCCCAGTATATATGCATGAACTTACACATGCATTTTTACAGTTTTCAGTTTCTGGACTAATCGGTTTTACTTTCAAGGTAACTGTGCTTTGCGCCTTTTTACTTGTATTATCATTGATAAAAACAGCATGGGAATTCAACACAGGGAAACCCCGAACCAAAATAAAAAAAAAAAAAATGACGTGGGAGTCCCCCTAAATTCCATACCAGGCCCTTCAGGTCTGGTATGGATATTAAGGGGAACCCCGGCCAAAATTGGGCGGCACAGTGGTGCAGTGGTAGCACTCTCGCCTAGCAGTAAGAAGGGTCACTGGTTCGAATCCCAACCACGACACTACCTGCTTGGAGTTTGCATGTTCTCCCTGTGCCTGCGTGGGTTTCCTCCGGGTACTCCGGTTTCCTCCCACACTCCAAAGACATGCTGGTAGGTTAATTGGATCCTGTCTAAATTGTCCCTAGTATGTATGAATGTGAGTTAGGGACCTTAGATTGTAAGCCCCTTGAGGGTAGGGACTGATGTGAATGTACAATGTATATGTAAAGTGCTGCGTAAATTGACGGCGCTATATAAGTACCTGAAATAAATAAATAAATAAAATTAAAAAAAAAAAAATGACGTGGGGTTCCCCCTAAATTCCATACCAGACCCTTCAGGTCTGGTATGGGATTTTAAGGGGAACCCCGCGCCAAAAAAAAAAAAAAAAAACGGCGTGGGGTCCCCCCAAAAATCCATACCAGACCCTTATCCGAGCACGCAACCTGGCAGGCCGCAGGAAAAGAGGGGGGGATGAGAGTGCGCCCCCCCTCCTGAACCGTACCAGGCCACATGCCCTCAACATTGGGAGGGTGCTTTGGGGTAGCCCCCCAAAACACCTTGTCCCCATGTTGATGAGGACAAGGGCCTCATCCCCACAACCCTGGCCGGTGGTTGTGGGGGTCTGCGGGCGGGGGGCTTATCGGAATCTGGAAGCCCCCTTTAACAAGGGGACCCCCAGATCCCGGCCCCCCCCTGTGTGAAATGGTAAGGGGGTACAAAAGTACCCCTACCATTTCACTAAAAAACTGTCAAAAATGTTAAAAATGACAAGAGACAGTTTTTGACAATTCCTTTATTTAAATACTTCTTCTTTCTTCTATCTTCCTTCATCTTCTGGTTCTTCTGGCTCTTCTGGTTCTTCCTCCGGCGTTCTCGTCCAGCATCTCCTCCGCGGCGTCTTCTATCTTCTTCTCCTCGGGCCGCTCCGCACCCATGGCATGGGGGGAGGCTCCCGCTCTTCTCTTCTTCTTCATCTTCTTCTCAGGGAAGTCCCGTCAAGTCACCGTGCGTCAGAGGGGGGTGGGGGTCACCGGGTGGCCCCGCCCCCCGTTATTTAAGAACTGTCAGACGAGGAGCGCCGTCACACAGCGGGAGCCTCCCTCCATGCCAGCATGGGTGCGGAGCGGCCCGGAGAAGAAAATGAAGAAGAGAAGAAAAGAAGAAGAGAAGAAGATGAAGAAGAAGAGAAGAGCGGGAGCCTCCCCCCATGCCATGGGTGCGGAGCACCCGAGGAGAAGAAGATAGAAGACGCCGCGGAGGAGATGCTGGACGAGAACGCCGGAGGAAGAACCAGAAGAGCCAAAAGAACCAGAAGAACCAGAAGATGAAGGAAGATAGAAGAAAGAAGAAGTATTTAAATAAAGGAATTGTCAAAAACTGTCTCTTGTCATTTTTAACATTTTTGACAGTTTTTTAGTGAAATGGTAGGGGTACTTTTGTACCCCCTTACCATTTCACACAGGGGGGGCCGGGATCTGGGGGTCCCCTTGTTAAAGGGGGCTTCCAGATTCCGATAAGCCCCCCGCCCACAGACCCCCACAACCACCGGCCAGGGTTGTGGGGATGAGGCCCTTGTCCTCATCAACATGGGGACAAGGTGTTTTGGGGGGCTACCCCAAAGCACCCTCCCAATGTTGAGGGCATGTGGCCTGGTACAGTTCAGGAGGGGGGGCGCACTCTCGTCCCCCCCTCTTTTCCTGCGGCCTGCCAGGTTGCGTGCTCGGATAAGGGTCTGGTATGGATTTTTGTGGGGACCCCACGCCGTTTTTTTTTTTTGGCGTGGGGTTCCCCTTAAATTCCATACCAGACCTGAAGGGTCTGGTATGGAATTTAGGGGGAACCCCACGTCATTTTTTTTTTTTTATTTTGGCCGGGGTTCCCCTTAATATCCATACCAGACCTGAAGGGCCTGGTATGGAATTTAGGGGGACTCCCACGTCATTTTTTTTTTTAATTTTGGTTCGGGGTTCCCCTTTGGGGAATTCCCATGCCGTTTTTATCAATGAACTTCTATGTGTATTGTCGGCAATGCAATAGCCGCGGGTAGTTTTAAATGAGTTTTTTCCTTCAAAATGTCATTTTGCTGTCAGACTGTTCTAAACACAGGAAACATGCGCCCCTTTACAGGCATACTATAGACACCCCCCAGGTATGAAATTTAAAGGGATATTACACTTTTATTGTTTGACTTTAAGCATTATTAAAATCACTGCTCCTGAAAAAACGGCCGTTTTTAAAACTTTTTTTTGCATTGATCCATGTCCCCTGGGGCAGGACCCAGGTCCCCAAACACTTTTTATGACAATAACTTGCATATTAGCCTTTAAAATTAGCACTTTTGATTATTCATGTTCGTGTCCCATAGACTTTAACGGTGTTCGCGTGTTCGAACAAACTTTTTTCCTGTTCGCATGTTCTGGTGCGAACCGAACAGGGGGGTGTTCGGCTCATCCCTACATGGCAGCATACGCACAATCCATGCATATGCTACCATGAAGGCACCAGGAAAGTAGCTTTTAGACAAATCACACTTTATTTTGTTTTTCCATGTCAATTAGCCTAGTTAAGCTGCAGCTGGGAAATCTGTTGCATGAAAATTGAGAGAGAGAGAGAGATGGATGCATTACTTGGATTGAACATGCATCTGCAAAACAAATTATTAACAAAACACATAAAACATAAAAATTTGCTACAAGTTTTTTTGGTCAACAAAACAGGACTTGGAAAAGAGCAAGGAGGCAGGAGGCGGAGCCTAGCGGAGCAGACATGCATTGTTAGAGCTCCACACCGCTGAGGAGAGAAGGACAAAGCGGAGCCTGCAGACTCAAAAGGTATCTATTTGAACCTTTTTGCCCCTGGGAACAAACTGTGAAAGTTTGGGCAGGAAATATGGTACTGGGAGGAAACCGTGGCAGAAATAAAAATCACCTCACAAAGAGCTCACAGGCACTCACTGCAGCTGAAGCAGCTCCAGTCACCTCACAAGATACAGCATCAGGGTGCTCTCACAGACAGAAAATGTCACAGCAAGACTCTCCATTTGAGTCAGATGCAGAACAAATCCTCTCACAAACTTCTCCACAAGCCTCCTCAGTATCCCCAGTAATATTATTACAATTTGAAAAGATGCTTTATAAGGCTTTAAAACAAACCTCAGACCAAATAACAAAAAGCCTAACCAAAGAAATAAGAGAGCTGGGAAACCGCACCGCAGCCTTAGAAATAAAAATGGATGAAATTGAAATTACAACCCAAGAAAATATAACAGAATTGGAACAATTAAAAGAAGAGAATTTAATACTTCAAACTAAGCTCGAAGATTACGAAAATAGAGCCAGACGTTCAAACTTGCGCATAAGGGGAATACCTGAAACTGTGACAGACCTGCAATCTACTATTACTGCTCTATTACAAGAACTAAAGCCAGATATCCCTATTGAACGTTTAGAACTGGACAGAGTACACAGAGCCCTCACAGCCAAAAAGAAAGATGGACCCCCACGTGATATAATCACAAAATTTCATATTTACAGAACGAAAGAACAAATACTAATTGCTGCAAGAGAAAAAAAGGAACTTAATTTTCAAGGACACAATTATCAAATTTTTGCTGACCTATCCCAACTTACTATTACTAAAAGACGATCCATGAAATCCCAACTAATGGAACTGCAATGCCACAACATTATGTATAAATGGGGCTTCCCCTTTTCAGTCAGATTTAACTACCAAGGTACAATTTACAGAAGCAGATCAGCAGATGAACTACAACAAACCCTTTTAAAATTAAATCTGACAGAACCCACAAGCAGCAACACCCACACACGCAGAAGAATGGCATCATCTTCACCTTCAGGCAGCACCCAGAAAATTTCAGAACAAAATGGGAATCATCATTCTCACAAAAGAGGCCGTTTTGCCACATCATCCATGGACCAAGAAGATTCAATGGACTGACATCCTAATTCCTGATATCTCTTCATTTATTATACTAAGAGATGGTTCTCTATAAAAAACCTGTATTTATAACTGAATGTAACTGCATTCTGATAGTCACACACTGTGTGGGATCATGTTACATTCCAGTTATATTTCTTATTACTTCTGATTCATATAGCCTTTGAATATATAAGTGAAATAAGGAAATTCTTGTTCAGTTATATATTATCAGGTAATAACAATAGATTTATTACTTTTTAGGACAAATATGTTCAATAATCCAGAAGTAATGGAAGCTTTTTCTTTCTTTTCTTAAAACAAATATATTATTACCTAACTAGTTCCTAGAATTATGTTTTTGTTTATTCTAATCTGAAGCAATACAACCTCAATTTTATGAGTTAACATATCTAAACAGTTACATATGAATAAAATATGTAATTGTTTACTCTAAAAGGGTTAAAATCCCCAAATAATTCAAACTATCTTCATCAATACCAAAGTTATTAACAGTACCTTTCTAACTGAATTATTTAGCCTAGGGCAAGACTAACCATATACAACCACCCTGGAATAAATAATTTCAACAAAAACTATATTCTGCACTCCAATTAATGAAACATCATTTTGATGTCTTTTGACATAGCACTTCTCTCCTGTAAGCGGAAGATCCGTGTACCCCCATTAGCCCTCCTCATTCTCCCAACCATATTATGTGGGAATGTGATGAAGGCACTTATTCCCCTGAGAGAGATATTTATTCTCTTTCACGGGTAAATTGTGATTACTTGCAAAAAATAATTTATACAATGTATCATCTAATCTCATATGTTTTTTGTTTACTCTTTACTCCAGAATTCACTGGTTTCTTTTCTATCTATTCATCTCTTCAATCCACACAGGTTGATCTGCGCAGTCAGCTCTGCATAACAAAAAGTAAGTCAAAACTATTTGATCTATTGCCATGGCACCACTGAATATACTTTCCCTGAATGTTCAGGGAATAAATGTCCCTCAAAAAAGGACCAAAGCCTTCCGTACTTTCCATAACAAGAAGGCTCACATAGTATGCCTCCAAGAAACACACTTCACCAAAGATTCTACTCCAAAATATATTTCTCCTTTTTATCAACAAATTTACACGGCTTCTGCCTGTACCAAGCAAAGGGGAACTCTAATTGCATTTCACCGATCCACACCATTCACCTTATCATCAGAAATAAAAGACCCAGAAGGTAGATACCTGAAACTCATGGGTTATATAATGGATACAGCAATCACGGTGATTTCCTACTATGCTCCTAACAAACAACCTACACCATTCCTCTCACATATATTACAAGTGATTAATCCACACAAAATAGGAACAGTGATAATGTGTGGGGATTCGAACCAGGTCCTCCTCCCATTTCTAGATAAATCACCTTTTACACCATCCAAAATAACCTCTAGATTACCTTTTTCTCAACTTCTTTCCAAATACAATCTGGTAGATTCATGGAGAGAAAGTAACCCAATGAAAAAGAAATTCACTTATTTTTCGCACCCTCATCAAACCTTCACCAGAATAGATCATATTTTTCTAACAATAGGAATGATACCAGAAATTATTGCATCAGATATAATTCCGATTCCGTGGTCTGACCATAATGCAGTATACACTACTATAGCCTCAGCCATACCAAAAGCGCATGACCCAACGTGGTACTTACCGGACATAATGCTCAAACACCCACTACATCAGATGGCCATTGAACAAGCTTTAAAGGAATACATATCAATTAATAATACAACAGACATCTCCCCAATAACACTGTGGGAAGCTCATAAGCCTGTCTTGCATGGTACAATACAAAGACAAATGGCAATATTTAAACGGGAACGCAAAAATCTAGCAAAAAAACTAGAACTCAATTTTAATGCAGCCTACATATCATTTCAAGATAATCCATCTCAGAGTACAAAATCTCATCTGGAAAAATCTAGATTGGAATACGATCTATTTCTCACTGAGTCAGTTGATAAATCCCTCAAACGCTCCAAACACAATTTCTACATGAATACAAACAAACCAGGTACATATTTGGCTCAGGCATTAAATTCAACTAACAAATCTTTCAAACCAATACGTTTGAAATTATCAAAAAATGTTTACACTTGTAATCCAGTTAAAATAGTCCATAAATTTCACTCACATCTCGCAACTTTATACAAGACAAACAATGAATTTAATCCTACAGAGGCTGAATCCTTCTTCTCAAAAATAACCTTACCTGAGTTATCTCAGAATCAAAAAAGCAGTTTGGATGAGCCTATAACTATAGATGAAGTTGCTAACGCCATAAAAGACCTAAAACTTAACAAAAGACCAGGCCCAGACGGCTACTCGGCTTTATACTATAAAACATTCTCAGAAATACTCTCTCCCATTCTCACTGAAACTTTTAACAAACTTCTAGATGGACATTCTTTTCGGCAAGAAACACTAATGGCAATTGTTTGCATGATCCCAAAACCCCTTTCTGATGATACTTCCTGTGTGAATTATCGGCCTATCTCTCTGTTAAACCTCGATATTAAATTATTAGCAAAAATAATAGCAAAACGCCTCAATAGCATTATAGGAAAATTAATACATAGAGATCAAGTAGGCTTCATGCCAAATAGACAGGCAGGCGATAATATACGCAGGGCGGTGTTATTGGCACATATTGCTAAAAAACGGAAAATCCCTTTATGTTTTCTATCTCTCGATATTAAGAGGGCATTTGACACAGTATCCTGGCAATATATGCAATATTCATTACAAAAATGGGGTTTTGGACCCCACTTTTTAACATGGATCAAAGCATTATATAATAAACCCAAAGCCTATATAAAATATGCTGGATACAAATCTGAAGCCTTTAATATCGAAAGAGGTACCCGACAGGGTTGCCCATTATCTCCCTTATTATTTGCCCTTATACTCGAACCCATGGCCCAATACATCAGAACAAACCAAACTATAACTGGCATTGAAGTAGGAGGTATTACACACAAATTATGTATATTTGCAGACGATATATTACATTTTCTATCATCACCACAGGTCTCTGGTCCTAACTTAATACCAGCTCTTGATGGATTTGCAGCCCTATCTGGCCTTATGATTAATCCTAAGAAATGCCTAGTGCTTAATATTTCACTCACAAACATGGAATTGATCCCGGCTAGGGCTGCACTCCCATTCACATGGGCAGAAAAATCAATCCCATATCTTGGAATTCATTTAACAGCATCTCATTCTGACTTATTCTCAACCAATTATCCTCCTGTATTAAGACAGATCACAAATCTAATAAAACAATGGTCGCAACTTCCTTTATCCTGGATGGGGAAGATTAATGCAATCAAAATGACTATTCTACCCAAATTGCTTTATCTATTCAGAGTCCTCCCTATTCCAATTCCTTCCTATTTTTTGAGAATAGTACAAAAAAGAGCAACTTCGTTTATATGGGGCTCTTCTAAACCACGTATACCTATACACACACTACATCTTCCCAAAAATAAAGGAGGCCTGGGATACCCTCATTTTACTAACTACTACAGAGCAGCACATTTGGCCAGTCTGTCCAAATACCATGCAAAACAGGAAATCCCATTATGGGTATTTATAGAGGCTTCAGAAAATGACCCTCTATTAATATCAAATTTATTATGGCTTGATCCTAAAGACCGCTTTAAAATTCATAATCCCATAACTAAACACTTCTTATCTCTCTGGGATAAACTAAAAACCAAATATCAGTTACAATCTCCACACAATCCTCTCCTTTCTTTTATCAGAAATCCGGCCTTTTATCCGGCATGGATCTACCCAAATTCTTTTAAAGCTTGGACAACATCAGGCATTCAGACACTAAATGACTTCATAGCATCTAAATCATTCCTTTCATTCCCATCGCTTAGAGAAAAATATGATCTACCAAACTCTGAGATATTTAGATATCTCCAAATCAAAAATTTCTATACACCATTCCTAAAGGGGGATACACCAGTATCCCAATTATCCATTTTTTAATCAATCTGTACAAAAGATCCATTTGCTAAAGGTACAATTTCATCACTTTATAATCAATTATATGGAGTAGCAAATCTTAATAGACCCTCTTACGTTCAGAGGTGGGAGGAGGACCTGGGACGAACTTTAGAAGACACGGACTGGTCTAACATATGGCTCACATCTAAGTCATCTTCACCCAACATCTTAGCACTGGAGACAAGTTATAAAGTCCTAACTCGCTGGTACCTTGTACCCGCTAGAGTGGCAAAATATTCACCTAATACCTCAGCTCTTTGTTTTCGAGGATGCCCAGAAATAGGCACATATTTACACATATGGTGGACGTGCCCAGTAATCCAAACCTTCTGGAAGGAAGTCTTCGTGATTGCATCTAAAATATTTAAAAAAATAATACAACCAGATCCATATTTAACTTTACTTAATCTAAAACCGGAATGGTTAACACTCTCTCAATTCAAACTAATGATCCAACTAATAACGGCTGCAAAACAAACAGTGGCCAAGGCATGGAAATCTCCTACATTGGTACTAGCAGAAACAATTCACAGAATGAATAATACAATGTCCCATGCTAAGATGGTAGCCATCGATCAAAATCAAATTCCAAAATTTGAAAAACTTTGGCATCCTTGGATAAAACAACAGTTCCTGTCAAACTTCAATGACTCTGTCCTGTTGCCATGGTAACAGATTAAATGACTTACAGAGACACCCATTCTAAGGCTTCAAAGAGAACTAAAAAGAATAATAAACTGACGAGCGGGACAACCTTGTGGACCATACCTCTACCTTTCAACCCTTTTTCTTCTTTCTCTTTCCTTTTCTCCACCTTACGATTAAAGCTCATTATCAGAATTTATTTGACCTATATACACTCTACTTGTAAACAATATGTATAGTAGGTATAAATCATTTAAATACCTACAAAAGTAACTAAGGAAATTATATATATCTTTAATTTAGGTTTACGTGAACCCAATGTTTAATATTTGAAATTTCATGATATTTACCTATATAAACCCTACTGTAAAACAATGAGCTTACTTTATAGATCCTTGTAAACTTACTTTATGTATCTTTATAACATTGTATACTCAATAAACTTCTTTTGACAAGGAAAAGAGCAAGGAAAGCAAAAAAATGTATGTTAATTTGAGACACTAACAGAATATGGTTTTGAGGTCTGACAATTTTGCAGAGGAAATGAACAGGAGTTAAAAGGACTGTGCCCCCAAACGGACAGTCATTTAAGGATTTAAACATTTAGTAGTCACAACAACAGCTTGAGGCAGGGGCGGATCCAGAGTCTAGTCTCGGGAGGGGCACTGCCAGAAAATGCGTTTTCATTGTTGGCAATTTATCGGGGAAACGGCTGGTGTTTGCGCTTCAATCATCCCGGCACCAGTGTCAGGATGATTGAAGCGCATTTTTTCTATAATTACATTGTAATATAAAATGAAACAGTTCAACTCACCATAATGCAGAATCAGTGGGAGACCTGAGTGTGTCACTTGCCACGTTACCTGCTACACGTTGCGGATTGTCACTTGCCTGCCACCAGATGCATATTGCCACTTGCCACGTCACCTGCCACACCTTGCGGATTGCCACTTGCCACGTCACCTGCCACACCTTGCAGATTGCCACTTGCCATGTCGCCTGCCACACCTTGCGGATTGTCGCTTGCCTGCCACGTCACCTGCCACACCTTGCGGATTGCCACTTGCCACTTCACCTGCCACACGTTGCGGATTGCCACTTCACCTGCCACACCTTGCGGATTGCCACTTGCCATGTCACCTGCCACACCTTGCAGATTGCCACTTGCCACCTCACCTGCCACACCTTGCAGATTGCCACTTGCCACGTCACCTGCCACACCTTGCGGATTGCCACGTTGCCTGCCACACCTTGTGGATTGTCGCTTGCCTGCTAAGGTGGTGTTTTGGCTGTCTCTTGCTGTGTCCCAGACTCCCAGAGTCAGGCAGCAGAGAGATAATGTAATCTCTCTGCTGCCTGCCAGTCACTGGAGCCAACACTAACGCTGCTATCCTTGGTGCTGCTGCTGGGGGTTTTCCGTCCTGCCCTCAACCATTCCTTCTCCTCATGCCACATTCCCCGCTCCTCCCTGGAGAAGATGATGCCGCGCAGAGGGACACTGTTACCCTACGTGGATCCGGTCTGGCCAGTCATCGGCCGTAATCCATAATGGAGGTGCCTGTCACTCGCCTCCCCAGGCCAAGAAACAATTGCTGTGCCAGCGCCGTGCTCCTGCAGGCCGGCCGCGGCGCCGGAAGCTACATGGTTGCGGGAGGTGGCCGCGGGAGGACGGGTGAAGGTTTTTTCGTGTGGGGGTGGCTTTTTGCCGCCCCCCCATGGCGCTCATGGCTGCCATACCCCAGAAACACCACTGCCGACGTGACTCTGACGTCACTCGTTGCTAGACGCCGGGCGGCCCCGGCGTTAGCAACGAGTGCAGGGAAGAGGCTCCACCCACCTCTCCTCCTAGTCAGTCAGTGCGGCCATAACTACATTAGACAGGTCTCTCTCTCATTGCCGCTGATCGGCTGATGTGAGAGAGACTCGGGCTGCGGGCAGAGGGAGCAACGACATGGGAGATTGTCAGTGCGACTATTTCGGGGGGGGGGGGCAATTGCCCTGTTGCCCCCCCTGGATCTGCCCCTGGCTTGAGGAAGATTTTGATTTTGAAAAAATAATGCAGCACCGACAATTAAATCCAAGTGAAACTAACAAACAACACAGATTGACACCATCAAAAATATTTCAGTGAAAAATATACCCCCCCAAAAAATAAATAAATAAAAGTAAAAAATACTTGCTCTAAAACATCTGTTTTGCAAAGACATAAACAAAATACAAAGAGAGAGAATACATGTATTACAAACTCTATAAGGACACCCAAATGTACGCTTGACACTGACTCACACAATCTTGCCTCTTTGAAGGGCAAGGTAAAGAATGCCATCTGCAAGCTTTATATAACATAGGTTTGTGTGCTAATGAGGCAACTGAAAATACATGCACAGCCCACGAAACACACAAAATGCAAGTTAGAGACAGAACTTCAAAGTGGGTACACCTGTTAAGGATGTCCTTGAATTACTAACGCAAAAAACACATTCTCTGAGCATACCCAGAAAAATCCAAGTGCTGTTCACACACAAAAAGCACAAAAAAAACAAAGTCCCTGAGCATGCCCAGACCAACCCAAATGCATGTCACACACCAAAAGCCACAGCAAATAAAAAAACAAAGTCCCTGAGCGTGCCCAGAACAACCCAAATGCAGCCAGCACAAAATAAGCCACCCCCTGTCCAAAATTAAGCACATCATCTAGCATGCTACAAATTTATGAATGGGACAAACACCCCCCCTGTCCAGGGGGGCAAACAAAGAGCCTAACATGGGCAAAAGTTATACAACAAATACTATTGTAGTTTATGGGAACTGATTTTTCTAGTCCCTACTTTTGCTGGCTTATATTCTAGTTATTGGCCTTAGGGTTGGATCTTGGCCCCTATACCCATTTTGAGGGACATATATCAATATTACCAATTGGACAACCCCAAAAACGAAACAAGGAGAAGTGCCTTTAAAAATGCAAATTTGCTTAAAAGTAACTTGGGGGGAGGGGGCTTACTCTGCCTGTAAAGTGGTGCATCTGTAGTATGTATCCAAAATGCTGCTTCAAAGATGTACGGCTTTAGAGAAAACTTACAAATCTGCAAGATTTTAACCCAAAAGAAAAATAGCCTGCCCCCCAATACATACAGGGCCATTTGGGTCTGTTAAGGCTTAAAATGATAACCCCCACGTGAAAAATACCACACACTAACAAACCCCTAGCCAAACACACAGCAAGCCAGCCCATGAAAGGGGGGTGGATGCTTGGGGGGCAGGAAGGTCTCAGATACCCCAAAAGTCAACCACCTTGGTCCCATATTCAGGGGGACAAGGGCCTCTTCCACACAACCCTAGGCTGGGGTTGTGGGGGGCTGCAGACAGGGGGCTTTACGGAATGTGGAAAGCCCATTTAAACTAGTGGGTACAAGATGCTTTGTGGTTGGTATTGGGCTAAGCCCAACATTCCCCAAAGGCAGCCACCAATGTTGAGTGCATGTGGCCTGTGTGGTTCAGGAGGGGGTTGAGCAATCGCTCTTTTTGGCCCTTTCCTAGCTAGCCCTGTTGTATGCTCTGAAAAAGGATGTGGTTTGGATTGGTGAAGGCAGCTCACAGCCTTTTGAGAATGGAGTGGAGTGTGGAGTTCCCCTTTTAAGAGCAAAAGTTAGCGGGGGCAGAGCCAGCAGCCAGAGCTGATGGATGTGTGAGAGCTGAGCTCTGACATAACGGGTGTATCATAGCAGCTCACAGCTTACTACACCAGCTAAAAAGCACACAGATCGATACCTATGGACGAGGGGCACTCAGCGGCAGTGATGGCTAAAAGGAAGGAGAGAGAGGGGCTGAGAAAACTTACCGATTTCTTCCCCTTCGCGACAGGCCGAGAAATCCAGGATGGCGCCAGGAGCCGTTCGTCAGCCTCCACAACACACGTGGACAGTCATTCAGCGCCATCCACGGGTGAGTCCTGCTGCAATGACCATCCATTACCATCCTCCCCCTTTAGCAGTCCTGTGAAACAAAAGAGGAGGATTGGGGATGAAGGGGAGCCCCGGGATGGCGCAGGAATAGAGGGATAGAAAATGGAGGAATCCTCCTCATATACCCAGCAGCTGGATGCATTCCCCACATACAAACCCTAAGAGGGACCCGCCAATGTGACATGGCAGCGTTTATGCAGACTACCAAACGAGAAGTGGCAGCAGTAACTAGAAGAGTGGAATATGTGGAGAAAAAAATGGAGGAATTCACATTAGCACATAATAAGCTGGTAGATTCTCATTTTGATGTCGAGGAAGAGATCAAAACCATGCGACTTAAAATGGCAGACATTGAAGACAGGGCCTACAGGAACAACATCAAGTTCAGAGGCGTCCCTGAGTCAGTTAAGCCAGCTGAACTGACGGCATTCCTTCAAAAGCTCATGGTAACAGCCCTTCCGTCACTAGGGTCTGCGGATGTAACAATAGACAGGGCCCACAGGCTACCAAAACCATCCTTCCTCCCTGCCCAGATCCCCAGGGATGTTATAGCGAGAATCCACTTTTATCACATCAAAGACCAGCTGATGCGATATGCCAGACAACACCTTGCCCTTCCTGACCCCTTCGCTGGGATTGCACTGTATGCTGATCTGTCGCAAGCCACTCTGACGGCGAGACACAATTTGGTCCCGATCACCAAGATCCTGCGTAACCATAAAGTCATCTACAAATGGGGATTCCCAGCCAAGCTAATTGTGGATATGCACAATGAATCGCATGCAATTACATCAATTGATAAAGGCATGGAGCTTCTTTGGAAAGTTGTTGCCTGAGAACGGAGAACCAGCAGATCCCGATACCCTCCGTAGGAGGAACAACAACCACCACCAGCATAGAAGAAACAAGTAGTTATCATACCCGGGACTGTACTACACGACATCAATCTCCTATTAGTGTAACCTGTGTACCAGTTACACGACACACCTAGTGCCTTCAATTAGCACAGCGAGTGGAGTTTTCTGATCAACCCACCCGTTGTTTGGTTGTTATTTGACTGACTGTTCTTTTTACCCCCAGGAAGTTGCGAGATGTTTTCCATAACAGGTTCTCCGCGAAGAATGCGGCTTATATATTTTCTAGTTTATTTGATTTCTGATTCTACAATTTTGCTTGATCAGTACAAGGAAATGGTGCGGAGGGACCCCTGCACACTGGGCACACCACCCACTTCACTTCCAAAACCTGATACCACCACCGGATGGCACAACTGCACTTACTACAAGCGGAATGAATCTCAAGCTGATGTCATTTAATGTGAGAGGCCTGAACAGTCCCTGCAAAAGGAGAGCCCTTTGGAAAACAGCCATGGATTTGAATTGTGATATAATATATGCACAGGAGACTCACTTTACTAGCAGGAAATGCACACATGCCAAATTCCCGCAGGTGTTTACAGCCAACGACGCTACTAAGAAGAATGGGGTACTAATTGTTGTCAGAGATAGGATATCTTTTTCTTTATTACAAGTACATGCTGACCCCCGAGGACGCTTTATCATTTTAGTTGCTGAAATGGACCACGTCACCTATACCCTGGTAAATCTGAATGCACCTAATGTCAGAGCTCTGAAATTTATGCGTAAAGTATTTACAATGGCAAAGAGATTGCAGAAAGGTAGATTAATTATTTGTGGCGATTTTAACATGGTTATGAATGCAGAATGGGACACGTCCTCTGTGGCCCTTAGGCAGAGGCCCTCCTTAGGACCTCTTTGTCATGAGGAACGGCTATTCGATCCCTGGCGCTGCCTCAGGACCACCGAGAGAGATTATACACACTTCTCTGCAGTCCATGGCAGTTACTCTAGGATTGACTTTTTCCTTACCAATATGTATACGTTGCAGAAGGTCCGGGCTGCTGACATCCACAACATCACATGGTCAGACCATGCTCCTATGACAATAGAGGCTGTGGATGACAGCAAGACCTCCCAAAAACTGCTATGGCGCAACAACACGTTTCTTCTATCACACCCCAAAATCAGGGATGAAATAGCAGAAAAAATCACAGAATTTTTCCAATTTAACAATAATGGGGAATGCTCCCCATCGACAATATGGTGCGCACATAAGGCCTTCGATAGGGGCGTCCTCATACAAATTGCCTCCAGACAGAGGAAAAAGAAACTACAATGTATGTCACAACTCCAAGAGACTATAGCAGATCTTGAAGCGAAACACAAAAATCCCATCACCAAAACCAAAGAAGTACTTAATCGCCTTACCTCCTGCCAGGAAGAACTGCGACAGGAACTTAGGGCAGATTATGACACATATTTTTCAATAGCAGGGAATGGCGGTCACAAGCACCCCCTAGGATAGAAGAGGTTTTCTCCAGAGTAAATGCTCAATATACAATGGGAAAAATTCTTGCCTACACAAAAAGAGGGTCTCCAACTTTCCACAAACATTGGGAGATTTGGAGATCCTCTAAATATGCCTCTACGCATTTATGAGATGTGAATAAAAATATTAATACTTTGAAGCACATATGATGCCTTTTGGTGGAGCGGAATAGTAGCAGAAGCGATCAACCTGAAAATGTTGGATACTTTCCAGTGAGTCTCATATTGTGGTGTGTTGGGTGTGTGGTAATAACTGTGTACCTATGACTAAATTACATCTATGTTCTTAAAGTATAACATTGCATTGACAGTACTTGCTACTTCTGCTTCTACTTCTGATCCTCCATAAGGTCCAAGGCAAGCTACTCTGTGACAACCCAGCAAAAAGTCTGTTCACAGTGTGAACCCAAAGGGGGTGACAGGCTGTACTTCCTGATGAGGTCAAAATTTATAACCATATAGGTAGCTCGAGTATCCTAGGTACATCTACTGTTATTAGTGTAGTAAGCACTTGTATAACTTCAACAATGTAAATACTGCTTGTCCTGTAATGTACATTGTGAAAACCAAAAAAAATCTATTGTTTAAAAAAAAAAAAGCAAAAGTTAGCCCATGGAAATCCAAGGGATTAGAGGGGGGGACAAGAGCATTGGAGAATGGAGTGTGGAGTTCCCCTTTAAAAGCAAAAGTTAGCCCATGGAAATCCAAGGGATTAGAGGGGGGAGACAAGAGCATTGGAGAATGGAGTGTGGAGTTCCCCTTTATGTCAATAGCTATATTGAAGAGTAGAGGGGAGAGGGGTCATCCCTGTCTAGTTCCTTTTGTCAAAGGGTCAAAGGGAGTGTTTTTGACAAAATCAGGAGTGACGAGGTGAGCCATCCGGGATGCATACATTTGTTTCAGAAAGTGCACAATCGGGCCAGAGAAACCAAATGCTTCCATCACTTTGAATAGCCATGACAAATTGTTATTGTCGAAAGCTTTTTCGTCATTGAGTGAAATGATGGCTACATCTTGGTCTGGGTGTGCTTTAGCGTATTCCAGCGCCATCAGAACCTTATGGATGTTCAAGGTGGCAGAACGCCCTGGAACAAAACCAGATTGGACTGGGTGGAGTAAAGAAAGGATGCTAGAGTTTTAATAGTTAGCTGGATGTCCTCTAAGGACAAGGGAGCATTAAGAGTTTCTAATTGAGTGGAGTTGAGCTAGGAAGGACTTTGCTGTCGTCTGGTCAGTCAAATCCTTAGAGTACAGGATCGTATAGTAGTCAGCAAGAAGTTTACTGATTTCCGCAGGTGAGATAACAATAGAGCCTGCAGTGTTTTTTAAGGCGGAAATGTGGGTAGGTCGCCTCGGGCATGAGCATAGTTTGGCTAATAGTTTGCCTTGTTGCCAAACCTGTGAAAATGTAAGGCAGAGTAAGATGTTTTAGCTGCTTCATGCTGTTCTGCCCACATGTCAAAACTGCGTTTAGACTGTTGCATGTTATTGAGGGTGTCGTTTAATGTAAGACGTTCGTGCGCTAAGCGTAAAGCATCACTAGCCTGCATGTATTGTTGTCAAGAGTGTTTCTCAAATTAGATGTATGAAATAATTTTTCCCCTCAAAAATGCTTTACCTGAAAAGGTTTGGATCTGTAATGTGCGCTCCGTTTGTAGAGGCATATTCTGCCCAGGCCTCATATAGCATATGACGGAAATCCTCATTATCTGCCAGATAAGAAGGCAAGCACCATGTGGGCAAGGGTTTGGCATTTGTTAAGTGTACCACTATTGGATTGTGGTCTGAAATTCTCGCGTCACTGATTTCCATGTCATGTAATGCCGATAGTAGCGCAGGAGAGGCAAAGAAATAATCGATACATGTAAAAGAATTGTGAGGCGGCGAAAAGAAAGTAAAATCCCAGTCCGACGGGTTCAATAGTCGCAGTAAATCTACAAATCATATGGAAATGATGGATTGAGCTAAAAGAGTTTGGTCAGCAGTTGGGGGTTTGGCTTTTCGCAGCGTACGAGTTTGAACACTAGTGCGATCTTCCGATTAGGACATGACAGAGTTAAAATCTCTGCCTACTAAGTGAAGAGCTTCAGGGGCACTCCATATCCAGGATACAATGTCTTGAAAAAAGAGTGTCAGGAGAGTTAAGAGCATATATGTTAGTGATAGCTATATCTTTAGCACCTAGAGTCATATGTAGTGTCATTTTTCGGCCAGTCGAATCAGTCCGTACATCTCGAATAGCATGTCTCAGATTTCTGTGAAGCAATTTAACCACTCCAGCCTTGTGACCTATTGCTGGGGAGCTGTAGACCTCACCTACCCATAGTTTACGAAGACGGGTTATATAGCCTGTAGATAGGTGAGTCTCTTGGAGGAGTGCCACATCCGTCTGCAGATGCTTCAAGTGTCTAAGGATGGACATGCGCTTGTTTGTGAAGCGAAGCCCTGTAACGTTCCAGGAGACAATTTTTAGGTGATTCCCATCGGTCTGAGGAGACATGTTTGGAGTAAGGGAGAATATTTTGGTGGAGGCTGAAGACTGAGCCTCCTGTTGTATATTATTCCTTCCGTCTGAGATTCACCAAAACATTATAAGTCACCTGGGGATGTAATTACAAATCGGGTAAATATAGTCAACAGATAATCAGAACAGAAATAAGAAAAAGAAAAAAAATCAGGTGGAAAAGCCACCCATAATACAATGCCAACTTCAATTTTTTCCACATGAGGACCAACGTACAAGTGAATCTTGTGCCAAGCACTTGCTCCTCCCCTAGAGGTGAAGAAGGAGCTTCAGGGGAGGGGAGGGAAGGGGGAGGTGAAGGTAGGGGGTAACGGGGGAGGTTAAAAGGAGGAAGGGGGGCCCACTTAAAGCTGGGTCAAGAGACAGGCTCAGAGGAGCGAGAGTGCGGTCCAGGGTTCAACCTATAGAGGGAGCAAGAAGCTGGTTAACTACCGTAAGCTGAAAAGGTAGCTATACATATATTCAACTTGAAACAATAGTGATAGATCAACTGTGCAATCGACAATCAAGAACAGATAACATAACAAAATTAAAAAAATAAAACATGCAGTGGTGTATCCCCTAAAGTATAGTAGGGAGTTCAGGGGGAAAAAAAGACAGAGGGCAGAGTTACCTGTCTCCTGGATATCTCCAGTTATGTAGAAGTTACAGAAGCTGTTCAACAAACTCCAGGGCTGTCATCCTGGGGAGCAAAGTGATTACATTTATAAGGAGGCTTATTTGGGCTGTGATGGTATCTAGGTAAGGCAGAGGAAGCAGTGGCAGCTTTTGAAGAAGCGCTGTCAGTTGAATTGATGTATTTCATTTTGATTCCAGAAGAATTGTTGATGTAGTGCTGCGCGTCGTCCGGGGAGGTGAAAGTAAGATGTTCTCCAGTGTGGGATTGGATATGTAGGACTGCCAGGTAGGCAAGGGTGAATTTGACTTGATTGCTGTATAGCGTCAAGCAGATCACTGAGAAAGCCTTACATCGTGTTATCACCTCTACTGAGTAATCTGCAAAGAGCAGTAGTTTTGCGCCATCAATGGTTAGAGAACATGAGCGGCAAAATTTCTGCATAATGGCATTTTTATCAGCATAGTTGAGGTATCTGCCAATGACCGGACGGGGTTTTGTGCGATTTTCTGCATGCTGGCCAATGCAATGGGCCCATTCGATAAGTCCGTAAGCTGGGCATTGGAGACCAATTCTGGCAGACCTATAATGTGCATATTATTTCTTTGCAAGCGATTCTCAAGGTCGTCTAATTTTTCCAAGATGTCTCTGTTAGAGGTTTATATGCAAGCTAGCGAAGCTGAGTTAACTGTGGCCTCATCCTCTAATGCAGAAATCCGCTCCTCTGTGTCAGAGATCCTCAGAGATCTGCTCCTCTGTGTCTGGAGCTCAATATGAAGCTGCTCCATTCCCCTCTGCACCGCAGGATCTACTGTGGCTGCTAATGTAGGAGCAAGGAGGGAGACAACAGCCTATGCTATACCAGCGGAGGAGATAGCCATATATATACTGAGGACTATTATCCTATTATTTTGTATGATATACATTTTGAGGACTTTTATCTTTGGATACACCTTTTTATGTCCCCCCATTTAATTTGCATTTGTTGATTTGAGGAATGTAATGATCTTCATGCTACACAATATGTGGTTATTCGATTTTTTTACATTAGCACTACACTTATTTTGTTATCTGTTTTATGCACATATCCTACTGGCCGTGTTAGCTGCTTGCTTTTCTGGGTAGCGCAGAATTATTTGTTACACTCTATGTGCTATTAATGGACAAAAAAATGACTTCTGTATTGCCTCCTACACCACAGTTCATATATAAGAAAATTACAAGTTTTGGAGATAGGATTGTCAAAAAAGTGATTGACCCTCCAAAGCGACCTTTATCGTTCTGGGATCGCAATGGTTTTTTCGCCTGTAGAAGATGCAAGGCATGTAAGGAGGTATCCAGGTCGCTCAGGGCAGTTGATAGTTTCATCTCACCCACCAATAATAAGACTTTTAAAATCAATCAGTTCATTACGTGCAATAGTACCTATGTTGTCTACGCCCTAAAATGCCCTTGTGGCCTACTTTACATAAGCCGCACTAAAAGGATGCTGCATGTAAGAATTGCGGAACATATCCATAATATCAAAATAGGGTATAAGGATTACAATGTGTCACTTCATTTCTTTTTTTTTTTTTTTTTCTTTCAAAATATTTTATTAAGTTTCTATTATATCAAAAACAAATATACATAACCATCGTTTTAAATGCAGGCTTACATAGTAGAATAAATGAAACCCCTTGGGGGCTACATATATACCTTATGACCTTAGATATGGCACTAACAAAACATACCAAAAAGAAAATTGTGTCCTTGCATGTGAATCTACATATGACAAAGTTAGTTCGCATAGATCTGGAGAACCCTAGATAAGGATAAGTTTGGTGAGGCGGAGGTAGGAGAGACCGTCTGCACCCCAACTGGGAACACACTGTGCCTGATCGGAATTCTCCCACCTGCCCCAGACACTCCCTTAGTTAATGCTTCATGTCTCTGGTTACCAAAATAGAGAGTGACGATCTACCATCTATGCTGCCCTTGGGAACTGGGTTCCCTGAGATCTCTGCGATGGTCTTAAATAAGGCTGGAGATCATTTACTTGACAGATCAACCTGCAAAGAAACAAGATGAAGGGAAATAAAAAAAAGGGAGAAGATAGAGAGGTGAGAGAGGGGAGATAGAGGAGGAGGAGAAGGTGGACGGAAGCCAAGCCACGGGAGGAGGTCCTCCAAACCCAGGTACTGTTTGATTCTTCAGTGTCACTTCATTTCAAGCTCAAGCACAATATGAACCCGTCTGGACTAGAGTTTTGGGGGGTAGAGCACCTCCAACCACATTGGAGGGGTGTAAACCAAATTCGCGAATTGTCAAAACGCGAGACCCAGTGTATACATTCGGTAGACGTTTTAACAGCTAAAGGCCTTAATGTCGAAATAGACATTAATTGTTTTATTAGTGACACATAATCTGCTCCATTTAGTCTATATAACATCTATAATATACCTCTACA
The DNA here is from genome assembly GCF_042186555.1 of Aquarana catesbeiana. Classification (NCBI taxonomy): domain Eukaryota; kingdom Metazoa; phylum Chordata; class Amphibia; order Anura; family Ranidae; genus Aquarana; species Aquarana catesbeiana. Next base: position 496,548,107 of record NC_133325.1, read on the forward strand.
TTGTCTTATTTAGATACATATGTTTCATTAGTGACACGTAATCTGTTCCATTTAGTGTATGCACTTTTAGAACATCCATAGTACACCTCTACATTGTCTTATTTAGACACATATACTTATGCGGATTTGCAGAGTGCCATTATTCTCATTAGGCTATGCATATATCTCTCCCTGTTTATCGGTATTAATTTTATGCAGAGTTTCGTCTGATTTTAAGCTACTGTGCTTATTTATTTCATTATTCCATTAATATAATATTGGATTTTAACCTTATTTTTTTTGTCATTTTAGGAGTGACTCCCCTTTTTTTAGTTTGCGAATATACATTATATTTGTATAAAATATTTATTAGGCGTGCGCCCCTTTAAATCTCTCCGCTGCACACCTATGCACTCATGCACGTCAATTTATTAGTAATTACATACTAGCCAATTTTCGTTTAGGAGCATGTATTGATGTAGAGGTATGAGTTTTGTGGTAATTTTATTGTACATCTTGCGCTGTCTTAAGAATTATGTATAGGTGCATCATTAAGTGTTCTTGCATAGCAAGACCACTTACTGTTATCTCACATATATATTATTCTTATTATTATAGCCAAATTTACCACCCTAACTCCTCCCACAGTTTTTACACTACATAGACAAGTAATATACCGAAACGTGCGGATTGTTCCCGAATGGTGTGCTATTACTTTGTGGAACGTTTCGCCGAATGGTTCACAAAATATCGTCATTTTTGCGGCGAAATTGGTCCCATAGGAATGAATGGGGAAACTAGAGTGGGAGATGACAAAAGCTGAAAAATCAGAACATGATTTCTAAACTGCCGCCACTCCCTCATTTTCAAGCCCACCTACACAAATCTTATATCAAAACGTTCAGCTATCCCTGCTGCCACTAAACATGTCCACGGCTAAGCCATAGTCCTGATAGTTTTCACAATATGACCATTTGTTTGTAACTCACGCAGTCCATTGACATTCATTGAAACTACACTCTAGCCCCCTCCAAATTTGAAGGGCAATTTCTAAACTGCGACCGTGCCTTCATTTTTAATATTTCACAGACATACTATACATCAAAATCTAGGTCTGGGTCTTGTGATTCTCACAATATAAAGATCTTCGCTGTAGGATGTATAGTTTTTAAAATACGGCCATTTGTTTAGAGGTCATTTCAGGAAATTTTAGCCATTAATCAGAGTGTACTGTTAGTGTTTGTTTTGTTGCCATGGTTACCAAAGCTTCTGTTATACACAGGGGGGGAAGGTGGCTGGAGCATCTCAGCTGATTACAGAGCCCGGGGGAGGGGACAGACACACCATGTACTGATTTATAATAGAGGAATATGATGGGGCAGTTTTGATGGGGTAATTCTGATGGGGCAGTTTTGATGAAGTAGTATTTGGGAAGCATAAACAGGGCATGAGCGTTGCTAGGAAACAGTGGTTGTAAACACAAGATGCTGAGACACCCCAAATGCATGTGACTTCATCTGCTAGACTTGATAATGCTTGTAGACTCCTCCCACAGTTTTTACACTACAGAGACAAGTAATATACCGAAACGTGCGGATTGTTCCCGATTGGTGTGCTATCACTTTGTGGAACGTTTCGCCGAATGGTCCACGAAATATCGTTGTTTTTGCGGCGAAATTGGTCCCATAGGAATGAATGGCAAAATGTTCAAAAGGAAATGTTGCTAGGAAACAGTGGTTGTAAACACAAGATGCTGAGACACCCCAAATGCATGTGACTTCATCTGCTAGACTTGATAATGCTTGTAGACTCCTCCCACAGTTTTTACACTACAGAGACAAGTAATATACCGAAACGTGCGGATTGTTCCCGATTGGTGTGCTATCACTTTGTGGAACGTTTCGCCGAATGGTCCACAAAATATCGTTGTTTTTGCGGCGAAATTGGTCCCATAGGAATGAATGGCAAAATGTTCAAAAGGAAATGTTGCTAGGAAACAGTGGTTGTAAACACAAGATGCTGAGACACCCCAAATGCATGTGACTTCATCTGCTAGACTTGATAATGCTTGTAGACTCCTCCCACATTTTCCACACTACAGAGACAAGTAATATACCGAAACGTGCGGATTTTTCCCGATTGGTGTGCTATTACTTTGTGGAACGTTTCGCCGAATGGTCCACGAAATATTGTCGTTTTTGCGGCAAAATTGGTCCCATAGGAATGAATGGCGAAATGTTCAAAACTAGAGTGTGAGGTGACAAAAGCTGACAACCCCATGATCAGCCAAAACATTATGACCACCCCATGATCAGCCAAAACATTATGACCGCCCCATGTAAAAAAAAAATATATTTTTGAAAAAAATAAAAATTAATTTTTGAAAAAAAAATATTTTTGAAAAAAAAATATATTTTTGAAAAAAAAATTACTTTTGAAAAAAAAAAAATTAAAAAAAAAATCATTTTTGAAAAAAACAAAATTCATTTTTGAAAAAAAAAATTTCATTTTTGAAAAAAAAAATCATTTAAAAAAATCATTTTTGAAAAAACAAAAAAACAAAATCATTTTTGAAAAAAAAAAATCACAAAGCTCTGAGGGGAATTATAGCTCCTCTCACACAGCTCTAAGGACAATTATAGCATTATAGCTCCTCCCACACAGCTTGGAGGGAAGTTATAGCTCCTCCAATACAGCTTTGAGGGGAATTATAGCTCCTCCCACACAGCTCAAAGGGGAATTATAGCATTATAGCTTAGCATTATAGCTCCTCCCACACAACTCTGAGGGGAATTATAGTTTCTCCCACACCGCTGTGAGGGGAATTATAGCTCCTCCTACACAGCTCTGAGGGGAATTACAGCTTAGCATTATAGCTCCTCCCACACAGCTGAGGAGAATTAGAGCTCCTCCCACACAACTCTGAGAGGAATTATAGTTTCTTCCACACCGCTGTGAGGGGAATTATAGCTCCTTTTAAACAGCTCTGAGGGGAATTATAGCTTCTCCCACACAACTCTGATGGGAAATGTAGCTTCTCCCACACAGCTCTGAGGGGAAATATAGCTTCTCCCACACAGCTCTAAGGGGAATTATAGCTCCTCCCACACAACACTAAGGGGAATTGTATCTCCTCCCACACAGCTCTGAGGGGAATTATAGCATTATTGCTCCTCCCACACAGCTCAGAGGGGAGTTATAGCTCCTCCCACACAGCTCTGAGGCGAATTATAGCTCCTCCTCCAACACAACTCTGAGGGGAATTATAGCTCTTCGAACAAAGCTCTGAGGAGAATTATAGCTCCTTCCACAAATATCATCATGCCATCTAAAGGAAAGAGATCTAAAGCTGCAAAGATACGCTGGACTAAACTGGATCCGGAGCCCCACAGCAGCATAGTGGATATGGAGGTTTGTGACAGTGAATGTGCCCAGGAGGTACATAGTGAACCTGTGGTGTCATTTTCATGTTCAACTCAGTGTCAAGTTCAAGAGCACAGTGACAGTGTGATGGGCACTTCTGAAAACCATGGCATGCAAGAACCATGTGTACCAAGTGAGATTTCTGTGCAGGCATCATTTCATCAGGGTCATCATGGCTATGGAAGGTTAAGGAACAAACAGTGTACATGCATGGCTCTGACATTTTTGGCATACCACAGTGAGCTTGATGATGTGAGAAAGGGTGATCTTGATCAAATACTGAAGAAGGGCAACAGCTTGTATGGCTCAACAATAAAACAGCTAAAACAAAGAAATGTCTATCAGCATCAACACTTGACAATGGAAGAAGTGCCCCTCAGAGTCAACACTGACAAATATGAGTATAACGTTGTTAAATCTCCAGTGTTATCGGGATGTATGAGAGACACGGTAGACGGTGACAACCAAGGTTGGTTTGTTGACCTCTCCACAAGACTTCAGTGCCTCAATGCAGATGTTACACATGCACTTTTTATAGTAGTGCCATATTGCATTGCATTGTTCAGAGACAAGTCTGGGAGATATGGACTGTTTGATTCTCATAGTCGAAATAAGGATGGACTTCCTGCCACTGGAAAAGGAAAAGCGGTTATGATCACTTTTACACATTTGAGTGATATGGGGGCAAGGATTTATAAGTTGTATGAATTGCTCCTTACAGACACCAGAGGCCCTATTGATGGACTGCAGTATGACTTCATGCCAGTCTCATTTCATCGTGCAAGACGTCTGTCAGATGGTTTGCTGTCCCCACTGGTGCAATCTGACAAACCACATAATGCAAAGCATGTGGAGAACAAAGTGACACAGATGACCAAAGATGTAACACACACTGGATTCCCAGCCAGCAAGCATTCTCCACGGTCAGTTGATGCGAAATCCTCACAGGGCATATGGAAGGACAGTAAGGCATTGTCCAAATTAAATGCACAGAGACGACAAAAACTGAAGACAAGACACAGAAATGAAAGAAGGCGTGATTTCAAGGCTACAAAGATGTCTGTCACCAATAAGAAAAGGACATACATCACCAGCCGATACAGAGCAGATGCTGATTTTAAGTTGAAGCAGAAGCAATATATCATTCGCAAATATGCAACAGATGCCAATTTCAACTTGAAGCAGAAGCAATACATCACCAGAAAATATGCGACAAATGCAGATTTCAACTTGAAACAGAAGCAGTACACCACCAGAAAATATGCGACAAATGCAGATTACAACTTGAAGAAGAAGCAATACATCACCAGAAAATATGCCACAAATGTCGATTTCAAGTTGAAGCAGAAGCAATACATCACCAGAAAATATCATAATGATCCTGCTTTCAGAAAACGTCACTTGCAACATTGCATGAGTTACATGAAAATGAAGCGTCAAACTCAAGCAGATTTTCGCATAACCCATAAGATGCAATGTGCCTTCAAAATAAGAATGAAATACAGACGATGGACTCGTGTCATGCGGGAATGCAGTCAACCAGTGGACAACAGCCTAATGCAGACAGCTATATCCACTTTCCATGAATGCATTAAAGCTGGGCCAACATTTGTGTGCACGATGTGTCATCGCACCCTTTTCCCTAACCAAGTGAAACATTGCATTCACAGCAATTACAAGAAGAATCTACACATTGTTGCTGCCTGTTTGACAGGGAAATATGTCCATGTGTGCAACAATCACTGTCAAGGACCTGAACAATGCACCGTACCAGATGAAAGGACCAAAGAATGGATTTGTCACAACTGTGATTTACATTTAAAAGCAGGACACAAATCATCCATCGCTGTAGCTAACAACATGGAGCTGGCGCCCATTCCCCCAGAGCTCTGCGATTTGAATGTGCTGGAAAGACAACTTTTGGCCAAAATACTGCCATTTGCCAAGATCATCACACTTCCCAAAGGTCGACAGGCAGCTATACATGGCGCTGTAGTGTGTGTGCCATCCGAGGTGGAAACCACGGTCAATACTCTACCAAGATCGCACAGCAAATCCCAGTTACACAGAGTGAAGCTGAAAAGACGTCTGACTTACAAAGGCCACCAGCTGTTTCATTATGTCAACATGGGAAATGTAGTAGCAGGTCTGTCAAAACTCATTGACACACACCCCGACTACAGTGACATTTCAATTAGAGTGGATGAGACAATCACTGATGATGATGATAATGATGATGGGATGGAACTCGACAGTTGTGACGAAACTGAAATGATGGAGATACTTGAACGCATCGAAAATTGTGATCCATCAGAGGTACAGTCTGCATGTTTACCGGCTGCTTCTGAGCAACAGGAAGGCCATGACCAACAACCTCCCAATGCAGAGGATGAGAAGGATACACTAAGACCTGGAATTGGCCTAGACAGTTGTTTGCAGCCATCTGACCTTGGAGAGGAAGCACTGACACACGGTGATGGAATATTCAGCATTGCACCTGCACAAGGAAACACACCTGTCAGCTTCTTTAAAGTTCCTAGGCTTGAGGCAATGGCTTTCCCTGTTCAGTTCCCTACTGGACAGAATACATTGGACCAGGCAAGACAAGTCAAACTGTCCCCGAGCATGTATTTCAATGCAAGGCTTTTTTGTGTTGATACTCGTTTTGCAAGAGACACAAGCTACCTCTTCTTTGCGCAGTTTGTCACAGAAACACACATGGCCAAAAGCAGCATGTCCATCCAGTTAAGGAAAGGAAAACCCAATACCAGGGATGGACGGAAAATATCCAACAAGCTGCTACAGGACAAGTGTGAGGTTGAGAGGTTGGTGCGAAACCGAGATGCCACAAGGTTCATGCAACCACTGAGAGGGAGCCCAGCTTACTGGGATAAAAATCTGAAGAATTTGCTAGCCATGGTCAGACAATTGGGTAAGCCAACATTTTTTCTTACCTTCTCTGCTGCAGAATTCAGATGGCCAGAGGTAATAACGGCAATAAAGGCACAACAAGGTCAAAAGGTGGATTTTGCGGGGCTAGACTGGGCTGAAAAGTGTGACATTCTTCGAGGCAACCCAGTGACCACCATGCGCATGTTTGACAAACGGGTTGATGCTCTGATGCGAGAGCTGCTGTTGGGTCCTGCACAGCCAATTGGTGAAGTTATCGATTACTTTTACCGGGTTGAATTTCAGGCGAGAGGGAGCCCTCATATACATTGTCTCTGTTGGGTAGCAGGAGCTCCTATATTTGGACAAGACAGTGATGACAAGGTGTGTGCCTTTATAGATCATAACATCTCATGCCAGCTGCCTGATGAAGCCAAACAGGCCTTACTTCACAGATTTGTAACAGAACTTCAAATGCACAGCAGATCTCATTCAAAATCATGCAAGAAAGGTAACAGAGTATGCAGATTTGGATTTCCAAAGCCACCTATTAGAAAAACGAGGATAACTTACCCGATGCCAGAAGAACAAGGAGATTGTGCAATGAAACCACAAGCAGCCAAAAACAAACTGAAACCAGTCTGGGATTTGCTTAATAACCCAAAAGTGCAGCTTGAAGACATGTCACAGCTACTGGCACAGTGTGATATGACTTTGAATCAGTACAACTCCTACATTCAGGCATTGACCTCCTCAAGCGTGATTCTAATGAAGCGTGATGTCAAGGACTGCTGGGTGAACAACTATAATCCACATTTGCTGACGGCCTGGAACGCCAACATGGACATCCAGTACATTCTTGATGAGTATGGTTGCATCATGTACATGTTGTCCTACATATCCAAGCCAGAACGGGAGCTGAGTGACTATCTCAAAACAATAGTCAAAGAAATGAGCCCAGAAACAGCGACAGAACGAGAAGAAATGAAAGAGGTTCCTCAGGCTTATTCAAAACTCAGAGAGGTCAGCGCCCAGGAGTCTGTGGCCCGTACGTGCAGCCTGAAAATGAAGTCTTGCTCACGTGAGATTGTTTTTCTGCCAACTGGTGACAATGCACTGAAAATGAGTCTCCCGCTCAGTGCATTGCAGAACAAACCAGCCGATTCTCTTAATGTGTGGATGACGAGTTTTGTCGACAAATACAGAGCCAGACCTGAAACACCAGAGTTTGAGTCCATGTGTCTGGCAGACTTTGCATCCCATTACAGGGTTGTCTATGGCAAGCAGAAGGAAGATGGCAAGCAAAAGGAAGACAGCAAGCGTGTCAGCCTATTGAATGAAATGGGAATGATTCAAAAACGCACGAGAGGGAAGCCTGCAATCATCAGGTACGCACGCTTCTCAGAGAAGAAGGACCCTGAGAACTACTACGGCAGACTGCTTAAACTGTACCTCCCCCACCGTTCAGAGTCATCACTGAAAACTGTAAGGTTCCCAACACACCAGGATTTTTACAAAGGCGCCTGTGTGAGCTTACCAGGAGAAGAAGCAATCCAAGCAGTGTCTGCAATTGTTACCAGCAACCAAAAGAAGTTCGAACAACACAACAAAATTGTGGAACAAGTCTTGGATGACTTTGTAAAAAACGGACCTGTTGAAGATGCTTGGAACACCTTTGCCCCAGAAGCTGAGTTGGATAGGTTGGAATGTGTAGAGGAACGCAAAGAAGGGGAGCCACTTCATGAGAATGAACAAGATGATGTTCCGGAGTATACACGTCACAAACAAACAGGTGGAATTGCGCTTACTGTGAAAGCCCCACAAATGTGCCCTGATTTCCTTCGGAAAATGTACAGAAACCTTAACCGGACACAAGCTCAGACATTCTACTCAGTTTGTGACTGGTGCACTAACCGTGTGCGTGGCCTAAATCCTGACCCATTCTATTACTTTGTCACTGGTGGTGCAGGGACAGGCAAATCACACCTGATAAAGTGCATCTATGCTGAGGCGACCAAGATACTCTGTAAACTTACCAGACTACGTGAGGAAGCAGACATATCCATGCCCAGCGTTTTACTAACTGCATTTACAGGAACAGCAGCTTTCAACATTTCAGGCAACACATTGCATTCTCTGCTGAAGTTGCCAAGAAGCTTGAAGCCACCCTACCAAGGACTTGGAAATCTAATAGATGAAGTGAGGGCACAGCTGTCAAATGCGGAGATCATTGTTATTGACGAGGTGTCAATGATTTCAAAGCCCCTGTTTGCCTACATCAACTGGAGAATACAGCAAATCAAAGGCAGTAAGAAACCTTTTGGTGGTATGTCAGTACTAGCAGTAGGAGACTTTTACCAGGTCCCCCCGCTGGGAAAAAGTAAGCCACTCTGCGTGTTTGAGGAAAATACCAATGACGTCTGGAAAGACAACTTTCAGATGATCACGCTGACAGAGATCATGCGACAGAAGGAAGACATTTCATTTGCTGAGCTTTTGAATAGAATCAGAGTCAAGCAGAAGACTGGCACCTTAAGCAATGATGACAAAGCTCTGCTTGCTCAGGCTTTTACAGATCCCACCCACTGCCCTAATGACGTGCTACACATATTTGCCACCAACAAAGAGGTTCACAAACATAATGCTGCAACTGTGTCTGTTCTCCATTCAAACGTCACCAACATAGATGCCGACGATTACAGAAAAGACCCTAAGACAGGAGTGATGCTGAGGCAACACCAACCTTTCAAAGGACACAAAGACAATCTGATTGACACACTGCAAGCAGCTGAAGGTGCCCGTATCATGATCACAAGAAACATTGATGTAGAAGACGGGCTTGTTAACGGGACATTTGGCAAGATTGCAAGAATAATCATCCAGACTGAGAATGGTGCTACTACGGTAAACAAGCTTGGGCTTGTGCTGGACAATCCAAATGCAGGACAGAGATACCGTAACAAGTCGTCTTGTGATGCTGACAACTTGGTGTACATAGAAAGGGTAGAGGAAAACCTGAGACAGAAAGGAGTTGTTCGCAGGCAGTTCCCCCTGAAGTTGGCTTTTGGATGTACGATTCATAAGTGTCAGGGGATGTCGATACAGTCGGCAGTGGTCTCATTGAAACGGGTCTTCCAACCGGGAATGGCCTATGTTGCTCTGAGTAGAACGACTACACTACAAGGACTGTACATAACCGACTTTGATGAGAAGAAGATCTTTGCTGATCCTGAAATCACAGCTTCCCTGGATTCAATGAAGAATGCATCACTGGAAAGTGTTATGCCCCTCTTAAAGTTTCTACAGACAACAGACAAACAGCAAACATTAACAATTATCCATCACAACACGGAAGGATTACCAGCTCACATTGAAGATATCAAATCTCACCATGAGTTGACACTTGGAGATGTTTTATGTTTCACTGAAACTCATCTCTCAGGCTCTTCTGTTGCTGAAAGTCTCCAGCTGGAGGGCTACAACCTGTTCAAACGCAACAGACACCTCTCGTACACAAACCTTCCTGACATTGCAAGTAAAAGTGGCGGAGGTGTCGCCTTGTATGTCAGAAACCATTTCAAGGCCTATGAAAAGCAGTATCATCACAATGTGACTGACTTGGAGTTCTTGGTTGTCAAACTGGAGTCCCCTGTACAAGCTTTGATCGCTGTCGTTTACAGGCCACCGGATTACAGTATTGGCCAATTCCTTACTAACCTGCTGGGCCTCTTGGAATCTTTGGAAATAATGGATTGCCAACCTATAATACTCTGTGGAGATTTCAATGAAGATTTTCTGTGCAGAGAAAAGAAGCCAATATCTGACCTTCTTCACTCAAGAGGATATACTCAACTGGTCTGGGCAGCCACCACAGAAAAAAACACACTGTTGGATCACATTTACATCTCCAGGGTGCAGCAGTGTCTCCAGTCAGGAGTACTGCACAGTTATTACAGCTACCATTATCCTGTGTATTGTGTTTTGAGCAGTGGTTGTGAACACGCTTAGAGCCTGCATAAACAGGGCATGAGTGTTGCCAGGAAACAGTGGTTGTGAGACAGTGGTCATCAAACAGATAAAGTGGCAATGAGGGTCAGTTTACGTGGCCATAGTTATGTGGGACCATTTACAATTAGCTAAACATCATTCTCTATATTTCATGTTTGGTGTACTTGTTAGACACTGAACTCACTTACTCCCCCCCATCCATCACAGACATCTGTCCTCATCATATAGTAAGAGGAATACCGCGCTGTAGTGCACCCAAAAAGGGTACCTGTTCGTGAAATATTGTGAATGACCAAATAGGGGATAACCAAAATAGTGATGAAAATAACTTAGTGAAAAAAAATTACAAAAAACGACATAATAACAAAAGCAGCCATTCTATGTGAGATACACACACTAATACAACAATATAACAAATATAGCAGCGCTGTAAATAGGAGTAAATACTAGTACCAGTGTTGAATAGGACTAATTGGTTAGAACCCAAATTAAATAACTAACACAGTTCTTGAAACCTAAATCAATAAGTGTTCACTGGACAGTCCTAACACAGTGAATAAAGTCCAAATAAATGTTGTGAAAATACATAGGCTCAGACCCCATTTTTTTAAAGCAGGAAATGTAAAATAGAAAAAATTCCTCCACCGCACCACGGTGGTAGCTGAAAATAAAATGCGCGCTTACCAAACGGCAAGCACAAGGGGGCTTGCGACCTTAACCCGGTCAGGGCCTTTCATTGGATGGGCTTGTAGGAAACGACATGCCAATTCATACAGCCAAAGGGTGATGATACCACTAGTCCACCAAGTCACAGGAAATCACTCTTATCATGGAGATTAATAAAAGACTCCTAGCTGGGGGGTTGTTCTCATTTAGGGGTACCCCGGGAAAAGAGAGGGAAACAACATAGCGTAATCCTGGTTTTGAGGTTTATTAAAAGAATTAAAATAACACTTACAGTGTAGCAGATTCAAATAAGCATAAGAAGCCGGCTGGCTAAAACGATCACCCGTCCTACAGACGGTAGATGCAGCACGTCAGCTCGCCCTATCACACTGTCCTCATCACACTCACCCTCTCCTTCCTGTGCTATAGCCTGCTTGCTGATTAGTAAGACAAAGAAACAGCAAGGAGCAAAACTGCAGAGAAACTGAAAATTTGTAAGGGTTTAAAGCAGTGGTGTCCAAACTATGGCCCTCCAGTTGTTAAGGAACTACAACTCCCATCATGCCTAATCATGTCTGTGAATGTCAGAGTTTTACAATGCCTCATGGGAAGTGTAGTTCCGCAACAGCTGGAGGGCCGTAGTTTGGACATCCCTGGTTTAAAGTATATGCTTTAATGAATTGCCTTGTATCCAAAAAGTTCAAAAAGTTGACTGTTCAAAATGTTAATGTTAATGTTAATGTATAACGGAAATATACCGCCAGTTCGCTTGTGATGCAATATATTGAAATTATATGTACACTGTGTAAACTGTTTTTGACACACTTGATTTTGGGACGCGAGTCCGTCAGGTGCTATGCTTTGGCTGGGGCGGAATAAATCCTGGTAACCCTTAAGTCTGTGTCCGACAAAGTCATTTACCGATATTTCTACCTTCTACATCATTAGCACTTGTGCACTTTTTAAATTTGATCAATCAATTGGTTAGTGTAATGTTTACTATCTTTACTCACTACAAACACTCCACACAGTTACTCTGCCCATCTGCCCAGTTCAACCTTTCCACAGTTACTCCAACCACACAACAGTTACTCCAGGCACTCCCCCCAGTTACTCCGCTCACTCCAGATGTAGAGGCAAGAACACTTTTCACAATTTCCCCAGAAATTGTACCTTTTCTAGTTAAGTGTTCTTGCATAGCAAGACCACTTACTGTTATCTCACATATATATTATTAAGTGTTCTTGCATAGCAAGACCACTTACTGTTATCTCACATATATATTATTCTTATTATTATAGCCAAATTTACCACCCTAACTCCTCCCACAGTTTTTACACTACATAGACAAGTAATATACCGAAACGTGCGGATTGTTCCCGAATGGTGTGCTATTACTTTGTGGAACGTTTCGCCGAATGGTTCACGAAATATCGTCGTTTTTGCGGCAAAATTGGTCCCATAGGAATGAATGGGGAAACTAGAGTGGGAGATGACAAAAGCTGGAAAATCAGAACATGATTTCTAAACTGCCGCCACTCCCTCATTTTCAAGCCCACCTACACAAATCTTATATCAAAACGTTCAGCTATCCCTGCTGCCACTAAACATGTCCACGGCTAAGCCATAGTCCTGATCGTTTTCACAATATGACCATTTGTTTGCAACTCACGCCGTCCATTGACATTCATTATAACTACACTATAGCCCCCTCCAAATTTGAAGGGCAATTTCTAAACTGCGACCGTGCCTTCATTTTTAATATTTCAGAGACATACTATACATCAACATCTAGGTCTGGGTCTTGTGATTCTCACAATATAAAGATCTTCGCTGTAGGATGTATAGTTTTTAAAATACGGCCATTTGTTTAGAGGTCATTTCAGGAAATTTTAGCCATTAATCAGAGTGTACTGTTATTGTTTGTTTTGTTGACATGGTTACCAAAGCTTCTGTTATACACAGGGGGGGAGGTGGCTGGAGCATCTCAGCTGATTACAGAGCCCGGGGGAGGGGACAGACACACCATGTACTGATTTATAATAGAGGAATATGATGGGGCAGTTTTGATGGGGTAATTCTGATGGGGCAGTTTTGATGAAGTAGTATTTGGGAAGCATAAACAGGGCATGAGCGTTGCTAGGAAACAGTGGTTGTAAACACAAGATGCTGAGACACTCCAAATGCATGTGACTTCATCTGCTAGACTTGATAATGCTTGTAGACTCCTCCCACATTTTTTACACTACAGAGACAAGTAATATACCGAAACGAGCGGATTGTTCCCGATTGGTGTGCTATTACTTTGTGGAATGTTTCACCGAATGGTTCACGAAATATCGTAGTTTTTGCGGCGAAATTGGTCCCATAGGAATGAATGGCGAAATGTTCAATGTCATTTAATTGGTGTCCTATTACCTTGTGGAACTTTGTGAAAAGCTGAAAAATACCAGTGTGAATCCGGCCTCAATGTTATTTAATTGGTGAGCTATTACTTTGTGGAACGTTTCACCGAATGGTTCACGAAATATCGTCGTTTTTGCGGTGAAATTGGTCCCATAGGAATGAATGGTGAAATGTTCAAAACTAGAGCGGGAGGTGACAAAAGCTGACAACCCCATGATCAGCTGAAACATTATGACCGCCCCATGAAAAAAAAAAAAAATATTTTTGAAAAAAAAATATTTTTGAAAAAAAAAATATTTTTGAAAAAAAAAATATTTTTGAAAAAAAAAAATAATTTCGAAAAAAAAAATTATTTTTGAGAAAAAAAATTACTTTTAAAAAAAAATCATTTTTGAAAAAAAAAATCATTTTTGAAGAAAAAAAATTATTTTTGAATAAAAAAAATTCATTTTTGAAAAAAAAATTACTTTTGAAAAAAATGTTCAGCTCTTTTAGCTAATGATGGAACTTTTTTACTACTATTTATACTTTTTAAAATATTAAGCTTTTTAACACATTTCACAGTTACTCAAGCCACTCCACCCAGTTACTCCACCCACTCCAGTTGTAGAGGCAAGAACACTTTCACAATTTCCCCAGAAATTGTAGCTTTTCTAGTTCTTATTATTATAGCCAAATTTACCACCCTAACTCCTCCCACAGTTTTTACACTACATAGACAAGTAATATACCGAAACGTGCGGATTGTTCCCGAATGGTGTGCTATTACTTTGTGGAACGTTTCGCCGAATGGTTCACGAAATATCGTCGTTTTTGCGGCGAAATTGGTCCCATAGGAATGAATGGGGAAATGTTCAAAACTAGAGTGGGAAGTGACAAAAGCTGACAACCCCATGATCAGCCAAAACATTATGACCACCCCATGATCAGCCAAAACATTATGACCGCCCCATGTAAAAAAAAAAATATTTTTGAAAAAAAAAAAAATTTTTTGAAAAAAGTAAAAAAATAATTTTTGAAAAAAAAAAAATCATTTTTGAAAAAAAAAAAAAATATTTTTGAAAAAAAAAATATTTTTGAAAAAAAAAATTATTTTTGAAAAAAAAAATATATTTTTGAAAAAAAATATATATTTTTGAAAAAAAATATATATTTTTGAAAAAAAAATTTCTTTTAAAAAAAAAATTATTTTTGAAAAAAAAATATATTTGAAAAAAAAAAATATTTTTGAAAAAAAAAATTATTTTTGAAAAAAAAATTACTTTAAAAAAAAATCATTTTTGAAGAAAAAAAAATCATTTTTGATTAAAAAAAATTCATTTTTGAAAAAAAAAATTACTTTTGAAAAAAATGTTCAGCTCTTTCAGCGAATGATGGAACTTTTTTACTACTATTTATACTTTTTAAAATATTAAGCTTTTTAACACTTTTCACAGTTACTCAAGCCACTCCACCCCACCCAGTTACTCCGCCCACTCCAGTTGTAGAGGCAAGAATACTTTCACAATTTCCCCAGAAATTGTACCTTTTCTAGGTGTTCTTGCATAGCAAGACCACTTACTGTTATCTCACATATATATTATTCTTATTATTATAGCCAAATTTACCACCCTAACTCCTCCCACAGTTTTTACACTACATAGACAAGTAATATACCGAAACGTGCGGATTGTTCCCGAATGGTGTGCTATTACTTTGTGGAACGTTTCGCCGAATGGTTCACAAAATATCGTCATTTTTGCGGCGAAATTGGTCCCATAGGAATGAATGGGGAAACTAGAGTGGGAGATGACAAAAGCTGAAAAATCAGAACATGATTTCTAAACTGCCGCCACTCCCTCATTTTCAAGCCCACCTACACAAATCTTATATCAAAACGTTCAGCTATCCCTGCTGCCACTAAACATGTCCACGGCTAAGCCATAGTCCTGATAGTTTTCACAATATGACCATTTGTTTGTAACTCACGCCGTCCATTGACATTCATTGAAACTACACTCTAGCCCCCTCCAAATTTGAAGGGCAATTTCTAAACTGCGACCGTGCCTTCATTTTTAATATTTCACAGACATACTATACATCAAAATCTAGGTCTGGGTCTTGTGATTCTCACAATATAAAGATCTTCGCTGTAGG
Organism: Aquarana catesbeiana; assembly: GCF_042186555.1. Lineage (NCBI taxonomy): Eukaryota > Metazoa > Chordata > Amphibia > Anura > Ranidae > Aquarana > Aquarana catesbeiana. Next base: position 496,563,614 of record NC_133325.1, read on the forward strand.
ATGTATAGTTTTTAAAATACGGCCATTTGTTTAGAGGTCATTTCAGGAAATTTTAGCCATTAATCAGAGTGTACTGTTAGTGTTTGTTTTGTTGCCATGGTTACCAAAGCTTCTGTTATACACAGGGGGGGAAGGTGGCTGGAGCATCTCAGCAGATTACAGAGCCCGGGGGAGGGGACAGACACACCATGTACTGATTTATAATAGAGGAATATGATGGGGCAGTTTTGATGGGGTAATTCTGATGGGGCAGTTTTGATGAAGTAGTATTTGGGAAGCATAAACAGGGCATGAGCGTTGCTAGGAAACAGTGGTTGTAAACACAAGATGCTGAGACACCCCAAATGCATGTGACTTCATCTGCTAGACTTGATAATGCTTGTAGACTCCTCCCACAGTTTTTACACTACAGAGACAAGTAATATACTGAAACGTGCGGATTGTTCCCGATTGGTGTGCTATCACTTTGTGGAACGTTTCGCCGAATGGTCCACGAAATATCGTTGTTTTTGCGGCGAAATTGGTCCCATAGGAATGAATGGCAAAATGTTCAAAAGGAAATGTTGCTAGGAAACAGTGGTTGTAAACACAAGATGCTGAGACACCCCAAATGCATGTGACTTCATCTGCTAGACTTGATAATGCTTGTAGACTCCTCCCACAGTTTTTACACTACAGAGACAAGTAATATACCGAAACGTGCGGATTGTTCCCGATTGGTGTGCTATCACTTTGTGGAACGTTTCGCCGAATGGTCCACGAAATATCATTGTTTTTGCGGCGAAATTGGTCCCATAGGAATGAATGGCAAAATGTTCAAAAGGAAATGTTGCTAGGAAACAGTGGTTGTAAACACAAGATGCTGAGACACCCCAAATGCATGTGACTTCATCTGCTAGACTTGATAATGCTTGTAGACTCCTCCCACAGTTTTTACACTACAGAGACAAGTAATATACCGAAACGTGCAGATTGTTCCCGATTGGTGTGCTATCACTTTGTGGAACGTTTCACCGAATGGTCCACGAAATATCATCGTTTTTGCGGCGAAATTGGTCCCATAGGAATGAATGGCAAAATGTTCAAAAGGAAATGTTGCTAGGAAACAGTGGTTGTAAACACAAGATGCTGAGACACCCCAAATGCATGTGACTTCATCTGCTAGACTTGAAAATGCTTGTAGACTCCTCCCACATTTTCCACACTACAGAGACAAGTAATATACCGAAACGTGCGGATTTTTCACGATTGGTGTGCTATTACTTTGTGGAACGTTTCGCCGAATGGTCCACGAAATATCGTCGTTTTTGCGGCAAAATTGGTCCCATAGGAATGAATGGCGAAATGTTCAAAACTAGAGTGGGAGGTGACAAAAGCTGACAACCCCATGATCAGCCAAAACATTATGACCACCCCATGATCAGCCAAAACATTATGACCGCCCCATGTAAAAAAAAAAATATTTTTGAAAAAAATAAAAATTAATTTTTGAAAAAAAAAATATTTTTGAAAAAAAAATATTTTTGAAAAAAAAATATATTTTTGAAAAAAAAATTACTTTTGAAAAAAAAAAAATTAAAAAAAAAATCATTTTTGAAAAAAACAAAATTCATTTTTGAAAAAAAAAAATTCATTTTTGAAAAAAAAAATCATTTAAAAAAATCATTTTTGAAAAAACAAAAAAACAAAATCATTTTTGAAAAAACAAAAAAAAAATCATTTTTGAAAAAAAAAAATCACAAAGCTCTGAGGGGAATTATAGCTCCTCTCACACAGCTCTAAGGACAATTATAGCATTATAGCTCCTCCCACACAGCTTGGAGGGAAGTTATAGCTCCTCCAATACAGCTTTGAGGGGAATTATAGCTCCTCCCACACAGCTCAAAGGGGAATTATAGCATTATAGCTTAGCATTATAGCTCCTCCCACACAACTCTGAGGGGAATTATAGTTTCTCCCACACCGCTGTGAGGGGAATTATAGCTCCTCCTACACAGCTCTGAGAGGAATTACAGCTTAGCATTATAACTCCTCCCACACAGCTGAGGAGAATTAGAGCTCCTCCCACACAACTCTGAGAGGAATTATAGTTTCTTCCACACCGCTGTGAGGGGAATTATAGCTCCTTTTAAACAGCTCTGAGGGGAATTATAGCTTCTCCCACACAACTCTGATGGGAAATGTAGCTTCTCCCACACAGCTCTGAGGGGAAATATAGCTTCTCCCACACAGCTCTAAGGGGAATTATAGCTCCTCCCACACAACACTAAGGGGAATTGTATCTCCTCCCACACAGCTCTGAGGGGAATTATAGCATTATTGCTCCTCCCACACAGCTCAGAGGGGAGTTATAGCTCCTCCCACACAGCTCTGAGGCGAATTATAGCTCCTCCTCCAACACAACTCTGAGGGGAATTATAGCTCTTTGAACAAAGCTCTGAGGAGAATTATAGCTCCTTCCACAAATATCATCATGCCATCTAAAGGAAAGAGATCTAAAGCTGCAAAGATACGCTGGACTAAACTGGATCCGGAGCCCCACAGCAGCATAGTGGATATGGAGGTTTGTGACAGTGAATGTGCCCAGGAGGTACATAGTGAACCTGTGGTGTCATTTTCATGTTCAACTCAGTGTCAAGTTCAAGAGCACAGTGACAGTGTGATGGGCACTTCTGAAAACCATGGCATGCAAGAACCATGTGTACCAAGTGAGATTTCTGTGCAGGCATCATTTCATCAGGGTCATCATGGCTATGGAAGGTTAAGGAACAAACAGTGTACATGCATGGCTCTGACATTTTTGGCATACCACAGTGAGCTTGATGATGTGAGAAAGGGTGATCTTGATCAAATACTGAAGAAGGGCAACAGCTTGTATGGCTAAACAATAAAACAGCTAAAACAAAGAAATGTCTATCAGCATCAACACTTGACAATGGAAGAAGTGCCCCTCAGAGTCAACACTGACAAATATGAGTATAACGTTGTTAAATCTCCAGTGTTATCGGGATGTATGAGAGACACGGTAGACGGTGACAACCAAGGTTGGTTTGTTGACCTCTCCACAAGACTTCAGTGCCTCAATGCAGATGTTACACATGCACTTTTTATAGTAGTGCCATATTGCATTGCATTGTTCAGAGACAAGTCTGGGAGATATGGACTGTTTGATTCTCATAGTCGAAATAAGGATGGACTTCCTGCCACTGGAAAAGGAAAAGCTGTTATGATCACTTTTACACATTTGAGTGATATGGGGGCAAGGATTTATAAGTTGTATGAATTGCTCCTTACAGACACCAGAGGCCCTATTGATGGACTGCAGTATGACTTCATGCCAGTCTCATTTCATCGTGCAAGACGTCTGTCAGATGGTTTGCTGTCCCCACTGGTGCAATCTGACAAACCACATAATGCAAAGCATGTGGAGAACAAAGTGACACAGATGACCAAAGATGTAACACACACTGGATTCCCAGCCAGCAAGCATTCTCCACGGTCAGTTGATGCGAAATCCTCACAGGGCATATGGAAGGACAGTAAGGCATTGTCCAAATTAAATGCACAAAGACGACAAAAACTGAAGACAAGACACAGAAATGAAAGAAGGCGTGATTTCAAGGCTACAAAGATGTCTGTCACCAATAAGAAAAGGACATACATCACCAGCCGATACAGAGCAGATGCTGATTTTAAGTTGAAGCAGAAGCAATATATCATTCGCAAATATGCAACAGATGCCAATTTCAACTTGAAGCAGAAGCAATACATCACCAGAAAATATGCGACAAATGCAGATTTCAACTTGAAACAGAAGCAGTACACCACCAGAAAATATGCGACAAATGCAGATTACAACTTGAAGAAGAAGCAATACATCACCAGAAAATATGCCACAAATGTCGATTTCAAGTTGAAGCAGAAGCAATACATCACCAGAAAATATCATAATGATCCTGCTTTCAGAAAACGTCACTTGCAACATTGCATGAGTTACATGAAAATGAAGCGTCAAACTCAAGCAGATTTTCGCATAACCCATAAGATGCAATGTGCCTTCAAAATAAGAATGAAATACAGACGATGGACTCGTGTCATGCGGGAATGCAGTCAACCAGTGGACAACAGCCTAATGCAGACAGCTATATCCACTTTCCATGAATGCATTAAAGCTGGGCCAACATTTGTGTGCACGATGTGTCATCGCACCCTTTTCCTTAACCAAGTGAAACATTGCATTCACAGCAATTACAAGAAGAATCTACACATTGTTGCTGCCTGTTTGACAGGGAAATATGTCCATGTGTGCAACAATCACTGTCAAGGACCTGAACAATGCACCGTACCAGATGAAAGGACCAAAGAATGGATTTGTCACAACTGTGATTTACATTTAAAAGCAGGACACAAATCATCCATCGCTGTAGCTAACAACATGGAGCTGGTGCCCATTCCCCCAGAGCTCTGCGATTTGAATGTGCTGGAAAGACAACTTTTGGCCAAAATACTGCCATTTGCCAAGATCATCACACTTCCCAAAGGTCGACAGGCAGCTATACATGGCGCTGTAGTGTGTGTGCCATCCGAGGTGGAAACCACGGTCAATACTCTACCAAGATCGCACAGCAAATCCCAGTTACACAGAGTCAAGCTGAAAAGACGTCTGACTTACAAAGGCCACCAGCCGTTTCATTATGTCAACATGGGAAATGTAGTAGCAGGTCTGTCAAAACTCATTGACACACACCCCGACTACAGTGACATTTCAATTAGAGTGGATGAGACAATCGCTGATGATGATGATAATGATGATGGGATGGAACTCGACAGTTGTGACGAAACTGAAATGATGGAGATACTTGAACGCATCGAAAATTGTGATCCATCAGAGGTACAGTCTGCATGTTTACCGGCTGCTTCTGAGCAACAGGAAGGCCATGACCAACAACCTCCCAATGCAGAGGATGAGAAGGATACACTAAGACCTGGAATTGGCCTAGACAGTTGTTTGCAGCCATCTGACCTTGGAGAGGAAGCACTGACACACGGTGATGGAATATTCAGCATTAATTTAAAGTTCCTAGGCTTGAGGCAATGGCTTTCCCTGTTCAGTTCCCTACTGGACAGAATACATTGGACCAGGCAAGACAAGTCAAACTGTCCCCGAGCATGTATTTCAATGCAAGGCTTTTTTGTGTTGATACTCGTTTTGCAAGAGACACAAGCTACCTCTTCTTTGCGCAGTTTGTCACAGAAACACACATGGCCAAAAGCAGCATGTCCATCCAGTTAAGGAAAGGAAAACCCAATACCAGGGATGGACGGAAAATATCCAACAAGCTGCTACAGGACAAGTGTGAGGTTGAGAGGTTGGTGCGAAACCGAGATGCCACAAGGTTCATGCAACCACTGAGAGGGAGTCCAGCTTACTGGGATAAAAATCTGAAGAATTTGCTAGCCATGGTCAGACAATTGGGTAAGCCAACATTTTTTCTTACCTTCCCCGCTGCAGAATTCAGATGGCCAGAGGTAATAACGGCAATAAAGGCACAACAAGGTCAAAAGGTGGATTTTGCGGGGCTAGACTGGGCTGAAAAGTGTGACATTCTTCGAGGCAACCCAGTGACCACCATGCGCATGTTTGACAAACGGGTTGATGCTCTGATGCGAGAGCTGCTGTTGGGTCCTGCACAGCCAATTGGTGAAGTTATCGATTACTTTTACCGGGTTGAATTTCAGGCGAGAGGGAGCCCTCATATACATTGTCTCTGTTGGGTAGCAGGAGCTCCTATATTTGGACAAGACAGTGATGACAAGGTGTGTGCCTTTATAGATCATAACATCTCATGCCAGCTGCCTGATGAAGCCAAACAGGCCTTACTTCACAGATTTGTAACAGAACTTCAAATGCACAGCAGATCTCATTCAAAATCATGCAAGAAAGGTAACAGAGTATGCAGATTTGGATTTCCAAAGCCAACTATTAGAAAAACGAGGATAACTTACCCGATGCCAGAAGAACAAGGAGATTGTGCAATGAAACCACAAGCAGCCAAAAACAAACTGAAACCAGTCTGGGATTTGCTTAATAACCCAAAAGTGCAGCTTGAAGACATGTCACAGCTACTGGCACAGTGTGATATGACTTTGAATCAGTACAACTCCTACATTCAGGCATTGACCTCCTCAAGCGTGATTCTAATGAAGCGTGATGTCAAGGACTGCTGGGTGAACAACTATAATCCACATTTGCTGACGGCCTGGAACGCCAACATGGACATCCAGTACATTCTTGATGAGTATGGTTGCATCATGTACATGTTGTCCTACATATCCAAGCCAGAACGGGAGCTGAGTGACTATCTCAAAACAATAGTCAAAGAAATGAGCCCAGAAACAGCGACAGAACGAGAAGAAATGAAAGAGGTTCCTCAGGCTTATTCAAAACTCAGAGAGGTCAGCGCCCAGGAGTCTGTGGCCCGTACGTGCAGCCTGAAAATGAAGTCTTGCTCACGTGAGATTGTTTTTCTGCCAACTGGTGACAACGCACTGAAAATGAGTCTCCCGCTCAGTGCATTGCAGAACAAACCAGCCGATTCTCTTAATGTGTGGATGACGAGTTTTGTCGACAAATACAGAGCCAGACCTGAAACACCAGAGTTTGAGTCCATGTGTCTGGCAGACTTTGCATCCCATTACAGGGTTGTCTATGGCAAGCAGAAGGAAGATGGCAAGCAAAAGGAAGACAGCAAGCGTGTCAGCCTATTGAATGAAATGGGAATGATTCAAAAACGCACGAGAGGGAAGCCTGCAATCATCAGGTACGCACGCTTCTCAGAGAAGAAGGACCCTGAGAACTACTACGGCAGACTGCTTAAACTGTACCTCCCCCACCGTTCAGAGTCATCACTGAAAACTGTAAGGTTCCCAACACACCAGGATTTTTACAAAGGCGCCTGTGTGAGCTTACCAGGAGAAGAAGCAATCCAAGCAGTGTCTGCAATTGTTACCAGCAACCAAAAGAAGTTCGAACAACACAACAAAATTGTGGAACAAGTCTTGGATGACTTTGTAAAAAACGGACCTGTTGAAGATGCTTGGAACACCTTTGCCCCAGAAGCTGAGTTGGATAGGTTGGAATGTGTAGAGGAACGCAAAGAAGGGGAGCCACTTCATGAGAATGAACAAGATGATGTTCCGGAGTATACACGTCACAAACAAACAGGTGGAATTGCGCTTACTGTGAAAGCCCCACAAATGTGCCCTGATTTCCTTCGGAAAATGTACAGAAACCTTAACCGGACACAAGCTCAGACATTCTACTCAGTTTGTGACTGGTGCACTAACCGTGTGCGTGGCCTAAATCCTGACCCATTCTATTACTTTGTCACTGGTGGTGCAGGGACAGGCAAATCACACCTGATAAAGTGCATCTATGCTGAGGCGACAAAGATACTCTGTAAACTTACCAGACTACGTGAGGAAGCAGACATATCCATGCCCAGCGTTTTACTAACTGCATTTACAGGAACAGCAGCTTTCAACATTTCAGGCAACACATTGCATTCTCTGCTGAAGTTGCCAAGAAGCTTGAAGCCACCCTACCAAGGACTTGGAAATCTAATAGATGAAGTGAGGGCACAGCTGTCAAATGCGGAGATCATTGTTATTGACGAGGTGTCAATGATTTCAAAGCCCCTGTTTGCCTACATCAACTGGAGATTACAGCAAATCAAAGGCAGTAAGAAACCTTTTGGTGGTATGTCAGTACTAGCAGTAGGAGACTTTTACCAGGTCCCCCCGCTGGGAAAAAGTAAGCCACTCTGCGTGTTTGAGGAAAATACCAATGACGTCTGGAAAGACAACTTTCAGATGATCACGCTGACAGAGATCATGCGACAGAAGGAAGACATTTCATTTGCTGAGCTTTTGAATAGAATCAGAGTCAAGCAGAAGACTGGCACCTTAAGCAATGATGACAAAGCTCTGCTTGCTCAGGCTTTTACAGATCCCACCCACTGCCCTAATGACGTGCTACACATATTTGCCACCAACAAAGAGGTTCACAAACATAATGCTGCAACTGTGTCTGTTCTCCATTCAAACGTCACCAACATAGATGCCGACGATTACAGAAAAGACCCTAAGACAGGAGTGATGCTGAGGCAACACCAACCTTTCAAAGGACACAAAGACAATCTGATTGACACACTGCAAGCAGCTGAAGGTGCCCGTATCATGATCACAAGAAACATTGATGTAGAAGACGGGCTTGTTAACGGGACATTTGGCAAGATTGCAAGAATAATCATCCAGACTGAGAATGGTGCTACTACGGTAAACAAGCTTGGGCTTGTGCTGGACAATCCAAATGCAGGACAGAGATACCGTAACAAGTCGTCTTGTGATGCTGACAACTTGGTGTACATAGAAAGGGTAGAGGAAAACCTGAGACAGAAAGGAGTTGTTCGCAGGCAGTTCCCCCTGAAGTTGGCTTTTGGATGTACGATTCATAAGTGTCAGGGGATGTCGATACAGTCGGCAGTGGTCTCATTGAAACGGGTCTTCCAACCGGGAATGGCCTATGTTGCTCTGAGTAGAACGACTACACTACAAGGACTGTACATAACCGACTTTGATGAGAAGAAGATCTTTGCTGATCCTGAAATCACAGCTTCCCTGGATTCAATGAAGAATGCATCACTGGAAAGTGTTATGCCCCTCTTAAAGTTTCTACAGACAACAGACAAACAGCAAACATTAACAATTATCCATCACAACACGGAAGGATTACCAGCTCACATTGAAGATATCAAATCTCACCATGAGTTGACACTTGGAGATGTTTTATGTTTCACTGAAACTCATCTCTCAGGCTCTTCTGTTGCTGAAAGTCTCCAGCTGGAGGGCTACAACCTGTTCAAACGCAACAGACACCTCTCGTACACAAACCTTCCTGACATTGCAAGTAAAAGTGGCGGAGGTGTCGCCTTGTATGTCAGAAACCATTTCAAGGCCTATGAAAAGCAGTATCATCACAATGTGACTGACTTGGAGTTCTTGGTTGTCAAACTGGAGTCCCCTGTACAAGCTTTGATCGCTGTCGTTTACAGGCCACCGGATTACAGTATTGGCCAATTCCTTACTAACCTGCTGGGCCTCTTGGAATCTTTGGAAATAATGGATTGCCAACCTATAATACTCTGTGGAGATTTCAATGAAGATTTTCTGTGCAGAGAAAAGAAGCCAATATCTGACCTTCTTCACTCAAGAGGATATACTCAACTGGTCTGGGCAGCCACCACAGAAAAAAACACACTGTTGGATCACATTTACATCTCCAGGGAGCAGCAGTGTCTCCAGTCAGGAGTACTGCACAGTTATTACAGCTACCATTATCCTGTGTATTGTGTTTTGAGCAGTGGTTGTGAACACGCTTAGAGCCTGCATAAACAGGGCATGAGTGTTGCCAGGAAACAGTGGTTGTGAGACAGTGGTCATCAAACAGATAAAGTGGCAATGAGGGTCAGTTTACGTGGCCATAGTTATGTGGGACCATTTACAATTAGCTAAACATCATTCTCTATATTTCATGTTCGGTGTACTTGTTAGACACTGAACTCACTTACTCCCCCCCATCCATCACAGACATCTGTCCTCATCATATAGTAAGAGGAATACCGCGCTGTAGTGCACCCAAAAAGGGTACCTGTTCGTGAAATATTGTGAATGACCAAATAGGGGATAACCAAAATAGTGATGAAAATAACTTAGTGAAAAAAAATTACAAAAAACGACATAATAACAAAAGCAGCCACTCTATGTGAGATACACACACTAATACAACAATATAACAAATATAGCAGCGCTGTAAATAGGAGTAAATACTAGTACCAGTGTTGAATAGGACTAATTGGTTAGAACCCAAATTAAATAACTAACACAGTTCTTGAAACCTAAATCAATAAGTGTTCACTGGACAGTCCTAACACAGTGAATAAAGTCCAAATAAATGTAGTGAAAATACATAGGCTCAGACCCCATTTTTTTAAAGCAGGAAATGTAAAATAGAAAAAATTCCTCCACCGCACCACGGTGGTAGCTGAAAATAAAATGCGCGCTTACCAAACGGCAAGCACAAGGGGGCTTGCGACCTTAACCCGGTCAGGGCCTTTCATTGGATGGGCTTCTAGGAAACAACATGCCACTTCATACAGCCAAAGGGTGATGATACCACTAGTCCACCAAGTCACAGGAAATCACTCTTATCATGGAGATTAATAAAAGACTCCTAGCTGGGGGGTTGTTCTCATTTAGGGGTACCCCGGGAAAAGAGAGGGAAACAACATAGCGTAATCCTGGTTTTGAGGTTTATTAAAAGAATTAAAATAACACTTACAGTGTAGCAGATTCAAATAAGCATAAGAAGCCGGCTGGCTAAAACGATCACCCGTCCTACAGACGGTAGATGCAGCACGTCAGCTCGCCCTATCACACTGTCCTCATCACACTCACCCTCTCCTTCCTGTGCTATAGCCTGCTTGCTGATTAGTAAGACAAAGAAACAGCAAGGAGCAAAACTGCAGAGAAACTGAAAATTTGTAAGGGTTTAAAGTATATGCTTTAATGAATTGCCTTGTATCCAAAAAGTTCAAAAAGTTGACTGTTCAAAATGTTAATGTTAATGTTAATGTATAACGGAAATATACCGCCAGTTCGCTTGTGATGCAATATATTGAAATTATATGTACACTGTGTAAACTGTTTTTGACACACTTGATTTTGGGACGCGAGTCCGTCAGGTGCTATGCTTTGGCTGGGGTGGAATAAATCCTGGTAACCCTTAAGTCTGTGTCCGACAAAGTCATTTACCGATATTTCTACCTTCTACATCATTAGCACTTGTGCACTTTTTAAATTTGATCAATCAATTGGTTAGTGTAATGTTTACTATCTTTACTCACTACAAACACTCCACACAGTTACTCTGCCCATCTGCCCAGTTCAACCTTTCCACAGTTACTCCAACCACACAACAGTTACTCCAGGCACTCCCCCCAGTTACTCCGCTCACTCCAGATGTAGAGGCAAGAACACTTTTCACAATTTCCCCAGAAATTGTACCTTTTCTAGTTAAGTGTTCTTGCATAGCAAGACCACTTACTGTTATCTCACATATATATTATTCTTATTATTATAGCCAAATTTACCACCCTAACTCCTCCCACAGTTTTTACACTACATAGACAAGTAATATACCGAAACGTGCGGATTGTTCCCGAATGGTGTGCTATTACTTTGTGGAACGTTTCGCCGAATGGTTCACGAAATATCGTCGTTTTTGCGGCGAAATTGGTCCCATAGGAATGAATGGGGAAACTAGAGTGGGAGATGACAAAAGCTGGAAAATCAGAACATGATTTCTAAACTGCCGCCACTCCCTCATTTTCAAGCCCACCTACACAAATCTTATATCAAAACGTTCAGCTATCCCTGCTGCCACTAAACATGTCCACGGCTAAGCCATAGTCCTGATAGTTTTCACAATATGACCATTTGTTTGCAACTCACGCCGTCCATTGACATTCATTGAAACTACACTCTAGCCCCCTCCAAATTTGAAGGGCAATTTCTAAACTGCGACTGTGCCTTCATTTTTAATATTTCAGAGACATACTATACATCAAAATCTAGGTCTGGGTTTTGTGATTCTCACAATATAAAGATCTTCGCTGTAGGATGTATAGTTTTTAAAATACGGCCATTTGTTTAGAGGTCATTTCAGGAAATTTTAGCCATTAATCAGAGTGTACTGTTAGTGTTTGTTTTGTTGCCATGGTTACCAAAGCTTCTGTTATACACAGGGGGGGGAAGGTGGCTGGAGCATCTCAGCTGATTACAGAGCCCGGGGGAGGGGACAGACACACCATGTACTGATTTATAATAGAGGAATATGATGGGGCAGTTTTGATGGGGTAATTCTGATGGGGCAGTTTTGATGAAGCAGTATTTGGGAAGCATAAACAGGGCATGAGCATTGCTAGGAAACAGTGGTTGTAAACACAAGATGCTGAGACACTCCAAATGCATGTGACTTCATCTGCTAGACTTGATAATGCTTGTAGACTCCTCCCACAGTTTTCACACTACAGAGACAAATAATATACCGAAACGAGCGGATTGTTCCCGATTGGTGTGTTATTACTTTGTGGAATGTTTTGCCGAATGGTCCACAAAATGACGTTTTTGCGGCGAAATTGGTCCCATAGGAATGAATGGCGAAATGTTCAAAACTAGAGTGGGAAGTGACAAAAGCTGACAACCCCATGATCAGCCAAAACATTATGACCACCCCATGATCAGCCAAAACATTATGACCGCCCCATGTAAAAAAAAAAAATTTTTGAAAAGAAAAAAAATTTTTTGAAAAAAGTAAAAAAATAATTTTTGAAAAAAAAAAAATATTTTTGAAAAAAAAAAATTATTTTTGAAAAAAAAAATATTTTTGAAAAAAAAATTTCTTTTAAAAAAAAAATTATTTTTGAAAAAAAAATATATTTGAAAAAAAAAAATATTTTTGAAAAAAAAAAATTATTTTTGAAAAAAAAAATTACTTTAAAAAAAATAATAATTTCGAAAAAAAAATTATTTTTGAAATAAAAAAAATTCATTTTTGAAAAAAAAAATTACCTTTGAAAAAAAAAATTACTTTTGAAAAAAAAAATCATTTTTGAAGAAAAAAAAATATTTTTGAAAAAAAAAAAATTATTTTTGAAAAAAAAATTATTTTTGAAAAAAAAAATATATTTGAAAAAAAAAATATTTTTGAAAAAAAAAATTACTTTAAAAAAAATAATTTCGAAAAAAAAATTATTTTTGAAATAAAAAAATTCATTTTTGAAAAAAAAAAATTACTTTTGAAAAAAAAAATTCATTTTTGAAGAAAAAAAAATTCATTTTTGAAAAAAAAAATTACTTTTGAAAAAAATGTTCAGCTCTTTCAGTGAATGATGGAACTTTTTTACTACTATTTATACTTTTTAAAATATTAAGCTTTTTAACACTTTTCACAGTTACTCAAGCCACTCCACCCCACCCAGTTACTCCGCCCACTCCAGTTGTAGAGGCAAGAACACTTTCACAATTTCCCCAGAAATTGTACCTTTTCTAGTTAAGTGTTCTTGCATAGCAAGACCACTTACTGTTATCTCACATATATATTATTCTTATTATTATAGCCAAATTTACCACCCTAACTCCTCCCACAGTTTTTACACTACATAGACAAGTAATATACTGAAACGTGCGGATTGTTCCCGAATGGTGTGCTATTACTTTGTGGAACGTTTCGCCGAATGGTTCACGAAATATCGTCGTTTTTGCGGCGAAATTGGTCCCATAGGAATGAATGGGGAAACTAGAGTGGGAGATGACAAAAGCTGGAAAATCAGAACATGATTTCTAAACTGCCGCCACTCCCTCATTTTCAAGCCCACCTACACAAATCTTATATCAAAATGTTCAGCTATCCCTGCTGCCACTAAACATGTCCACGGCTAAGCCATAGTCCTGATAGTTTTCACAATATGACCATTTGTTTGCAACTCACGCCGTCCATTGACATTCATTGAAACTACACTCTAGCCCCCTCCAAATTTGAAGGGCAATTTCTAAACTGCGACTGTGCCTTCATTTTTAATATTTCACAGACATACTATACATCAAAATCTAGGTCTGGGTCTTGTGATTCTCACAATATAAAGATCTTCGCTGTAGGATGTATAGTTTTTAAAATACGGCCATTTGTTTAGAGGTCATTTCAGGAAATTTTAGCCATTAATCAGAGTGTACTGTTAGTGTTTGTTTTGTTGCCATGGTTACCAAAGCTTCTGTTATACACAGGGAGGAAGGTGGCTGGAGCATCTCAGCAGATTACAGAGCCCGGGGGAGGGGACAGACACACCATGTACTGATTTATAATAGAGGAATATGATGGGGCAGTTTTGATGGGGTAATTCTGATGGGGCAGTTTTGATGAAGTAGTATTTGGGAAGCATAAACAGGGCATGAGCGTTGCTAGGAAACAGTGGTTGTAAACACAAGATGCTGAGACACTCCAAATGCATGTGACTTCATCTGCTAGACTTGATAATGCTTGTAGACTCCTCCCACAGTTTTCACACTACAGAGACAAATAATATACCGAAACGAGCGGATTGTTCCCGATTGGTGTGTTATTACTTTGTGGAATGTTTTGCCGAATGGTCCACGAAATGACGTTTTTGCGGCGAAATTGGTCCCATAGGAATGAATGGCGAAATGTTCAAAACTAGAGTGGGAAGTGACAAAAGCTGACAACCCCATGATCAGCCAAAACATTATGACCACCCCATGATCAGCCAAAACATTATGACCGCCCCATGTAAAAAAAAAAAATATTTTTGAAAAAAAAAAAAAATTTTTGAAAAAAGTAAAAAAATAATTTTTGAAAAAAAAAAAATCATTTTTGAAAAAAAAAAAAATATTTTTGAAAAAAAAAAAATTATTTTTGAAAAAAAAAAATATTTTTGAAAAAAAAAATTACTTTAAAAAAAAAAATTATTTTTGAAAAAAAAAAATATTTGAAAAAAAAAAATATTTTTGAAAAAAAAAAATTATTTTTGAAAAAAAAATTACTTTAAAAAAATAATAATTTCGAAAAAAAAATTATTTTTCAAATAAAAAAATTCATTTTTGAAAAAAAAAATTACCTTTGAAAAAAAAAATTACTTTTGAAAAAAAAAATCATTTTTGAAGAAAAAAAAATCATTTTTGATTAAAAAAAATTCATTTTTGAAAAAAAAAATTACTTTTGAAAAAAATGTTCAGCTCTTTCAGCGAATGATGGAACTTTTTTACTACTATTTATACTTTTTAAAATATTAAGCTTTTTAACACTTGTCACAGTTACTCAAGCCACTCCACCCCACCCAGTTACTCCGCCCACTCCAGTTGTAGAGGCAAGAACACTTTCACAATTTCCCCAGAAATTGTACCTTTTCTAGTATTAAGTGTTCTTGCATAGCAAGACCACTTACTGTTATCTCACATATATATTATTCTTATTATTATAGCCAAATTTACCACCCTAACTCCTCCCACAGTTTTTACACTACATAGACAAGTAATATACCGAAACGTGCGGATTGTTCCCAAATGGTGTGCTATTATTTTGTGGAGCGTTTCGCCGAATGGTTCACGAAATATCGTAGTTTTTGCGGCGAAATTGGTCCCATAGGAATGAATGGGGAAACTAGAGTGGGAGATGACAAAAGCTGAAAAATCAGAACATGATTTCTAAACTGCTGCCACTCCCTCATTTTCAAGCCCACCTACACAAATCTTATATCAAAACGTTCAGCTATCCCTGTTGCCCCTAAACATGTCCACGGCTAAGCCATAGTCCTGATAGTTTTCACAATATGAACATTTGTTTGTAACTCACGCCGTCCATTGACATTCATTGAAACTACACTCTAGCCCCTACAAATTTGAAGGGCAATTTCTAAACTGCGACTGTGCCTTCATTTTTAATATTTCAGAGACATACTATACATCAAAATCTAGGTCTGGGTCTTGTGATTCTCACAATATAAAGATCTTCGCTGTAGGATGTATAGTTTTTAAAATACGGCCATTTGTTTAGAGGTCATTTCAGGAAATTTTAGCCATTAATCAGAGTGTACTGTTAGTGTTTGTTTTGTTGCCATGGTTACCAAAGCTTCTGTTATACACAGGGGGGAAGGTGGCTGGAGCATCTCAGCTGATTACAGAGCCCGGGGGAGGGGACAGACACACCATGTACTGATTTATAATAGAGGAATATGATGGGGCAGTTTTGATGGGGTAATTCTGATGGGGCAGTTTTGATGAAGCAGTATTTGGGAAGCATAAACAGGGCATGAGCGTTGCTAGGAAACAGTGGTTGTAAACACAAGATGCTGAGACACTCCAAATGCATGTGACTTCATCTGCTAGACTTGATAATGCTTGTAGACTCCTCCCACAGTTTTCACACTACAGAGACAAATAATATACCGAAACGAGCGGATTGTTCCCGATTGGTGTGCTATTACTTTGTGGAATGTTTTGCCGAATGGTCCACGAAATGACGTTTTTGCGGCGAAATTGGTCCCATAGGAATGAATGGCGAAATGTTCAAAACTAGAGTGGGAGGTGACAAAAGCTGACAACCCCATGATCAGCCAAAACATTATGACCACCCCATGATCAGCCAAAACATTATGACCGCCCCATGTAAAAAAAAAAATATTTTTGAAAAAAAAAAAATTTTTTTGAAAAAAGTAAAAAAATAATTTTTGAAAAAAAAAAATCATTTTTGAAAAAAAAAAAAAAAATTTTTGAAAAAAAAAATATTTTTGAAAAAAAAAATTATTTTTGAAAAAAAAAAATATTTTTGAAAAAAAAATTTCTTTTAAAAAAAAAATTATTTTTGAAAAAAAAATATATTTGAAAAAAAAAAATATTTTTGAAAAAAAAAAATTATTTTTGAAAAAAAAATTACTTTAAAAAAAATAATAATTTCGAAAAAAAAAATATTTTTGAAATAAAAAAATTCATTTTTGAAAAAAAAAATTACCTTTGAAAAAAAAATTACTTTTGAAAAAAAAAATCATTTTTGAAGAAAAAAAAATCATTTTTGATTAAAAAAAATTCATTTTTGAAAAAAAAAATTACTTTTGAAAAAAATGTTCAGCTCTTTCAGCGAATGATGGAACTTTTTTACTACTATTTATACTTTTTAAAATATTAAGCTTTTTAACACTTTTCACAGTTACTCAAGCCACTCCACCCCACCCAGTTACTCCGCCCACTCCAGTTGTAGAGGCAAGAACACTTTCACAATTTCCCCAGAAATTGTACCTTTTCTAGTTCTTATTATTCTTATTATAGCCAAATTTACCACCCTAACTCCTCCCACAGTTTTTACACTACATAGACAAGTAATATACCGAAACGTGTGGATTGTTCCCGAATGGTGTGCTATTATTTTGTGGAACGTTTCGCCGAATGGTTCACGAAATATCGTTGTTTTTGCGGTGAAATTGGTCCCATAGGAATGAATGGGGAAACTAGAGTGGGAGATGACAAAAGCATTAAAAATCAGAACATGATTTCTAAACTGCCGCCACTCCCTCATTTTCAAGCCCACCTACACAAATCTTATATCAAAACGTTCAGCTATCCCTGCTGCCACTAAACATGTCCACGGCTAAGCCATAGTCCTGATAGTTTTCACAATATGACCATTTGTTTGCAGCTCACGCCGTCCATTGACATTCATTGAAACTACACTCTAGCCCCTTCAAATTTGAAGGGCAATTTCTAAACTGTGACTGTGCCTCCATTTTTAATATTTCATACTATGTATCAAAATCTAGGTCTGGGTCTTGTGATTCTCACAATATAAAGCTTTTCGCTGTAGGATTTATAGTTTTTAAAATATGACCGTTTGAATTACTGCACAGTTGTTACAGCTATGATCCTTTGTATTGTGTATGAGCAGTGGGTGTGAAGCATAAACAGTACATGAGTGTTGCTAGGAAACAGTGGTTGTTGCTAGGAAACAAGATGCTGAAACCCCCCAAATGCATTTGGTCATACCTTCCTCTGATAGGCTTGATAATGCTGATAATTTACCACCCTAACTCCTCCCACAGTTTTTACACTACATAGACAGTAATATACCGAAACGTGCGGATTGTTCCCGATTGGTGTGCTATTACTTTGTGGAACTTTTTTCGCCGAATGGTTCACGAAATATTGTCGTTTTTGTGGCGAAATTGGTCCCATAGGAATGAATGGCGAAATGTTCAAAACTAGAGTGGGAGGTGACAAAAGCTGACAACCCCATGATCATACCACCCTAACTCCTCCCACAGCTTTTAAACTACATAGACAGTAATATACCGATGGTGCGGATTGTTCCCGATTGGTGTGCTATTACTTTGTGGAACGTTTCACCGAATGGTTCACGAAATATCGTCGTTTTTGCGACGAAATTGGTCCCATAGGAATGAATGGCGAAATGTTCAAAACTAGAGTGGGAGGTGACAAAAGCTGACAACCCCATGATCAGCCAAAACATTATGACCACCCCATGATCAGAAAAAACATTATGACCACCTAATAAAAAAATATATATATTTTTGAAAAAAAAAAAAATCATTTTTGAAAAAAAAAAAATCATTTTTGAAAAAAAAAATAAACAAAATTAATTTTTGAAAAAAAATAAAATTCATTTAAAGAAAAAAAAAATTAAAAAAAAAATTTTTGAAAAAAAAATCATTTAAATAAAAAACAATTTTTGAAAAAAAAATTCATTTTTGAAAAAAAAAAAAACATTTTTTGAAAAAAAAAAAATCATTTTTGAAAAAAAAAAATCATTTTTGAAAAAAAAAATCATTTTTGAAAAAAAAATCATTTTTGAAAAAAAAAAAATAAAATTCATTTTTGAAAAAAAAAATAAAATTCATTTAAAAAAAAAAATTTTTTTGAAAAAAAATATCATTTAAAAAACAAAACAATTTTTGAAAAAAAAAATTCATTTTTGAAAAAAAAATCATTTTTGAAAAAAAAATAAAATTCATTTTTGAAAAAAATGTTCAGCTCTTTCAGCTAATTATGGGACTTCTTCAACTTTTTTACTACTATTGATATTTTTTAAAATAGTTACTCAAGCCACTCCACCCAGTTACTCCGCCCACTCCAGTTGTAGAGGCAAGAACACTTTTCACAATTTCCCCAGAAATTGTACCTTTTCTAGTTTTAATATATATTTTTAAGATAATTTACTATATTATCAAAAACTTTACTCAAGCAGGTGGCTTAAAGTGGTGTTTTTTTAACTTACCTCTAAATGCCTGTTGCTAGGGGGTCCCTCGTAGTCTGCCTCTTTCAGTGCCTGGGCTGGTGACATCACTTCCCCTCGGCACAGGAAGGGCTCAGCTCTGCTCCCTCTTGTCAATCATCTGGAACCCATTACAGGTCCCAGACGACTGAGCGGCCAATCACGGTGCGCAGCGCCGCTCGCACATGCGCAGTGGGTGCCCGGCGCCCACAGTTACAATGCTGACGCCGCCGAACAGAGGGGGACACAAGCGGGGCTTCGATCCCCCGCATCGCTGGACCCTGGGACAGGTAAGTGTCCAATTAAAAGTCAGCAGCTGCAGTATTTGTAGTATTTGTTTGACTTTTATTTATTTATTTATTTTTCAAATGGGAACCCCACTTTAACGGACAAATTACTGAAGTTTGAAGTTATAACTTCCAACCAGTAATTTCACAGTAAATAGATAAATAATAAATTAATATGTTATAACATATAGCATAATACACCCTGTTCCAAATTATTATGTCAATGATATTTTTCTCATTTACCTAAATAATTGATGTAAACAACAGTCAGCATAATTCTCACGTTATCAACTATTAAGAGTACAATTTAAATTTTATTGAACAAACCTCCTAATGATAACAGTTTTTTTTTTTCAAAATAAAAAACTTACAATGCACTGTTCCAAATTATTACGCACAGTAATTTTCAAAACACTTTATAGGTTGTAAAGAACTTAAAATTGTCATTTGTTGTGTTTGCAGCATATTTACTGTAATCAAAAGCTATTTCAATCAAACTTTGAACGAAATTTTAACTTTTTAAACATTTCAACAGGTCACGTTACATTTTAACATAGGACCCCTTATTTGATAGCAGCTTCACAAGTCTTGCATCCATTGAACTTGTGAGTTTATGGACAGTTTCTGCTTGAATTTGTTTTCAAGATGTCAGAATAGCCTCCCAGAGCTGCTGTTTGGATGTAAACTGCTTCCCACCCTTATAGATTTTTTGCTTGAGGATGCTCCAAAGCTTCTCAATAGGATTGAGGTCAGGGGAGGATGGAGGCCACACCATGACTTTTTCTCCTTTTATCCCCATAGCAGCCATTAATGCAGAGGTATTCTTTGCAGCATGAGATGGTGCATGAAGATGATTTTATTACGGAAAGCATAGTTCTTCCTTCTGTACCAGGGAAGGAAGTGGTCAGTCAGGATCTCCACATACTTTGCAGAGGTCATCTTTACACATTTGGGGACCCTAAAGGGGCCGACCAGCTCTCTTTTCATCATTCCGGCCCAAAACATGACTCCACCACTGTCTTGCTGATGTCGCAGCCTTGATGGAACAGGGTGGCCGTCCACCAACCATCCACTACTCCATCCATCTGGACCATCTAGGGCTGCACGGCACTCATCAGTGAAAAGGACTGTTTGAAAATTAGTCTTCATGTATTTTTCTGCCCAATGCAGCCATTTCTGCTTGTGAGCATTGGTTAGTGGTGGCCGAATGGAAGGTTTATGCACAGTTGCAAGACTCTGGAGGACTCTACACCTTGATGTCTGTGGGACTCCAGAGGCACCAACAGCTTCAAATATCTGTTTGCTGCTATGTAATGGTGTTTTAGCAGCTGTTCTCTTGATTCGATGCATGGATCTGGCAGAAATCTTCCTCAATGTGCCTTTATCTGCACGAAACCCGTCTGTGCTCTGAATCAGCCACAAATCCCTTACTAGTGCGATGATCATGCTTACGTTTTCGTTAAATATCTAATGTTTTCATACCTCGTCCAAGGTATTGAACTATTTCACTCTTTTCGGCAGCAGAGAGATCCTTTTCTTTCCCCATATTGCTTGAAAATGGTGCTCTGCTTAATAATGTGGAACACCCTCCTTTAGTAGTTTTTCCATTAATTGGGCTCACCTTGCAATCTAATTATCACAGGTTAAATAAAACCGAACAGAAATTTTGGGACTTTAAATGAGGTTGTGGTGGAGTGGCTTGGTTTATCTGGCCATCTTCACCATTGCGCCTCCCTGGCCCCTATTCCTCGCTGATGCATGATGTTGGGGGCTCTTCTATGGCGGCGCGCCCCTCCTGAGCCTCCCACGGATTTGGGTCCCCCACTTTGGTCTCTCTATGGTCACCTTATCCTTGGCACTCACATGCATTATGGCTATCCACCTCTACTCACTCCACAGCAGGTATATTTCCTTATACCACCCACAGCATCTTTTCTTCCTTCCTCCTTTATTTCCCCCATCTCTCCTTTAGTCTCTCCTTTTTCTGTTCAATTCTCACCTTTCTTTTTGTTTCCGCCTTCTCCTTGTGCTTTAGTTCATTCTCACCTACTCCACACCCTTGTTATTTGTTTCACACACATGTCACTTATGTTTCACTCCCACTTCCCTTACACCTTGTCATTAGTGTTATATACATGTCACCTATTCTCTACAGGTTCCTCCCCCCCTTTCCTGGGGATCACCGCCCCACTCATCTTTTGGTTTTCATCTCATCACCATCCATCAGCATTTCCCCCTGTGACCCATCTGGGATGGTGCCTGGGCTGTTGGTGTGCCATCCGGTGGGGTCCCCTCAGCTCCGGGACGTGGTATCATTGGCTGGCCGGATTTGCGGGGCCCCGCTGCCTGTGCACAACTACTTGTGTGTAAGTTTGTTGGGTTAAATGTACCATGTGGGGGACATACTCTACATTTGCCCACCATTTCTCCTTAGTTTCTCTTTTCCCTCTTAATACGACTGTTTTCCATATCCCTAGGTTTCCCTTGGTTTTGCTCCTGACGAGTGGCTTTAAGGTCCCGAAATGCGTAGAGCTTACATCTACCCATAGGCGTACCCCATTATTAACCATGTATGAACGTTCCATTTCCATCTATTGTTCCCTTTTGTAACCCTTTTATTTTTGACACTTTAATGTGCCACATATCTCCTATCTGTGATTTTAGCTATTTAACTGTTTATGCAATGTAATATAATTCCTTGTTGGAATGTATACTTTGATGTAATATAGAATAAAAATAGTAGCTATGGGCAAGTAAGAACTATGCAAACATGTGATCATTTTGAATACAATAAACCTGCCTTTTTACCTGATTTGTGTATTTGCCCCCCTGTTGCCTCATTTAAAGTCCCGCCCTTTGCTCTCCTTTTTTTTTTTTTTGTACATAATTATCACAGGTGTCTGAGATTGTTTTCAGTGATCAAAAGAGCCCTGAGACACAATGCCATCCATGAGTTAAGCTGAAAAACAAAATATTTAATTTTTGTGACACTGAAATATAATTTGTATAATAATTTGGAACAGGGTGTATATGATTTAGCTTGATTAAAACAGTACTTTTTCAGCAGCAGAAGATTCTCATTCTCCCCCTTAACTGTATGATAAAAAACATGGGATTATGGGTAAACCTTATACCCATAAACCCATGTTTTTCCTTCTAGCTAAGAGGTCTAGGCTGGAAGTGAACATGTTTCTTTTAGACACATGCCCCCTTCTATGACACTGAAGTGAGAGCACAGCCTCCACTGTAGCATCTTTATTGGACAGCTGGGGCCAATGGCACTTTACCATTGGTCCAAGGCTCCAAACTGTCCATTGAGCTTAGTGCCTCTGACAAGAAGTGAGAGGCACTGTGAGCTCATCCTCTCAGTCTGCTGCAAACAGAGTGTGCCAGCTTGTATTTAAACTGTATGCAGCTTTTGACAGGCTGTACAAGGAACCCTGTATCTCCAGAACCATGGGTCCTAGGAGCCCCTAGGAGCTACCTACCCCCCAAATTTGGGAACTCTACGACCCTCAAAACTCAATAGTTTTTTTTATTTTTTGAGGGGTTTTTTTCTTAATTTTATTTTTTTGGGGGCAAATGGGCCTATCTTATATTTATAAGGCCCAAACATGGTTGGGTAGGGTTTTTGAAAAGTGTGAGCATGCTTAAAAGGGTATGAAACCCAAATATAAAAAGGTATCAAACTGCAGCTCAAAAATTCTTATATGTTGTGGCTACGTTCATTTTCTATTAAATGTTTTATTTTAACCTGGTGATCCTGCCAGTAAGTCTATTATTTTTCAACTTACAGCTTTTTTTAATTAATATAAAACCTTTATCCCAAAAGGGGAAAAAAACGGTAATTGCCTATAAAGTGTTTGGAGTTCATCCATGTAAGTAAAGTCGGCAACCAGGTGAGGATTAGGGATGAGCTCAATGTTCGGGTCGAACATAAGTTCGACTCGAACATCGGGTGTTCGCCTGTTCACCGAAAAGCGAACATTATGGGTTATTCGCGAAAAATTTGAGCCCCGTGGAACGCCCCATAATTCACCCCATAGTTCACCGCAAGTTCGCAGTGCATTGCTGTATGATGATTGGCCAAAGCATGCACCTGACCTGCATACTTTGGCCAATCACAGCGCGCTCTGCTAAGAGAGCCATAATTGGCCAAAATCATGGCTCAGGGGGACTAAGTCCACACCTCACACCATATAAGGCTGCTAACACACGACGGCCGTGTGAAGTGTTGTTGGTGTGGACAGAGAGATAGCATGATTTAGATTAACCACTTCAGCCCCGGAAGGATTTACCCCCTTCCTGACCAGAGCACTTTTTACAATTTGGCACTGCGTCGCTTTAACTGCTAATTGCGCGGTCATGCAATGCTGTAACCAAACGAAATTTGCGTCCTTTTCTTCCCACAAATAGAGCTTTCTTTTGATGGTATTTGATCACCTCTGCCGTTTTTATTTTTTGCGCTATACACGGAAAAAGACCGAAAATTTTGAAAAAAAATGATATTTTCTACTTTTTGCTCTAAAAAAAATCCAATAAACTCAATTTTAGTCATACATTTAGGCCAAAATGTATTTGGCCACATGTCTTTGGTAAAAAAAATGTCAATAAGTGTATATTTATTGGTTTGCGCAAAAGTTATAGCGCCTACAAACTAGGGTACATTTTCTGGAATTTACACAGTCTTTAATTTATGACTGCCTATGTCATTTCTTGAGGTGCTAAAATGACAGGGCAGTACAAAACCCCCACAAATGACCCCATTTTGGAAAGTAGACACCCCAAGGAAATTGCTGAGAGGCATGTTGAGCCCATTGAATATTCATTTTTTTTGTCCCAAGTGATTGAATAATGAAAAAAAAAAAAAAAAAAATTACAAAAAGTTGTCACTAAATGATATATTGCTCACACAGGCCATGGGCCTATGTGGAATTGCACCCCAAAATACATTTAGCTGCTTCTCCTGAGTATGGGGATACCACATGTGTGGGACTTTTTGGGAGCCTAGCCGCATACGGGGCCCCGAAAACCAATCACTGCCTTCAGGATTTCTAAGGGCGTACATTTTTGATTTTACTCCTCACTACCTATCACAGTTTTGAAGGCCATAAAATGCCCAGATGGCACAAACCCCCCCCAAATGACCCCATTTTGGAAAGTAGACACCCCAAGCTATTTGCTGAGAGGCATGTTGAGTCCATGGAATATTTTATATTTTGACACAAGTTGCGGGAAAGTGACAATTTATTTTTTTTTTTTTTTTTTGCACAAAGTTGTCACTAAATGATATATTGCTCACACAGGTCATGGGCATATGTGGAATTGCACCCCAAAATACATTCTGCTGCTTCTCTTGAGTAAGGGGATACCACATGTGTGGGACTTTTTAGGAGCCTAGCCGCGTACGGGACCCCGAAAACCAATCACCGCCTTCAGGATTTCTAAGGGTGTACATTTTTGATTTCACTCTTCACTGCCTATCACAGTTTCGGAGGCCATGGAATGCCCAGGTGGCACAAACCCCCCCAAATGACCCCATTTTGGAAAGTAGACACCCCAAGCTATTTGCTGAGAGGCATGGTGAGTATTTTGCAGCTCTCAATTGTTTTTGAAAATGAAGAAAGACAAAAAAAAAATTTTTTTTTTCTTTTTTTAATTTTCAAAACTTTGTGACAAAAAGTGAGGTCTGCAAAATACTCACTATACCTCTCAGCAAATAGCTTGGGGTGTCTACTTTCCAAAATGGGGTCATTTGGGGGGGGTTTGTGCCACCTGGGCATTCCATGGCCTCCGAGACTGTGATAGGCAGTGAAGAGTGAAATCAAAAATTTACGCCCTTAGAAAGCCTGAAGGCGGTGCTTGGTTTTCGGGGTCCCATACGTGGCTAGGCTCCCAAAAAGTCTCACACATGTGGTATCCCCGTACTCAGGAGAAGCAACAGAATGTATTTTGGGGTGTAATTTCACATATTCCCATGGCATGTTTGAGCAATATATCATTTAGTGACAACTTTGTGCAAAAAAAAAAAAAAATAATAATAATTTGTCTCTTTCCCGCAACTTGTGTCACAATATAAAATATTCCATGGACTCGACATGCCTCTCAGCAAATAGCTTGGGGTGTCTACTTTCCAAAATGGGGTCATTTGGGGGGGTTTGAACTGTCCTGGCATTTTATGCACAACATTTAGAAGCTTATGTCACACATCACCCACTCTTCTAACCACTTGAAGACAAAGCCCTTTCTGACACTTTTTGATTACATGAAAAAATTATTTTTTTTTGCAAGAAAATTACTTTGAACCCCCACACATTATATATTTTTTTAAAGCAAATGCCCTACAGATTAAAATGGTGGGTGTTTAATTTTTTTTTTTCACACAGTATTTGCGCAGCGATTTTTCAAACGCATTTTTTGGGGAAAAAACACACTTTTTTACATTTTAATGCACTAAAACACACTATATTGCCCAAATGTTTGATGAAATAAAAAAGATGATCTTAGGCCGAGTACATGGATACCAAACATGACATGCTTTACAACTGCGCACAAACGTGCAGTGACAACAAAATAAATACATTTTTAAAAGCCTTTAAAAGCCTTTACAGGTTACCACTTTAGATTTACAGAGGAGGTCTACTGCTAAAATTACTGCCCTCGATCTGACCGTCGCGGTGATACCTCACATGCATGGTGCAATTGCTGTTTACATTTGACGCCAGACCGACGCTTGCGTTCGCCTTAGCGCGAGAGCAGGGGGGACAGGGGTGCTTTTTTTTTTTTTTTTTTTTTTTCTTTATTATTTTTTTGCTTTTTTATCTTATTTTAAAACTGTTCCTTTCATTTTTTTTTTTTTAATCATTTTTATTGTTATCTCAGGGAATGTAAATATCCCCTATGATAGCAATAGGTAGTGACAGGTACTCTTTTTTGAAAAAATTGGGGTCTATTAGACCCTAGATTTCTCCTCTGCCCTCAAAGCATCTGACCACACCAAGATCGGTGTGATAAAATGCTTCCCCAATTTCCCAATGGCGCTATTTACATCCGGCGAAATCTAAGTCATAAAATGCTCGTAGCTTCCGGTTTCTTAGGCCATAGAGATGTTTGGAGCCACTCTGGTCTCTGATCAGGTCTATGGTCAGCTGGCTGAATCACCGGCTGCATTCTCAGGTTCCCTGTTGAGACAGGAGAGCCAGAGAAAAACACGGAAGACGGTGGGGGGGGGCATTCTCTCCCACTGCTTGTAAAAGCAGTCTAGAGGCTAATTAGCCGCTAGGATTGCTTCTACATGAAAGCCGACCGCTGGCTGAAAAGAATGATACCAAGATGATACCTAAACCTGCAAGCATCATTCTGGTATAACCACTCAAAGTCGTGAATGCTGTACTCAGACAAAAATATGGTTAACAATAAAGCACAGTAAACGGTAAAGTATAAAAAATTGCAGACCTGAAAAGCAAACATGATAAAACATAATAACAATAAAACATTGCAGAATAGAATACAGTAAAAAAGAGCAGAACAATAGAGAGAATAGAGAGAGAGAGAATAGAGAGAGAACAATAAAACGACAACTATTATTTTTTATTTTATATTTTTGTTTGTTTTTTTTTTTTTTTTCACTTTTTTTTGTAACTGTAACTTTTATAACTGTAACCGGTTCCAGGTTCGGGTCTCTCAAAATGCGATGGCATCTTGGGAGACCCTGTGAAAGTGTGTCCTAGTCTGTGCAATGCTGTACCCTACGCTAATACTCAGCTAGTGAATGGTAGCGTTCAAAACATTCACCAATGCAAAGACCAGGATTGTCAGGACAGGAGGGACAATAATAGCGGGTGTCATGCCTATATCCGCGCTTGCTGCAGACACAACATCTTTTTGGGGGGGGTTCGTTGGGTAGGGGTACTCGGGAGGACATAAAAATGCCTCTCATGCAGCCGACTGCATTTGGTTGGGGATGTGAATGGGGGAAGTACGGGCGCTGCAGAAGTGGTGGGTTCCCAATTAGGATTGGCGAATGCAGCAGGAAGGGCATTATGGGCACGACGGGCCTGTGTTTGTCTTTTTGGTGGCAGCGGGACACTACTTGTGCTTGCCACCTCACCAGCTTGAACTGCACTTATGGGACTCGCCACGTCACCAAGTGTTACTGCAGTGCTGGTTTGACTACGACCGGGGTGTACTAGGCCGCTGGCGCTTGCCAGTTCACCAAAACGCTACCAAAAAAACTGTTAACGATCGCAGGGATCAGGCCTGACTCTGCGAACGCTGCAGTTATGCATTTAGTGTTTTGTAAGTGACAGTGATCGATCGATACTGCACTTGGGTGGGCTGGGCTGGGCCGGGCGGAGGGGCAAAACGCAGGTGCTAGCAGGTATCTGGGCTGATCCCGCTAACACTGCGTTTTTGGGAACCCTAAACTGCTGGGGACGCTAGTATAGATCTGATCGGATCAGATATTGATGCGTTCAGATACTATACCACTAAGGGAGGTGTACGGTGCGTGGGTGTTAGCGGTACTGGCACTAACCTGACGCTGCCTGGGGCTGGTGCTTGCCATTTCACCAAAATGCTACCAAAAAAACTGTTAGCGATCGCAGGGATCAGGCCTGACTCAGCGAACGCTGCAGTTATGCGTTTAGTGTTTTGTAAGTGACAGTGATCGATCGATACTGCACTTGGGTGGGCTGGGCCGAGCTGGGCGGAGGGGCAAAACGCAGGTGCTAGCAGGTATCTGGGCTGATCCCGCTAACACTGTGTTTTTGGGAACCCTAAACTGCTGGGGACGCCAGTATAGATCTGATCGGATCAGATATTGATGCGATCAGATACTATACCACTAAGGGAGGCGTATGCTGCGTGCGTGGGTGTTAGCGGTACTGGCGCTAATCTGACGCTGCCTGGGGCGACGCATATCACCGCCGGGCGATCAGGGGGCTAAATCTTTATTCGGTAATAAACGGCGGGTTCCCTGACACTATAAAAAATAAACAAACTAACCAGCGTCACCCGTAACGGTTATACAGTGATCAGTGGTGAAAGGGTTAACTAGGGGGCAATCAAGGGGTTAAAACATTTATTAGATAGTATATGGGGGTCCCTGTCGCTATAAAACTCTGACGGCGAACCTAAATATTTACGTCCCTAACTAGCATCACCAGCGACACTAATATAGCGATCAGAAAAATGATCGCTTAGCGACACTGGTGACAGGGGGTGATCAAGGGGTTAAAACTTTATTAGGGGGGGTTAGGGGGGTACCCTAGACCTACAGGGGGCCTAACACTCACTGCCCTGACACTGTAACTGTCACAAACTGACACCAATACAGTAATCAGAAAAAAAAAAAAAAAAACTGCTGGTGTCAGTTTGTGACAGGGGGGGGGGGGTGATTGGGGGGGGATCGGGGGGCGATCGGGGGGGGGATCGGGGTGTTTAGTGTGCCTGGCATGTTCTACTGTGTGTGTAGTGTTGGTGCACTTACATTGCAGTCTTCTCTCCTCGGCCCGGAACGGAAAATACCGAGCCGAGGAGAGATGACATCATTTCCTCTGCCTCTGTGTACAATACAGAGGCAGGGAAATGATCCCATTGGCTGAGAGCGATCGCGAGGGGGGGGCCACGAATGGATGGCCTCCCCCTCACCTCCGATCGCCGGGGGAGATTTGCCGACCGCCGCAGGCACCAGGGGGGGGTCCGATCGGACCCCCCACCCGCGGGCAGGCAAGGACGTACATATACGTCCTTTTGCCTGCCCGTGCCGCTCTGTCGACGTATATAGTCGTGCGGCGGTCGGCAAGTGGTTAAGCAGGCAGTTTATTGATATATATATATATATATATATACAGTCAGTATATATATATATATATATATATATATATATATATATACTCTGCATTTAGAATAGACTATATATTCAGTGTTTACTCAATATTCAGTCAGTGCAGGCAGTGTATTAATACTGCCTGTATATGTATATATGTATATATATATGTATATATATATATATACATATACATTCTCGTATATAATATACAGTGGGGACGAAAAGCATTCAGACCCCCTTACATTTTTCACTCTTTGTTATATTGCAGCCATTTGCTAAACTCATTTAAGTTCCTTTTTTTTACCTCATTAATGTACACACATGCACCCCATATTGACAGAAAAACACAGAATTGTTGACATTTTTTGCAGATTTGTTAAAAAAGAAAAACTGAAATATCACATGGTCCTAAGTATTCAGACCCTTTGCTCAGTATTTAGTAGAAGCACTCTTTTCATCTAATACAGCCTTTTTGGGAAAGATGCAACACGTTTTTCACACCTGGATTTGGGGATCCTCTGCCATTCCTCCTTGCAGATCCTCTCCAGTTCTGTCAGGTTGGATGGTAAACATTGGTGGACAGCCATTTTTAGGTCTCTCCAGAGATGATCAATTGGGTTTAAGTCAGGACTCTGGGTGGGCTATTCAAGAATAGTCACGGAGTTGTTGTGAAGCCACTCCTTCCTAATTTTAGCTGTGTGCTTAGGGTCATTGTCTTGTTGGAGGGTAAACCTTCAGCCCAGTCTGAAGTCCTGAGCACTCCGGAGAAGGTTTTTGTCCAGGATATCCCTGTACTTGGCCGCATTCATCTTTCCCTCAATTGCAACCAGTCATCCTGCCCCTGCAGCTGAAAAACACCCCCACAACACCCCCCCATGATGCTGCCACCACCATGCTTCACTGTTGGGACTGTATTGCACAGGTGATGAGCAGTGTCTGGTTTTCTTCACACATACCGCTTAAAATTAAGGCCAAAAAGTTCTATCTTGGTCTCATCAGACCAGTGAATCTTATTTCTCACCATCTTGGAGTCCTTCAGGTGATTTTTAGCAAACTCCATGCGGGCTTTCATGTGTCTTGCACTGAGGAGAGGCTTCCGTCGGGCCACTCTGCCATAAAGCCCCGACTGGTGGAGGGCTGCAGTGATGGTTGACTTTCTACAACTTTCTCCCATCTCCCGACTGCATCTCTGGAGCTCAGCCACAGTGATCTTTGGGTTCTTCTTTACCTCTCTCACCAAGGCTCTTCTCCCTCAGCTCGGTTTGGACGGACGGACAGCTCTAGGAAGGGTTCTGGTCATCCCAAATGTCTTCCATTTAAGGATTATGGAGGCCACTGTGCTCTTAGGAACCTTAAGTGCAACAGAAATTTTTTTGTAACCTTGGCCAGATCTTTGCCTTGCCACAATTCTGTCTCTGAGCTCTTCAGGCAGTTTCTTTGATCTCAAGATTCTCATTTGCTCTGACATGCACTGTGAGCTGTAAGGTCTTATATAGACAGGTGTGTGGCTTTCCTAATCAAGTCCAATCAGTATAATCAAACACAGCTGGACTCAAATGAAGGTGTAGAACCATCTCAAGGATGATCAGAAGAAATGGACAGCACCTGATTTAAATATATGAGTGTCACAGCAAAGGGTCTGAATACTTAGGACATGTGATATTTCAGTTTTTCTTTTTTAATAAATTTGCAAAAATGTCAACAATTCTGTGTTTTTCTGTCAATTTGGGTTGTTGTGTGTACATTAATGAGGAAAAAAAAATGAACTTAAATGATTTTAGCAAATGGCTGCAATATAACAAAGAGTGGAAAATTTAAGGGAGTCTAAATACTTTCCGTCCCCACTATATATATATATATATATATATATATATATATATATATATATATATATATATATATATATATACATATATATATATATATATATATATATATATATATATATATATATATATATACATATATATATATATATATAAAACATGTTTGGGAACCTGGGTCCTGTCCTGTAAGGGGACGTGTATCAATACAAAAAATGTTTTTTTTTTAAATTGACGTTTTTTTGGGAGCAGTGATTTTTTTAATGCTTAAAGTGAAACAATAAAAATGAAGCAACATGGCAGGCCGCCAGTAGGGGGGACAAGAGAGCGCCCCCCCCTCCTGAAAATTACCAGGCCACATGCCCTCAACATGGGGAGGGTGCTTTGGGGTAGCCCCCCCAAAGCACCTTGTCCCCATATTGATGGGGACAAGGGAACAAGGGGATCTGTACAGTTTCTAAAACAGTTCAGGTGGTGTACACAGTATCCAATACAGTGTATATGGTTTCTACTACTTTTCTGGTGGCGTACATAGTATCTAATACAGTGTATACCGTTTCTACTACACTTCTGGTGGTGTACACAGTACACAATACAGTGCAGCCGTAATACAGTTTCTACTACTTTTCTGGTGGTGTACACAGTATACAATACAGTGTTTACAGTTTCTACTACACTTATGGTGGTGTACACAGTACACAATACAGTGCAGCTGTAGTACAGTTTCTAATACAGTGCAGGCGGTGTACACAGTATCTAATACAGTGTGTACAGTTTCTAGTACACTTCTGGTGGTGTACACAGTATACAATACAGTGCAGCCATTGTACAGTTGCCAATACATTGCAGTATCAAATACAGTGTAGTGAGTTGTTGCAAAACAAAAAATACACCATGTCCGGAAGGCCACCAAGGAGAGGTAGATGCTCACAGGCCACTAAAAGAGGGCAAGCAGCCTCTGTGTCTACAGTTAACAGTGGTGGTTGTGGACATGGTGCATCCTCTGCAGGTGGTCGTGGGGCATGCTTGTCCTTGTTTTCTGCTGCTGGCCATGTTATTCAGCTAGAACATGCAGAAGAGTTGGTGGAGTGGATAAAAAGCTGTCTTCGTCCTCCTCATCCTCTGTCACCCAGGCTCAGAGTAGTTTGCCTTCCAAAGCAGCTGCCAAGCACTGGCTCCTTATCCACAGTCACTCCTTCCGTAGCCCCACCATCAACGCCACCAACAATTTAGGAGTTCCCAGAATTATTCGACCACAGTGTCGGGTACATGCTGCTGGAGGACGCGCAGTGATTTGAAGGCTCTGATGTTGGTTCCTGGATTGAGGAAGGGAGTAACATGAGCCTTCATGAGAAGGACAAGAAACTGGCAGTCATGTTCCCCCGGGCTGCAGCATACTGACAAGTTTGCTCCAGTGATGAGGAGGGAGGGGATGATGAGGTCACTGACTGTACTTGGGTGCCTGAGAGAAGAGAGGAGAAGGAGGAGGAGGGAGCACAACTCCAACGAGGCAGGATGTCCTCTAGGGGACAGCCACCCTATTGCATCACACCACAGAGCTGTGCAGGTGTAGGGCGCTGCTGACTTCTCGCTGACTTTTAAAAGTTCCTTGGTGTGGGCCTTTTTCGACACGTGTGCAGCAGATCGCACCATTGCTGTTTGCAACCTATGTCTGAAGCAGATCAAACTTGGCCAGAACAGCAGCGGCTTGGGCACCACATGCTTGACCAAACATACGACGACCTGTCATGCAGTCCATTGGCAACAGCACTTGAAAGACTCACAGCAAAGAAAATGGCAGACTTCTCTTTGCTCCTCATCTGGGATCTCCAACGTTACTATACCTCCAGTCCTCTCAAAAACCTGCATTGAGATGAATGAAGGTATAGCAATAGGTTTCTCAAGTACTTGCAGCCAATCTGCTAGCAGTACACCACCATCTGATTTTAGCAGGCAAATTTCCCTACCCCAGTTGCTGAACCGTAAAAATAAATTCGGTCCCAGCCATCCACATGCTCAGCATCTAAATGCTAGCTTGGCCCTGCACTGGGTAACTCTGCTGGCAGCTGGGAAGGATGCAGGACAGGGTTCAGTGTTGGAGCTTGTTCCGCCACCACGCCTCCAAAATGCTAGTGGTGATTCTGCCATAGCTCTCTCCTCCACCCCCTCTTCTTCTTCCTCTATGGCCTCTTCTGCGAATCTTACATAGTTACATAGTAGGTGAGGTTGAAAAAAGACACACGTCCCTCAAGTCCAACCCATGTGTGTGATTATATGTCAGTATTACATTGTTTATCCCTGTATGTTGCGGTCATCCTAGATCTGTCCTCTGAACCAGCGGTGCTCCGTAAGCATTCAAGGGGCTACACAAGCAGTCAGGCTAAAAGATGCCATGTGGTGCTTGAGTTGGTCCTAGGGGACTCGAGCCACACTGGGGCAGAGAATCTGTCAGCTCTGCAGGGGCAGACTCAGAGGTGGTTGACGCCATGCCAGCTTCAGTCAGGAATGGCACCAACCTTCTCTCCGCCCTCCGACAGGGACAGTTGACCCATGTTCCATGTTTGGCACTTTGGTGATGCAGCGTTTCTTGAGCAGGTACCCAGGCTTACAGGATCTCCAGAGGCAGACCAGAAAGCTCTGTGGTAATTTCCACCGGTTATACAATGCCAGTGCACGGCTGGCTGACACTCAAAGGGAATGCAACTTGCCCATTTGTAACATGCCCACCATGTTGAACTCAATGTTGGCAATGCTGCAGCAGCTGCACACACAGCAGATGGCCAGCCTGTGCAAGTATGGCACCAGGACAGGGTCAGGGGAGCTTGGATTCTTTTTACCACGCCAGTCAGGGCCGATCCCAGGTGGGTGCACAGGGTGCATGTCTTCAGTGGATCAGAGATCCAGTCAAGCACTGTATGACCTCCCTGAGCAAGGGGGTCACAGGATTTCTGGACGCATATATTTGCCAAACGTGTAACCGCTTGAGTTTTGATGCTGTATATTTTAAAGAGTTTAACATCTTTTGGAACTTTGAAAGCCTGCACAAGGCGGTTCCCATACGTTTTTTCCAAGTCACTGCAAAGCATGCAATGCCATTGAAAGGGGTTTGCTTATGGAACACCCCACCACTTCCTTAAGATCTACATGACCTCCCACATCCGGGAGATTGCGCACACCTCTCAAG